>NC_072383.2:55760000-56385000 GCF_028885625.2 Pongo pygmaeus | reverse complement strand
GACCTCAATATTTAGTAGTTTAAAATTTTTAATGTTAAAGAGTGTCTAAAAAATACTATATAAAGCTGTCATGGCATCAAAAGCTGTACCCTTCAAAATGGTAGCATTAAATGGGCTATTTCCAATTGTCATGTACCTGTTACTGAGGGGCTCTTGCTTTCTACTGGGTTCATGTTTTCATCATCAATGACCAGTAAGGACAATGACCAACATTAGTAATGTTTTCATCATCAATGACCAACAAAATGATCAAAGAAGACAAGAAATTTAATCTTGTACCTGGTTTGGGGGAGGTCTTGGCAATTTTTAATTGGCTTCCTATTGGTCAGCAATTCTAAACTGGTACCAATTTAATCAGGCCTTTGGCTTACAGAAAGTATCATCTATTTCAGAACATCAGAGCAATTGAGGGTGATTTTGTTTTGGTTTTTGTTTCTTTATCATAAAATAAAGAATGCACTATTCCCTTTTATGGGCCCTTACTCCACACAAATGCACCTTCATCTGAAGTCTTGAAAAGAAAGCATTGGCTTTATGATAGAAGACCTGCTATGATACCTAATTGATGAAGTTACACATCATTCCCCACCCTTGTATATCTTGATCCTTCTCTCCTCTGGGCCTCATTTGTTGGTTGTGTAATTGCATCCTGTCTTCCATAATTTCCAGATTCCCTTCCCTAATATTCTTTTAACCACTCAGTGTAGCACGAGGTCATTAGCTCTTTGCTAATCTCCTCTGATGCATATTGACGTGCCCTTCCCTTCATCTTTTCAAACATATCTTCTTTTTTTTCTTTTTGTGAGAGAATCACATTCTTTGTCCAGGCTAGAGTGCAGTGTCTGGAATTACAGGAATCAGCCACACACAGCTACTTTTTTTATTATTATTATCATTATTATTATTATTATTGTTATTATTATTTTAGAGATGGGATCTCACTATGCTGTCCAGGGTGGTCTCAAACTCCTGGTCTCAAGTGATCCTCCAGCCTCAGTCTCCTGAGTCACTAGGATTACAGGCATGAGCCATAGCACTTGCCTCCATCTTCTCATGCTCTTTGCTCACCTCTTTAGCCCTCTTCCTATACCTAAGAGCATAAGCCCAGGACCTTTTTGGCCTCCTAAGGTTTAAATTTCCATTTTTTTTCAAATATTTTTTATATTTTCCTGAGCTTTCAGAAAACTAGTCACTGTTTCTTCTGCCCTGGGTTTATTCTAATTTTTACTTCCATTTTAGCTTTCATTTATTCAACAAAATGATTCCTACTATGTGCAGAATTCTGCCTATACAATTTCCATACCAACTATATCAACAACAGATTCCTATGCATCATCCATATCTAAACTTGCCATTTCTTGATTCTTGACATACATTTTCTGGGTACAAGGTAAAAGTTATGGGAAGAAAGCCCTTCCTACAGTTACAACAGATATTTCAATTCCCTGGAACATAGCTCTGTTAATGTAGCAAGTATGTCAGGAATGTGTGAAGTTAACACTGTGCATGCAGTGTTCCCTCTTGCTGCTGAAAGAATGGGAAATTTGGGGGAGCTGAGCGAGGAAATTCATCCTGAAATGACTGGCACAACTCCACAAATTCTTTCAGAACAACCATTCCTCTATAATAGAATATAACCCTGATTGAGCTTCAAAGTCCAAAACAATGACAAAAATAACTGATATAATACCTTAATTTCATTAAAAATTACCTAAATCTGTGATTGCTAGATTGCTTTTCCAATTTCAGTCATGTAGCTCCTGTGAGCATAGCGGAGGACAGTTTTTAATAAAAGGCTTAAGAGAAAAGGAAAGAAGGAAAACAATCCGAACAAGAGAAAAAGTTAAGGACTACGAAATCTGGTTATACAGTTTATGCTGACAGATCTTTATTTTGGATTGTGCTGCATTGACTTGTATAATAGATGTAGTTTATGATCGTCTCCATTTAGGAGATTTTTATTCTCTCTTTAAGAGTGTGAGGCAGCTAAGCTAATTGCTTTTGCAATTCAAGAAGAGGAATGTTTAGGTCAGATCTCCAAAATAACTCTGAAATTCAAAAAATAGAAAGCATAAAACATAAAAACCTACCTCACCAAAAGGACAATTTGGGGTGCATGCACGAACACTTTGTACTTTTGCTGAGTTCAGAAAAAAATCATTTAGAGGGCGACTATGAAGTGCGGTAGTGAACCAGCAGCTTAGTTAACTTGCTGGCTGGAGGGCACGCCTGCTCTTGCTGCAGCTTTTATCCTTTGCATCCCTCATCCCCAGGTCCAGAACGCCAGGCCAAATCATTTGCGGAAGTGCGCCACTGCCATCTACAGGAGCTGTCGCACTCACACGCGATATCCTAGGTCAGGTCACACCACTCTGTACAACTTGTTTTGGGTGCTATCTTTACTAGAAGACCATAGTTAATTTTTCATTAAGAGTAATCACTCTGTGAAAAGCCTAGGTCATTGTTTAATTAGTATCAGCAATAAATGGACTAAATAACCTTAAGGGGCGTATTTCCTTGTTGCAGGCAAGCTGTTTTTAAATCCAGTGCATTCTCTTTTAAATAAATAAATCAGTAATTCATCTACTGTATTGTTCACTGTCAATGCAGGATCATACAAGCAAAAGCACTCATCTAGGAGCAGAGTATTTTCCTTGCTCTTAGTTTCTAAAGTATTCTCCAAATAAATAGTTCATTTTTTTTTTTTCAAAAACATATAAAGTCAAGTGAATAGGATTCCTCTTTTTAAAAGAAAAGCACACTGGTATATTTAGTATTTGAAATATGATTAGAGGTTCCTATCTCTACAGCACAGCTTACCTCAAGGAAGTTTACATAGAGTGACTCCCCAGATGATGGTTTTGGATTTATTCAGCAGGTGATGCCCCATGCAGAGAGCAATACTGAGTTATTCTAGAGGACAGCTTCCTACAAATGTATTTCTAGGGTTTATTTATATTGGAGCTCCCTTAGACATAGAATAAATTTTTCATATGAGACCAAAGATGACCAATAAACACAGAAAAGCTCAGTATCAAATCAAACAATAACTCCCATGCTGGTTTAGGTGGTATTGTCTCTGCCTCAATAGTAAGTCTGCATGTGTGGTTTGATAAATCACAGACAACAGTATGCTTAACCATTCCAGATCCTCTCCTTTTTTCTCTGCACTAACAAACACTCTGAAGACAATGATCATAAAGCATTTCAGAAGCACACTTAAAACAATAAGGAAGGCACAGAAAATGTGAGATTTCTTTCCCTGATTTCCGGTTGATTGACCGCAATAGCACTGCTGACTTATTGAAAATGATATGAAAATCAAAAGGATAATTAGAGCTTATTCCTACTCGAAGCAACAGCCTGAAATTTCCGTTGAATTTACACAAATTGGAGAAAAATCAGACTTGGCATTATCTCATCCTGAAATGTCTTGCTCATACCATGAGGGTCCATCTTCTTAGCTGGGGCTGGGGAAGTGAAGGAAGGGCTGTGACGTCATGTAGGTTTATTACTGCTGCATTCCACCATTGATTTTCTTCCCTTTGTTTCATCTTTCTTATATTTAAATTTATTTTATTTTGTCCTATTATTTTCATCTATGAAAGGAACTCTAAATCCTTTTTAGGATGAAGTGAGAATAAAAATAAATAGGTATATGAATTTTGTTCCGGCAGTTTATGATCATCATTACACTTTCGTTCTTAACCTCTCTCTGGAATCCTGTGGATCTGTCCAAATGGACAAGACCAATGTCGTCGATTGTGAGTTCAGGCACTGGCTGTGATTGCCCCTGTGGACCTCACTGTGCAGTTTCCCTGCCGAGGTGGAAGGCTGTGTGTGTAGCCAGCTCACCACGTCCCCTGCCCAAGGAGCTTTAGCAAGACCATCAGAAGCACAGATTCTTCATCCGTATATTACTTCCTCGGGGCTACCATAACCAATTACCACACACCCAGTGACTTATAACAATAGAAATTTATTCTGTCACAGTTCTGGAAGCCAGAAGTCTAAAACGAAGGTGTTCTCAGGGTCATGCTCTCTCTAAAGCCTCTGGGAGAGGATCCTTCCTGGCCTCCTCTAGCTTCTGGCAATGCCGGCAATTCTCGGCATTCCTTAACCTGCAGATGCATCACTCCCATCTCCGCCTTCACCATCACATGGCCTTCTCTTCTATGTCTCTGTCTTCACGTGATGTTTTCTCTCTGTGTCTGTATCCCACTACCCTCTTCTTAGAAGGACATTTATCCTTGGATTAGGGTCCACCCTAATCCAGTATGACCTCATCTTAACTGGATTACACCTGCAAAGACCCTACTTCCAAATAATGTCACATTCCGAGGTACCAGGTAGGCATGAATTTTGGGGGAACTCTACTCACCTGGAGTAATAGTACCTATCTTAGCTGTGGTGACACATACATAGTACTCTGAGTGCCACATACTGAGCATGAATGTAATGATAGCTCTTATTAAAAACAAACTATACTTTGACTTCTCATAACTTTGTCCACAGTAATGATTTTTCCATCAGGAGTACAAACTCAAAGTGTCTTTTGTTGTTGTTTTTATTTGTGTGCATTTCTTTTTAAAGAAATCTCTGGTTTATTTTGGATATTTTGTTTTGTTTTTATTTTCCAAAACAAAAAAGATCAAGGTGTTGTGTTTACATATACTAAGCAGGATACTTCTTTATGGAAGACAGGGAGCTTCATTATGTACTTTGACACTCCCAGTGGAAAGGTGGGTGGGGTGGATGTGCGATACAGAGAGGTTAGGTTACCAGATGCCTGCTAGATGCTAGAATTATCTCCTTTGAGACTTAGCAGTTCTTAAGTCTGAATGGCTTGGGCCCTTCTCGGAATTCCATCCACATGCACCTTCTTCTCACTTGCTTTCCTTTCGCTTCTGGGCACCATGGGTAGTACCCTTTTATTCTCCCTCCCCATCCATTAATCCAGAGAAGCTTGCAAAAGCCTAAAGCATAAGATGCAGCAAAGCTAACATGAAAAGACATGTCAGATACAATTCAGAGCAACACCAACTAATTATTAGACTCCAGCAGATTCAAAACAGAACCTCCACTGAGAGAGAGAAATAAAAGATTATTCTATCCATTTGATGTTCTTGTTAACCTAATAGCCTTTCTTACCATCACTCATACTCCAGAGAATTTTGGCGTGGTATGAATCTTGGATGTTACACTCTTGCCTCATTTAAAGAGAACCAGCTCTAGCTTTACTAGAGTTTACAAACAATTATAGTTTTAAACTATTTTAAAGTCTGTGTTTTCCACCATTAGGTGTTTACAGAATTTCCTCGGCCAGGATAAAGTCCCAATGCATTCAATACACACCAATGCGTGTCCATTCTCACACCCTGGAAGTCATTTCAGAGCACATAGATGGCATGTGTGTGCTGGTATGTGTTGCCAGTGTGTCTATGAGATGCACAGGCCATGCAGAAGACATCTGTAAACACAGTCTGTTTTCCCACCACATTCTTGCTCTCTGAGTCAGCGGCACACATATGGCAGGAAGAACTAGAACATTCTTCTTTTAGGGGGTAAATTTGGAACCAAGAGTTGATGTTTCTCCATCTGTGTGGCAGTGGAAGACATTTAAAATAAATACAAGCTCTTGTAATCTAAGCCAGAACCAGGGAGGAACACGAAAATGCTGAGACTTATAACTAAGAAGTGGTAAAAATCAGAGTTCTGTTAAGAACAGAAATAGTCTTTCTTCATATGACAGAAGGCCATGTATCTCTAACAGAAAGAAGTCCTCACTTCAGCTAGAGGTACCACCTTGTAAATAAACCAGCATGAATCAGCCTCTTGTCCCTGGCTGATGAGAACAGGAAACAATTGGAATATTTCACCCTGAAGTTAAGGAAGCTTCTGCCTCAGGTCCCTGCACCTGCTCAGAGTCTCATGAGGGCTGTGAGGTGCTAGGAAGTGTGAAGCATTCTAAGTGGTAAGGAGAAGCCAGGTGGCAATCAGAGAGCATTTTGATGTAAGCATTTCTGGTAAATTGCCTTAAAAAGATCTAAAGAATTGCTGGGCCACCAAGACTCTAGTAATTAATTGTGAGTTCTTTTATCGTTGAATCATTTACCTAATTTTTAATTCATAATTTTGTCTTCTTTTTCTAGAACAAAGAGGGAGCCTCAAAACTATATATACTCCTGACCACACAAAAGCTGGATATGCCCTTGGCTCTCTCAGGGAGCCAGAGCCCCACCCCTCTTTCTGGAATTAGCACTGATTTAGGAGAGGCAAACAACCATGGCTGGATGTAGGCAGGCCAGTGGACTTTCTCCTACTGTTGGATATAGTTGAGTTTCCCAGGTGAGGGTTTGAGGTATCTGACTGCAGGCCATATGAAAAGATATGTGTAAAGAAGGTGGTGATCAAGGAGAGAGGACATTCACCCAGTAGACTCTTCTTCAAAGCCCTAAAACTATAGGCCCACTCCCTGTATGGACCAAGAATTAAGTAAAACTATTCCTTTCACAGTCATTAGAGCTCTAAATAATCCTTCATGAAGAAGCTGTGAGCATTCCCCATAGTACTTGTGGCCGAGGCAGGAGGTCCTCAGAAAAGGATGGTCATGAATCCTAAACTAGTATGGGGAGTCAGGGAATGTGGGGCTAGGAATAGATGAAAAATGAATTCCTAAACAGATTTATAATTGGTTTTTGGTCACAACAAGAGCCTTTCATGTCTCCTGTAGTTAAGAAAATACCCAAGAAAGAGAAACACAAAGAATTAATTCCCTATCCTCCATCCTCCCAAATGTTAACAATAAACACTCCTTTTGAGATTAAAAATAGGGGCTGTGCCACACACCACGTTGCATTTATATGATTGGAGGACATTCCCTGCTGCTTTCATGCCAAGGAAAATGACTGCAAAAAACACCTAAACTTTCAATTACAACCCAGGTGGTGATGACGAGGAGCTCTTATAGGAGACAAAATGAGTGAGCTTTGCTCTGAAACATGCCTATAAAGATTGGGACTGCTTATTGTCAAGGTAAATTTCTTCTAACAATGGGCCTTTATAAATGTATATGCCAGTTCTCTAGGAGTATAGTAGTACCTAAAGGCAGGGATGTGGATTACATTGGGAGCCCAAACATTTTGATGAGAAAAAAAGTTACATTATTTAAAGCTTTTGGACCTTTCAGGGAAAAGAAATTGTATAACGATGCTAAAGACTCAGTCTGGAAAGAGCGAGGAAGGAAGCAAGAGAACCAGAGAGATGGACTGGGAGGTCAAAGCACTTAGAAAATGTGTTATATTATTAGATTCTTGATGACAATGACCTTTGTTTATTCATCTACCTATGCCCTATAAAACTTATTACAATGTTCTACACAGAGTAGAAACGTAGTCAACATTTGTTGAATGAGTAAATGAAGTTTAACAAATCAGGCATAACCATATAATAGTAGGTACCAATGAATTAGGTCAGTAGTTTTTAGAATAAGCTGGAGAGCTTTTTAAAAAAGATGATGTCCCACCCACACCAATTAAATCTGGTATTTTGGGGTTTGGGACACAGATATACATATTTTTCAAAAGTTCTTTAGGTGATTCTGCTAAATAGAAAGTAGTGAAAACTACTAAATTGGGTGCTAGGCCAAGGTCCCTTCTAAGATCAAGATTCGGTGGCCTCTAAAACATTGTTAGGCTCTTTGGATAATGTGCCAGTACCAAGTATAAAACTTCTTTGACTGTACCCAGGATCAGCTATATAATTTGTGGGCTCAGTGCAAATAAAAATGCAAGATTCCTTATTCAAAAATTATTTAAAAATTCAAATTATTAAGAATTTCAAGATAGCAAGAGCAGAGCACTAAATCAAGGGTAGGCTCCTTATAAGCATCGGTTTTGTATGACTGAACTGGACTTACACACAAAGCCAGCCCTGTCTATAGCACCCAGTCCTACGAAGTCACTACCTCGTAATCTCTATTTGCATCACTACTACAACTCTTTATTCATGTATTATCAGAGAGATCACTCTTGGACACTCTTTCCTGCTCCATGAAATTTTCAGAAATAAAAGATATTGAAGATAATCTGGCAGATTTGTAAGATAATCTGGCAGATTTGATTCAATACACACCAATGTGTGTCCATTCTCACATCCTGGAAGCCATTTCAGTGCACTTATATCCAAGGAATGAATTTCTTTCAAGTTGCCTCTGTTACAGTAAAAATAAGATAAATAACCTACTGATTTCGATTTCCCTGGACCTCATTTTCTTCATCTGTATATGAAGACAGAATTGCTCGCTGCATCCTGTTGCTATGAGAATTGAGATGTGTGACACAGGTGTGTTTTTCCATGGTCCACCGTGGTTGCTGTGAACCAGTTTTAGGGCTAAATTTAGTATTTATTGATTTCTATAAAATGTAGCCAAAGCCACAGTTCATTAACAAAAAAATATATATTTTGCAGAAATTATATGGGGAGATGGGGGAAAAAATGATTTTATACTGTAGACCCACAGCAGAAACATCATCAAATTCCCATCAAGTATCTCTGTTTTTCCCTCAGAATTTCTCTCCTCTGGCAGCTACCTCATCTCACATTGTTTTCTTCCCTAAATTAATCTCCCTAAAAATCTTCCTCACCCTTCTTTGATTATTTTGAAATATTGAGTTATCTCTTCAGTTTACAAATAAAATTCAGCAAAATAAAAGCTTGTTAGTCAACTGAGCCATGATCATCTACTGTGACTCAAACATGTTCTGTGAGCATCTCACCCACCACACCCAATCCAAGAGGCATCTCGAAATATCCCCTCCACCAGGAAGATGGTATGGATTTGGAAAAGTCTTCTGCCAGGAAAATAAGATTTCCTCCATATAACTACAGAGGTAAAGTAACTAGTTCACAGTAAATGTTAATTCCCTTCTTCCTCTCACCTTTTTCACTGTTTCTGTCTGAACACTTCCAGTTATGAGAGAATTTCACTCACTCACAAGGTAAATTCATTCTATTTATCAACAACTCTACTTGTTGAAAATGTCTTCTTACGTTGACTCAAAATCCACTTCCCTATAACTTCTATCTAATATATGCCATTCCATCTAGGACAAGTTAGTACAAGCTTCATTCTTTTCCAAGATGACAGCTTCTTCCTTCACAGGTTTCTCCCAGTTATTCACTGCTCTTTCTGTGACAGACTTCTCAAATTCTGGACTGTACTGGCTTCCTTCTATTGAATCGGCTCCAACTTTTCTTTATACCAAACTAAATACAATATCCTAATGTGGTCTTTGATGTAGTCTAAACTGCCAAAGGATCATTTCTTCTCTAGTTCTGGACACACTTGGATCTAATAAAAGCCTCTCAATTTTCTCAGCTCTTAGGGAAGCCCTCTCAGGAGGCTCTTTGGAATAGCATGAGGTAGAAGTGAAGCAATGATGTGAAGCCTTGTGATTTAATGCTAATCATGCTGAAGGTGGCCACCAAAAATTTCACAAGTCAGGGATGGAAGGATGGGTAGAACTCAGAGCAAAGTCATCAAGTAGCATTAATTAAAGTTTCAACATCCCAAGTGACAGGTTCCTTACTCTAGTTGAACCCAGGGAATAAATATTACTCAGTAACAGCTTGTTTGCTCTTATGTCTTCAGTGATTCAACAAATCAAATACTTAGTGTCTCTCGGGCACTGTGTTGACATGGTCCCATTCTCAAGCAAGTTAGAGCCTAATGAGAAAAGTAAACAACTGTGGTAAAGGCAATAAAAGAATATAATAAAGTCTAATAAGAAACAGGATAAAAGGAGGGACATACTTTAATTGTGTATGATCAAAAAAGATGTTTTTGTGTAGATAATATTTAAGCTGACATCTGAAAGAAAAGGAAGATCTAGCCAGACATAGAGTAGATGAAGAGAGGTTATGGCAGCAAAGGGCATGCCAGGGGCTGGGAGTTAAAAATCTCAAGGGAGAAAATGTTGATGTGTTTGAAGGAGCTGAAAGCATGTCAGTGTGACAAAAGCTTAGTGAATCACAGGGAGGAAGGCAGGAGATGGAGATAAAGATAGAAAGATGGACAGGGACCAAATCACGGAAGCCCTGGAGAGCCATGGGTCAAAGACTGGGTGTTATGGAGTTCATGCTACTAAAAGTGTTCAAACAGCTTTAAGCGAGAGAGTAAAATGATCTGATTTAGGCTTTAAAAAGATAATCCTGGCTGCTCTGTAAAGGATAAATTGGAGGAAGGCAAGAAAGGATGTTGGAGACCAGTTTGGAGGCTCTTATACTTCAGGTGACACTAATGGAGGATTCGATAGCAATGGTAAGTAACAACACAGATAGAAAAGATGAGAAGATTTGAAATGTAGTCTGCTTATCACAATCTTAACTGAAGTTCAACTCATCCAATCCAGGTATCTACATATACCTAAATATACCTAACAGTTCCTAAAATATGGACCCCAGGCAGGCAGCCTTGGCATCACCTGGGAACTGTTCAGAAATGCCAATCTCAGGCACCACTCCACACAATGAGCCAGAAATTCTGGGGAGGGATCCCAGAAATCTATGTTTTAACAAGTCCTCCAAGTGATTCTAATATGTACTAAAGTTTGAGAGACACTGATCCAGAGGAATTAATTAACTTGGGACTTTCTAAATACGACAAACTTGCATGAAGAGTTACTGGGCCAATAGTATGTAATTAAAATACACTTGCTCTATTGCTAATAAAGCCTGGAATAATATAACAGACTTCAAATATTATTATAGTGCTCTGCAATCAAATTCTAGTTTCTACATTCTAGGAACTTATATGAAAACTTAGCCATTAAGGTCAAGAGAATCCTCTTCTGGGCCTGCTGGAACATTTTTTGTCTTTACATAGTCCCGGTTAGGCTTCTACTCTTGTGTTTTCCACGATGTTTTGTATAAGGACGGTTGCATCTTTGTATCTGGTCTCAGGCTTTAATGTCTGCTTATAAATTTGTTCAAATATGTTGTCTTTATTATTTGGATTCCATGGAGATTCCTCCTTCCAATATGCTTGGAGAAATATTGGTTGTCTGCTTTTTTAATCATGGGAATAATCTTTTCGGTTTGCTTTGCTGCTCTCTATCTCTTCCTAGAAAGAGAGAGAAGTTTGATTTATTGCACTTAGTAGAAAAAGTCACTACCTGATGGTATAAATTGAAAGTAGCTGTCTCCTGCATGCAGTACCGTGGCACTTCCTTCACCATGCCATTAAACATGCCCCTTGGAAGCACTGGTTTAAAGACATCACTATGATTGTATTTCACAACATTGTTGGGTATGCTACTTTGTAGTGATTAGTATAGATTATTAATAATTACATATTTATAGTCTTATTCAAAGAGTAATCATCTGAATTTGGACCTGAGAAAGAAAAAGACATTGTCCTGTCTAGAAGCCAGGAGTCAGGATAAAGTGATCATGTTCCCAGAGTGTGGACACCATGGGGAAAAATATAAATAGAAAGATTTCCCAGTAAGAAACTCAGGTCTAGAATAGTGTCTGAAACACTAGTGGATCCTGGAAAATTTAATTGTTCATTCAGCTTTAACAAGGAATGAAGTTCTGATACATGCTACAACACGGATATACCTTGGAAACATCATGCCAAGTGAAATAAGTCAGTTACAAAGAGATAAATATTGTATGATTCCACTAATATGAGGCATCCAGAGTGGGCAAAGTCATAGAGACAGAAAGTAGCGTAGAGGTTACCAGGGTCTTGGAGGAGAGGGAAATGGGGAGTTATTGTTTAATGTGTTCTGAGTTTCCATTTGGAAAGATGAAACAGTTCTGGAACTGGATAATGGTGAAGGTTGCACAACATTTTGAGTGCTCTTAATGCCACAGAACTGTACACTTTAAAATGGTTAAAACGTTATGCATGTTTTGTCACAATAAAAAAAATAAAATTGTTTAAAGAAGGCACTGAATAAATACTTGTTTACTAATATCTCCACAGGGCTATTAAAATGATGAAACGATATATTAAATGACTGCAAATACTCATTGTCATATTCTTGCATATTCTGAGATTATTATACTTACCCTGTTCATTGTCAGAAAACCTCAGAGTTGAACATAAGACATCTGTATTTAGAAAGCAGGCTTTGTTAGCAATACAGTTATACAAATGTGACCACAAATATTACTCATTAGGTCTTGCAGCTCCTAGACCACATGCCTTCATCCTTGGTCTATCAAATATTCTAGACATCAGTGACTAAATACATATATTTTACAAATTTACTTTAGACCATATGTTCATCTTAATCCATCAAGGAAATAAAAATTGTACCATGAATCCCTTCACTTTCTTTTTTTACGCTAAACCCAAGAAGTCAGTCAAATGTAAAAGCTAAGCAGTTTCTAATTTCGGTTTACACATTTTCTGTAAACTGCAAAAATCCACCAGAGGAGGATTTTTATGTGTAATAAAAACCTGCATAGTTTTCTCTAAGGGGGTTTCATACCATACGATCCCTCACCAATCTAGAAAGAAAATGCAATTCCTGATCTGTAACTGCTAGCACACCCACCTGTCCCTTCTTCCCTAATGAGATGAAATTATAACGAGGAGAGCAATTTGCAAATATCCTCCCCTTGGCTGATTTATGCTTCTACATTGTGTGTCAAATCCTTTCTGAATCCTTTTTGTTGCATATATGAGAAGACATTTAGAAAAAGATTTTGGAATGCCTTTAATCTTCTAAATCAACAATAAAGAAAAAAATGAAATAAAGGTCAAGGTTTTGATATACTGCTTCTAAAATACATCCCACACTGAGTAAAATACCATGAAATCATCTGACAGAACCGACTTTCTTCCAGAGACTACATTCCAAGAGCGTGAAGAGAGTGAAGTGGCTATTGATGGTTTTCTTAGATTCCAGTGCACCTTAATCATATTCACAAGACTGTATGTTTTCATCACCGCAGGAGGTGGCAGAATTTTGTGACAATTCTGGGAAATGCTTTCAGATGGCCCCTTCTATGAATTATGAATGTTTCACAAAGCTCTACGGTAAATGGAATAGCCTTGTTCTCCACAAATGCAGGGGCAGATTAAGAGGTGGCCTTCCTTTGTTTCTTTGCCTTGAAATGTAATATTGTTTGCAAACAGAGAAATTAAATCTCAATGAAGGTAAGTAGGCTTTAATTAGTTGTAAACAATTATTTTGTCTTATGAAGAATTATATTTGTTTATTGTATTCATTAGAGATTGTATAAATACCACCATTTTCTTTCCAGACTGTGCTTAATGTGATATGAATAGATTTACAAATGACTGCTTTAAAAAAACAAAACAAAACAAAAACTCAATTCTCATTATTCATTCTTGTTTTCTATAAAGTCACCACAAATGCTGAATAAGCAAATACTAAACCATTGCTCCTAGGGGAAGTACAGTGTTAGGTTCCTGCAAGCCTCTAGTCACGCTTTTGTGAACCTTGTTTCACGTGTGTCTCTGTTTAAATACATCTTATTTAATACATAGTGTTGACTCATTAACGTTGAACTCAGCCACCAGCACCATGACTCATGCCTGAATGGAGTTTATTTAACACATGTATTTTCTCTGTAAGGCACATTACAGTCTTCTACTGAGGAACAATAGACAACACTTCTGCACTACACTTGGGGACAATTTTAAACACTGAAATCACCAACAAGTAAGCACAAATGTGAAAAAATGGCACTCAATAGACTGAGAAAAGGACTCTTGTTTACAATATAAAAGCTAAAACAAGAAGACAGAGCATTGCCTTGCTTGACCTCAGCTGGGAACATGTGCTTCAGATGATTCAAATTCTTCCTGCTCTGCACATGTCCTTGAATGGCCATGAAAGCACTAACAGTGTTGATCTTGGGGTTATAAATAAATTTTCGCAAGTAGGAAAACTTACAAATACCAATTTCTCAAATAATGGGAATCAACTGTATACATAGTCACCTGAGACATCTCTCTGCTCGAGACCATTTTTCACCTCAAAATAGTGGCCAGTTGTTAGGACACAGTCAGGAAAGCCTGCTCAGTTATTGTGAGATCTCTGTTCCACTGTAGTCTTCATTCTACTTCTGCAGACTCCAAACAGTCTTATAGTAAAAGTTACCTTCCTCATTTCCCTTTGTTCTATGGGTTCCCATGGGTGAATTTGGTGTTATGGCAAGATTTGAAACTGTCTGACCTGATAGGGGTGAAAAGAATCTAGCTGGACTGTCTGCCTCTCACTGCGGGGGCAGCTCCTGGCTTAGAAGTTCTAGACCAAGTCCAAAGGCTGTTGACAGAGAACCCACATCTTATCACAGGAGATTCCAGGGAGTCACACAGATGGCCCCATGGAGGGTCAAGCTGGAAGAGGAAAGGGAAGGTGAAATATGAGAGAAGCTGAGAGGATACACAGCAGGAAGGCAAGTTTTCAAGGAGTTCAGTGTGTGCATCTGCATTTAGACCACAAACAGCAACAGTGCTGGAATTTCCACTCTCTGAGGTGTTTGGTGTGAGAATCCCATGGTAGGGAAAGTTATTTAGAAAGAATCATGCAAAATTGAAAAGAATGTTTATTTAATAAGCATCAAGTTTTGCTCAAGATTAATAGATTCTCAACTGTGTGACTTTAGGAAATACAATCTGTACAGTGTTTCTGAGGTAACCACTTACCACAGACAATAATACAAATCATACAGCTGAAATAAACATCTCAAAATTATCTGCCCAGCCCTCAGCTTCCCAACCACTCTGCACAGATATGTGTCTATTTTATACCTAAATATTACCCAAGTGGAAACTTTTAACTATCCACCTATATCTCATTTCTGTGTTCTATCGCAGTAAGTCCCTATTCCATGAATTTGCTTTTGCCATTTTTATGACACATCAATGGCTGTCCAAAAGACTCCAGAAATTATTCAACTTCTAGTAGGTCACCTGAGAAAGACTAAGAGAGAAAATTTCCATCAAATGGGTACTTTCTTCACCAGAAATAGGGGTAGAAGTCTCTCTCAACAAGACACCACAGAAGAGGTGAGTGGGTGGCAAATTTCTTCTTTGTTTTTCTTCTGTAGTGTTCCATAGATGCCTCTTCCATGACAGTTTTACTATGTGATAATTATTTGTTAATATGTTTGGTTTTCCTCTAGATCCCAACCTTCCTTGATGAAAGGATGCTAGGTGCTCAATAAATGCTTCATGAAGAAATGAACCCAATCACATGCCAGGTCTGCTTCTATCTATACCTTATCACCTACATTTTTGGCTTTATTAATTAACAAAGAAGTGGGGAGGGAGTACAAATCTATTTATTTCTAAGAACTCACTCTGCTCTAAAGTCCTCTGAGCAACATGTGGGCATCAGGGTCTGTCTGCATCCCTATTAATATGTTTTCACTGAGCTTCCTTTCCAGGCTGGATGCACACAGAGTGCCAATGCAAGTGTTGAAGACCTGCTCCCTAACCCTACTTGGACGATCTGTCCTAGGCCTTTGGAAGCTTCTTCCTCTGACAGGATACTGTCCTAGAGATTATCCTACTACCCAGGGAAACTCTGGTAAGGAGGCAGAGACCTATACCCAGTCCCCAAATCTCATCTATGATTCAGGCATGAGAGATCATCATGGCTACTGATCCTTCTCTGCCCTCTTTCCCATGCAAGTGATCCTACAGGATTTCTAGTATTTTAAAGGCAGCCCAGAGCCATAAAAACATTTAAAATAGCACTTTCTGAAATAAGGAAAGAGTACTGGATGTGGAGTCTGGATATTAGGATTCAAAGCCAAGTTCCACCTCTTTGGAAAAGTCATTGGTTAAGCTTTGAGCTTCAGTTTCCTCATCTGTAAAATGGATACAATAATAACTATCTTGTGAAGTGCAAATAATATAATGGGTGTGAAAAGATTAGATAAACTAAAAAGTTATGCACATGTAAGTCAGTGAATGTAACTCAGTTCTCACCACACAGGCCTTCTATCTGGTCCATTAAGTTCATTCCTGCCCAAGTCCTTTGTATTTGCCTCTCCATCTGCCTAGAATGCCATTTGTTGGGTTCCTTCATGACTAATTTCTACTTCAGTCATGTCTACTCAAATGTCAGCTTCTCAAAGAGAATCTCCCTGGCCTTTTACCACCTTAACCCACTTTATTTTTTCTTGGCAGCACTTATTGCTTATATTATGTTTGTTTGTCTACTGCCTCTCTCTTACTGAAACACAAGGCTTTTGAGGGCAAGGACTTTGTCTTTTGCTGTGTGCCTAAAAGCTATAATGACCCACAAATAGTAGGTGCCTATTAAATATTTGTAGAATGAATGAATAGATGTGCAAATATAAGCATAGGAACAAAAAACATCTAATGATGAGATGCAATTATAGCCTGAGAAGTAATGAAGATGAACAGAAAATATTTGATCTGGAATTGACCCAAAGCAGAATTTTAGAATTTTGTAAACAAAGTTCTATCAATTTTTTCATAAGCATAAATTATCAACACTTCAAATTCATATGTAGATTATAAATTATTGCAAACAACAACTTGCCCTTATCTCTTTGCATGCCCCCTCTCCGATTGCCAACCAGAGTACTCAGTAAAACTGGATAAAATGTTAGTTTATTTGTTTATAAAGACATCACTTCAATGCAATGCCCCTGACAACTTACTAGGGTATTGATTTAGTATTAATTCAGAGAAAAGGTAATAGCCCCTAGGCAAATTAGACATTGTTTGTGTCTACAACTATATTTCTTGGTGATAGCTTGTTCAAATAGACCCAGTGCTTATAAAAATCTGCTAAAAATTACAGACTGGGTTGGAGAGGAGGGCTCAAGAACTGCAATGTATGGAGGAAAAATATGTGTTCCTCCATGAATTTCTCCCTCTTCCTTTCTCTCTTCTTGCCGTCACAACCTTGCAGACTCAATAAAGATGGTGATATACTAGGAGAGGGGAGATGATGGAGGGACCTTTGGTAGAAGAAAGAGGAGAACAGAAAATGAGAGGATGAAATCTAAATGAGAGCATATGAATATGGCAGGAGATCTATGAGTCAAGAGGACCTGCATTGAATGTTTATCTTGTCGATGACCTATACTAATGAAAGCCAACGGCACAAAAAGAAAATACCTACAGCAATCTTGCAAACAGTAGAAAAAATCATGAGATGGTTATTTTAGAATATGGACACAAATTCTTTATTTAAAGCATTAAGTACTTTTAATCTATTCATTCTGCAAATATGTACTAAATGCTAGCCATGGATGTTACTAAACCATGGAGATTATTAAAAAGAGCCTGGAATCCCTTCCCTCTCTCTGTTGCTCTCTCTCTCATGTGACACCAGCTCCCCCTTCACCTTCTGCTATGATTGAAATCTTCCCAAAGCCCTCACCAGAAGCAGATGCTGGTGCCACACTTCTTGTGCAGCCTGCAGAACCATAAGCCAAACAAACTTATTTTCTTTATAAATTACCCAGCTTCCAGTATTCCTTTAGAGCAGTGCAAAATGGACTAACCCAAAGGGCATTCAACAGGACAATAGATGAAAGGCCGTTGTAGGTGGGGGGGAAACCAGAAGCAGAGACAGGAGCTGGAGTAATGAGAATAGGTAAGAACTCTTTGAGGTGAATGGGCAGAATGAAAAAAGAAGAGAACTGATATCAGAGCTACGAGGAACACCTACATCTAAAGCTTGGACACAGCAAAAGGAACTGTGGTAAAAGGAGCCCCTTTTGCCATCAGGCTGACTCTTGTAATTAGCTAGTGGCATATGGGAGGAAATGGTGTGTGCCAACCTAGGCCTGAGCATGAAATCATTTTGGTTGAGTCTTAACTGGATCCCAATCCCCAAGGCTACCTGAAGCCATACTGCATATGGCAGGGACCCAAACAGCTTCAGTTCCTCATCTCCATCCCCACTCTTACCACCACCCCCTTCATTAGAGTAAGGCATAGTCAAAAAATGAACTTACTGTGTTAAGCCACTGAGATTTATTGTAAGAGTAGCCTAACCTGATGAATTCAGAAATTTTTTATTTCAAGATACAGTATAATGTTAATAATTAGGGATTCACACAACCAGTTGAACAGCTAGGGTACATAGGTGAAAGAAAAACCACAGCTGGCCTACAGGAAATTTGGATGAACAGGAATCATAGGAAGCGCCTGTTGATAATCTCCCTTGACTGCAGCACCAAAGCGGGTGATTTGCAGGAGCTCTAACAGAAGCTGCTGTAAATCTCACGTCTGCTGACTGCTCACATGTCTGCCTGCAGCTGCCACCAGAAAAAAATGGCTTCACCTTTCTTCTATCTTCCAAATCTAGTGCCATGCTTCTCTTTGGCAGAATCTAGCTCAGAACTCTGCAGAAAGAGAAAATCTAGAAGATTTAATTTTACTGCCTTTACTCTGAGATGCAAAAGAGAGTTTGGAAAGGGACTAGGAAGACATTAGTTTAGTTTGTTGTAATAAACTAACACAAAACAGAAAGAAAGAAGAGCAGGAGGGAAAGAAGGAGGAAAAGCAACCTTTTTGTGGACTCTAAAAGACGGAATTGTGCCAATGTTGCAGGGATGTCATATAGAAGCAGTACTTAAAAGAAGGCATTAGAGTTACCAGTATACACACCAGTCACCAATGAGAAAAGAGCTCAGTAACATTGTGGAGAAAGTGCCTGATATAGTTGAGAAAAGGTGAGACACTTGGATCAAAAATATGAAAGAAAAGAGTAAGTTTTAAGGAGAACTTATATAACTTAAAAAGGACAGAGTTGAATCAAAAATAAGGAAAATGTGGCCAGGTGCGGTAGCTCATGCCTGTAATCCCAGCACTTTGGCAGGCCGAGGTAGGTGGATCACCTGAGGTCAGGAGTTCAAGACCAGCCTGGCCAACATGGTAAAACCCCCTTTCTACTAAAAATATAAAAATTAGCCAGGCATGGTGGTGCGTGCCTGTAATCCCAGCTACTCAGGAGGCTGAGGCAGGAGAATCACTTGAACCCAGGAGGCAGAGGTTGCAGGGAGCCGAGATGATGCCACTGCACACCAGCCTGGGTGACAGAGCAAGACTCCGTCTCTAAATAAATAAATTAATAAATAAATAAATAAGGAAAATGTTAGTAGGTTTGGGAAAATAACTAAGCATTATAACTGAAGAAAGAAGGCAAAGAATTTAGAAGGTCCTTATTTCAAAATGTAACCAGGATTTCGAAATGCCTTACAGGCATATACAAAAGTGGTATGAGAGAAATCACAGATCTAAAGGTCTAGAAAGAACTTACACTGGCTATTCCAAGCTTTCCATCTTATAAGTGAGAAAACAGAGCTCCGTATTCTCCCAGTGAATTGCCAAATTTACACAATAAAGATTCGAATATAGGAGCTAGAATCCAGCTCAGGGGTTGCAGCCAAATCAGACAAAAGGATCTAGCTCTGCCCTGCCACCACCAACCCCCACTCTTCAACCAGGCCTAGGACCAAGAGAAATTTTCCTGTGGATAAAATGAGTGAGAATAAAAAGGTAGTGTCAGGCTGTGCTGTGCAATGAAACTGAGTGTCTGTCTCAAGATCTGGTTTGCCACTACACACTCACCAGAATATCTAAAGGTAAAAATGTTGGCAATACCAAGTGTTCACAGAGATATTAAGTAAGTGGATCTTCTATACAGTACTTTAGTACGAATATAAATTAGTACAGCCTTTTTGGAAAACTACTTGGAAGTATTTACAAAAGCTAAAATATGCTTATCCTATGACCCAACAATACCACTCAGGTATATATGCCCAGAGACATGTGTATCTATTGACTAAAAGACATGAGTGAGCAACAATGTCTGTAATAATTTAGTTCATAATAGGACAAACCTAAAAACAACCTACATGTCCATCAACATCCAAGATCCATCTAATTGAATGAATAAATAAATGGTGGAATGTTTATATAATGAAATACCGTACAACAATGAAAAAAACTATTGCTATGCTCACTAACACGGATGAATCTCAAATATCTTCCATTGAACAATAACAACAACAAAGCCAGACACAAAACGTCTGTAGTGCATGATTCTATTCATCACACTTTAAGAATAGGCAACTCTAACCTGTGGTAGGAGAATTCAGAAAGTGGTGGTCCCCTTTGAGGGGAAGGGGGTATTGAGAACGCATATAAGGGAACCCTTATACCTTTATTTAAGTGGTGCTTGCATGGGTTTTTTCATATGTGAACATTTATCAAAGTGTGCACTTGAGATATGAGTTTTAATATAGTTTATATTTCAATAAAAATACATTTTCAAAAAGATCCAATTTGGCCATCTGGTATGGTGAGTCACGATGAGGGGTTTCAGGTTCTGGCTCCATCATTTTCTATCCATGCTATTCTGGGTAAATCACTTAACTTTCTAAATTTCAAATTCCTCATCTAGATTATGAAATCAACACCTACACACTGTGTTGTTGTATTAGGTAAAAAGATGTGAGAAAGACTGTGAACGCTAAGATCCTGATATAATAACAATTATCCTCTGGAATTCTAGTATTTTATATAGGCCTACTTGAATACAGATTCTATGTGGATATTTTTACCCCATGTAGCTGTGACAGTTAATTGTTTATATCAACTTCACTGGATCCCAGTGAAGATGCCCAGATATCTGGTTAAATATTATTTGGGGATGTGTCTGCAGGGGTGTTTCTGGAAGAGATAAGCATCTGAATCTGCAGATAGAGTAAAGAGGATTGCTCTCTCCAATTTGGGCATCCCAATGATTGAGAGCTAAATACAACAAAAAAGTAGAGGAATGGAGAATTTCTTTTCTCTGTCTGACTGTTTGAGCTGGGACATCAATCTCCTGTCCTTATTCTCAGGCTTTCAGACTCAGACTGGGATTACACCATTGGTTCTCCAGCTCTCTGGAGAGAGAGATTCCTGGGTCTTCAGCTTGCAGAGGGCAGATCATGGGTCTTCTCAGCCTCCAAAATTGTGTGAGTCAATAGCTTAAGATAAGTGAATAAATATTATTGGTTCTATTTCTCTGTAAAATCCTGACTAATACAGAGGCCAAAGAGCCCACCATTTATGATTTGAATGATTCACAGAGTAGGGCAAATGAAATGACAGTGATCAGGGCCCAGTTCCAAGGGAGCTAGCCTCAGAAGTAACATTCCCTTAAGGCCCTGAATGGTTCATGAATAGTGTGTTAGCGCTAGCTAAAGTTGAAGGCAGCAGGGAGTTTCTCTTTAGTAGGCCTTGGGGAGGTTTGTCCTAGACACATAGATATTAGGAAAAAGGTGGAAATGTGGAAAAATGGCTGATATGTTTCTGAGGCCAGGGATATAAGACAAAAATCCCTGTAGTTCAGGAAACAAAGAAAACTAGTGGACATACAGCTGATAGTCTACCATGCCTTTCAGTACCCTGTCCTGAAAGTCCCACCTTCCCTGTTTCACACTTATTGCCCCTGCAAAATACCCTTATACAGAGTCCTCCTCCTGGAAGACTTTGGGGATTAACTATAGACAATTCTAAATAGTCCTGGACTCTGTTTCATTCCAATATCTCTCACTTTTCTCTTATTAAGAGGATTTTTATTGTTGTTTGCATGGTCTTTCATATGTATGCTTTGTAAACAACACTGTGTCTTCTCTTCTGGGAGGCTTCCTTCTCCATTATCTCATAACATAGTTCTAAACAAAAGAAGTACTCAAATGATGTTAGCTAGCACTGTGCCTGTCACATAAAAAATAATCAATAAAGATTTTCCAAATGAAGAATGAATGAACATGAACAAACACTGACCAATTTCTAACTGTATGCCTAATTTAGGGTCTGGAATAGTTTGGACAGTAAAAGTAACAGAGTTTGATGAATATTCAAATGAATATCTCATTTGCAAATTCTAAATGACAATTCTCACTGTTGTTGAGATAATAACTTTCATTAAATCAAAGTGTTTCTTTCTTCTTTTTAAAAATTGCATCATCTTGCTTCAAACCTATTTTTCCATACTGTATTCTATCAAATTTACCTTTTCAGAACTTGTGATACAATGAAGTCAACAACTGCTCTTAAAGTGAAAATTACATGGCAATTGGAAAAGGAAGGTGTAGTAGAGACAGCATTCCCACATAGGTCTTCAACCACCACCAGCAGCATCAACAGCAGAAGCAGAATTGCAACAATAATAATAATTGGTAACATTTGTTGAGTATGTATTATCTACCAGGGCCTAAGTTCTTTACATATCATTTAGCCTTCATAAAATCTCCATAAAGTAAGTTAAATCCCATTATCCAAATCACATGAACTTTCTAGGCTTCAGATTTTTCATCTGCAAAGTCAAAGTGTTGAAGCAAAGAATAACAATACACAGCTCATTGCCACATACTCTTTTAAAGTGCTTTCATATACACTATTTAATTTGCCATTCCAGTTACCTATTTACTATATCATTTCCTAGGAACAGCCCTGAATTTACTGGAAACTATCCTGGAAGCCAACTTTACATATCTTGACATCTAAAAGTAAACAAATCAATTTCCAAAATTATTGTAGGGTATGTAGCTTCATTGAAGTTTCTTGAGAAGACCAAGGGAAGTGGTTATATCACGTGGCCCCCATAACACACTATCTTTCTTCCTCAAACCCCTTGGCTTCTCCAGACTTACCTCCTCATCTCTCACACTCAAATATGCCCTCACTATTAAAAAAACAAAAGAGCAGATCTGAAAACATTAAACCAAACAAAACTAACAGTTGGTCATTATAATAACCACCTATTCCCCTCATGCTTCCCCATGGGAGCCTTGATTCATCCTGCCAAAGGAATAACAACTTAATGGAGTAGGTAGGGCAGATACCAGGAGTCACATGGCTAGTTTGCTGCAAATCTGGGACTAGAATCCTTATCCCAGTTTCTAAGCAGTGTTTTTTTCACTGTACCACAAAATTACCTGTAGAGGTTCTTCCAGCTCTGAAATAATACAATTTTTTGAAATGTGGAAATAAAAATGATGCAATAGTATAAACAAGTAACCACATGTGTAATGTTCTTCAATTTTTGAGAACTACCAAACACAGTTTCCCCATCTTTTATAGGGTGTGTGGATTGGATTTGGAATTACTGCACAGGGCAGTCCTTGGGCCAGTGACTGTCATGGTTTAATATGCCTGGGATCAATCCCAGAGACTTACTTCCCTGTCTCCTAGGCAAGATCTGGGAAAAACAAAATAGAAGGAATTAGCATTAATTGAGCATCAAGAATAAACCAGGCACTCTGTTTGGCACTTACACTATCCTCATAACAGCATTTCAAAACAGGCATTGTTCCCACTTTATGAGAACAATGAGACACCAGGAATCTAAACCACTAGTCAAAGTCCACATAATTTATATATGGCAAAGCTACGTTTTGAATCCAAGAATATTTGAAACAAAAGTCCTAGAACAATCTCTCCACTGGTATCTTGGTCCATTTGTGCTGTTATAAGAGAATACCTGAGACTGGATAATTTATAAAGAATAGAAATGGATAATTTATAAAGAATAGAAATTGATTTCTCACAGTTGTAGAGACTACAAAGACCAAGATGGAGGGACCAGAATCCAATGAGAGTCTTCTTGCTGCATCATCCCATGGTGGAAGGGAGAAAGGCAAGAGGGTGTGTGTGTGTGTGTGTGTGTGTGTGTGTGTCTGTGTGTCTGTGTGACAGAGTATAAAAGAGAGCTGAACTCCCCCTTTTATAACAAACTCATTTCCAGGATAAGGAACCTACTCCCATTATATCAGCATTAATCCATTCACTCTGTCCTCATGGCCTAATCACCTCTCATCAGGCCCTACCCTACCTCCCAACACTGTTGCTTTGTGGATTAAGTTTTCAAAACATGCTTTCTTGGGGAGGACACATTCGAACCACAGCAACTAGACAATTAAGTATGCTAAAACCTAACAAATTTAACTATCCCTATGGTGCATATGTATTCTGTAATCCCTGTTCTCTCTCTCTGCTGGGGAGGTGAGAGTTAAGGACAGGTCTGCCCCTGTCTGAGCACAAGTTGGTAGATCTCTGTTCTAAATTTTTCCTTTAAAAAGGACAGCTGACCTTCCACCAGTCTTTTATGATAATACTGGAAATCATTGTTACAGATGAGAAATGGTGATGGGTTAAAGTGATATATCATAGTGGTAAAGATAGCAAAGGAGACATAGATTTGAGAGGGTATATTTAAAAGGCTGAAGTGACAATTCTCACAAATGAATGAGATTCAGAAAGTCAGACAGAAAAATCAAAGATAAGATAGTGAGAGAAATCATGGGGGCCTCTCTGAAAAGAAGAGAGGAGGCTAAGAGAAGGCAAAGGTGTGAGTTCATGAGGGTTGGAGGAGGTCCAATGTTCAGGCCCCGCAGTGGGAAAGAGATTGAAATCGTTGAGGAGCAAAAAGAAAGCAGGTTGAAGTCGGGAGGGGGGTGATGGAAAAACAAGTTTGGAGAAGTGTAAAGACTTGTTACCAAAACACCAGGAGTTCCATCTGTATCCCATTGCTCACTGCACAGAAAGCCAATCACTGAGACAACAAGTATTGCCAGGAAAGAAAAGCTTTAATGGGGTGATATCAGCAGAGAAGATGGAAGATCAGTCTCAAGTACATCTCCTCAACCAACTAAAATTGGGAGTTCATAGCTGGGAAGGAATGTAGCTACACGTAGGGAAAACAGGAATTAGGGAGGGGTAAAGAGGCAATCATGACAAATAAAGAGTCTGGTGTTTCACTGTCTAGATGCATTGATCTTGTGAGTTTCAATTACTTAATACTGTCTTGGAGGCCTGAGGGTCAGTTTCTTGAGAAAGGAACTCAGATAAGACAAACGTAAATTTCTAGCTTTAGATCAGGATGGTCAATTTCTATGTTTATTCAAAAAACAATAAACATGAATTCTATGGGACAATTCTACCAGTCTCAGAATCATTTTAGACCTTGCTAAGGAGTCTGGAGTTTGTCCAAGAGTAACAGAAGAAGAGTTTAAAGAAAAAGAGAAAATGATCTTATGTTTACGTTTTTAAATTTTTGTTCAGTCTGAGTCAGTGTTCCTTACTCCTGATATCAGAGTACAAATGTAACCAAATAATGCTTGTTTTGAGTATTATGCTTGTTTTCCTCATAGATCTTACCATGATTTATAATTATATATATTTGAATTTATTGTCTGTTTTTCCCACTAGATTGTGAAGCACATAAGGATTGTCTGTTCATTATAAGTTCACTCCCTAATCCAGTGTCTGTTATATATTGGCTGCTTAAATATTTGTTAGATGAATGTTATTTATTTAAAACTCTCTGGGATGAGAAAGGGGCTGATACCTTTTTGTCCCCCACAATCACTTCCAGACTATTTTTTGATAGCTATCTTTCCATTATATCTCTTTTGTAAAAGTCCATGCCATCGACTGCTATCCAGTTTTCCATTTTCTATAGGCCTTTTCCTTCCTCAACAAATTTTTAACATTGTCTTTATAGTCTTATCCTTCTTTGACGTTTGTGTAATGATCTTCCAGTACTCTAATACCACAATTCACTGGGCTTGGATACTCAGATTACTGTCATCTCCATTATATAGTAGCCCCCACCCCCGCAAGCCTAGCCACACCTTGGCACTTTCTGCCTCCACACCTGCTTGTCATTCTTCACTTGTCATCTCACGTATTCACTCCTCCTGAGCCAGGATTTCATTATGATCACTTTCAAGTCCCTATGTCCTCTCAGTTCATTACCCCCATCCTGGATCACTTCCTTCTACACCCAAACTGGGTGGGCATGATCAGCCACTCATGCAATGCCCTCAGGAGTAGGCTATGTGCCCTCACCTTCTTTCTCTACCACAAAGCTGTGTCTTTCCCACCCTAGGAAACCCCACTTTCTGCTTTCTCTGATTCACCTCATAAATGGCTGAGTATTGTTGGGAAAATTACAAATATGGAAGGATCACTTTAACGGAACTCTCTCTCACTTTGGCACCTGTGCTGCTGGTCAAGTATTTCAAATCTCCATGGAGGATTATCCCTTCCACCCTCCAGAATCTACTTTAAACCTCTTCTGTTCCCCCCATGTCCCAAGCTTCCACACTGACTTTAGGAACCTATGTCTGTTACTTACTAATAACATAGATATAATCTAATTTAAATGCTCTCAAATCTTTCTCTCCTTTCTATTTGTCCTTAGTCCTTCATAATCCTTTCTTCCTCTTGTATCAGAGAAAGAATTGTCCTGCTTCCCTTTTATCCACAGGCATGGTTTTCCTCTTAAATATTGGTTCTAACCCCTCTTACTTCTCTCAATATATCAAACTATCAATTAAAAATATTCAAGAGATAGGTGGAATATACATCTCTATATATTGGCTTCTTTCCCTTGATCCATAAGTGTAATTATATTATCTAAGGAATTCTGCTATCCTCCTGAGTCTTTTTGTCTGGAGCTCTTCTTATTCTTAGTTCAAAACACAATTTAAATCCCTGTCTTCATTTTGTGAGCCCAGCTCAGTAAACAATCTCCTGAAATCTGATTTTCAGAGCCCCCAAGATGCTGACTCTTTTCAAAAACTGCTAGTGTCCTCCAAGTTATAAAGTCCAAGTATATTTCTCAGTCTTCATCCTTCTTGACTTCAAGATAATTTGATACTGTTCACCACCTCTTCCCTCTCAAAATTTATTCTTCTTTTCATAGTTAATTAATCAGACATTCATTCAAGAAATATTTTTTAAGTACTATGGTAGGCAAAATAATTGGTCCTCCAAAGATTTCTACATCTTAATCCCTAGAGCCTGTGAACAAATCATGTTACATGGCAAAGGGGAATTAAAGTAGCAGATGAAACTCAGGTTGCTGATTAGCTGACCATAAGACGGTAACATTATCCTGAATTATCCAGGGAAACTTAATGCAGTCTCAAGGGTCCTTAAATGGTGAAGACAGAGGCCGAAGAGTCAGAGTCAGAGTGATGCAATGTGAAAAATCTTGACGGCTGGCTTTAAAGATGGAAGGGGACCACAGTCAATGAATGCAAGCAGCCTTTAGAGGTTGGAAAAAGCAAGAAAACAAGTTATTCCGTAAAACCTCCAGAAAGGGATGCAGCCCTTCCAGCACCTTGATTTTAGTCCACTGAGACCCATTTCAGATTTCTGACTTCCAGAACTATAAAATAAACTTATGTTAATTTAAGCCACTAAATTGTGGGTAATTTGGTACAGCAACAATTAGACGCAATTACAAGTATCAACTAAATTCTTTACTAATGAATTAAGCCTGGCTATAAAGCCACACAGTAGGAAATCAAATCACCTT
Organism: Pongo pygmaeus; assembly: GCF_028885625.2. Taxonomy (NCBI): domain Eukaryota; kingdom Metazoa; phylum Chordata; class Mammalia; order Primates; family Hominidae; genus Pongo; species Pongo pygmaeus. Next base: position 56,357,638 of record NC_072383.2, on the reverse strand, counting down.
CCCTGCTTCCAGTGTTAGCTGGTAGCTCCCACCATTCATCTATACAGACTCCCACAAACTGAGCATGTCTGAAACAGAGTATTTTAATTTTTTTCTATTATGACTATGATTTTTCTCATTCAAATATTCTGTAGGCAACTCAAAGCTTATTGATAAATTTTCTTAGGGCCTGGATATTCTCTATGCATTTAATTTTTCTTCTTGCTTCTGCTAACTCTCATGTGCCTCCCATCAATTATTTCCTACAAAATTATTCAATAGCTAGTTAGTCTAAAGTGATAATTATATATATTTTTGTATACTGAAGCAGAAATTTGGCTGAGATCAATCATTATGCTCTTCAGTGGGTTGCTGATTGAGTTTTTCTCTCACTGCAGGATGATGGGGAAATTGTAATGAATGAGAAGTCCTAGAAGTGAGAAGGGTAGGGGAAATCATAGTATTAATATATAGTGAAGCCTTTATTCTGTGTCCTTCAATGATGGTTTCAGCACAGCACCTGATGGTTTCCATTAACACACAGGGAATGCCAGTCTTGCTGAAACCCAAGGATACCAACCAAGGCTATTCTGGATGCTTTTGACTAGAGCAAGTGCAGCCTACTCTTGCTTGAAAATTAAAACACATGACAACTCCCTAATGGTGTCCTGTGGAACAAACTTACACCTCTCCCCAACACATACTTCCTTCTACATTCAAATATTATCACCTTCAAATTAAACATTCCTCCAAAATCAGTTTCTGAGGAAGTTGTTCACCTTTTGCTTTGAAAAGACTAGAAGAATTACATGAAATTTTTAAAAATCGTCTTTAATCAGAAATATAGGTTTTCTTAAATTGCTTTTTTAGCTATGTGTTTGCCTTTTTACCAACACACTAGAAAATATTTATTTTTAGTTTGTACTACCACAACTTCCCAAAATATTTGAAAGCAACTACAATATTTTCTAAAAAGAAGAACAATTAAATACTCCATCAAAAAGGATTAGAGACTAATGTTGAGTATTAACATATTAGTAGTATAGACTCCATGCAAAATAAACCCAACACGTGCCGTTTCCCAAGGTGTGATGGTGGTGAGTGAGAGATTTGCAAAGTGACAAAGTCTAGTGACTATTTTTCTAAAGCCTCAGAGAACACAGCTCTCAAACTGATATCACACATCCTGACCCCACCAAAACGACACAAGATGTAGAAGGAAAATCCCAGGAAACTGAATTGTAGCAACACAAACACGTCATTCACCAGGGTCAAGAGTTGGTACCTAGGGAGGACAGCTAAGCATCCTAAAGCATCTCTACTAAACACATCTCGATTTAGATTTACCTTAAAACCACGAGATTCTTATTTCAGACTTCATACATTTTGAACTATTTTTCTTCACATTTAGCATTTTGGCACATTTCAGTTGACCTTTGTTTCTTGAAGTAAATTTGAGATGAAATTATTTCTTCCTGGTTAGTATCAATGAGATGACATCTATTTAGCCCTGCTACTCCGGCAAACTCTATTTTTAAGAGGAACTGAAATGTACTTCTAGTGGGCCGATTAACAGCTTTTTTTTTCTGCTGTGCGTATGTGTGTGCACGCATACATGATACAGGGCTTTTGGATGAGGTTTCCAAACAGCAATGCATTGTTTAATCTCTTCTGTGATGCCTCCAGGGATTAGTTAGGGGACACAATTGCTAATAACAATTTACACCAGTAAACTTGGCTTGAAGAATTGCTGTAAAAACCCCACTGATTGTCAAAAGCATTCATTCCTAAGAATGCATACTACTGTGCATATGTGGGGCAGGGCATTTTGCTAAGCTAAAAGCAAATTTTCATGCTGTTGAATTTATGCATTTCCCGCTGCTACTCAAAATGCTTGTCTGAATGTTCAGGCCGGGGAGAGTGCTCTCTGTGGAAAATGCTCTTCTGTTTGTGTCAAAAGGTCTGACCTGTGCTTTGGTCCCCACTCACAGGTAATTTGCAGACTGTGTTAGATAATCTTAAAAAAAAAAAAAATCCACCAAGAAAGAATACTGGGTTAATTTTTGCCTAAAAAGAAAAGGGCTATAAAAGGCATATTAGGAAGGGAGAAAATGGTCTTAAAATGGAAACCAAAACAGGCATTTGAGAAAGATAAATGCAACATCCCCTTCACCCTCAGGAAATGAAATTTTTCTGACAGGGTCGGAGACTCTGCTTGGCAAACCTTCTTAAATTAATTACCTTCTTGACATTTTAAAGGAAGGTTTCAGATTGTAAATTTAACCCAGACAAAGCATTCTTTTTAATCTTGTCAGTATGCAAACTACTTTGCACTGCAGTCTGTGAATTATTTATCAGAGGAACGACCCCAAAGGGCGAAAGGAAAAAGCAGGCATATTTGATCTGAGATTCCACGACTAGATGTAGTTCTTTGCCTTAGATCTGTACCTGTTGCAACTACTTAACTTTTTCTGCTTTTGATGTTCTTAATACCCTGAGCATTCCTTGTCTCTGAGAGGAAGAAATTCAGTGCCATTTTATAATGCGCTTATTAAGATGAGTAAAATACATGGCTCAGTAGGTTTATATGGCAGCCACAGTCAGGTTGGTGTGAGGAACAACGGGGCTTCTTTTCAATATACTTGCTCGCTATAAGTGCTAGACAAGCAGCGTCTTAACCTACTCTAGTGCCCGTGTGAAATGGAGCCTGCAGAGATGGATTCTCAGGGAAATTAAGTCTTCCAAGTACCGATAAACTGGTATATGTAATATTTCAACAAACAATAGAAGATTAGTTTAGAGCTTAAAGAAAATTGAAATTTACAATGCCTAGAAGTTATAAAATGAAGTTATGGCTTTAGTTCTAGTATTAAGTGTTCTTAAATTAAATGATTTTGAATCAAGAACACCCATGAAATGGGACATGCTCATTACTTCTAAAACATTATATATAGATGTGGAACTGCATGAAAATAGCAAAAGTGCACATAAAATAATAGAGAATAATGTCTGTTGTCTCCAAGGCAAGGTTTGCAGCATGACGGAGGATCTCAACTTTGCAAAGCATCCCAATGGCTTAGGTCCTAGGAGATTGGATGTATGCGTAGATAATAATGTCCTACCTGAGAGGTCTTCCTGGGCCCTGTTAATGACTCTTCCTAGGAAATTCCTGGGCTTCCCTTGAGAGAAAAGGGAGGGATGCAGCCTCATTTGCCCTTCTCCGGCCACATGTGAATATTTCACTTTCAACAGATATCCCCAGCTCAAATCAAAAGACTGTGTATCCCTAGCAACTGTGAATAAAAATGTGCAACACGCACAGCTATATTTTTGCATAAGAAATACCTCTTGAAATTAATAAAAGAAATAAAGGTGATAAAACTATAGGATAGAGATAATTTTTCATTTAACTCTCAAGACTATATGGGGAGGATTTATTCTCCTTCCAAATGTTGATTTGTAATCATAACAGCTACCATTTATTAAGGAATTCCTATGCCCTCTCATCTATGAGGTAGCTCTTATTGTCCCGACTTTCCTCTTCTTTTTCACAGCTGAGGAAACTGAGGCTTGAAGAGAGATTAAGTATTGAGCCCAAGCTCCTAATAAAGCTGAGATTTAAAGCCAGTTCTCCATGACCTCAAATTCCATGTGCTGTGCATCTCTAAATGTGGGGTTGATCTTAATTCCATTTTGGTTGTCTGTAATTCTTCTCTTCATATACACATAAGTCTGGTAGAAGTGTGATAAACTAATATAGTTCACTGAATAAAGAGCTGCAGCTTATATTTTTTAGCCATACCAGAGATATTCTTCAAGCTCATATTCATATCCTAGCAATCTATCCTCTGAAGAAGCTGTTGTGTGCAGTTTATTTAAACCAAACAAATTAAAGATGGCATTTAAATTTGAGCTTCAGTGGATACATTTTCTAGAAGAATTAGATAAGCATCTACCAAGAATATAGCATGCAAACAGTAGCAAGTAAATTGATGTTTGTTAGTCTGTGCTCTCTCAGATACACAGAGGATTTACCTACTTAATAGGACTTAAAAGAACAAATCCCCTGAGCATAAATGAGAGAAACTGGGCACTCTGAGGTTTATCCTTTCATAAAGCTGTCACACATACTAATTCAAAGACCATAAATATCCTTCTCACTTCTTTGATAATTCCTCTTTCATTGGCCTTTTGAATATGCACCAAATGCAGAACAACAGATCTTCATGCTGAGGTCATCTTTACTTGGGTGATACTGAAAAGTAAGAGTCAGATTGAGGAGGATGTCTTTTGAGAGTCATGGCATGTTGGATTTCAGATCTGGAAGGAAACTTAGAGATCATCTAATCCACATCTTTTATTTGTTAGAAAGTGAATTGTCTTAGTCAGTTCTAGCTGCTACAGCAGAATGCCATAGACCAGATGACTTAAACAATAGAAATTTATTTCTCACAATTCTGGAGATGGCAGTTCAAGATCTAGATACCAACTATATTAGTCCATTTTCACGCTGCTGATAAAGACATGCCTGAGACTGGGCAAATTTACAAAAGAAAGAGGTTTAATGGACTTACAGTTCCATGTGGCTGGGGAGGCCTCACAATCACGGCAGAAGGTGAAAGGCACATCTCATGTGGTGGCAGACAAGAGAAGAGAGCTTGTGCAGGGAAACTCCCCTTTTTAAAACCATCAGATCTCGTAAGACTTATTCACTGTCATGAGAACAGCACAGGAAAGATGTGCCCCCATGATTCAATTACCTCCCACCAAGTCCCTCCCACAACACATGGGAATTCAAGATGAGATTTGGGTGGGGACACAGCCAAACCATATCACCAGCAGATTTGGTGTCTGGTCTCCTGGTTTTGAGATGGTCATCTTCTTATGTGTGTTCATGTGGCAGTGACCAGAAAAGAAGCAAGCTCTCCTGTGCTTCCTCTTATAAGAGGACTAATCCCATTTCTGAAGGCTCCACTCTCATGACCAAATCACCTCACAAAGTCCACATCTCCAAACACTATCACAATGGGAGTTAGACTTCAACATATGAATTTTGCAGGGACACAAGCATTCAATTCCATACCATGAAGAGACAGGCATGGAGTCACCTACTTGTCTGAGTTAGAGCAAGAACTAAACCATAAATGTCTTGAGACCAAGCATGGGCTTAACTAAGACAGAACTTTAAAAAAATAAATAAATATATATATATATATAATCGCTGTGTTATTCTGGGTTCTCCAGAGAAACAGAAACAATTCAAGGGTGGGAGAGAGAAAGACATTGGTTTGTCACAAGGAATTACTATCATGGAGTCTGAGAATTCCCAAGATCTACAGTGTGAAAGAATCAGCAAGCTGGAGACCCGGGAGACCTGATAGTGGGTTCCAATTCAAAGGCCAGAAGGCTCAAGTCCCAGGAAGAGCCTATGTTCAGTTCAAGTCTAAAGGCAGGGAAGAAATGTAATGTCCCAGTTCAAAGGTAGTCAGGAAGAAGGAATTCTCTTTCTTGAGGGAGGTCAGCCTTTTTATTTTATTCAGAACTTCAACTGATTAGATGAGGCCCCACCCACATCAGGCAGGGCAATCTGCTTTACTCAGTCTATCAATTTTAATGTAAATATCATCCAGAATCACCCTCACAGGCACACTCAAATTATGGTTAACCAAGTATCTGGACACTTTGTGGCTTAGTCGAGTTGACAATTAGCCAACACATCACCCAAGTTGGGGATAGTATTCTACTAGTTTACATACCTGTTAGGGACTGATTTTTACACTTAAAGGTTAAAAGCAATTCAAATATTCACAAAATGCCATTATTATTATTAAAGCATAAAATAAGCAGATGTGCTTTTGTTTATCTATTAAAAGGTTACTGGTTCAATGGTGAAGTCAATTTGCATTTAACAAAATCCTCGATAATAATGACTGGCTCTATTCAATGTCTTCAACCAGATATTTAAATTATTATTTCTTATTCTCTAAATTACAAGAGCAAAACTCACAAATATAAATAACATGATTAATCATAAGTCTAAGTTCAGAGTTTATTTAAACATTTAAATCACCTAACTCAATGTATGGTGAAACTCAGTGGTATTGTAATTTGTAGTCTACAGGATGTGAAAGACTAAAGTCTGTTTGAATCATGCGAATGTAGAAATGCATTTCTTCTACTACCCCCATGAATGTTTAATGCACATGGAAATAAGAAGCTTGTCACTTATTTCTTGAGTAAATTCATACAAATAGATATATATTTAAGATAGTGTGGGTGGTGGTTTTAAAATATACCAACAATAAATTCTTCATTACTTCTCCCTTTAAGAGGTAGATCTTAATTCCCCCATCCCTTGAGTGTGGGCTAGACTTAGTGACTCACTTCCTACAAATAGTATGTGTCAGAAATGATGACGTACAATGTCTGAGATTGGGTTATAAAGGATAGTATCCTTTCTGTCTTCTTTTTCCTTGGATGTGTCTCTCTGAGAGAAGCCAGCTACTTTATCATGAGAATACTCAAGCAGCCCTATGGAGAGGTCATGTGGTGAGCAAAACTCAACATCCAGCAAGGAGCTAAGGCCTCCTGCCGACAGCCAAGTGAGAATACACCATCTTGGAAGCAGATCTTCCAGCCTCAGTCAGACCTTCAGATGACTGCAGTCTCTGCTGAGATTTTCACGACAGCTGACTATAACAGGAAAGACCCTGAATCAGAACCTTCTAACTAAGTCTCTCACACATTCCTGATCCACAAAACACTGTGAGACAATAAATATTTTTTTCAGCTGCTGCGTTTGGGGGTAATTTGTTAGATAGCAATAGACAGCTCAGACATGTAAAATTTATATTGCCATTATCATGAAATTTTTGTCCATGAATTTTTGTTCGCTTACAGTATGTTATAATTCATAATTTATTGGCCATGTATTTTTAAAGTCAAAATATTTATGTGTGTATCTATAGGAATAACACAATTTTAATATTTTAAAATATTTTCCTCATATGAACATCACACTGAGCACAAGTGACAAAATTGTTAAATTGTTGTTCAATATTTGGTGAACAGATTTCTCTACCACAATAGTGGAAACTTCAAAAGCATTTTGAAACCCACTTTAACCTTACTCCTTTTTTTTCAGTTGTGTGTTAGTTTCACGGGAAAATATAAATGATAGTACTTTTAATTTTTTTGTTTACAAAGCTCAAGCATAAGTTAAAAGCACAATGAATTCTAAATAAACTCTGCATTAGAATAATTATCTGTCATTGTTTCTCCAAGATTAAAAATTATTCCTTCTTTGTCAACTCAGTTTTTTTTTCCTTTCCTTTACTCATCTATTCCTTCTACATTAAGGCTTATTTAATTGATTTTTCATTTTCTGTGCAATTCTACGTTTTTCTTTTTTTCTATCTACTCCTATCTTCACTTCTTTCCTGATGTTTTTATTCTACCCTTCCAGCTAGCACTAACATCTCCCTTATCTATATTCCGGCTACACTTATAATGTAGCATCTCAAGTGTATATATATATATATATATACACACACACAATGTTCATTTTAACTTACAAATATTTCAACTATGTCATTCTTATCTTTTAAACAAGATTGTGCACATTTTTTTTCTTTCTTTCTTTTGCTTACTCCTGATGCCTGCCTAGTACAGGGTTTGGCCTAGTACAGTGTGTGAAGCATTCTATTAAATCATAATGTGTTGTATTTACTTTCTTCTCCCAATGGTCCCTGCCTCCTAGTGTCTTACTCTCTGAGACATAGCCTTACCTGGAACTAAGCACAGCTGCAAAGAAAACTACAGGTGCCACAGACAGAAAGCAGCAAGTTATAGAAAAAGTTACTCAAGTAGAGACATAGCCATAGCACTCTTAAGCCTTCTAAATAATTCCTGAATACACATTAACTCCAGAGACACAAAATCGTTGTCTCTTTTCTTTTGTTTTTTCTTTGACTATCATGTATTGACCGAATAGAAATATATTAGGCAGAGTCACTGCCCTCTTTCAGTAAAGCTTAGCTCATAAAGTTTGCTCATATCTGCCCAGCCAGCTGAGTTCATCATTGTCTTATAGTTAACTGTACATTTATGAATCTTTTAAAATCTTAATGTTCCTCTAATGCCCACGGCAATATATCTTGTCTCGTATTTTCTATTATCTACAATAGGTTTGGCATTAGTGGAGGTGGTTTTACCTTCTATAAGTGTTATTTGTTCCTTATAACTCCTAATCTGGCATTCAGTATTTATTTTTTATCATTGACAGTTGACTGCTCTGTTTCAAATATTTGAGAAAGAAAAAAATGAGAGGAAAGTAGGTGAAAATTGATGATAACCCAGATTTAGGAGTGTTAACAGTAAACTTTCTCACAGAAAATAGAAGAGTGAAATGGATGGTAACGGCATACTGGGGAAGAGGGCCTGTACCCTCCACTCATTCTTATTTAGGCTTTCGCATTGCAAATGTGTCTCCCACAGTAATTAATACAGACGGGTTTTTTGAGTGGTTTGCTCACATTTGCTCAGCTCCAGAACCTATATAGACACATGATGATTGGCTTTGGTATAATTATTTTCTCCATACTTTCCTCTGCTGGGTTTTTTGTCTCCTCTAGAATTTGTTAGGTAAACAGCTTTTTAAAACTCCTCACTTTCAAAAAATATTCAGACAACATGAAATAGAAAGGACTGAGTAACAGAAGGCATGGGTGGCAAACCTTTAAAGATTTTTCTTAAAATAGAAGGGAAAGCTGTCCATGACAGAGAGCCACAGGGTAGTGTGAGTACAGCAGCCTTACCATTTTATTCTATTGAGGGATTTGTGCTCTACCTTTAAGAATCAGTACCATTTTTCTAGATGGAGAAGAAATGAAAGGAAATTAGTCAGAGGGAAGATATGGGACCATGGAAGGACATAGCATGTTCAGAGAAAGGTGAGAAATTGGGAATGGCTAGAGTTTAGGGTACAGATAGAGTAGGGAGTGGGGGAGATTCTAATAAGGTATATTCTGACTAGTTTGCTAGACTTTATACACATCCATTCATTCAGAAAATATGTTTTTGTTTTTGGAGATGGACTCTTGCTCTGTCGCCCAGGCTGGAGTACAATGGTGTGATCTCGGCTCACCGCAACCTCTGCCTCTGGGGTTCAATCAATTCTCCTGCCTCAGCCCCCTGAGTAGCTGGGATTATAGGCATGTACCACCATGCCCGGCTAATTTTGTATTTTTAGTAGAGACAGGGTTTCTCCATGTTGGTCAGTCTGGTCTTCAACTCCTGACCTCAGGTGTTCCGCCTGCCTCAGCCTCCCAACGTGCTGGGATTACAGGCGTGAGCCACGGCACCTGGTCTGATTCAGAAAATATTTAGAGATGGCCTACCATGTGTGCTCTATCCCAGATGAACAAGATAGTCACATGCCCCAGCTCAGGGAGCTTATCATCCATGTATGCTGTGAGAGGACGTGTGAACTTGATGCTATATCGGAATGGCTTGCTAGACTTTACTGGATCATAACTCTATGACTTTACTAGATCACAATTTTATTCTATCATAACTCTGGAAGGGATGCTGAGGGTTTTACGGGAGCAGGGACAGCACTTAGAGGGCTGTGGCAAAACTAAATAAGATAAATAAGAAGAAGAAGAAGAAGATGAGAGGCTTAAATAAGCCAATAATGGGGTCAGAAAATAGATAAGATTTGGGGTGCATTTTGAAGTAGAATAAACAAGACTAATTACTTAAGTAGATGTGGCCTGTGAGGTTAAGGGAGACAAAGTGAAGGACATCCCCAAGGTCACCAGGGTGGAGGCCAGCCAGACGAGTGGCAGGGGATAGGAAATGGAGGAGGAGCAGATTTGCTTCCAAAGAAAAGGAGTTCACCTCTGAATCTATCCAGTCTTGCAAGTGGCCCTCCAGAATTTCTTTCAGTATTTAATTAAACTGCCCTCATCTTAAAAGCTGTTTTTTCTCTCCCCTCCCCTGACTGTTCACCTTTACTCTCTTGACATAAGAGCTTTGGGAAGGTGGGGAACGTGAACAGAATCAGGGCATGATGACAGTGTGGTGAGAGGGATGTGGAAGCCCTGGTCCTCATACTAAAACCGCGAGGAAACGTGGAACCTTCAGTGACTCCGAGTACCTGATCTACACAGTGTCAAATAGCAGGTTGTTTTAGCTGGTTATTAGTTTGGATATTTTAAATTGCCTGAGCAGAATGATGGCTTTGCCATTGTGTGTGCAAACCTATTTTGTCCAAAAGCCACAAAGCTACTTCCAGCATCAGTCAGTCACAGCCAGCCGGTTGTGTAGATGATCTTAGGTGGTATGATCTTGGATACATCAGGAAGGGAGTATACTTTCAAATATCTTCAGCATAGGCTGAAATTCCAACATCAACAGAACCATTATTTGGTCCAAACAGCACCACTCCACAAACCTCCAACAATGCAAATGTGCTGTGATGGCGTGGATGTGTATCCATATTTAAAACATCCTTATTCCTTCTCTGCTACCTTAAATATTCTTCTCCACATGGTTTGTCTTGTTTTTGAAAGCCAGCTCAAATGTTACTTCCACTCCACATATTTCCTTCAATTTCCTTTATGTGCCTCCACGAAATACACATGCACACACACTTTTCCTCAGGTAATAGATTTCTCCCTCCCTATGTTCCCATGGCTTGTATATATGCTTCTATTGTAGCAAATATTATATTACATTATCATTTTAGGTTTTTGGATCTTTCTTCCCCACCGGAGAGTGAACTTTTAAAGGGTGGGGAGCATATCCTATGTTATACATCTTCATGTCCCAACATGTAGCACAATGAATAGTAAGCAATAGATAAATATTTATTGTTGAATTATAACCAATATAACATCCTTGAATGAGTAATCCTTCAGGCCCAACCAAGAAAATAAGATAGGGATAGAAAACAGACTTCATCCGATCACCTCCAGTATTACTCATGCTTCCCACAGCCTGGAGGGGAAGGAGCCATGACCTCATCTAACTTCTGTGGGAAAGAGTTCCATGATCAATTAGAGACATCTGCCACAACATAAGAGGTAGCAGTCGCAGCAAATTTATCTTCTATCCTTCAACTAGGTTGTATTCTCAATAAAGTAATCATTTACTCGCTCAACAAATATTTATCATGCATCTGGCATTGTTGCTAAGCACCGAAAGACATGTTCTTGTAGATCATGAACACACTGCCCCTACCCTCAGGGATCTCGGAGATCTACAAAGTAATTGTTGTGACAACACCTGTAATTTACTCAATTGTATAATAATAGCTGTCTAATAATAATTTGCCAGATATGAGGCAATGACGATTGTAAAAAAGAAAGCAGAGATCATATATCTCAGCTGTCTCATATATTGCCCAGAGTGGAGAGTCTGTTAATGAGTGCTCAGGAAAATTGCAGTACCCAAGATGTATGATTGCATCATGCCATCATTGTGTAATGAAACTATCCATTCATTCTTCTGACAAATGTTTATCAAATGCCTACCACATGTAAGTCTACATGCTAGACACTGGATAGACAGTAGCAAGTAAAATATCTAAATGGAGAAGTAAAAATTAAACAAATAATCACACAATAAAATACGTACTTACAGATAATGATGAGTGAGACCATTCCACTCCCATTGCTTGAATTCCATACCAAACAACCTTCTGAACATATGTTTTTTTGTCATTTCTTTAATGAGGTGGGGATGCATTAACATTTACATAGATATTCCATTCTGGTTTTCTCTGTTCATTAGTAAAGGGACTTACCAGTTAGTTTCAAGTATTTGGTGGTTACTCATCTGTCCTCCAGTGTCTGCTACCTCCAAGTTAACCAATCAGTGCATTTGTGGACAGGAATCTGCCAGCCTCTCCTGGACTGTTTTGATCTCAAGTCAGTGCAGCCCAGTGGTACAAAGATTTAATAGCCAATCTCCTTCTTGACATCTTTTAGCTGTATTGAAATCTATAATACCTAACAAATATGCCCTCTTACCAAATCCAGAAAAAGATTTCGATTAAGTTTTATTTGCAAAAATTAAATGCAATAGAAAAGAGATCTGAAAAAGTGTATCTGTCTCTGTGTGTGTGTGTGTGTGTGTGTGTGTGTGTGTGTGTGTGTATTTGACTTTGGGTGCCCATTAATTAAAAATTCATTAATATTAGATAACATTCCTCCCACCATAAAATTTCATGGTCTTAAAATTCATTGAAAAGTGCACCCTAACATCTAGAATTATTTCATATCCCATTTTGCAGAGACATCATTATTCACATAATTTTAAAGAATTTTTTGTTGTTTATTATTTTATACAAATTTATATTATCTGTGCCCTCTCCTTGTTCTTGACTCACTGCTGCTGCCTGCATACAACGGTTTCATCTCAACACAAACCTGTACTCAATGTTATTATGCTGTGGCCTCACTCACTAAAATAACACTTCCTTTATTCTCCCATTGTTTGTGATGGGTGCTATAAAAAGGGGACCCTTATAAGCAATATAAGGGTCACAGAATTTTGGTGGTGTTTACTGGCCATCAAATCCAGCTTCTCCTTTGGTATAGGAATAGCCTCTTCAACACCCTGTGAAAGTCCCTCTGAGAAGTGCCCCTGTGGAGCTGAGATCACTTAAAGCCAAAGTCCCAGCTCAGCTGATACTTGGTCGTGTGACTGAACAAGTCACTCCTTATAAAAGAATTTAGTTCCTTTTTATGCCCGTGTCAGAGGTTTATTGCTGTAATATGTAAAAAGTGCTTGTAAGCTGTCAGGAACTCTACCAGTGCAAGTGTGGACTGAGAGCTCCATTTTCCACAAGCTAAAAAGATCTCCAGAGTAATACAGAGGATGGAGCACAGACTCTGCCACAAACAATTTGAATCCCATTCTTCCATTTACTCCTAGTGTATCCTCGGACAAGTAATAGAAATCCTGTCACCCTCAGTCTCCTCATTTGTACAATTGGGGTTACAGTGCCTGACCTGGGCAGGGGCTGTTCTAAGAAGTACACAACTATACAGACAACATACTGATGTTCAGAAAGTGCTTAATTTTGTTTTTGTTTTAAAACTGCTGGTAGTGGTCTCTGCGATAACCCAGAACAACTCTAAATCCCCTTTTATAGTCCTTCAAATATGGAGGGAGGCTACTATGATCCATCACTTTTTCCATCAAACAATTCTTTCTTAGATTGTGGCTCTTTTCATCCTGTCAGCAAGGCTCCTGTGTCCCTCACTGTCCACTCAGGCTCTGGGCTCTTTCCAGCCTGCCTTTGTCCCTCACAAAGAGCCAGCCAAGGCTGTCTTCTAGTCTGCAACAGAAGTGCTTTTGCTTTCTGGGGGTAATTACTCCTGCCACATCTGTGTTTACTTTAGAACCTGTGGCTAAGGTAATTAGCTGGCAGCTGGCTAAGCTTTAGATAATAATGTGCCTGACATTTTAGGTATCTCTTTTCTAGAAATCACTTTTTTTTTTTTACTTTATTTCACTTACATAGTCAACAGACAGGAATGGCAAATCGTCCCTCTGTGGAACACAATTAGGATTCATTTGCATCTGGAAGATTTGCTTTTTTAAATGTGGCTGAGTTCAGAATGACTGCTTTTGGGCACAGAGTGCTTTTTGATTGCAATGCTTTTTCACTTATTCACTAAACATTTATTGGAACTCTATGTACAGGACTTTGTGGCTAGGTGCTAGGGACACAAACACAAATCTGAAATCATGCCTTCTCAAAGACTTTGAAGTTTGAAGGGAGGTGAGCATCAAACAAACAGGTCTCTCCACAGATTTCTGTGAGGACATATGTCGGGGAATGGGTATTCAGGAAGACACCCATAAGCAGAGGCTTGGAAAGAAAATACATGTGTGTATTAGTCAGGGTTCTCTAGAGGGGCAGAGCTAATAGGAAAGATGTATATATAAAGAGGAGTTTATGAAGGAGCACTGGCTCACACTATCACAAGGTGAGGTTCTGCAATACGCCATCTGCAAGCTGAGGAGCCAGGAAGCCAGTCTGAATCCCAAAACTTAAAAGTAGGGAAGCCAACAGCCTTCAGTCTCTGGTCAAAGTTCCAAGAGTCCAAAAGCTGAAGAACTTGAACTCCAATGTTCAAGAGCAGGAAGCATCCAGCACAGGAGAAAGATGGAAGCCAGAAGACTAAGCCAGTCTAGTCTTCTCACGTTCTTCTGCGTGCTTTTATTCTGGCTGTGCTGGCAGCCAATTAGATTGTGCCCACCCAGATTGAGGGTGAGTCTGCCTTTCCCAGTCCACTGAATCAAATGTTAATCTCCTTTGGCAATACCCAAAGACACACCCAAGGAACAATACTTTGCATCCTTCAATCCAATCAAGTTGACACTCAATATTAACCGTCATAATGTGTAAATACTTGGTGTACATATTGGCACAGAGAACTTCTCTAGAACAAGGAGTATAAACAAAAATTTGAAGGTTTTCTATCCTTGACACAACATGATTAGTTGACAGTCAAAACCCAAGACAAGGATGAAGCAAGCAAGTTACCTAGGGCACAATATTTAAGGAGGCACTGTAAGTGCAGCGTCCACCTGAAGCCTTCACTGATGACACCAACTTGCAGGAGCCTGAGAGTGAACGCTTCCTTAAATTTTGCACTATAAGCACCTCACTTGCCTCACCCTAGTCCTGGCCCTAATATATCTATAAGGATTTGAGTGCTTCAACAGAGCCTATACATTGATGAGCAGTACTCCAAATATTTACTGTTTTATTCAAGCCTAGAGGTGACAACCACTAGTTCTGATACCTGCTCCCACAATAAAGTCATGCCTACCCTCATCTAGCCCAATCAGAGGAGTTCACATTAGGCAAGTGGGACAAAAAATTAAGCTTTTAAACATCCATGACCCCAGTCATTTGATATGCAATGTCTTATAATCATCCATTATGTTCTTTATACCTTAAAAGCTACTTATATCTAGATGTTCTAAATTAAGTTTTCTGTGGAAAGAGGGTGATTTGGTGCCAAGATGTAAAACACAAAATAGTTAATAAAGCCCTTTATGCTTGTCGTTAAAAATAAAGGCTTTTGTAGGAAAGAAAAGAAAAGAACGTGTCTGCGAAGCAACTCCAAAAACAGAGGGGAGAGGGTTGATGACGAGTCGGCTGTTACTCAAGTATATTGAGACATAATAATTATCTCAATGGCTAAAGCAGGGTAAATGTGCATGATAAAATCTTATAAGATAAGATTACTGAAAGAGTAGAAATCACACAATTAGGCAATTGAAGAGTAAACCTGAATGGTGATAACAGCAGATGGGTAATGCTATAGGAGTGCTTCTGTACCACCTGATGGGATACAAATTAATATTTCATTTCTATTCTTCAGTTAATCGTATGTCATCATTGCCTCATGACAATCATGCGAGAAGTCCATAAGTTTTCCAGTTCACACCACTGAACATCAGTGATTTGCTAAGTGTAGCTATTATTCAAATTTGACACTATTCAAAATGTGTCACTTGGTTTAAGTATGCATTAACATATTTGTATATATAGGATACTTTTTTTCAGAAAATTTTAATAGCTCTGGGACTGTATTTGACTTACTGCTATAGAGTTTTACTGAAGCAGTCTTCACCTTTTCCCAATGCTCCCCGCACATCCTCAAACCCTGTGGTGGCTCCAGACCCTATGTCCCCCACCCTCAGGACTCTGTGTTCATGTCATAAATTAAATCTTGCTGGTGGAGCTGGCATCAGTCTTGCTGACTATGGTACCCCAGCACACAGCACCATGTCTGGCACATACAGGTTCTTAAATATTTGTTGAACAAATTATGCATTAATGACAATGTATATAAGCTCTATCTGTGTGTAAGTGTCTGTCTATTCCAAACTCAACAACTAGGGTGGACCTTTAAAACATAAATGGGATCATGTACTTTCTGAACAGAACTCTCCAAGTGCTTCACACCTCACTCAGAGTAAGCACTCAAGTCCTTGCAGTGGCCTACAAGCCCTGGCGCAACTCAGCTCCAGGGAACCCTCTGGCTCCATCTCCTAGTATGCTCTCCTTTTTGCTCTCCCTAATGTGACTTCCTTGATGCTATGTATTTTTTTTAACATGCCAGGTATGCTGCCTCGTCGGGCACTTTGCTAGAATTCTTCCCTCTATCCACCCAGCACTCCCGTGTCTCAGTCCTGCACCTCTCCAAGCCTTTGCTTAGAGCTCTACTTCCCAGTGAGGCCTGCCTGCCACCCTATTTAATTCAGCAGTCGGCCTCCCCCACTCCTGGCCCTCCACATATGTGCTCTTCCTCCCCACCCCCTATAACGTTTATTTTTCTAAAATACTATATAATTTTCTTAATATCACTAGTTTTGTTATGGCTCTTTCCCCACCAGAAGTTAAGCTCTTCAGGGCAAGGATTTTGTCTGTTTTGTTTACCGATCCATCCCATATACCTAGAACCATGCTTGAAATATAAGTATTTATTGATAAATGATTCACAGATCATAGCTGAATAAGCACTATCAAATTTGATATATTTTATAATTTATAAGTCTTTTTTCTTAGCTTGCTTTATCACAACTTTTGGTGACAGGGGCTATTCTTATTATCCTTATTTTTAGATGAATAAATTGGGCCTGAGAAGTTCAGTGGCTGGCTCTTTGGCCTAGATAGTATGAGTTTGTTGCTCAACCTCCATTTGCCCCTCCTTCTATTTGGAGATACTGGAAAACTGAAAGCCACATTTTTCAGACTCTCTTGCAATTTGTGTCAAATGCACATCACATCAAGACTGAAAGGCAGAAGTGAGATGGAGGCCATATTTCTGCCTCTTTGTTTCTGCTGGTCAGTATGGCTGTGGAAATATGACGTATCTTTGTAGCAGCATTCCAATGTCCATTCTCCAGGTTTCTGAGTGTTCAGAAGCAATTTTGGAGCTAGTAGTAATAGTAACACTTTCTGATCTGGCGTCTGAAGCCCTGGATCACAGGGGTGATGTCCATCCTTCAACCTCCTGTGCATGAGAGGCACTTGAAGCTAGACAGCAAACAGCAGCGTCAAGGTCTTCATTCTG
The DNA here is from genome assembly GCF_028885625.2 of Pongo pygmaeus. Lineage (NCBI taxonomy): Eukaryota > Metazoa > Chordata > Mammalia > Primates > Hominidae > Pongo > Pongo pygmaeus. The sequence continues at coordinate 56,340,551 of NC_072383.2, read as the reverse complement.
CATGGTTCTAGGGGTGGCCTCTGAGGTAGCAGCTCCTATTATCTCCCACAATAGGTCAGTTGTGTTCTGTTCTAGAATCAGAACTAGAGGCCAGTCTATAACGTACTCCTTCAGCCCTTCCAACAATTTTGAAAGCCCCTTATCCATTAAAGTGAATACTCTACTTAAAATATTTAAAGGGGCTTCTGTTTCCATTCTGAATGTGATGGATAAGGCTTCAGATCGCACCATGTAAGCTGGATCCTCTTTCAAGTGCCATTCAGTTGCCCTTTCAATAAACTTTTTCCTGAGCTCCTTGGGTATCCTAGACTCAGGATGAGGTTCACAGCTACAAATGCAAATGCACAATAGTACATAATAACAATATTCCCTTGAGAGAAATCTCAGCTGCAGAATTCTGGGAAGTCCTGGCCCCTTTCAAATCCGTTGTAATTCAGGAGAGCTCCAGGGGTTGTCTTACATGTGCTGCCAATGTCACCTTCCATTTACCACTGGCAACTTTTTCTCCCCATGACCAATAGTAACCACATGACGGCAGGGCGGCAGTTTGCTATTCCCAACACAGGCCCAAAATTGAAAAAGCACCAGGGTGAAGCTGCAACATCCACTGCCATCCATAGGAAGTGGTTTCTCCCTCATTCCACTCTCCAGAGAGGAGAAAATACTCCTCGCTCTCACACGTGCTGCACTCCAGAGTCATAAAGCAGCAGTAAGAAAAGTAGAGGGAAAATAGCCAAGAGTCATGGAATCATCTGCCAATTGGTGATTGTGGGACTCTAATAAATTAACTTAACCACTCTCCGCCTCAGTTTCCTGCATGAGCAGGAAAACAAAGACAAAGACATGTATTCTGCAGGGTGGTTTTGAGGATTAAGTGAGATAATATATTAGCTCAGTTGGTTCAGGCAGCTATAACAAAATACCATAGACTGATATTTCAAAATATCATAAGTCACATGCTGTGACTCAAATTTTTATTTCTCACAGTACTGGAGGGAGCAAAATCCAAGATGAAGGTGTATGCAAATCCAGTGTGTGGTGAGGGCCTGCCTTCTGCTTTGCAAATGGCTGTCTTCTCGTCATATTCTCACAGCGCACAGAGCAGAGAGAGAGAACAAGCTCTTGTGTCTCTTCTCATAAAGGCACAAATGCTCTTCATAAAGGCTCCACCCTCATGAACTAATTGTCTCCCAAAGGCCCCATCTCCTAATATGATCACATTAATTTTAACATATGAACTGGGGGAGGACACAAACATTCAGTCCATAGCACATAATGTAAAATATTTGTCAAATTGAATATACTTAGTAAATAATCATAGCTAACATTTCAATACTTATTAAATACCAAGTTACATGATAGACATTTACTTATACTTAATTATAATCAAAACTATGAGATACTGTTATCCCTGTTTCACAAGATAGGAAAATGAATTACTACTAATAACTACTACCATTATTATTATTATCATTTTTATGCTATACTTTCATGTTTCTCAGGAATTCAAAAAGAAACACTCAGATTTCTTACAACTTTCTTCATCCAAAGCTTTCTGGAAAGAGTTGGTGGCCCTGAGCAGTGCTGAATTAGGAACAATCTAAGTAACACAGCCCTTGACATACTCAAAATAGTCTCTCCACTATCATTGCCTTTGGGCCAAGCTTGCAAAAGCTTCTTCTTTCCCATAGAATGAGAACTTTCCCAAGAGTCTTGGCCACTCATGGTCATAGACATCTTCCAGTGAGTAATGGCCTACTCCCTTATTCCTCTAAGAATATCAGACATTTTTGAATTCACAGAAGATACACAGATTGGGCCATAACTTTCTAATACCCAAAATCAACACCTCAACATAGATGAAGAAGACATGTTCCCACCTTCAGGAAGTCTATAGCCTTATTATGAAGACAAGAAAAATAAATGTTAATTTTAAAAACTGACCAAATAGAGAGATGGCTATGACAGTAGTGAGAATGTAGGCTCTGAAGTCTAGAAGACTTCAGTTTATATCTTTTCTCTCCTACATTCCAATACAAGACCATGGGAAAGTTGTGGAGGCTTGCCAAGTCTCTGCTTCCTTAAATGACAAATCAGATATCTATGAGGATTAAATGAAGTGACCATGGAGAGTACTAGGTACGGTAGTAAACAATGAATTAACAGAAACTCTTATTATTTTCAATTGAACTAGTTTGTGCAAACTTCCTGTGAAGTGGGGTGGACACCACAGTGTCTTGTGGGTTAGAAAATGTTCATTACTGTATAAGTGGTGAATTCATTGTACACCAAATTTTTGCAGCTCTTCTCTTTACGTATCGATATGACACCTTCAAAAAGATGTGATATCCAATGCAGTAAGTTACTTTTTCAACAACTGATATCAAAATATACAGCACACTAAATATTGACATGAATTTATCATTGGTCAATATTTATGCCTCAAGTGAACAAATTTAGATATTGAATATAGCCTAAATTAGTTACTCTTTATTATTTTCTCTCATGATAATACTGTGTTCCAAATGAATAGATTTCTTTTCAACACATTTATCCCCATTCACAATTACATTTTAATATGTTCGTTCTGTTATGTGAATTTTAATTATCTATTCCAAAGATAGTTACTATAATTAGCCCACACAATTTTAAATTTTTATCAGTTTTTCTTTCTTTGCACAGACATGTGAGGGAGATAAGCTACTAATGATTTCTGCTTGTGAAGCTCAGAATTAAATACCAGCAGAGTAGAGTAGATGACAGTGGTAAGGGTAATTGCCTTCTAACACAGTCTTGCCCACCTGTTTTTTATTAAAATGCAGTTTCCCTGCTGGTTGTTGTTAAAATGACCCAGGTTCTGAGACTGAAATTGCAACTCTGATACCAAGGCCCTGAAACAAATACACAGCAAGGAAATGCAGAGATTGGGGTTTGATAAGAACCTTCTACTTTATGAGAATGGAGAAATATATGTCCCCATTAAAGAGATTTCTATCATCTCTTGGATACTCCCTTTTACCTTCTTGGTTTCTTATCATCCAGACTTAAAACTTTTTGTCAGGTTGGAATCTTTTTCTTTCTCATCCTTGACTTTCAATCAGTCAACAAATCTTATTGCTTCTTCCTTTACTAACTTTCTCTCTGCCTAATTATTTCTACAATTTTTATCTGAAGTCGAGTACTCTGACTTTATGACTAAGTTATGGCAATAGCCTCCCACTGCTCCTCCTGCCTCTAGTTTCTGTCCCTCCCAATTCTTTGGGCATACTACCACTAAGTTAACCTGCATCAACTATCATTTTAACACTTCACATCCTTGGAAGGCAGCTATGCTAACCACTGTTACCACCAATACCTCAGTACATTTCATATCCTTGATCAAAAATCACCAATGAGTCTTCAGATCCTGGATCCATAGCAGGCCGTCTAATTTTGATTGAATAAATTAATAAATTTATGAATAAGTATCCATACACATACATATGTATTCCTAAGCAAGTTCTAGAAATATCCCCACTCATTTTCACCTTAAACATTGTATATCTATGTTTATAAATCCTCTGCTTTGTTTGATTAATAATAAATCTGTGTCAAAAATAAAATCAAATGAGAAAATGCTATATCCTAAATTCTAAATCCTATTTCTAAAAAATGAATACATTCACAAAGTGCCAGAGTCAATTAATTTTTCCAAGCATTTAAGATAAAATAACACCAATCTTCACGAATTTTTCAGATCATAAGAAATGAAAATACTTCCCAACTCATATTTTGAATTTAGAAGAACTCTGACACCAAAACCCAACGAGAATATACAAGAAAGCAAGGTAGAAGTTATATTTTCTTGTCAGCCAAAATGTAAAAATCCTAAAACAAAATGTTAGCAAAGTGAGTCTAGCAATAAATAAAAATGATAATACATCATTACCCAGTTGGACTTATTCTAAGAGTGAAATGCTGAGTTTTATATTAGGCAACCAATCAGTGTAATTCAACACAATAACAGAATATAGGAGAAAAATCATGTGATTATTATCTTCACATATGCAGAGAAAGCATTTGACAAAATTTAATATCTATTCATGTTTTAAAAAAAACCCAGCAAATTAAGAATAGAATATCTTTAAGAGTAGCTACAAAAATCTTAAAGCAAATGTCATATTTAATGGTGACATATAGAAAGTTTGTAGAAGAATGAGACAAAGTTGACTGCTATGACCACTTCTATTTATCCGCAATAGAGGTCGTAGCAAGTAAATTAAGACAAGGAAAAAGAATTAAGAACTAAAAAGGAAAAAATATAACTGCCATTATTTACAGAAAACATGATTATATGTACAGAAAATTCAAAAGAATATTAAAATGCACTATTGCTCATGCCTGCAATCCCAGCAATTTGGAAGGCCGATGTGGGTGGATCACCTGAGGTCAGGAGTTCAAGACTAGCCTGGCCAACATGGTGAAACTCCAGCTCTGCTAAAAATACAAAAATTAGCTGGGCATGGTGGGATGCACCTGTAGTCCCAGCTACGAGGGAGGCTGAGGCAGGAGTTTCTCCAGCCTGGGTGACAGTGAGACTCCATCTCAGAAAAAATATATATACTATTAATTTAATAAATGAATGTAATAAGCTCACTAGAAACTAAATCAATATATAAAAGTCAATTGTATTTCTACATAAATGTGACAAATATTAAAATTTTTTTAAATAATATAACTTACAATAGTATCAAATACCTATAATAAATGTAACAATAAATGTGCAAAACCTTTATATAAATAACTATGTAAGATTATTAGGAAAACTATAGGAGACCTAAATAAATACAGGGATATATTATATGAGTGGGAATACTCAATATTGTCATCATAATTCTCCTCAAATTTACGTATAGATTCAATGCAATCCAAATTAAAATTCTAGCAGATATTTTTGTGGAAATCTACTAGTTGGTTTTAAACTTTATATGAAAATACCATAGGCCAGAAATACCGAAGTTATATTTTTTCTTGAAGAAGAAAAATGAAGTTGGAAGTTTACACTCCCAGATATCAAGAATAATAATAGGGGCTGAGCACGGTGGCTCACACCTGTAATCCTGGCACTTTGGGAGGCCAAGGCAATTGAATCACCTGAGGTCAGAAGATCAAGACCAGCCTGACCAACATGGTGAAACCCCATCCCTACTAAAAGCACAAAAATCAGCCAGGTGTGGTGGCATGGCCCTGTAATCTCAGCTACTTGGGAGGCTTAGGCAGGAGAATTGCTTGAAACTGGGAGGCAGAGGTTGCAGTGAGCCTAGATCACACCATTTCACTCCAGCCTGGGAAACAAGAGCAAAACTCCATCTCAAAAAAAAAAAAAAAAAAAAAAAAAAGAACTATAATAAAGCTACAAGAAGACCATGTGATATTGTCTGTAGAAAGATACACAGAACAGAATAAAGAGCCAAGGAACAGACCAACATACATATGAATATTTATAAAAAATACGTAGTAATGCATATCAGTGGAGAAAGGATAGGTATTTAAAAAAAATGTTAGTATGTCAATCGTATGAGAAAACCTTGACTCACACAAGGAAAACTTGACTCTTGACCTCTTACTGCACACCATACCATTCCATATGAGTTGTAGATCTAAGTGTAAAAGATAAAGCAATTAAGTTTTTAGGCAATGATACAAACATATCATTTAAGTGGTATGCAGAACTTGTAATGGAGTTATCAGTTTATAGAACATTGTTTTTCTTTATTACACTAAGATGATTAATAATTATTACCAAATATTGAGTCCATATTGATATCCCAAATGCTATGTTATCTGTTTTACATAGATCATCTCCCTTTAAACTTACCATGGATTTGGAGTATAAGGATGATTATCTATGTTTTGTGGGTTAAAAAAAAAATCAATCTATAAAGAAAGATGCTTGTCCAAAGTCAACAGAGCTATGAAGTTAACAAGTCAGTTAAGTTACCTCCTAATATTTACTTTACTCCTCCCAATCTGCATATTTACTCTAAACTCATTGAAACACATATTAATTGAGATTGTATGCAGAAGATGAATGAAATAATCAAAACATATTTAATCCAAATGAAGCAGCACACCAGAGTATACTATAAGAAACTTGGTGAGAACATCACTGGAAAAAATTGTACTCATTGTTTTGATTTAATAAATCATTAATAGAATACTAACTTATGGAAATTTATTTCAGTCCTTGTAAAAATGAAGACCAAGATATTATATTTACTACTAGAGTGCTAAAGATTTTTTGAAAAATAATGAGGGTATACATATTTGGTCATTCTGGTTTCCTAAATATCATAAAGCCCATATGTTAAAGACCACTGTTTACATGATGCTGTCACAGGAAACCAAATGATCCAGATTAGACTGTCTTCAGTTGGTGGAGTTCTGCATACACGAGCAAATAGAGTTACCATATTTGACCCTTCCAGGATTCCCTGATCCTCACATAAGTCTTAAATAAGCAAATCTGGTCTATGTTGCTATAACAAAATATCATATACTATGTGGCTTAAAGAACAAACATTAATTTCTCACGATTGCCGATGGCCTCTTGCTGCATGCCTGTGGTGGAGGGAGGAGTGGGAGAGCGAGAACAAGAAATTGAGATCTTGTGTTTCTTCTTTGTATGAGAACATTAATCACTTCATGAGGACTCCACCCTCGTGACCTAATCTAACTCTAATTACCTCCAAAAGGCCCCGCCTTCAAATTCCATCATGTTGAGGATTCAGGCTTGAGCATTTCAATGCTCAAGCATTCCAATTTTGCAGGGGTACCCAAACATTCAGTCCATAGCATAGTCCTTAATTCACTTTATAGGAACTTAGTAAATACACAAAGAATCCACATGAGTAGATGGGTAAGTTTGCTATCAAGAAAAAGAACCTGCTATGTATGTATGACATCTACCGTTCTGGTTTCTGCATGTTATATTTTAAACAGAACTATATTACCCTTGCTGAGCTAAGCTACAAAAAGTTAAACAGGTTAAAGTTGATGCAGCCAAAAATTTAAATGGCAAGTGAAACAGAGTGGGCATCACTACTCTTCTGGAAAGAAGGAAGCAGAATCATTATCTTAATGCCCTGGAGGCCATAAGATGAAAGAAAAGCTGGAGCGTCAAGGATAATGACTTCATTTTACTTGGAACAGAGATGGTCTCTTGTTGACAGCTAATGGAAAAGCAGTGGTTTCAGGCAAAATGTGGGTGAACATCCCCTGTCTATTTAAGCAGAGTGGTTAGAATCAGGGGGTGCATTGTTATGTTGTGAAATAATGCCTTTGGAGTAGAGCTAAAAATAAAAACAAAATACTTTAGTGAAACTCATTGTAAATTGGTAAGTCAAAAAAGCCCCAGCACTGGGGCGACTAGTAATTCCAACATGGCTTTAGCTGGAGGTAAATAACGTGTATCACAGTTGGGGGACCCATACTGGAGCAGATTTAATATTCACCTTGTGGTTCTGCATGGAGCACCAGCCTGCCTGTCTCCCAAAGATGTAGTTAACATTACTAATTTCCTTTCCATGAATCCAAGTTTTAAAATTTATACCTCACATGAACAAATTAGTCCTCACAAATTGCCTCTGAACATCAGGTCAAGTTCCTAAATTTTTTTCAGAGCAGAAATCTGTATTTATGAGACATTTACAAGGCCACACAGAAATGACAAGTGATGGATACCGGGATTAAAAATTTGAATTTCCAGTGCTTCATACCATATCTGCATGATTTTAAACTTGATTTAAATTTCTTGGCTATACTATGTATAAAGATCAAATGATCATGTGCTGTGTTTCATAATTCCTTTTCTCTTTATTTATACATATCTTTCCCTATGCTAGTAAGAATTTAAAGTGACTTGTTTTTGAAATGATAACCATGGTATAAAATCTAAAGTAAGAAGTACAAGATTAGAAAAGGGGAATAATAAGGAAAAAAAGAAGGATAAAAACAGAATTAAATTCACTTACACAGTGTGGGACTCTTACATTTGCCAGAGGTGGGACACAGATTTTAAAGCTTTGTTTTCTTGTGACTAATGTAAAGAGATTCTCAGTGTCCAGAATATAAAGACAAACATGGCATGTGTAAGGAGCATAGTTACTACTGTTTTAATACCAGAAAGAAATCGCTCACCTACATCCACACAGAAGACTCTATGTGATATCATGAACCACCACCTAAACAATATCCCGAGACTAAACGCATGATAGATTCCTTAAAGTCCCTCAATCTTGGCAGAGGAAATATGCTGGGGCATTAGGGAATGATAACACAGAAAATGTCTTCATTTCTAAAAATACAAACCGCTGCTGTTGTCCTTCCTGCTTACTCAGATAATATTACTTGTCATAAAAGACCCTGAGACCGAAGTCATTGCTTGACTGAGACTGTCATCTGGCCTGGCCCTGCAGCAACCACCTCTTATTATCAGTCATGTTTTTCCTTCCCTGAGGTTGTCAGAAACAAAGGGGGTCAATTCATGGTCACCTCTGCCAAAATTGTTTTCCCTGCCAGTCATAGATAGGAAGAAGGTCTAAAACTATAAATGTGAGCAGACATGTTTTTTTTTTTAATTCAAGTCTTAAAGGAAAATGATTTTAGCCAGAAGGGAAACAGAAATTGGGGAACCATCTGGCCGTGTTTCAGAACAATACTTCATCATTAAGAAACCCAAATTGGAAGTGTGATATTGCAGGCTTGTGTGTTCTATTAAGTAACAGAAATAGCTGCAAAGAAGTAGGAGCCACATGGAGATCAAAGTGTCTGCTTATTTATAGACTAGGCGAGTAATACCCAATAGCTGTCAATACACAGGATGGTTGGGTAAACTGTGCTGGCAATCAGGGCTTGAACCTGAGGACAAAGGTCGGGTATCATAAATCTTCCCCAATGAATGGAGGATGTTGGGCCCAAACTATTGGCCTAAAATGTTGGGACAAGGAGCATACACCTAGTTCATTGTATGAAAACAAAGTGAGAGGTGATTTCCTGAGCCCAGCCATAAGAAACAACAAGGAAGAGGCAAGAGCAGTTGCCTTTAGCACATTAACCATACCCACTGATGAAATGTGGTCCAGTGGGTTAGACTTTATTACTAATCAGTATCGCTGCTCCTCCCTTCCCAGGAACAAGAATGTTTCATGGGTGGAGAAAGAGGCAGGAAGCATTTACTCCAATACTCCCCACTCACAGGGAGGGGTCAGAAGCTCCTTCATCCATGAGAATCAGAAAGAATGTGAATAATGGTTTTCAACCAAACAGGGCCAGCTTCATGGGCATGCAACCTATGTAGTCATTTGGGACCCCATGCTCAGAAGGCCCTCTGCTTGGTTTAACACTCCGTTGTTGCTGTCCCAAAATTCTTAATAATTTTTAACATTTTGCAGTGAGCCCTGCAAATTATGTAGCTGTCCCTGCAACCAAGAATTGAGACACAGTAACATCCAAGAAAGTGACAGTGTGCCAATGCCAAAACAAACATTGTCTGGGTATGAGGGAAACTGACACCAGGGTCGGTAGATGACAACGGCCAAAGGAATAGTGGCTAATATAATCTGATGGCATCAGCATCAAAGTGGGCGGGGGTGGAGGTTAGGAAGGGGGAAGAGAGAAGTGCAGGGCAATGCCTTTCTCACATCCTGGCCCATTTGTTTAAGGGTTTTGGGAGAAAAACAGCATGTTTGTGAGTATACAGGGCACAAAAATAAATTGCTCCATTGCTTTTGTATACCCAACCCTATATAAATAATTTTCATTGTGTATTAGGTTTATAGGATTAGACAAGATGTATTTTGTCTTCTCATCACATACAGTGAGCATTGGAATTTAGGCTGTGTTTTATGAAGAGTTTCTTGGTTTATTTCCTCTCTTTGGAATGATAAAAATGAAGAACCGTGATATCAAGACAAAATGCTTCTCACATTGCACCATCCTGATCCCCCTGGGTTTTGTCATGTTGGGAATATGAGTCTCAGCCCTGGACTTCCTCCATCACGAACAAAAATAATAGCTAACATTTATATGGTGCTTATTGTTTATTGGGCATTCATTTAATCCTCACAACATTCCAGTGAGGAGAAAAATGCTATAAATTTTCCCATTTCATACATGACAAAATTGAATGAGAAGATAGTTGCTTAACTTGCCCAAAATCACACAGCCAGTAAGTGCTAGGGTCATGATTCAAACTAGATTGTCCAAGACTAGAGACCATGCCATTGATTCCTACACATCCTGTCTCTGATGTGGTTGATGTGGCCTACGCAGTAATGTGAGAACAAAGTATGTGAGGCTCAGATAGAAAATGACATGCACTGATAGTCTGCACCTCAGCTTGTAGACAGTGAACCAGGATGCTTCATGGAGATGCCAAGGAGAGGGAGCTTTGAGTTTCTTATGATCTCTATCAACCTCTGCCTATTCCAACCTATGCTAAATAGGTATGCCATACAAGGAAAAAGAATGTGCTTGCCATGACACGTATCATCAAAAGACCTTCTAGCACTCCATTCCAACAGCTTGCTGCCTGAGGCCCTCCTTTATAGAAATTCCAGAGCCCCCTCTCTTTGATTTATAACAGTTTCAAAGGTTACAGATGGTCTCGTTGTTCTAAAAATAAATACATTCGAATCTTTGAAATCTGAAACCAGACCATCTCTCTCGTTGCACTTTTCTTTAACATTCTTGATGAATGGATTCATGAAAGCCACATAAAAATCAGCTTCTAAAGGGTTAGCATCTTTGATTAATATTGAATTTAGGCACTTGCCTATTTCTTCATTTGTGTGACAAATTTTGAACTTCTGAAGAAAACTTCTAATAACTTTTTGTGTCAGTTCTCTCGTGAAAAGTTCAAAGCCAAAGCAGGTAGCAGCAGCATTAGACTAGAGTCATTAAAAAAAAGAAACCATATAATTAATCATTCCTTCAACAAACCCACTGGCATTCATCCAAGAGAAGAGAAACTTTCCTTTGAAGAGAGTTTAGTATCACAATCTAGGTTTACCTCGATTAATAGCCTCTTTGGGAAACACAAAGCAAAAAAGATGATGAGCGGAATGCTCTGACTCTTTCTCTGTGAGCTGCAAGCAGCTGGTTGAATTCTCCAGGTGTGGAGATTGAATTTTCAGAGTAGATTTTCTGGGTCGTGAGATTACTTGCATTCAAGTATCCAAATTTTTCTATTCATGCATTATTTATGAACTATCATATTTCACACAACTCTTAGGGATCTAGCAAGCTTCTAAGTCATTGATCGATTGCACATCATGTCAAATATTACAACTGATATGTCTGCTTCATCGTTCCCAATAAAAATGTTTCTTTTGTGTGTGTGATTTGCATTTGGAAATGTAGAATTACATTTTCTGTTGTATGGAAAAGACTGTATTTGTGTGTGTATACACACACAAACACAACCAACTTTTTACATGGTTTTATGGTGGTGCATAGTCTGTGAACCGAAAAAGGTATGCCAAACAAGAGACTGGCCCCGTTTAATACAGTGAAGGACACTTTCTTTTCCTTATTAAGCATTAGTAGCATATCAAAGTATAGTACAATTGTTATAATGATTCCTGGAGGGAAACAAATGGACATAATTAAACATTATCATTTTTCCTTAATTAATGAATAGTATAGAGTGTATTAGCATTAATAAGAAGATAAGTTAATGAGCCAATAACGAAGTTGAAAGTGGAAATGTTAACAGGTCCACTCTACTGAAGTTAGAGTTGATTATGTTAGCCCAGGAATTGACACCCACACAAATGACAGCCTGCACCTGAAATCTGGTTGTTGTTTTTTCTATAGAAAATATTCAATGTGGGTGTAATTTTTTCAGTTGGATTGCTGTTGTTGCCTACCAAGTTGACAAGAAAATCCTAGAATATGTTGAAACATAATAACTGAAATAATTGCATTCACTTGGAAAAAGATAATAGACAACAACAGCAATCCAACTGAAAAAAATTATGTCCACATCGAACATCTCCTATAGATATCTGTAAGTATCATGGAGGATACACAGAAGAAAATGTCACAGTCTCTGGGATGCAGTTAAATCCACATTCCAGTTAATCAGTGATCAATTTGAATTCTCCACACTTGGGTTCTTTACACGGGCTCTTGCCTGTGCCTAGTACTGACTCTTTTCATGGTATTGCTAAGGGGGTTTCATTTTCCTCCTATAGTGGATGCAATATTATTTCCATTGGAGTTTTATTTCCCAGAGACTGGCTTGCTGGACGTTTGTATGATGATGCATTCTGCTTTCTTATACTCTGGAGAATAAGAGGGTTCTGCCGTCTTGTGTTTCATATGTTGGCCGTCCCTGGGCTCTGTTCCTTGGGAAGTTTTATTCTGCATTATTTGATGAGAAGAGTAACATCTTATTTAAGGTCTGAGATGAAATGGAATCACCCATTGGCAGAGATATGCCAAGACACTTCCATTGTAAAGTCATCAAGTCTTTCTTGCATCCCACTCAAATCTCAGAGATTCACTCTACCTTCTTAACCACTTCATCTTTACCACTGTGGAAGCTGTTCTAGGATATACAACTGCTTTTTAAATTGTTTAAGATAGGCCGGGTGCAGTGGCTCACACCTGTAATCCTGGCACTTTGGGAGGCTGAGGCTGGCAGATCACCTGAGGTCAGGAGTTCAAGACCAGCCTGGCCAATATGGTGAAACTCCGTTTCTACTAAAAATGCAAAAATTAGCTAGGTGTGATGGTGGGCACCTGTAATCCCAGCTACTCAGGAGACTGAGGCAGGAGAATCGCTTGAACTCGGGAGGCAGAGGTTGCAGTGAGCCAAGATGGCGTCACTGCATTCCAGCCTGGTGACAGAGTAAGACTCTGTCTCAAAAAATATATAAATAAATATAAATATAAATAAATAAATTGCTTAAGCTAGAATTCTGTTAACTAAATTTTCATTAAATTAGGTCTATCCATATACAATGCAGTACTTTTGAAAGATGAAGATGGTACTATACTTCCCCTTAGGTTTTTTTGTTTCAGATTGATGATGCAAAGTTCTCAAGTCTAAAATAGAAAATAATGTTTGAACTGGTGTTTCTACAAAAGTAAAATTCTTGCCAACAAAATTATTCATCATAAAGATATATAAAATTTTATATTGTTTGCTTATACATAGTAGACACCCCCTAAGACACACACCCCAAACAAAACAAGTTACTTTTAAATTTGTAAGTTTAATAAAAAAGACTAAGAAATATATGGAAAATATTAACTGCTTCAGTTGAATTCATTTTACTACATAGGATGCTACTCAGAATGGTTTCAGAAAAGCTTTTTTTTCCTTTTTAAACAATGATATACAAACATGCTGGTCAACCAGTCGAGTTACATAACTCAGGAACTTAAATTAAAAGAAGTTGTATTCGTGGTGATTTTTTTTTAATCAGTGAGTAAAAGGTGAGCATTTCCTAATTTAGCCACCAAACCTTACTCTGGATTTCTGGGCTGGTAGAGGTCAAATCATTGATTCATATCTCACAACTTCTTTAGCTTTGATTCATAAATCTTAAGTTCCCTAATTGCTAATGTGTAAAGATAGTTTTAGAGACCCATTTTCCTAATGATGGAACATTTTTCTGATAAATTAGGTGTCAAAACTTGGTAAAAGTTCTTGTGTTATCATGGAAGTTAGGTAGGGCATTTAAATAAATGTGTTCATGGAGAAGTGAAAAAACCTTCGTGTACACCTTAGACTTTTGGGGATTGATTTTTGAGCTAACACCATTCTTGAAAGGACAAGAGTATTTGAAAGGAAACTCTATTTTATTTTTAAATCTCAAAACCAGAAGCTGCTTACACAAAGACATAGCAGACTCCTTGGTGAATAAACACAATGACAGGGAGCTGGTATTTTTGTGAGACGGTTGCCAATTTTAAGGTATCATCATGTCTATTTGCTTAACATTTACTCAGTACTTAAACAACCACATAATTTATTACTATTATGCTTGCAAAAGATCTGATCTCACCATAAGAAATGTGCCTATGAAAGTGGCAAAATAATAACAGAGGAAAACACAGTAACTGTCCATGGGTATTTTTCTGATATTGTAAAAAATATTTTGATATCTATAAAACAGTTCATAGCTAGAAACTACCTATGAAGGAAATAAATAACAACTGAAGCTGCAGTGAGTTATCCATCAGAATTCTGTGAGGGCTCAGGAGTGTCCCCCAATTTTTACCCTTTATGGGTTTCAACATTCCTTTGTTTTGACCTGGTCATTTTTATTTGCTGCCACCATAATGGTCCACTCTTGGTGTGACTCCCTCTGGCTTTCCAGTTTCTGTGCTCAGATTCCTCTTTCATCAGAAACTCTCTCATTCCAGGATTTACTTCCTGGATCTTGCTTTCTGCATCTGTCTTCACTCCTTGCTTTGGCCCATAACTGCACAGTTGACTCCACTCCGTCCTCCCTACCCAGTTCTTAGAGTGTACAGAAGATTATAATTGTGGAGGAAGATGAGTTCTAAAGTCCTGAGTGGGGAATACAAGGAAATATTTTACAATATTTTAAAAACACAAAGAAAAATATATAATATTCCTTTTTACCAACATATTCTTAAACAAGGATCTCAAAACTATATTTTTCCCTAAGTAAGATTTCCTTCTAAGAATTGTTAATGTAAGTGCTTTGACAAGTGATATCTTGACATATATGTGTACAAGTTGATAAACTACAATACGGCATAGAGAAGGAACAGTGCCAAACTTTTATTCATATTAAAACCAGCCATGGGCCAGGCACAGTGGCTCATGCCTGTAAGCCTAGTACTTTGGGAGGCCGAGGTGGGTGGATCACCTGAGGTCAGGAGTTCAAGACCAGCCTGGCCAACACGGTGAAACCCTGTCTCTACTAAAAATACAAAAATTAGCCAGATATGGTGGTGGGCACCTGTAATCCCAGCTACTCGGGAGGCTGAAGCAGGAGAATCAC
Organism: Pongo pygmaeus; assembly: GCF_028885625.2. Taxonomy (NCBI): domain Eukaryota; kingdom Metazoa; phylum Chordata; class Mammalia; order Primates; family Hominidae; genus Pongo; species Pongo pygmaeus. Next base: position 56,325,525 of record NC_072383.2, on the reverse strand, counting down.
TTGAACTGGGAGGCAGAGGTTGCAGTGAGCCAAGATCGTGCCATTGCACTCCAGCCTGGGCAACAAGAGTGAAACTCCATATCAAAATAAAAATAAACCAGCCATGAAGGAAGTCCTCACTTCATAATAGCTTATTTAAAGCAGAGTTCTTGTCCTCTAATTAATAGATATTTGCTAAGTTCCTAGTAGGAAAAAGTTGTTCTAGATGCTCTAGATTTGATAGAATTCTTAAAATTATGACATGTTTTTTACCTTCAAAGAGCTTATATTTTATTTGGAAAGACAAGTTACAGGGTAGGTAAATGATAAACTAAAAATGAAATATAAGATTTAAATCATATATCTAGTACAGAATTTGGATGTCCGCTATTCAGGATTTCTCTTTCATGGGACAAGTTAACACCTTTTTTCATCCCCTTGCATGTAGTCAGAAAATTGAACCACCAATTTTTATTTTAGACTTTTGGGAGGGTAATGATTAAACTGTATATAAAGTGCTTACAGCTGATTTTTAGAATTTCAACTAGTGAGATGGTTAACTCATTTGCTTTTCAAACTTGGGATTTTTATGATTGTCTTAGGCATGAGAGTAACTAACACATAGATATAAAATCAAGAACCATATATATCACAGAGTTGTTTTAATAATTCTCATTTTGTTACATAACTTTTATTACGTACTTATAACAGGGAGATATGAGATACCACTTATGATTGTATGATATCCAGGTGAGACCCAAGGAGGTTAGGGTTAAGAGCTGTGAGTAAGAAGCAAAAATCAAAGGATGTTATAGAACATGAGGTTTCCTGGTCAGGAAAATGATGTCATTGTAATTCCAAAAGTTAAGAAGTAGAAGAAGATTGTCAAGGATCTCAGCAATAACTTGATTTTTTGACCCTAAGGGAGAATTAAAGAAAGATTGAAATACGTCAGCAAGATACAAGGGGACCTCAAGGGAAAGCTGGCATTGACTCCATAGGAGGCATCTGTTGGCCTTGCTCGTTTCACTGCACACCATTGGTGCACCCGTCATGAATAATGACAATGAAAATGAACTCGTTCAGGAAATGACTCTTTATCACTGCAGGGACAGATTGTAAAACTTCATCCAAGAAGCCATATTTTAATACGTTACTTAGAATTACAACGTTGTTGGACTGTATCTCATCTACCAAACAAGTACAATAAACCCAAAATATGTTCTAAACCAAGAATTGGTATAGCCAGCTCATTTTTAGAGTACATATTGCTGCCTCTTTTTATGTTTTTTTTTTAAACAAAAAGTCAGAGGCTTTTAAAGTGACAGGTTAGAAGATGTTTTGATTTGTCCTTTTCCCCACCTTCCCAATTCCTAGGAAATACGAAAGACTTTTTATGTAGTAACACTAATATCCATTCATTTCACCTTATGTCAAATGTATTCACAACTCTGCAGCACAAAATAGCATATAAATTACAAAGGAAATAGTGTGCTTTCTCATTTATATTCTTATCTTCAAATTCTGACTATCAGCACAAGTTTAAATGTGGAATTTGAAACTGAATGGGACTGTAAGATCACCTCATCCCAGGCTTCTTATTTGACAGATGAAGAAACAAACTTGAGAGTGACCCTCCCAAGGTTACAAGCTTTAGTGACAGAGCCCTGACAGAGAGCTTTTGACTATGAGCTCCATGTTCTCTTTATAACACACATCCTCTGAGTCTAAACCATAGAAGAGAAAACTTCCCCAGAATATCATCCAAAACAGCTATTTTTCTCAGTTTTCTTTGACCACAAATATATTTGTAATCAGTTTTAGAGGACTGATATGAAACAATGCTAGTAAAAATGTTAATATACTTCATCATGGTAGGTGTCTTCATAATCTGCCATCAGGAAAACATGTGCTTTGTGGCACCATGGGGCATAATCACAGACCCTAAAGTTGGAAGAGACCTCTGAGGTCATCTTGTCCAACTTCAAAGTTTTCTATGAATATAATGAGCCTCAGAGGTGCTAAGTGACTGGCAGAGGTAGAACCCTGTTGTTGACCTCTCCATTGTCCTTTAAAACTTTTCCTTGTGAACACAGACCCACATTATTACATAGCTATTCAGAGTCAAGAGCACATATGGCCATGAAACAAAACAAATGTTCCACCCACATGGGAATAAAACCAAGTTTTCATAAGCAGGATCAAACTTTCAGTAAGCCTTATTAAAAGAGATGGTACAAATTGAAAATAAAGATTTAAGAAGGGTTCAAATAATTCTTGGATATCAGCTTCATAGTGAGTAAAGAACATGTTAGACATGTTTTGAGTTATTGCAACAATACTTATACAAAGCAGGCACTAACCCAGACTGCCTGCATTAAAATGAAGGTTCTGTCATTTTCTAGTAATGTGAACTTTACTCAGATTGCAAGACAGGAATAAAGCAATGCCCACTCTCATGGAACAGTTGTGGGGGTAGATGAGTCAGATACACAAAGTGCTTAGTGCTGTGCCTGGCACACAAATGTTCAACAAATGTTACCTGTTACTCCTATTGATGCCATGGAAAATAATCAAGAACTCTCCCAAGATATCTGCTGGAAAGATGCTGTGATTTAGTAGCAATAAAGTTGGATTTGGCTTCTGAAGTTTTCAAGTTTTAGCCCTTCTGTTTACTGGCTATGTGTTAGGCAAGATATTAAGTTGTCTGGAATTTCATCTCTATGCCAAACATATTGGTAATATTGCTTTTCCTGTTTACTTCATGTGAGTAGCTGTGAAAATCAAATGAATTGATGAATATAAATTTGCTTTCTGAAGAGTAAGGCGATTGACAAATGACCAATATTGTTTTTATTCTTTTCTGCTGCCTCCATATTGAGAGGTACAACGTGGCTGGACAAGGCTCTCAACTCAATGTGAGAACACAAGGACTCTACCCATCCAAAATTTCCTTGTAGATTCACAACAGCAGGGAATGAGGAGTGGGGACTTGGTTAATAAGTTAGTAACATTATTAAGTGTTTACCATCTATAGGGCACTCTGGACAAAAGAAATCACACACAAATTCTAAGTTCTCTGTCATTAAAAAAAAAAAAAAGTTTCATTTAAAGGTGTTAAGAATGTTCCGTGATAAGGGACACCAGTTCTGACTGTAATGCCTGAGTATTGTGCTGTGGGACTAGGCTCCAAGATGGCTGCTGTTACTTCCTTTCCTCTCTGTATGTGCATTGTGCTTCACACATCATGGCATGGTGTCCAGTTCCCCTCCCTTTGAGTGTGAGCTGCCCTTAGTGATCTTCTGGATCAGAAGAATGTAGCAGAAGTGACTGGGATTGCTGAAGCTCACTCATAAGAAGGCTTTTCATTTCTGCCCAGGCCTTTAAGAACACTCACTATTGGAGCACTCTCTCTAAGAACCCACATGCAGAGGCCACATAGAGGAGCTTCAGTTGACAGCTCTGGCTGAGCTCCAACCCAATAGCCAGCAGCAGCTGCCAGGCTTGTGAATGACGTCTTGGACATCCAGCTCAGTCAAGTCTTCAGATGACTCCAGCCTCAGCTGCTATCTGACTGCAACTGCATGAGTGATTCCAAGTAAGAATTGTCCCAGTTGAGCCCAGTCAACATGCAGAAATTGGGAGATGCTAAAAAATTATTGTTTTGAGACACTAAGTTTTAGAGTAGTTAATTTTGCAGCAATAGACACCTGAAACACACGTTTTCTTCTGAGTTAATCTGCGAATTGTGAAAATTTTCAAAAGGTGCTTAGTAAAAGTTTCTGTGTGCATATTTCAAGTTTAATGTACCTGGTGCTGAAAACCATTTGGAACTGTAAGCATGTTTTATTCTTTTTAAAAACAGTAATAAAAAATACTATAATGTGTTAAGAATCTATTACATGTCTGACTGTCAGTTACTGGGTAGTTTGTATACTTATCTCAGAGCTACAGTTTAAAACCAAATTTATTATTTCAAAATAAAAACGTCATTCATTACACCATACAGTCCATTATAAACATCATCTCCTACACACCCAGAGCAATTCATTATGAGGAAGTTTATGCTTTCCAGATAGGAAGTTCTAAACTCTATAAGAAGGTAGTATGGTATGTTCTGGATTTCTGGCAGTCAGCACAAACCCTGACACCAAGTAGTACTTAATTAATGGCTATTAACCTAGTTCTTTATTACCTGTTTATTTCTACATGTACCATCTAGCTCTTCACTACTTTACTCTGAGACATTATCCAACCAGTTTAAGACCTTTTCTTCCTCATAGCTCGGTCATCAAAATTTAATTATCAAACTCACAATTCAAATTAAATTTAAAAGTCAGCAAAATTCCTACTGCCCTCCTTTAAATATTTATAAGATCCTAGAGGACTGACAAGAGCCCCACGTCCTCTCAGACCTCTCCTGCTGCCATATCATTCCTGGTTCAATTCACCTTGGCTTCACTGGTCTCCCTGCTTTTCCCCTAACTCACCAGGCATGCTTTTGCCCCAAACCTTCTATGTGGAAGGTTCTCTCTCCTCCCTTCAGACCTCTGTTCAAAGGTCACATTATCTGTGAAGACTTTCTTGACGAGCCTTTTAAAACAGCACTCCCTGCACCCCACCTAGCTTCCTTACCCTCTTTTATTTTTTCTTCACAGTGCATATCATCATCTGACACAGGGTATGTTTGCTTCTAAATCCCTTTATTAGAGTGTAAGCTCTTCAAGGGCAGGGACTTGGTTTTGTTCTCTGCTGTATTGTGAAAACCAAGGACAGTGCCCCCACATGGCAGGAGCTGAATAAGTGGATGTTATTGAATGAATGGATAGCCACAATTCTGTAGTTGAGTCAGAGAGCAGAAATATCAATAACAGGACAGGAAGCATTCCTCCCATTATGTTTTAGGTAAGGGGTTCACATTTGGGATTTCTGCCACAAAGAGAAGAAAATCAAAAGTTGTTGGGAAATTTTCACTGACATATTTTGGAAAAAGATAGTCATCAGGTTGATCTTAGCTTTCACAAAGTGCTTGCAAAGATCTTTGCCGCAGAGTTGACCCGGAGCTCTAGAACCCCACATATCCCTTATGAGGAGCGATGGCCTAAGGCAGGCACTGGGGAGGTAAGAGAGGATCTGCATAAAGTCTGAGACATGAATAAAGTGAAAGTCAGTAGTCAATAATAGTTTATGCTTTGTGAAAGGAGGACTAAATTCTCCCTCTATGTTTGGGTGGGACTTTGGCTTCGAAAACACTATGTATTTTTAAAACAATATTTCACAACTATTTTGAAGAAGCACTAATTTTTACAAAAATGGATCAAACGTGTGCTCTTATAATCAACTGTGCTTATGGAAATGGCTGGTAACTTGAATCAAATTTCTACACAGAGGTATCACCCCCTCTTAGGAGAAAGATGCTAAAATGAAAAATAAAATCCTTCTAGAGCAAAAGTGGTCAAGATATCATTAGAAATCTCAAATTAAAAAAGTCATAGCAAACATCATAAGAGTAAAGGGAAATTAAAGCCCATGTCATAAAGCAGGATCTCTGTATGGGGCAGAATGAGGCACAGCAGAGGGTGCTCAGCCCTGCTTCCGCAGAATCAGTCCATTTTTAATGCAATGTGAATATTGTGTGCTGGGAGAAAGTGTTTTTCTATCGTGCTTAGCCCTGCAGGCAGAAATAAACTTTCTGAAGAGGGCATTAAGAAAATGTGCCACTTTGCTTACCTGGATTTTGCAATTCTGGGCATGAGACCCTTGATAGTAATCAAGAGAATTCAGCCTTACGCTGCTCAAGACTCTTTCCCTATCTTATTTCCATTCTCTAATTGCTAAGTTCTTATTCATTGCATCTTAAAGGCTCAAAGTTCATCCAAAATACCTATAAATTGGGTTCTAGGGAGTTTTCTCAAATATGCTCTGTGGAATGCCAACTCCTTGCTTTACTTGTCTAGAAGTGTGGCATAGTACTGAAGAGCGTGGATTTTGCAAGGAGAAATTCAGATTTATAAGCTGGCATTACCACTTACTAATATGGGGACTTTGTGGGGAGTTACCTCACCTCTCAGCTTCTCTTTTTCTTCATCTATAAAATGGCAACATCAATATCTTCCCCAAAGGATTTTTGTATGTGTTAAACGACATAATGTATGATTGCTTAGCTTAGGGCTTGCCATATATTAAGCCTTCAACATATGGCTAAAAGAGGCAAGGGTGTTCCTAGGGTGGACCCTGCCCTTTTGACTATATCTATAGCCATCTTTCCTCACAAATGTAAAAACTTATCTTCTATCACAGAGTGCCTCTTCCTGTGGTTTGATAATGAGCTCTTTCATAGGTGGTTCACCTATCAGCACCAGCCATCTCTCTAGCAATGATGACTTGGGGATTTTACTGTTTTGTCACTTAGTGGTCACTGTATTTCACATCTTCTGAATTCTGTGCTTTCCTTCATCTGGTTGTGCCTGCCTCTATCAGAAAGCTTTTTTGGTAAACTCAGGAGGTTGTCTGACACACAGAGAGGGCTATTTAACTTATTAATCTGGCTTGGTTTGCCTCTAAGTTTTTTATTCCATGTGAGTAATTTTGTGGGTCTCGTTTAGTGCTTTTGGGGCATAAGAATTTGTAGTTGCTGCCATTTATCATTCCATCACTTGGCACCATGCTCAGCACATAGGGATAACCTAATATTACTAATAATATTTCAATGTATAAGGTGCTAACAAAGTTTCCCCTAGAAAAAGAGCCAAACCTCAAATGTAATATGGCAAATCCCAGCACCTACCCACAAGGAAACAGAAGCAAATGTATTTAGAAAATTTGCGGTGCTATATCTCCTCCTGTTTATGACTAATGAGGATCCTAATAAGATATGTGATTGCAGAGATGTGAAGGAAGCCTGTGATCATTCAGCGCCTGTGAAAACTACATTATGTCATTAGGGGGAAAAACACAGAACTCCCACACAAATAGTAAGCTGGAAGTAAATTGAACATTCTAAATTATTAAAGGGGCTTGACACAGAGTTTGATCCTGGCTAAGCTTGCAGATTATGCAAACAAACAAAACCAGATAAGAGTGTAAATGACCTAGTCAATCAAATATCAGATAGCATCACCAAATGAACAGAGCTGATCATCCCTCAGAGAACTTATCAGAGTGCCAGGGAAAGGTTGCTGAAGCTTTGATGCAGGCCCAGCACAGTCACTTTCATGTACCCACACTTAACTAAGCTAGTAATTTCACTCCACCTGACAGATAACAAGGAAAATCTAAACAAAAAAAGCCAACTTTAAAAACTACCAACAATAATAAAACACGAGAGTGGCAAGGATTGGATCATAAACTTGAGATTTCAATGGTGGGGTGGGAGGGCTCATTCTTTGACTCATGATAGAAAGAAAAATAAAAACTAGGTTGTAGAGATCTAAAAACTGAATACTGTGTCAACACTATTGCATTGAACTCTGTTATCTTGTTTTGTAGCTAAAGCACTAAGAATGCAATTCAAAAGATTTGCAATAATCAAGAGACTGATTTATTAATTCACTGTGAACCTCCAGTGTGCCAGGCAATGTAATTGAATGAGATAAATAGAAGTCCTTGCTTTAAAGGATTTTGTGGCTTATTTGGAAAGAAAAGTGAACAGATAAATTATAATACAATGCTGCAGATGCTATTATATATATACTATATATAGTAACATATATATAATATGTGTGTGTGTGTGTGTGTATATATATATACATATATATGGTAAATTTACCAATTTACTGCTCTATCTACTTAGGTAGAAGAGGAAGATGAAGCATTCATGGGACTCTACGCATTTTTGACAGTTGTATTCCTTAAGAAACATTGTCCCCAAAATCTGACCAACTGGAGCAGGACTTCTCCATCCTGGGAGGAAGGACAGGGTTCCTTTGTTGAGAGGACAGTGTAGAGAATGGTGCTATATTGTGTTTATATACATATGCAAGGCCCTGCAAGGTTTGGAAGTGCCTTCTCAATTTTGATGAACTATAAAATTTATTTTTAGAAGTGTGATATGGTTTGGCTCTGTGTCCCCATCCAAATCTCATGTTGAATTATGATCTTCAGTTTTGGAGGAAGGGCCTTGTGAGAGGTGATTGGATCATGGAGTTGTATTTCCCCCATTTATTCTAATTAGAGTGAGTGAGTCCTCATGAGATCTGATTGTTTAAAAGTATGTAGCACTTCACTCTTTACTCTCTCTCTCCTGCCAACATGTGAAGACGTGCTTGCTTCCCCGTTGCACTTCTGCCATGACTGTAAGTTTCCTGAGGCCTCAGCCATGCCTTCTGTACAGCCTGTGGAACTGTGAGTAAATTAAACCTCTTTTCTTTAAAATTAACCAGTCTCAGGTAGTTATTTATAGCAGTGTGAGAACAGACTTGTACAGAAAATTGGTACCAGAGAAGTGGAGGCATTGCTATAAAGATACCTGAAAATGTGAAAGCAACTTTGGAACTGGGTAATGGGCAGAGGTTGGAACAGTTTGGAGGAATCAGAAGACAGGAAAATGAGGAAAGGCTTGGAACTTTCTAGAGACTTGTTGAATGTTTATGACAAAAATGGTGATAGTGATATGGGCAGTGAAGTCCAGGCTGAGGTGGTCTCAGATGGAGATGAGGAACTTAGTGGGAACTGGAGTAAAGGTCACTCTTGCTACACTTTAGCAAAGAGACTGGCAGCATTGTGCCCCTGCTCTAGAGATCTGTGGAACTTTGAACTTGAAAGAGATGATTTAGGGTATCTGGTGGAAGAAATTTCTTTTTTCTTTTTCGAGACGGAGTCTCACTCTGTCACCCAGGCTGGAGTATAATGGCATGATCTCAGCTCACTGTAACCTCTTCCTCCTGGGTTCAAGCAATTCTCATGACTCAGCCTCCCGTGTAGCTGAGACTACAGGCACATGCTACCATGCCTGGCTAATTTTTGTATTTTTAGTAGAGACAGAGTTTTTCCATGTTGGCCAGGCTGGTCTCAAACTCCTGACCTCAGGTGATCCACCCACCTCAGCCTCCCAAAGTGCTGAGATTACATGCCTGAGCCATCACACTCAGCCTCTGGTGGAAGAAATTTCAAACCTGCAAAGTGTTCAAGATGTGGCCTGGCTGCTTCTAAAAGCCTACACTCATTTGCATAAACAAAGAAATGGCCTGAAACTAGAACTTATATTTAAAAGGGAAGCAGAGCATAAGAGTTTGAAGAGCTTGCAGTCTGACCATGTGGTAGAAAAGAAAAACCCATTTTCTGGGAAGGAATTCAAGCTGGATACAGAAACTTGCATAAGTAAAAAAGAGCCGAATGTTAATAGCCAAGACAATGGGGAAAATGTCTCCAGAGCATTTCAGCAACCTTTGTGACAGCCCCTCTCATCATAGACCTGGAGACCTACGAGGTAAAAATGGTTTTGTGGGCCAGTCCCAGGGCTCTGTTGCTCTTCACAGCCTTGGGACGTGGCACTCTGCAACCCAGCCACTCCAGCTTCAGCTGTGGCTAAAAGGGGCCAAAGTACAGCTTGAGCCATTGCTTCAGAGGGTATAAACCACAAGCCTTGGTAGTTTTCATGTGGTGTTGGACCTACAGGTGTACAGAAGGCAAGAGTTGAAGTTTGGGAGCCTCTGCCTAGATTTCAGAGGATGTATGGAAACACCTGCATATCCAGGCAGAAGTCTGCTGCAGGGGCAGAGCCCTCATGGAGAACCTCTACTAGGGAAGTGCAAAGGGGGACTGTGGGGTTGGAGCCCCCACACAGAGTCTCCCTTGGGTACTGTCTGGTGGAGCTGTGAGAAAAGGGCCACCATCCTCCAGACCCCTACAAACAGCTTGCACTGTGCACCTGGAAAAGCCACAGGCACTCAACACCAGCCTGTGAATGCATCCACAGGGGCTGTACTCTGCAGACCCACAGGGAAGAGCTGTCCAAGGCCTTGGGAGCCCACATCTTGCATCAGTGTGGCTTGGATGTGGGGCATGGAGTCAAAGGAGATTATTTTGGAGCTTTATGATTTAATGACTGCCCTGCTGGGTTTTGGACTTGCATGGGGCCTGTAGCTCCTATGTTTTGGCCAATTTATGTCTTTTGGAATCGGAGAATTTATCCAATTCCTGTATCCCCATTTTATCTTGGCAGTAACTACATTGGTTTTTTTTACAGGCTCATAGGTGGAAGAGACTTGCCTTGTCTCAGATGAGACTTTAGACTTGGACTTTTGAGTTAATGCTGGAATGAATTAAGATTCTGGAGGACTATTAGGAATGTATGATTAGTTTTCAAATCTGACAAGGACATAAGACATGGGCAGAGCCAGAGGCAGAATGATATGGTTTGGCTTGGTGTCCCCACCCAAGACTCATGTTGAATTATGATCTTCAGTGTTGGAGGAGGAACCTGGTGAGAGGTGACTGGATCACAGGGGTGGATTTCCCTCTTGCTGTTCTCACAATAGTGAGTGTTCTCATGATAGTGAGTGGATTCTCATGAGATCTGGTTGTTTGAAAGTATGTAGCACTTCCCCCTTTGCTCTCTCTTTTCTGCCACCAAGTGAAGACATGCTTGCTTCCCCTTCACCCTTCTACCATGATTGTAAGTTCCCCGAGGCCTCCTCTGCCATGCCTCCTATACAGCCTGTGGAACTATAAGTCAATTAAACCTCTTTTCTTTAAAATTACCCAGTCTCAGGTAGTTCTTTATAGCAGTGAGAGAATGGACTAATACAAAGTGTTTTATTTATCTCAAGTGTATTTTGTTATTTGAAATTATAATTCCCCTTAAACCATGTTCTTCCAGGATAAGTAAAGGTTTGCAGTATTTGAATAAAGTATTTGTCTTTCTTCCCTTTAAATGAGATGGGGAGAGAGGGAGAGAAAGTTGGTGTTCTCATTGCAGCATGGGAATCTGAAAGAATTCGCTGGTGATAGAATCAGGAGTTGGAAAGGGTTGGGAGGTCACATAGGCTGGGCTTCTACCTGACACATGAATGTCCTTTTCAATACATCCATACGTGTTTCTCTGGTTTCTCCTATATGAGTCTAGGGACAGCCAATCCCTCATTGTTAGGTCTTGTAGGAGCGACTTTTTTATACTGAGCAGAGACCACTGCCTGGCAATTTCCTTGTTGCTGCTAATTAGATCCTCTGGAAAAATGAGAGCAAGCTTAATACATATCCACAGGATACTCTTAAAAGATAAGAATGCTTCTATAAAAGCTTTCCCATAAAAGGATGAGTCATTCTCATTTCATCCAAATATTTCATTTGGAGTGTTCTTTCTAAATTCCTCACTTTAGACACAATTCTTTAAGTTTTCTATGACACCTCCGAGGGTTGGCACATGGTACTCACTTTTCATGAACATCCTGAGGAGCTTCTTTGCTTGGCTGGTTGCTTCTCTCCTTGAAGTCTTCCCCTATGGCTTCTTCCTTGCCTACCAGCTAGGACTGGGTACCCCTTCCCTGTGCTTTCCTCCTTCTACAGACCTCTTTAATACTTTGGCTCTAAACTCCAATGAATAACTTAAATAGATTAGACCAAATGCAAAACTCCTTTTTCTAGGCTAATTATGCCTGAATAACTTCAAACTAAAGTGGGCCATAAGGTCTATTCCACTAGATTCTCTACCTTGGATGTGAACACTAGTGGGAAAGGAAGTGTCTGTCCAACACCCACCCACCAGTGCCAAGGAACAAGGCACATAAAAAGATAGCAAATTTGCCTCCAAAGTTCCATGCTGAGCTGAGTCCAAGCCTGATTAATGTCTCCAGCCTGACAGCACATGGGGAAAAGACAGTGTCCAAAGAAAGAAATGATAGGTTGATCTGCCCTTGGTCAATTTACCAGTTTACTGTTGTGTCTGCTTGCTTGGGCAGAAGAGGAAGATAAAGGATTCATGGGGCTCTACCTATATCTTTTTTTTTTTTTTTTTTTATTATTATTATTATCATTATTATACTTTAGGTTTTATGGTACATGTGCGCAATGTGCAGGTAAGTTACATATGTATACATGTGCCATGCTGGTGCGCTGCACCCACCAACTTGTTCTACCTATATCTTAAAGCTCCATTGCTTAGGAAACATTGTCCCCCAAACCTGAACAACCAAAGCAGGACTTCTCCATCCTGGGGGGAGGGACAGAGTTCCTTTGTTGAGAGGGCAATGTAGAGAATGGCACGGCATTGTAATTGTCTGCTTACCTGTTTTTCTCCCTCACTGACCTTGAGTTTCTTGAGGTAACTGAGTATTAAGCATTTTGGGAAAATAAATAAAATGAAATAAAAACTCTGTACGTTCAAAGAGTCAGTCCAGTAGTACCATTTAGTAGTACCATTTGTTAATGAATTACATCCTCATCATCCTCTAGTCTGTTAGAGCAACTCTTAATATGTTGTACCTGGAATGAAATAAATCACTTCACACATAAAATACCCCACAAGGGAATTATTTCTCCTGTTGTTCCCTGATCAGGTTACCCTGTATCCTTGTGAGGGTTTGTTCCCTCTGTCTGTGCTCAGAAGCTAGGCCAGCACTGACTGGCCTATTCGCAAATGATGATTTATTGTGTACATCAACACAGTGCAAGAATGAAGGCACCATTCTACACCAACAGACCTCACAATCATCCCCTTCATCAAACTTTCTTTTCTTCCATAAACACTTTAAAATATAGTTTTAATGAAGCAGAACTATTTTAAATACCACAAAGTGTCATATGATAGCTTAATGTTATGTTTCATGCAGCTTATACTGACTACTGTTTATTCAACTATTATATTTCATTTATTCCATCCATAATTATTGAATGACTATGATGAATTTGGCACATAAGACACCAGAAAAAAGAGCACCTAGCATAGAATTTGATGGATACTAAGTACTTAATAAATATTGCTTTAATGTTATAAAATTTAATTCTCAAAACGATAGTTTGAGGTAAGAGTTATTATTATCATAATATAGACAACAAAGTGAAAATTCAGTGAGTTTAAGTAATTTATTCCAAGTCATAAAGCTAGATGAACTCAGAGACAGAATTTTTGAGGTATGGCTCTGACTCCAATGCTCATTCTATTATACTGCAACTGCCTTTCCCTTTCAGATAAGCGCAGATAGATAATAGGCTACTGTCAGGCCTTGAATGCTGGGCTAAGGGGACCTTGGACTGATGTATTCTTATTGGACTTCCTCTTTATTGGCTTAAACAGTATTTCCTATTCTTGCTTGAACTCAAGACTTACTAGAGACTTTCAATAAAAAATACCAATTATCTAACTCTTGTAGATTCTGATTCCATGGATCTCAGGTTTGGCTTGGAATTCTGTATTCTTAATGGGCTCCCCGTAATAAGCTTCTTATCAGGAAAATTTGAAAAACACTAGGCCTAAAGACTTGCTAGCTCATTATAATACAGTTGCCATTTTTCTTGACTAAATTCACATATAATTAGACGTCACTAAAGAAAGGCACATTCTTGAATAAAAAGACCTTTTGCAAAAGTCCACGGAAGCAGCCCTGATTGTCAGCGGGCTCTGGATCCACTGTGCTGCCCTGCTGCAGGTATACCTGCCTGTATTTCAGACCCTCTAGCCCACTTGACTCGAGGGATATTTGTGGTCGCTGTAATTCAGTAAATCTCAGGAGGTAGATGCACACTCTCCTTGAAGTACTGGCTTAGGAACATTTTCCATTGACAAGTACACCTGATGAGGTCTGATACAAGGGATGAGGTATTGATGATGACTCATCAGAAGTTCGTTCTGGAAAGGGCACTTCTAAAGAGCTCTTCACAGTGAGGCTGCAGAGAGATGATAGACTTTGCAGTTGGGAAAAATGCAGAATAAGCAGATGTTCTCCTTTGAAGAGACCGACTTTTCTGACACATTTGTTTAAAATAGCTTTGTGTTTAATGTGTAACAAATAACCGGCCGGGTGCAGTGGCTCACGCCTGTAATCCCAGCACTTTGGGAGGCCAAGGCAGGCGGATCACGAGGTCAGGAGATCGAGACCATCCTGTCTAACACGGTGAAACCCCGTCTCTACTAAATATACAAAAAATTAGCTGGGCGTGGTGGCAGTCGCCTGTAGTCCCAGCTACTCGGGAGGCTGAGGCAAGAGAATGGCATGAACCCGGGTTCTTTGTGATTTGTTCAACTGAGCCTGAGATGAGTAGAGGACATTGCCTTTGCCCTTTGGCCAGCATATTGAAAAGAGGTAACAGCTCTTTCCATCTTACCTATAAATTCTTCCTTGAACTCCTTGAATGTTGTGGCTCAAGTTGCCATCAGCACTAGAAGCCAGTTCTATGAGTTAGTGTGATCCTTGTATGACAATCGGGAAAGTTAATGTTTTTCTGCTGGCCTGAAGATAAGAGCCGCAGCCCAGAGCAGTCAATTTCTTGGCATGTCAGAAGATTTTTCAGGTAAAAAATAGAGAGATAGTGCCTGCTTGGGTTTGGAAAACATAAGTCTTTTAAAATCATGACATATAAATATGGCTTCTCCTACAGAAAGAAGAGGAAAATGTTTTGCTTTCTTCTCATGAAAACAAAATGATCTCCCACATAGAGTCAGAATTTTGGCATTACATCTAGAAAGAAGATTAAAAGAAAAATAATAATTACTATAGTAAAAGATAAATAATGTTCATAGTAGTAATGGCATTTTTGCAGTTAAGAATCCATTAAGTAAATTCAGAGTCTAAGCTCTCATAGTCGGTGAAGAGAGGCCACCTTTGATTCAAGAAGAGGGCATCTTGTTCAGGAGTGAAGAGGATGACATCAAAGATGTGAAGAATCAAAAGGAGGAGCAACTCTCTGGTTCCAGGTGTCCTTCGTCGGAGGGAGATTATAAACCCCCCAGTGAGGATACACTGTTGAGTAAACCAAGAAACACACCTACAGAATTCAGGTATAAATAACTGTATGAACACAAATATGTTTTAAATTAACTGTTTTCTAACTACATACAGTCAGCCCTCCATATCTGCAGGTTCCATATCTGCAGGTTCCACATCTGCAGATTCAACAAACCACAGAGTGAAATGGAGCTGCGCCCAGCATGGTTTCATCTATACCAAACATGTACAGACTTTTTTCCTTGTCATTATTCCCTAAATAATATAGTGCAACAGCTATTTATACAGCATTTACATCATATTAGGTATTACATATAACCCATAGGTGATTTAAAGTATACAGGAAGATGTTCAGGTTATATGCAACCACTATACCATTTTACATAAGGAATTTGAGCATCACAGATTTTGGTATCCACAGAGGTCCTGGAACCCATCTCCCATGGATACTGAGGGATAACTGTATTTCTTTTCTTCATAACGTATTGGTTCTTTTTAACTAATTTATTTGCTTCTAGTGTCTCTTCTATTCCAGACTGTTTCTACAAGCAGAAAAACTCAAATCAGGGAGGAGGAATTAGCTAATCATGTGGGAATGACTATTGTGGAATCCAGGTGGTCTTGGACATCCAGGCCACTTGTTCCATGAACCCACCCAGAAGTGGATGTAAACATGAACTATTCCTATATGGGAAGTAACAGAAGGCAAAAGATAACATTAGACTTTAAGTAAACTTTCTTATTCCTGGGCCTACACTTTTTTGCTTCATCAGATACATATAAACCTTATAATTTTTACACACAGTTGATATTGTTGCCTATATAAACTTTTTGAGATCGAGACATTATCTTTGCATCTTTTATGTTGCAAAGTAGGAATGTAATTGCTGTTTAATAAACATTTATTGAATTATGGTTAATTGTTGGGGGGAACCCTGTTTATTGTAGAATTGGGCCAAGTTGAAGTAGGATGCAAAACCTAAATTGAGCTCACTAGCATTAGAACATGCCGCTTTTGCTGTCTCATCTTTGAGGGATAAAATGACCCTACAAAGTTTTACACTTTTAGAGTCTTCCTCAAATAAGTTATATTTATGGAGATCAACAGTCACTACAGATCTCCTCTGAAAAGACATCACCCAAATAGTCAGCAATTTCTCCTTCTGTGGATGGAGACATACATAATGAATGTTCTCTGATGGCTGCAGGAGTTGTACAGCTATAATTAATGTTATAGAACCCAGTGGAGTTCATTTAATCAAGTCTGTAATGGTGGTATTGACTGTAAAATGTAATGAAGTGATACTAAACATAGTTGATTTGAGACTGGAGTGGGAGTGTTCAAAGACATGTTTGATACCATTTGTAGCCTAAAATATTGTTAAGGACAAAAGCACAAAGAGTTGGGACAATGGAAAACCACCTTGTTTTCATTTTGAAGTGGATTTCAACTATTTCTGATTTGGAAAAAAAAAAATTTAAACCACTGTTCAAAACCTGTTTGCTCTCAATATAAACAGTGAAATTTTATGTTCTGAAGAGTTAAAAATAAACTTGAATCTTCAGGGGCTCATGTGAAATTTGAAAAACAAGCTCTTATAAAATTTGTCTACCTGACATTACTGGATGTGTAGTCATAAAATGAAAATAAATGACTGGATATGGTTATAAGAATTGAGATTAGTGCATGCATCATGTGGAGAGGAGAGGAAAAGGAAATAATTCTGAGAAATTGATCAGAAGACTTAAGAAACATGTTGGAATTTCTCCAGCAATAAGATAAAGAGCAAAACAAAATATTTTTTAAAAAGGCAGCACATGCTTGCTGTAGATGTGATGGGAAAAAATATATGGTGTGTTAGTTCAGGAGTCAAGATAAAAGTCTTCAGTCTGGTGCTGGTGCCCATTTGAACTTCTAGGAGTAAATGACCTTGGCAGAAATTGTGATCAATAAACTGGATCTCTGCAGAAAGAGAATGCTGGGACTAAAATCAAGATAATAGAATGAGAGGCATGGAACAAAATGACTCAATACATTGCAACATAAAGCAGTTATCTGCAAATATTAGTGTATGAAACAGATACCTTGGAAAGTTTCATTACAGGAAAGAAAAAATTGGGGAGATAATATCAGCATGGAATGTGATAGTTTATTTCCATGTTATTAAAGGATGCTTATAGCCTTAAATCCAAGTTCATTAATAAATAAAATTGCACAAGCATTTGCAAAGGCTAGAAAAGAATTGGGAGGAATAAAGAGCTTAGACATAAGATTTCCCCATCTTTTCAAGCCAAAATTTCTCCAGTAAAAAAGCTTTCTTCGTTTAGAGTATCCTGACTTAGAATAAAGATGAATGTCCCTCTTTTCTTTCCTCTATTCTTTGAAATAGCCAAACATCCAAAATCACTCATTCAGGTCCCATTTATGTTTATATTGGAAAAATAATACTTTCTAAAGCAAAAGTGGGATCTTATGCCTTGATTAGTTTATAAATAAGTATTCACATTACTGAGCCAGATACAGCTGAGGAGTCAAAGGGCAAGAGAAGCAGCTGCACACCCATCTTCTGGAGATTTCCTGGTATTGCCTAATTTTGTGTGTCTGTGTGTGAGTTTAATTTTTTTTTTTTTTTTGCTTTTTTTTTATATGACATCAAAGTCACATGCAAATGTGCAAATGTAACCTATATATTTGAAATGGCCAGAGAGTGTAACAGCCACTGATAAAAATTGGATTTTCCATTAAAAGACACATGCTGAACAAAGACACATGGAGGGTCTAAGAAAATGTAACATCTGTAACTGCAGCAATGACAAGAAAGAAAGGGGAGGCAGGTGGAGGTAAAGCCAGGAACTGCAGCCATGACTAGATGTCTTAGAGCACCTAGATGGAGTTCTGTTTTGAATAGGTAGCAAAGTAAAATTCACAGATTGAAAGCAAAGAGGATAGAAAAGGACAGAGGCCAAGTGATCTCAACTATCATTTGGGGAGAAGCCATGGGTGAATGATCTGAGTTTCTAGGACGTATATTTAGATTTTTAAAGGAGCGTTGGCCCCTTGGTGAGAAACAGATCACTGACAAGATATACTCCAGAATATTCCAGATTTTCATGAAGAAGCAACTGCATATTCACACACTGATGAGTGCATACCCAGACATCTTGAATGTTAGTTAATGCCTAGAAATAGCTTTTAATCTCACTTGTAGCACCTGGAAACAATTCTCAAAATTTTTATACTCTCAAACATCATAGTTTTTTAAAATTACACCCTTGGGTTTTTTTGTTTGCTTCCTTGTTTGTTTGTTTAGCGAACATGTGAGCTTAATTTTCCCTTGTTTGTATTCTTATTTTATACATTCCTCAAAACTGGTAAAAGCAAAATAGGTGACTTGATTTTGTAGTTTTAGCAATTTCCCACAGCTAAACCTTCTAAAGTATGATTGAATTATAATACACAGAATAAACTGTGGCTTAATCCTCATGGTTCCCAAATGCTGTATGTGCAGTAAGATCTATTTTTATCAATTTAGCAGTATTGCCCCTATTATTTATTAGGCACTGACTACACAGAGCTATAAAACCGAATGAAGATGTCAAAGCTCCACCCTGTGGTTTTATAATCTACTCATAAAAGGTGAACTATTTAACAAAGTAAAAACCATGATGTAACTGCTCGGGGTCATTCATGACCTCCTCTTGGGTCATGGAGATAAACAAAATTAGCATATAGCTTCTTTGGAAAATCTCCGGGTTATTATTTACAGCACTCTAATTCAGATATCTCAGTTCTTAATTCTATTAGCCCCAAGGAAAAACCAAAAGCAGAAGTTATTACCCAATAAGCCATGTTCTTTATAAGAAACATGGAAATGTATAAGTCAATAATTATGGAGCACATGACTACCTAGTCATACTCACCTAGTCACACTCACAAAAATGTGTGTGGAGGGGGCCTGATTGGAAATCTACACTATTCACACACTAACCCAGATGCACACTCACTGTGCCCCCCAACCCTGATAATAGTAGATGCAAATATTGACTATGATGAGAATGAACAGATATTTTCTGAAGAGTCACTCCAGGGCAGAGATACTTTGGGCAAAGTTCTGGTGTATCCTGATCCTCTCAGGATAAGGATGGTAACAAAAATATGGGACCAGGTGCAGTGGCTCAGACCTGTAATCCCAGAACTTTGGGAGGCTGAGGCAGGAGGATTGCTTGGGCCCAAGACTAGCCTGGGAAACATAGTGAGACCCTGTTCCTACAAAAAAAAAAAAAAAATTCAATTAGCAGGGCATGGTGGTGCGCACCTGTGGTCCCAGCTGCTCACAGGAAAGGCATTATAAATCAGCAGAAACATGAATGCTTTTCCAGAACTGTTTTTCCATTTCTGAATCTCATTTGATCTTCACAACTTATTATAAGTGATAAGTAGTCAGGTGTTCTAGGAACCTCCTCAATAATAACTAAACATGACAGTTTTTCTAGCCTCTGTTTTCAGCCATGCTATATCAAATTGTTCTAGCTTATCACTCAGTATCATCTTGGGAAGTCTTTATTTTTTAAAAGTTTTTATTTTGCAGTTTAAGGTTTGCAAGAAAATTGCACAGAAAGAATGAAATTCCTATATGTCCTCTACTCCCCTACATACAGTTGTCTCCATTATTAACATCTTACATTAGTATGGTACATTTGTTACAAGTAGATCCCACTATTTTTATTTTTTCTTTGTTTGTATTTAAAAATAGAAATGAGGTCTCACTATGTTGCCTAGGCTGGTCTCGAACTCCTAAGCTCAAGCGATCCTCCAGCCTTGGCCTCCCAAAGTGCTAGGATTATAGGCACGAGCCACTACACCCTGCCAGATTTTTCATTTTTTTTATATCACTTTCTCTCATTCATCTTTGCCTTACCTTATACTTGTCAGAGTCTTTTCTCCTTAAGGCTAGTGACCCTAAGGCTCATGAGACACCAGAAAAACTATAATATATAATATGTAATATATAATATATAGCATAGTGGTTAAGAGGGTGGGCTCTGCAACTAGGCTGCCTGGGTTTGTATTCCAGCTCACCTCTCTCTGCCCGTGACCTTGGTCAAGTTATCTATGGTTTCCACGTCTATAAAATGGGGATAATAATACTACTACCGCATAGAATTGTATCAAATGGGTACCTGCACACTCATTTGATACAACTGCACATAGTAAACGCAATAGCTTTTTGTTTTTTTAATTATTATTATCATTATTACTACTACTATTACTCTATTACTCATTTCTCAAGATCCCTCCCTGCTAATCTGGCCCCCAGGTCAAACATCAAGCCTTCAATGACAGAGAAACAAAAAAAGCTCACAACCGGCAATGGCCCAGAATTCAGATCAAGATGCACTCAAGACTTTTAGTTAAGTTTGGGCTCAAGGGGCCTTAGAGGGTGTTGGGAGGAGTTTGAGAGCCACAGACAACTGGCCGTACAAAGATGTCTCCTCGGGCAGATGCATGATAGGCCAGGGTATTCATTCACCCTGTTCTACTCCACACCAAACCCAGCTCCATTGCCTTTCTACTCCCATCATTTTTTACAGTGTGGAGCTCTCTGGAAACAAAAGTATTATGAGTAAGTGAGCTCTTCTAGGGGACTGGTGTGACTGAGGTCCTCTCAGCAGTTCTTTGCCATGTCTTATAGGAGCATTGGCAAGATGGGAGTCCTCTCTTCAGACTCCATCTGAGGAAATCAAAACTGTCCTGCTGCAATGGCATGAAGGCTGGGAGTTGCTTCACAATCATCAAGTGTATGTGCATGTAGTGAGGGATGGGCAAGCAGATAAAGGCCAATATAAAACAAGATCGTTGATAATTTTTGAAGTTGGGTAGTAGATACTTGCACATTGGGGTTTGCCTTACTATTTCCTCCATTTATTGCATGCTTGAAAGTGTTCATAATAAAACAGTAAAAAGTAAAATAAAACAAAGTCAAATTTGCTTGTCTAATGGATCTTTAAGAATTGAGAGCAAGATTCTCTTTTGTATTGTCCATGACTGAGTCCCTGGTCGCTAGCACAGTTCCCCACGGAAAGTGGAGCTCAGTAAATAGACACTGACTGAATGAATGTCACAGTATTAGAGGTCAGAGACAGAGTCAGTAAGCAGAGAGAGCAAGGAAGAGGAATGCACATGAGTATGTATCTACATACACACACACACACATGCGTGTGCACACACACACACACAAAAACATGCTCTGGCATCAGGGATAAACAATGATGAAAAACACAGGCTCATGTCGCTTCTGCTACTGCTGCATGTATTTTTCTCATGACCTCTTCAACCACTTGCCCATTTGATCAAGAGGCTCAGAGCAGAGCAGGATCCATGGAGAGAAGGATGCAGTTATAGGAATATACTCCAGGAATGAAATTACCAAGTTAGTCTTCTGCTTACAAGGCCAAGAGAAGATTGGAATTCAGGCCTGGCTGTGCTCCCAGTCCTGTATTTTGTTGATTAGACTTTCTTTCCTCTATTGAACATTGATCAAGCCCTTCTATTGATTACCTCCTGCATCACTTAAGGCTTCATTTGGAGATGAGTTGCATAATTCAGTGGTCAGACAACAGGCTGGCCAGCTAGTCTCCAGTATTGACTCAGATTCAAAAACTGCGAGAGAAAACATTTACCTAAGGGCTTATCTGAAAGAGCTGCTATGAGACTTACTAACTTAACATTTGTGAAGGTTTTTAAATACAAAGAAAATTGAAGTATGAAGTCTTGTTTTTACTAACCCAAGTTTGCTACAGGTTTGTGATTTTCTGGTTTGTTCTGGTGTGCTTTGGGAACAGGATGTTCTTGATGTCTAGTTTATATCTCTGCTTTTATACTAGAGAAGACAATAATAGTATATATGTATCTCCATAAAAGTTAGTGCAAAATTGAGGAAATAGCTCCACAGCAAGGACATTCATTTCTACATGAAAATATAAATAAGCGGCCTCAAAAAATAGCAATATTGAGAAAAGAAAGAAGAAAGATGGAGATCACCCAAAAGATGGGGTTGCCTTTATCTTGTAAATATATACTAAGTATCTCTGACTGGGGACATTGCAGAGGGATAAGGTAAATTATACTTAAAGAGTATAATACAGATAAGAGTACCAAACATTACTCTTAACAAAATATGTAGGAATAGAGATGAAGAATGAGAGTCACAGCCACTATTTTGTTAAAAGTATCTGATTACCCCATGCTAGGCTCTGCTAGGTGCTTGCATCTATATAATTTAATCTTCACAAGAGCTCTAGAGTTAATATGTTATTATTTCTATTTCACCACTGAAAAACTTACTGGCTGGGGACAGTGACTCCTGCCTATAATCCCAGTACTTTGGGAGGCCAAGGTGAGAGGATCACTTGAGGCCAGAAGTTTGAGAGACCAGCCGAGGCAACATAGAGACATCCCATTTCTGGAAGGAAGGGAAGGGGAGGGAAGGGGAGGGGAGGGAAGGGGAGGGGAGGGGAGGGAAGGGAGTTGCTTTGATAATATTAAGCATCTTTCCCAAGATAATACCTAGTAGGTAACAGAGCTAGAACTCAAGCTCAGATAACAGTTCTCCAAAGTCCACACTTTAAACTATTATACTACCTTGGCTCCTGTGTTCTAGAGTATCTTGATTAGGAGAATAGACATAGAAGAATCATCTTAAAAGAAAAAGCCCAATAGCACTAAAAGGCAGGAGAATGTGCAGGCCTCCCAGGAGCCACTCTGGGGAGGGTGTGTGGGCCCCTCCTGGGCTGGCGAGGTGAGCCAGGCAGCTGCCGGCACAACAGCCCCACCAGGATCCACGCAGGGTATGCTTCAGGCCTTCCCAGAGACTGAGGAAGGGCTAACGGTCTAGAGTTGTGGTGAGAAAGCAGAGTAGAACCAACAAAAAGAAATGAAGACTTATGGAAAGTTGTGCCAGATGCCAAAAAAGATCAGACGGTATTTTAAATGTTGAAAATTCATTCAACCTTCTATATTCAACATCCAATCACATTTATGATTTGCCTCAACTTCAGAGTTGAATACAACAAGCTTTATTGAGTACCTCTATATCCAAAGTACTATCCTAAGTATAACAGGGTTATATTGTTTTCATTTTTTTAATGAGACTTCCAAATTGTATAACAGGTATATATATATAATAATTTCACTGTAGGGTAAAATATGATACATTATATAACAAATGTTCAAAAGATTTTGCAAATATGGAAAGGGGAGCATTAAATTCTACTGGGAGAATCTATGAGGAAGGAGGGTGATTTCAGATGAAACATGAAGAATGTTTTGAACTTTGGGAGTCATAGTATGAGAAGGCATTCTAAGTAAAGAAAACAGGTTGAGCAATGGCTTAGCATCCGTCGACTGAAGGCGACATTTGGGAAATGGTGAGTGGATGATTGTGACTGAAGTTGGGTATACAGAGGCATATCCTGAGAATTAAGCATGAAAAGAAAAAGAAGTGCCAAATTGTAAAGCGCTTTAAATGCCAGGCTGAGGAGTTTGGTGATCTCAATCAATCAAGTCAATTGACTCTGAAATAATAGATTGCTACAGATGCAGTTACCAGACAAAGGTTACCCCTCAGCTCCACTGCCACCATATAGGTCAGAGAGGTCTGAGGGTGAGTTCTGCTATGCCTCAGAACACAAATCAATCAACTCCTCCTTCCACTGCTTCTTTAAGAACCTAACAGTGGGTCAACCCATGGCTGGACCCAAGCCCTACTCTCCAGAGATGGAACATGACTCTGCATGGCCTCTTTGAAGAAGATAGAGGCGGCATGCCTGAGCATTCCTGTAATAGCCATTGATTTGGGCTCACTCAATTCTGGAGGAATCCAAACCAGCCCAGTGCCACCTAGACTTTCTTAGTTGAGACTCTTCTTTCAGTAATAAAACAATTTTCTTCAATGTTCATTGCTCCCTTCTTTAAATTTCCTCTCCTAGACCATATGTAACACCTCCATCCCTCTGCACTCCTTCTATGTATTAAATTGTCATATCTGCTTTCCCTGCCAGAATGCTGTAGTTTCTACTTCTAGGCACACTCATCTCTCAGTAACAGCAATATTTTTCTGATACTTGCCTCTTTGCCAGAGAGTTAGGAATACCCTTGCGAGTAGTAACCAAGAAGACATTCCTAAAGTATATAGTCATTTGTCAGAGTTTAGAATCTTGAGAAATTCTGTTCAGATTCTAAGAGTGAGAAAATTCAGATATCACAGAGAGGATATCAGAGACGCTAGAGTACCAGGCCTCAAGATTTCACAGGAAATCTGTAAGACTCAGCTGTCTCTTAGAAATCTGTGCACTCCCTGCACCTAAGAAGGTGACATGAGCAATAGAAACTGTATGCCTACATATATGCTTATGTAACAAACCTGCACAATCTACACATGTATCCCAGAACTTAGAGTAAAATTAAAAAAAAAAAAACCTAAGGCCTGAAACTATAAAAATTCTAGAAGATAACACTGGAGAAACCCTTCTAGACATTGGAATAGGCAAGGATTTCATAACTGAGAACCCAAAAGCAAATGCAATAAAAACAACAGCACAATTCACATTTGCAAAATCATGGAACCAACCCAAATGCCCATTAATCAACGAGTGGATAAAGAAACTGTGAGATATATATATATGATGGAATACTACTCAGCCATAAAAAGGAATAAATTAACAGCATTTGAAGAGACCTGGATGAGATTGGAGACTACTGTTCTAAGTGAAGTAACTCAGTAATGGAAAACCAAACATTGTTATGTCCTCACTGATATGTGGGAGCTAAGCTATGAGAACACAAAGGCATAAAAATGATACAATGGGCTTTGGGGACTTGTGGGGAAGAGTGGGAGGCAGATGAGGGACAAAAGACTACAAATATGATGGAATGTATCCTGCTTGGGTGATGGGTGCACCAAAATCTCACAAATCACCACTAAAGAACTTACATAACTAAATACCACCTGTACCCCAATAACTTATGGAAAAATAAAATTAAATTAAAATTAAAAATATATATGAAATAAAATTTAAAAATAAAAGACAAAAAAGAAAAAGAAAACTGTATGCCTAAGAGACTGATTGATTAGCCACTCCCCACAGGAAGCCAAAGAGAATAGTCAAAAGATTAGAGACAAACATGTTTAGTTGAGGTCACAGAAAGGAAGCATCAGGCTGCCATTCAAAGCCCAGGACATTACTTTGTACAAGGAGGCTCCTCACATAGAGGACAGGCAACTTAAAATGCTTAGCAATCACTCCCATGGGTCCCATGGACCTGGAACAACCCCAGGGGAGCTTTCACAGTATATTATTTCTTTCATTATCTGTCTTCAACAATACTTGATGAGAAAAATTAAGTCACTCAGTGGAGACTGAATGAAGGACACAATGACATTTAAATCCTTCAGCCCTGGGCAGGTCCAAGCTTCTTTGCCAGGAAATTGTGAGCCTAACAGCTAGAGTTTCCTGGGAATAAGATTATTTCTTCAAAAGGCCTTCTTTCCTTAGGTGAAAAGCTCTTTAGTATGCATGCTACAAACAAACCCCATTCTCCACTTGTGTCTAGAGAAACCTGCAGAGCTACTCATACTAATGCAGAAGCCTAAAGCCATTAGAAGAGATCCGTATTCAACTCTGTAGAAATGATGCTTGTTGTTTGACATAAAACTATCAAAAAACATTTTTCCATCTATTATGTTATTGTCATAAAAATATTACTTTAGTAAAGCTCTTTACCCCGGAGATATAAAATATAAGGCAAAAAATGAATTTGATTTTATAAAAATTAAAGATTTTTGCTCAACAAAAGATGTCACGGTCAAAGTTAACAGAGTCATGACAAATTTGGAAAAGATATTTGCATTATCTAAAACTGACAAGAGACTCCAGCAATCAACATGAAAAAGACAGGAATCTCAATAGAGAATAGGCAAAGAAAACAGTTAATTTACAGAAGATGCATCATGAAAAGTCAATATCTAAAGAGAAGCACTAGTAAAAACATGTAAATTAAAGCAATAATGGGAGATCACTTTACACCCATAGGACAAGCAAAAAGTAGAGAGCTGGATAATGCTGTGCTGGCAGAAATACAGGGATGGAGACGCCCTCATCACTGCTGGGGGAAGGTAGAATGGAAAGCCATTCTGGTGAGGAATCGGCTGCAGTTGATTAAAATAACTATAA
Source organism: Pongo pygmaeus (assembly GCF_028885625.2). NCBI lineage: Eukaryota > Metazoa > Chordata > Mammalia > Primates > Hominidae > Pongo > Pongo pygmaeus. The sequence continues at coordinate 56,299,435 of NC_072383.2, read as the reverse complement.
TTTTGCCCTTTTAACCTATTAATTTTAATCCTGGATATATATGCTCCCCAAAATTATCATACACCTCTGTAAGGGGAAAAGTACCAGGATGTTTGCCACAACACCACTTTTGGAGCAGGATATCAAAGGCAATCCGAGTGTCCAACACTGAGGAGTAAATAGATCAAATAAAATGGATGCACCCCATAGTAGACTATACACAGAGGAAAAAAAAGATAACGTAAGTAGGAAGAAGAAGATCTGTGTCACGGTACAATGTAAATTAAAAAATAATGCACACAAAATATGACACATATTTTACAAAATATAAAAGCAAAGGGATCACACCAAACATGCACTTGGTCACATATGGAAGAATGGGTAAAATAGGAATAGGAAATCGGGATGAAAACTAACAAGCAACATTAAAAAGTTCCTTGTTCTCATAAAAAGAGCTAGTTTTTATAAAGAACTCTGTATGTTTGGAATTTTTACAAGAGAACATTCTGAAAATCCAGTCAAAAAGGGCAGTGAGATGGAAGGAAATAGAGCAGTCTTGTTTCTTTTAATTCAACGACTTTCAGGTTATTGACTGTAATACAAATCAAGTCAGAACTGGTAAGCTTTGACATCCTTGATGTTTCTGAAAATCAAAGTAAAAAGAGCCTTTTCTTGCCATTTTCTCATTTACTCAAACATTATTAAGTGTCCCTTACGTGTCTTCAGGTCTATGTGGGATGCTCCTCTTTAGGCTGCTACCTCGTGAAGCCTCAACACTGACAGAGAAATCCAACAGCTGCCTGGGCCCCTCTGCAAGGCTAGTAGCCTGGGCCCTGCAACTTATGCCCAAAGTAGAAATCTGAGGAGTAAGCTCCGCAAACACCTTCCCTTATCCCTGCTTATTCCCAGCACAGTTCAGCATTATATGTCTCCTATGAAGCTCTTAGAAATACTCTGAGAATCTGCTGATTTCTTAAACACAGCAGAATTTTTTCTCCCATGGTGCTGGAATAACATGTGCTAGGATACTGGAGAATGAGGAAGCCACTTCTTTTTCAGCCCTTTTTCTTCTCCCTTCCCTAAACTCATCCTAGATGAAGAAAAACATAGTTTGAAAAAGCAGATATATGTCAGAATCAAGCAGGAGGGAAGAGTCTTTCTCTCCTTTCTGCATCCCAGAGCGCTCCTGAGCCTAAAGAACTAAGAAAAAGGAAAGAAGAAAAGACAGCAGGGTATTATCCCGCCCCAAAGGCTATCTACTCTGTAGTAAACTTTTGCCTATTTAATCGTCTATGAAACTTTAAACTCAGGAAAGAAAATTCGATTTATACTTAAATCTTCTCAGTAAGCACTACTCAGTCATCCCTGTTTAATGGAGTTCATAATCTGGTGTTCAGTTCTATGTGGGATTCCTCTTTCCATCGAGAAACAGAAATTGAGTGTAGTAATTAGAATTGAGAGCTAAGTTAAGAAATGTAGATGTATGCTTAAAGTGAAATATTTTATTGTGCTGGTCAGTGGTACATGAATTATTCAATAAGTAAAACATAAATATCATATAGGCTAGCAAAAAAAAAGAGCACATGTAAGATTAATTTTAGAAATGGATATTTTAGCCCAAATTCAAACCTCTTCTTAATTTCCTCAATAGAAAATTAGTTCTCTATAAGAATCTCATTCCTGATAAATTATGTTTTGTGAGCTGCCCAAGATCTCCAATGATACATATTTTATAATCTTAGGTAGGAAACTGCAGGACTTAGGGGCACAGATAAAGTTCCCCTCTCTTCTAGTTTTAAGTCATGGCTTTGGAAGAAAAAGATATGTCAGAAATGAAGGGCTAAGCTAAAAATATAGTCATAAGATGAGGATTTGGTCGTCTGGAACTGACCTATTAGAACGAGGGTCTCAGGATCAGATTCTTCAGAAACCTCTATACTGAGAGGGCAAGAGGAGAAAAAGAAGCCACAGAGAAGGAGCCCCAAGAGATGCACAAGAAGAGTTAAGAGAGTATATCATCTCAGGTGTCAAGGCATTGCAAGGAGTAGGAAGTCAAAGGGGGCAGACAGGCATTAGGGAATGAAAAATTAGAAAATTACACTGAATTCAACAGCTTGGGGGTCACTTTAAGAGAGTTGCCTCTGTACAGAGTAAGACACAAGAGCTGAAGGGATGGAGGATAACGTGCAGAATGGGAAGCTGATGATTTATGAGTGTTAATACTGTAATTTCACCTCTCAGGAGGTAGAAGAGGCAATGATGATGACATTAAGAGTAACCACAACTTACTGGGTACTTGCTGTGGACCAATAACTGTGCTAATTGTTTTATGCTTATTATATACTCATTAATTCAATAAATATTTATCAAGGACCCCTGCCTCCAACAATATCCAAAATTCATCCACTTTTCATCATGCCTACCGTGGCCACACAAGTCTAAATTCCCTCTTTTGCAGTAGTTGAAATTTTCAGTTCCAACTTCTGCAAAAGCCTCCATTGCCTCCACCCCATCCTCTCAGTACATTATCTACAACAGCAGCCAAAGTGTTTAAACTAAATTAGATCAAATCAAAACCCCTCCAATGACTTCAATTTCATTTACATAAAACCCAAACTTCTTCAAAGCCCTGTGTGCTCTGGCCCCCACTTTTCTCTCCATCCCCATCTCCTACTAGTCTCTTTTTTTTCCCAATGCTCTAACCACACTGGCCTTCTTGTCACTTCTTGAACGTACCAAATTTATTCCTGCAGATAAAATATTTAGAAGTCAGGGTAAATAAGCAGAGACAGATGGCATGAATGGTACTAAGAAGGCCACAATCCAGAATGATTTCAAGATTTGTTTGACATTCCTTTCCCTAAGGTGGTATTGAAATGTGATAGTTAAGATGTCGGCTTCTGACACTGGGTAATCTGGATGCAAATTCTGACTCTACTACTCATTGGCCATCTTATGCTGGTAACCTACTTAACCTCTCTAAGCCTCAGTTTGAAATAACAAAACCTCTTTAAAGAAAATAATGGGAGGTGTCTATTATGTTACTCAGAATATTAAATTAGAGAATGCAAATAAAACACTTTGTATATATGCCTTGCTATAAATATTAGCAATAGCATATTTAATGTTATTTAGCCTGAATAATACATTTAATAAATACTTATTGAGCACAGTTCTGCACTCTATGCTGAACTCTGGGAAAAGGATATTTGCCCTCATGGAGCTTATAGTTTGTATTTTTTAAGGGGGAGGGATTTTTAAATATTACATGCAATAGAAAAAGAAAAATAAGTTCATGATCAGTTCTCTGATGTAGAAAGATGTTATAATGTTCACAGATATTAGAGGAAAAAACTGAACTCAGTTTGATTTATCAAGAAGCACAATCAATTTTCAAAGGGCAGAAAATTAATCGAGAAGTTTACTTGATGTTCAAAACCCAATCATCCCTGGAAGACTGCTATGTGACAGGCACACAGTACAGAGATGACCAAGAAAAAAGGAGCTCTACTTAAGAAGTTCAAAACATAAGGAGAAAAATAAAAAAATAGTTGCAATGCAATGTGTCCAGCCAGTGCTGTAACAGAGGAAACAAAGGGTAGTATAGGAACCCTGAGGAAGGAGCTTGAGCTGAGTCTTGAAGGACACAGAAGGGCTTCATCAAATGAGCAAGGAGAGTGGGTTCCCAGCAGAGGGACATGTGGCAAGAGTTTGACAAATTGATACTTAGAGGTGAAGATTAAAATATTTAACAGACATTATGCAGTGGGTGCCAACTGACACTAGCATTCAATAGGCACCAGTTGCACCAGTACTATTACACAAATATGAGCCACATGCTTGGAGTTGATGGGGCTGCTGGGAAGAGCCACCCTTGGCTGTTTGAGCTTTCCCAAGTTAAGTCTCAGACATCTAAGAGATGAGCCCATCTCTACTACTTCCTCTATGAATTCATAATCCACAGAATCAGTCAGAACACACACACACACACACACACACACACACAAAAATAGTGCAGTTTTATGCCACCAGCTTTAGGGTAGTTTGCTATGCAGCAACTATAACTGAAACACACCACATAACAGACTGGAACACAGCAGAATAACACAACAAAATGGACATGACCTCAACATAATCTAAGAATACCAGGCAGATTTTAAGCTGGGGAGAGGGTAGGATGAGCTGAGAATATGAAATTTTTTAAGGAACATTTGATGAGAAATGAGAAATTACATTTCCCCATGTTAAGAACAATATGGATCAATGATGAGGTTAATGTCATGCCAATAAAGGGATAAGGAATTAGAAAATGAAGTGTGCCTTGAAAAAAGAATTATTGCATAAAAAGGAGAAACAGTATGAGGGAAACGAGCTAAATGACTCAGAAGATATCATAGTGTTTGGGAACTCTGCTGGCAGCTTCTAACCTTGCGAAGACTAACTTTCTAGTTAATATCTGTGCAACTTAAGTGATGAAACTCAGTTAAACTGGTCTATTTTTGATAATGTGTTTACAATGATTTTTTAAGTCTAGCAACTCTCTACTACAGGTAAATAAAAATGAAATTTTATTTTATTAAAGGAAGACTCCTACAATTATAGCAGCAAATATTTTCAGGCTTGTCAAAATTATGCTGGCATAAGCACACTTCCAATGAACAATAAAAGAAAAAGGTGTTGGAAAAGAAAGTTTATAATCTGCTCATAGGGAAAGTTTTTTTGAAAATTTTTTCACAGTGGTCTTTAACAGTAGAGAAGAACATTCTAGTACCCCAAGCTCTTTTAAGTGACAATATTTTCTATATCTATTTGCTATCTAAAGGACAGTCTAGGGATAAAATTCTTCATCATTGCTTTGAACCAACTAAAAAGTTTCACATTTTGTGAGTTCAATAGGATTGAGAAAATGTCCAAAAATAGGCGTTTATATTTCCAGCATAACTTATTTCCCCATAAAATGATAGAATAGATTCTTAGCTCAGCCACAATATAGCTTTCCATCTCCCTCTCATTATGACTTGAAAAACTCAATTATCTCAATGTCTGATATGGTCTGGGTCAGTTCTGTAATTACAGCTGAACTCAAAGTTCTAGCAGTTTCTGCAAACAAACACTGATAATTCTAAGGGTAAGGTTAAAGCTTTATTTCTTACTTTTAAAAATATATATCCCCTATTTGGCTGCTGGAAGATGAAAAAAATGGCAAAGACAGGTATTTAAAGGACCATACTATAACCACAAAAATTAAAAACAATTATTTTAATGACCTGGTGCCCCTGTTCTAGAGTCCACTGATTCTTGTAACTCTTACGTTCCACCAAAATCTACTCTATTCATTAACTTTTTGAGGAAATTGCTCTCATTCAATTAGGGTTACCAATAAAACACAAATATTGCATGGGACATACTTATACTAAAAAATTATTCATTATTTATCTGAAATTCTTACATAAATATGCATCCTGTAGTTTTGTTTTCTAGGTTCAGCAAGTACATGGAATATTACTGGAAGGACTCTTGTCGTTTCCCATGAACACTTCCCCTCCCTCCTGGGGATATCTAGGATTTTGACACTAATCTTGTTACCGCAGAGCTATACTAGAAGTTCAAACAAGCACAATCTATGTTACTCACATATAAAACCTTCAGTGTCCAGGTTTCATAGAGACAGGGATATTTCTGGAGCTGTCTAGGTGTTTAACTCCTCCCTTCCCACCCACCCACACAGACACACACAAACACACACACACACACACACACACATACACACAGAGGTAATAAGCTAATGTTCACCTCATTTTCCCCTCCAACAAGACAGAGTAGATCTTGCAAGCAGGAAGAAAAGGCGCTTCTATATGTCCCAGCACAAGGGCCCTCCTGTGAGCACCATACAGGCTCCTTGGGCCTGCACCATCATTGTCTGCTTAATTGGTTGCTTCCACTTGATAGGCCATGTCACTGTATCATCGAACATCCACATAAATAGACTCATGTTTATTCTGTAATTAAAAGGGAACAGTTTGGGTTACTGGAACAAGTCTCTCCTTGTTGCAGTTTTTTGCACACCAGCTAGAGAAGATCTCTGATCTACGCTGGGTCATTTTTCTCCTACTTAGTCCACCAAATCCCCAGCTGCTGGCTCAGGCCCACCCATTGATTAGTACTGTCCTGTATGATACTCTTGTTGCGGTTAAAAGGAATTAACAGTCCTCTAGTCTAAACCCCGTGTTTAACAAACAGGACTCTTGAAGTCCAGAGAGGTGATGTAACACATGGCGACCACAGAGATATTTAGCAGCCTGTACTGGACAAGGTCCCAGGTCTTCCAGCCATTCAGTGTTCTTTCCGGCACCACCCTGTGCCTCCCTCAACAACATACCTTTATCTAAGGCAGAACTGACAAAGTTGAATCCAAGGAAAATAATTCTTGCTAGGCAGTATTATAGGAAATTGCTTTATAAAACAGACTATTAATTTGCTCACTTATAACAAATGACCATGTCCCTTGTGGAATAAATAATAACTCCTATCTAGAGCAGGGTTAGCAAACTTTTTCAATTAAGAGCCACACACAATCTGTGTGTCTCACTCAAATCTCCCTTTAGGAGAACCTGCTATGAGGCACATAGCTTATTAAGAGGCTCCAACCGCCACATTTTTCAGTCCACCAGGAGGTGTCATTTGCCCCATAACCACATTCTCCTAGGGCTATTCTCAGCCCATAACTGAATATGCTGGGGGTACTACAGTGGGCCATTTCTGTCTAACATGAGATTACTCTAAAGCAAAGGTTGGAAACTTTTCTATAAAGATCCAGATAATTAATATTTATATTTTTCCATCCACATGTTCTCTGTTGCAACACTTTAACTCTGCCAGTTAAGCATGAAAGCAGTCATAGGCAATATGTATATGAATAGACATGACTGCATCTCAATAAAACTTTAATTACAAAATCAGGTAGCAGGCCAGATTTGTCCCATGGGCCAAATAGTTTGCCAACCCTAGCTTGAAAGAGCTCAGGGACTACCCCTTGACCTGGCAGAACATTTCTCAGAACTGTGCATGATCTGAGGCTCTTCCTACTCAGTCTTTCCCTCCATCTCTCCTTTCACTTCTCTCAGACCTGTCCACTCCTGCTCTCTACCTACTCCTCCTCCTTCCAGTGCTTATTCTTCACAGGTGTTTCACTCAATAAAATCTCTTGCATATTTCATTCCATGTTGGTATCTGCTACTTTGAAGATACAACTGGCACTCCTTGTATTTATTTTAAATGTGATTGGCTGCCAGTAGATTCTGTGTAAATTAGGAATCAAATGAGACACAAAGTAAAAATTGCTGCATTGGTCCCATTCAAGAAAAAAAAAGTAACTAAAAATAAAATGATATACATAAGTTAAATATACTATAAGGTGGGAAAGAGGGAGAGAGTATAATGTAATAGAAATTATAAACGACTGCCCTCAAAAGATCTGGGACAAGCTCTTGCTTTGCCTTTTTCTAGCCCTATGGCCTTCACTCTTTAAACTCATCTCAGAAATGGCTTCATCCCACATTGCCTGCCTCACAGGATTGTCAAAAGAAAATCACTAGCATTCAAGTCATCATCTGTGTTTGTTATCACATTTGAATAGTTGCACCTCTTTTCATCCCTAGTTAGAGCCACATCATTTCATTGAGGAGCTGAATTTTTTATTTTATAGGAAATATAAGGTTATTCCCTGTAGAGGTATAACAAAGCCTACTCACACTTCAAATAAGTTATCCTGGCTGGCCATTGTCCTTAGTTGGAATATGATGATAATGCAGCCAATGTTGCAAACTTGATCCCCTCACTGACCAATTTACTTTGAACTGAGGACAAACAAGGCATGTCTCACCTGTGTCAACAGGTCTACTTCCAAAAGGAACAGATAAACCATCACCATTACAGAAATAAATACTCAAATTTCATCTTCTTTCTACAGTGGACTAATAATGCCATATTTTAATCTACCAGGCTCAAACCAAAGATTTCTCAATGGCCCCTCCAGACTGAAATGGACTGGTATGAGTTACCCTTGATATGAAAGGAGGCAAGAGAAATAACTGAAAATATTCTCAAGTTTGGGTTTATTAGAGAGAGAGGCACAGAAGACAACAACCAGATTCATTCTGTACCTGTGTGATTTTCAACAGTCAACATTAGCGTATTGGTGCAGGATATGTAAGATAACTCCTTTGTCAAGAGATTGGAGTGACAATAACAGACTCAAGGACTCAAAGTGTAAAAAGAATCATACGAAAGGAGAAAGGTAAAAGGCTGAGAAAAGGCTTTCAAGAATACATATTAAATGGTGAGAAATAAATGTAAATCTATAAATCAGTCACAAAGTTTACTTATCATTTATTCAAAAATATTAAGCACCTACTGTGTGCTAGCCACTGCTCAAGATACAGAGATGTTGGGGTGACAAAGATAGGCAAGAGTCTGCTTACATTTCATCATGAGAAGATAGCCCAAAAAAGCCACCCATACTTAATTATTACTTTTAGAGGTTGATAACAGCTAAGAAAATAAACCCAAGTAAAACAAGGCAGAGAGAGGAAAGGCGAATTTGGATAATGTGATTGGGAAAGTGTCCCAGAAGTCACTTTTAAACCTAGACACAAATGAAGAGAAGAAGACAGCCACAGGACGCCCTGGGGGAAGAGGTTTGTATATAAAGGAAATGGTAAGTGCAAAGGCCCTGAGGCAGGGACAAGCCCAGAAACAGAAAGAAGGCCTGTATGCCTGGCGCTTAGTGAACCAAAAAAGTAGTATGAAATAAGATCACAGAGGTAGGCAGGGGCCAGATCGGGCTTTCGAGGTCATAATAAGGAGCTCAGATTATTCCAAGTGAAATGGGAAGCCACTGGAGACTTTTATCATCAGATTAATAGATGGAGATAAGCAGATCAACCAAAATGACTCCTTAAAGGTATAGACTCTCTTGCTTACTCCTCCATCCCCTTGACAACTAGTCAGTGCTTAAAATACATGGTGCGTTCTCATTAATGCACATTGCATTGAATTAAGAAAAACAATTTATGTCCATCTTGCACTGATCCTTATAAGCCCCTTAAGGGATATAATTTTTTTAAAAAAATAATTTCAATGATGAGAAAAATATCTGGTATTGTAATTTTCAGAAATATTTGTGAATGAATGAATGATGCAGATACTGAAATTGGAGAGTAGAAGACACATATGCTAGACTGATTTCATCCTGGGGAGAAAGGGTACTTTTAGGATCCACTATAGCTAGGGAACAATTTTGAGAGAGAAAGGGAGCTGCTGTAAATCATGTTGGGACAACAGGTGTGAAGTGGGACTATCCTGAATACTCCAGAACATATGGTCACCCTGAATATAGTTTTTATTAAATAAATCTCCCCAAATCGTCAACTCTATCCACTGTTCATTAGCTCCAGACTTGCAAGAAAACTTCTGATTACTATTTTCTTAACTTACTTTGTTTTCAAACCAAGCTAACAAGAAGAACATTAATGTCTCAATCAGTCCTTGAGTTAGAGATTAACATATAGATAAAACAGGTAGATTCTTCTCACTTCTTCCATTGAGATAGCAATGTGCTATTTTTCCCCCAAACTATTGTTTATTGATATATTAACCCAATCACAAAGTCAAGAATCATGGCGTACTGTTCATAAAGTTATTTCACAATTATTAATGCATTTGAAATCAAGCTACCAGTCTAGTTTTTTTTTTTATTTTCTCCTTTTAAAATAAGCCTCTGACCTCTCATTTTCAGGCAATACATTGTGGTTTATGATTTGTTTGTTTGTTTTCCCTTTGATGAAGACAGTGGTACAATATAGCACTTTATTATACTTTGCTTTCAAACATGAGTGATTTTCCTACAGTTTTGTCAGTTTTGGGAATGAGAAAATAGGTTTTGTCTAAACAAGTTCTCTAATAGAGTTATCCTGGTAGGCTGGATCCCTAGAATCATATTTATTTGCTTACATTTGCTTTTCAGCTAAATTGCCAAAAAGCCTTGGCTTATCAGAACAGAGCCTGAGCGAAAGGAAAGCTATGAAAGAGAAAACTAAAATGATAGAGTTGAAGTTTCCTATTTGAGTTTGCGGTTTCCTCTATATTATTCTAAAGACTGGCGTGGATCAAGGTGCAGCTTGAGGAATGGGGGATGCAAGAGAGTATGCCTACCTGGTGCAGCCTCGCAGAAGCTTGTTAAATTGAACTCCAATGCGGTAAGTTCAGCTTCACAAAGTAATGTGACTACCAAGGAATCTGGAGTTTCCCAAAGGAGCTGGACAAAGGCCACAGTTGTCCTCTAGTTACACACAGCAGGAGACGCCTGTTAATTCTCTGTGTCAGTTCTGTAGAAATGGAAACCAATCATGTCCTGAAAGTGACCCCATCATTTCTACCCTAAACATGACAAGATTCGTTCTGTTTGGGGACATTTGCAATAGCTGATTCATCCACCTGAAACATCTTCCCCCAAATCTTCATGTGGCTGACTCCCTTTCTCCATTCAGGTCAGATGTTGTCTCCATTGAGTAGCCTTTCCCAACATTATTCCCACTCATTACCCTCTTTTTTCTTGTTAGTAGCACGTGTCTGTTCACTTACATGTCTATGCATGAACCACATGTTCTCTTCACCTTGCCCCAAACATTCACACACTCCCAACTAAGTTCTCCAAAGCAGGAAACTTATCTGTCTTGTTCACTCTTATAACCCTAATGTCTGGAGCACTGCCTGGCACAGGGTAGTGCACAATAAAACTTAGAAAAATGATAAATGAATAAATGTATGTCCTTCAGGATCAACATCCTGAGACCTTCTGCAATAGGTATCCCAGGTCCCTTCTTACTAGAGCACCTGCTAGCTGCTGCCATCAGTCTGGCACTGAAGCACTAACTATCTTGAATTATGACCTACCTATTTTCATATGTCCTTGTCCTATCTTTAAACAACTAACTCATGGGCAACTCAAGACCACATGCTATGTCTGGTCTTCCAATGTTACATTATGTTTGGGTGCTGAAGTAACTACTTCCCTTTCTATATCGTGTTTCATGTACACCAAAACCACTTCCAATTCAGCTATGTACACCTGCATCCAGCAATAGAGGCAATCAGGTTAGAGTGCTAACTACATGTCTGTTGAACCACAGTTATATTCCTTTAACCACTTCTTCAGTGTATGGTTTAAATATCTGTTCCCTCCAAAATGTACGTTGAAATCTAATTGCCATCTTAACAGTATTAGGAGGTGGGGTCTTTTAGAGGTGAGCTGGGCATTGAGGGCTCCACACCCATCAGTGTGATTAGTGCTGTTATGAATGGCAAGTCCGGCCCTCTTTGCCTCTTTGCCCTTCCACTTCCACCTTCTTCTTCTTCTTTTTTTTCTTTTTTGACAGAGTCTTGCTCTGTTGCCCAGGCTAGAGTGCAGTGGCACAATCTCAGCTCACTGCAACCTCTGCCTCCCGGGTTCAAGTGATTCTTTTGTCTCAGCCTCCCAAGTAGCTGGGACTACAGGTGCACACCACTACACCCAGCTAATTTTTGTATTTTTAGTAGAGATGGGGTTTCACCATGTTGGCCAGGCTGGTCTCAAACTCTTGACCTCAGGTGATATGCCTGCTTTGGCCTTCCTTCCTGGGATTACAGGCATGTAAGTGCTGAGATTACAGGCATTAGCCACTGCACCCGGACTGCCCTTCCAACTTCTGCCAGGTGATGACACAGCAAGAAGGGCCCCACAGATGCTAGCACCTTGATCTTGGACTTCTCAGCCTCCAGGACTGTGAGAAAATAAATTTCTCTTCATTATAAATTACCCAGTCTCAGGTATTCTGCTATAGCAGCACGAAATGGACTGAAACACTCAGCATGACAGATAGTAATGCTTCTGAAAGAAATATTCTTATCGCATTCCAAAATAATCCATTGTCTTCTAATTGGGAAAATCAAGAAGAGGTATTATACAATAAGAAAGCAAAGAAATGGTATTTTCCTTGAGAAACTCTAAAGTTAAATATGAGTCTAATAAAACCAGTCTTTAATGGCAGTCATTTATCCAGGATCGATTAAAGTCCTTTATTCTCTCATAGATAACAAAAGCAAGCTAAATTTTCCCATCTGGCAGGCTGTCTGTCATAGGCCCCTTGCAGTCCCACCTCCAATTGGGATGTGTGCTTACCAAGAGTATAATATATTTGTTCCCAAAGCCTTTTTTTGCCAGTTATTATTATGATGGAACAATTTAATTAAATATTTGGTAAATTTATAAAATATGAATGAGAAAAAAAAATTTTGTTTACATAAAAAAGTTAAAGACACTCAATAAATATCTTTTAAAAATCTCTGTTCAATTAAATCCAGTGAGATAATTATAAATAATAAAGGAAATTTTGTAAGAATCTAGAATTCTGCCCTCAAACTGTTTCACAAATGTCTTTAAGTTCTCCAATTTAAACAAATTGGAACTGGAAATTGCAGGACATGTATTTTGGGTATGGCTATTTCAAAAAAATAAAACTATACTAAATAGCCTTAACCCTGCATCAAAAGATAGCAGGTGAATATTCATGGGTATGGTGATCAAATAAAATTAAGATACATGCATGTCATTTTCTGTTATCCTCCACATTGACAGGCTTTTTGATCATCTTCCTAACTAGCAGTACTAATCACAGTTTACATTAATATTTTTTGGTTATATGCAACAGGGATCAACTCTGTCCACTTAAGTCCAAAAAATGAATTGCTTAGAAGAAAATAGATTATTCATCAAATCAAAAGAAAACCTGACAACCAGGCTTTAGAAATGACAGAAACCAGGAAATTTTCAGTGATCTGGAGAGAAACACCTACAGAATGGTATAGTCAGGGAGACATTGAGATGATTGTTCAGTCCTAACCATTTTGTTTCCTCTATTCTAGATACAAATGTTAAGGTGAGAAACATTGCTTGTCTTAAATTGCATGTACTCTTCCACCCCTTGGAATGGGAAGGTCAGATATATTGACTAAGAATCCAACCCATATTGCAAGCGATGGAGAAAACTAATTATCCAAAGGCAATGGAGGTGCTACTATCAGAAGGGGAAACATATTCTGGGAAGAAAAATAGATCAAAAGTCCAGTGCTTAAACATCCATTCAATGGCAGATAAGAGGAAAGACATTTTTTAATGCGCTCCACAGTAGTTCCTCAGAATTATTCCTTTCATGCAACAAATACTTACTGAGCAGGTTCTCTGTGCCAGGCACTGTGCTAAGTTTCAGGGATCTAATATAAAGACATAGACCTACCAGGGCTTACAAGCCAGTGGAAGAGCGTCCTGAATCAGCAGACATTACAATGTAATGTGGTGGAGATGTTCAAGATAAGGAATGAAACCCCTGGGAAGAGCACTCCTAACCCAGCCTGGAGATCTCAAGGAAGGCTTCCCAGAGGAGCTAAGATGTGAACTGAACCTTATGGCTGTTTTGGAAGGATGAGGCTATATTCCAGATACAGGGGATACAGGAAAAGCCAAAATAATAAATGTCATGAAATAAAATAAAGCATAGAGAGAAGATAGAGAATGCTGAGATAATGGGGGAGAGGGCTACTACTTTTTCAGATAAGGTGGTCAGGGAAAGTCTCATTAAGAAAGGGACATTTGAGCTGTTGCCTAACAAGGGTGACGAAGTGAGTCATGTAGATATCTCTGGGAAGAGTGCTCTAGGTAAAAATAGCAGGAAAAGTACTGAGGTGGGAGCATGCCTGGAAATTTCTACTTGGCTCTCTGTTGTCAATTCAACTTATATAAAACTGGGCTTATTGTTTCTCCTCTATGGCATCCCACAAACTTGTTCCTCTTCCAAGTTTCCCTGGTTTAATAAATGGCACCAAAGCTAATCAATCCAACAATCTAAGAGTGATTCTTGACTCCCTCCTCTTTCTCTTTTCCATTATCTAGTCCTTACCAATCTTAGTTTATCTACCTTCTAAATTTCTCTCAAATCTGTTCATATCTCCCTTTGTCCACATCCTTGTCAAAGCCACCATCATTGTTCTCTTGGATGTTACAATGGACATCATAATCACTCTCACTACCCCCTTCCAATTCACACAGCAGCTAGGATGCATTTTCAAAGATGCAGACTAGATCATGTCAATTACTTGTAAAAACAAAGCAAATTAGAAACGCTAAAGGCTTTTCATTGCCTATAGGATTAAATTCCAAATCTATGACATGGTTTATGAGGACATTTGTCTCCCTCCTGCCTTTTCAAACTCATCTCATGCCACATCCTTCCCTGTTCACAATGGTCTACATTAAATTTTCAGTCTGTCAAACATACCACATTCTCTTTCACCTTCAAGGCTGTAATGTGTTCTTCTCTGTGCCTAGAACTTTCTCTTCACTTACAGCAGCACCATCACCTTCACCTAGACAACTCTTCTTTATACCATAAGACTTAAGCTTAAGTCCTTCTGGGAGTCTCTGGTCACTTCCACCACATTCTGTATTTCTCCTCTCACAATACTCATCACATGAGGCTGTACACTACTGTACTTATGTAAACCATGTGGTAGGTTTCTGTCTTTACCGTCTTACAGGATGCTCCCCTGAGGAACAGAACCCCAGGAAACTGTTCTCTATTTTGATCATGGTTTGCACATATTTGCTCCTCACTTCTCTGCAGTTCACATCAGAAGTCCTAATTGTGACCATGGATGACCATGAAAGGAGAAGCTTCACCCCTGTCTATAGAAGTAACCAACTCTTAGTTCTCCAGTCCCTTCTTGTGTCCTACATACTGAATATCAATGTTCTTTCTTCTCTGCCTAGTTCTTCTGGTTCTTCAATATAGAGGGAGATTCTGATCCTGTGAATGGAGAGAAAACAATGATTGCCCCTATTGCAGCTATTTTTCCATGGAAAATCCATTATCCAACACTGTCCTAAAGATTACTTTTCTTTGGAAAATTTTCCACTTGCAGGACTTAAACTTGGAGTTAAATATCACATTAAAACTTCAAGCTAAATTAACAAAAGAATAGAAATAGACTAAAAATTCCAAACCAGAAGAGAGAAAAAAGTTGAATGCACAAAGTACACTTAATCATTTTTTAAAAAAGAAGAAAATAGAAAAGAACATAAGCTTCATAACCTTGAATTTACCAATGGATTTTTAGATATGACACCAAAAGCATAAGTAACAGAGGAAAAAAAAAAAGATAAATTGGACCTCATCAACATTAAAAAGTTTTGTGCTTCAAAAGATATTATCATGAAAGTGAAAAAACAACCTACAGAATGAGAGAAAATATTTGCATATAATGTTTCTGATAAAGGTCTAGTACCCAGAGTACACAAAGAACTCTTACAATTCAACAACAAAATGATGAACAGCTCAGTATAAAAATTGGGAAAAGGTTTTGAATGGATGTGTCTCCAAAGAAAACATACAAATGGCCAACAAGCACGTGAACAGATGTTCAACACCATTTGCATTTGGGAAACGCAAAATGCAGATACCAGTTCACAGTTACCAGGGTGGCTATAACTGAAAAATAAAAAATAACGAGTGGTCTTTGGGACTCCTTTTGCATCCATTGAAGTACAGAGTCAGAAAAAAAATAAATTGTAACCCTTATACATAGTTACTGGAAATGTAAAATAGTACAGCTGCTGTAGAAAACAGCTTGACACTTCCTCAAATGTTGAACATAGCATTACCATATTACCCAGCAATTCCACTCCTAAGGATACACCCAAAAGAATTGAAAACAGGTATGCAAACAAATACTTGTATATGTAACTTCATAGAAGTACTATTCACAATAATCAAAATGTAGAAATAATCCAAATGTCCACCAACAGATGAATGAATACGAAACCACCATCACAAAATTATAACTGAGAAAATTATTACAGTGAGAGAGAACTGGCCTAACCAACTTCATCTTGTTTCTACCCTCCAAGCTGTCCTGCCTGAGGACTAGACTGCCTTGGTAGGACTAACACAGTAGCCACAAGATTAGAAATTATGGTTTACGCGTTATGCAGCTAGAGGCTACAGAATTCTGATCCTCCTCCCCAAATTGCTCCTGGAGGGGATAACATCACTATTGTAAAACCTAACATCAGTGCTAGAGATATTTTGCAGACCCTGCACTGATGGATCAGTTGGCACCACCCAGGTCAATAAACTGGGTCATCTGGTCTTGTAGTCCCTACCCAGGAAACGACTCAGTGCAAGAGGATAGCTTCAACACCCTATCATTTCACCTCTGACCCAACCGATCAGCACTACTGACTCACTGGCCCCTACCCACCAAATTGTCCTTAAAAACCCCAAATCCTGAATTCTTGAGGTGACTGATTTCAGTAATAATAAAATTCTGGTCTCCCGTGTAGCTGGCTCTACATGAATTATTTCTTCTCTATTGCAGTTTCCCTGCATCGATAAATTGGCTCTGTCTAGACAGTGGGCAAGGTGAACCCACTGGGTAGTTACAGATAAACAAAATGTAACATATATATATACATAATATATATACACACACATATATATAGTCATATATGACTATTATTCAGCCCTAAAAAAGAATGAAGTACTGCTACCCATTATAACATGGACGAACCTCAAAAACATGCTAAGTAAATAAACCAGACACAAAGTCACATATTGCATGATGCCATTATATGAAATAACTATAATAGGCCACAAAGACAAAAAGCAGATTGATGGTTGACAGGGGCTGGGGGAAAGAGCAAGTGGAGAGTGACTGACTAATGGGTATGGAGTTTTCTTTTGGAATGGCAAAAATGTTTTAGAACTTACTATAGGTGGTAGTTGCACAACATTGTGAATGTACTAAATGTCACCAAATTGTCTAGGAGACATTGGAGAATCCTTATATATGTAATAAAGCATTGCAAACTGTAATGTAATATGCAAATCAAAGGACAGTGATAATTTTATTATTAATCCCTTGTACCATATTGTATTAATGTTTGTAACATATCATATTAATGTTTGTATCTTATATTAATTCTCCTATTATTCAAAAATAACACTTAAAATGTAAAAGCTTTAAATTAAAAATACTGTACTTCTTTCTCCCACTACTTCAAGCCTATCACCATTTACTGGGTGTCCTGAATGACCCACACTAGGAATTGCTACTCATTGAACTGTGCTATCTTTTAAGACTTGGGCCATCATTTCTCTGAGCTGACAACCGGGAAGGAACTTGGGACCAAATAGCTCAAAGAATATTTTCAAACTGTTTCCCTTTAGAGAGTTCTAGATGAAATGACATTTTCTAACTAGTAGAAATGACAGATGATTACCAGGGTTAAAACATTTCGATTCTTGCTTTCCCCAAATGCAGTTTTACTTCTGGCTTTTCCCAAATGCAATGAAAATTGAGTTGAATTAGTCTTTACACAAACTGAGAAATACAGCCTCTACTTTAATATTAAATTATATTAAAGAAAAAACTGTGGGCTCTTTTTTGGTTCCATATGAACTTTAAAGTAGTTTTTTCCAATTCTGTGAAGAAAGTCATTGGTAGCTTGATGGGGATGGCATTGAATCTGTAAATTACCTTGGGAAGGATGGCCATTTTCATGATATTGATTCTTCCTACCCATGAGCATGGAATGTTCTTCCATTTGTTTGTATCCTCTTTTATTTCCTGGAGCAGTGGTTTGTAGTTCTCCTTGAAGAGGTCTTTCACATCCCTTGTAAGTTGGATTCCTAGGTATTTTATTCTCTTTGAAGCAATTGTGAATGGGAGTTCACTCATGATTTGGCTCTCTGTTTGTCTGTTATTGATGTATAAGAATGCTTGTGATTTTTGCACATTGATTTTGTATCCTGAGACTTTGCTGAAGTTGCTTATCAGCTTAAGGAGATTTTGGGCTGAGACAATGGGGTTTTCTAGATATACTATCATGTCATCTGCAAACAAGGACAATTTGACTTCCTCTTTTCCTAATTGAATACCCTTGATTTCCTTCTCCTGCCTAATTGCCCTGGCCAGAACTTCCAACACTATATTGAATAGAAGTGGCGAGAGAGGGCATCCCTGTCTTGTGCCAGTTTTCAAAGGGAATGCTTCCAGTTTTTGCCCATTCAGTATGATATTAGCTGTGGGTTTGTCATAAATAGCTCTTATTATTTTGAGCTACGTCCCATCAATTCCTAATTTATTGAGAGTTTTTAGCATGAAGGGTTGTTGAATTTTGTCAAAGGCCTTTTCTGCATCTATTGAGATAATCCTAAGCCAAAAGAACAAAGCTGGAGGCATCACACTACCTGACTTCAAACTATACTACAAGGCTACAGTAACCAAAACAGCATGGTACTGGTACCAAAACAGAGATATAGATCAATGGAACAGAACAGAGCCGTCAGAAATAATGCCACATATCTACAAGTATCTGATCTTTGACAAACCTGACAAAAACAAGAAATGGGGAAAGGATTCCCTATTTAATAAATGGTGCTGGGAAAACTGGCTAGCCATATGTAGAAAGCTGAAACTGGATCCCTTCCTTATACCTTATACAAAAATCAATTCAAGATGGATTAAAGACTTAAATGTTAGACCTAAAACCATAAAAACCCTAGAAGAAAACCTAGGCATTACCATTCAGGACATAGGCATGGGCAAGGACTTCATGTCTAAAACACCAAAAGCAATGGCAACAAAAGCCAAAATTGACAAATGGGATCTAATTAAACTAAAGAGCTTCTGCACAGCAAAGGAAACTACCATCAGAGTGAACAGGCAACCTACAAATTGGGAGAACATTTTCACAACCTACTCATCTGACAAAGGGCTAATATCCAGAATCTACAATGAACTCCAACAAATTTACAAGAAAAAAACAAACAACCCCATCAAAAAGTGGGCGAAGGACATGAACAGACACTTCTCAAAAGAAGACATTTATGCAGCCAAAAAACACATGAAAAAATGCTCGCCATCACTGGCCATCAGAGAAATGCAAATCAAAACCACAATGAGATACCATCTCACACCAGTTAGAATGGCAATCATTAAAAAGTCAGGAAACAACAGGTGCTGGAGAGGATGTGGAGAAATAGGAACACTTTTACACTGTTGGTGGGACTGTAAACTAGTTCAACCATTGTGGAAGTCAGTGTGGCGATTCCTCAGGGATCTAGAACTAGAAATTCCATTTGACCCAGCCATCCCATTACTGGGTATATACCCAAAGGACTATAAATCATGCTGCTATAAAGACACATGCACACGTATGTTTATTGCCGCATTATTCACAATAGCAAAGACTTGGAACCAACCCAAATGTCCAACAATGATAGACTGGATTAAGAAAATGTGGCACATATACACCATGGAATACTATGCAGCCATAAAAAATGATGAGTTCACGTCCTTTGTAGGGACATGGATGAAACTGGAAATCATCATTCTCAGTAAACTATCGCAAGAACAAAAAACCAAACACCGCATATTCTCACTCATAGGTGGGAATTGAACAATGAGAACACATGGACACAGGAAGGGGAACATCACACTTCGGGGACTGTTGTGGGGTGGGGGGAGGGGGGAGGGATAGCATTGGGAGATATACCTAATGCTAGATGACAAGTTGGTGGGTGCAGCGCACCAGCATGGCACATGTATACATATGTAACTTACCTGCACATTGCGCACATGTACCATAAAACCTAAAGTATAATAATGATAATAATAATAATAATAAAAGAAAAAAAAAACAAAACAAAAAAAAACAAAACAAAACAAAAAAAAAAAAAGAAAAAACTGTAAGTAGGTTTCTTTTTGAGGTTTTTCAATTTTTACATTTATTAAATGAACTAGAGTAGTAATTTTACTTCATGGGAAATACAATAACTATGATAGAAAAAGTTGTCTGGGAAATTGGGTTAAACTTGAAAGATAAAAATCAGAACAATTTTGACTCTCAAACTCTAGATCATCAAAGCATTTCCCTACAAGTAAAACTTCAAAATATTTTCAAATTTGCTAACAAAAATTCAAAAAATGCTAACGGTTAAAATATCAACATTGAAATATTTATGCTAACACATCTCTGGTTAAGATATGGAAGCAGGAGAGATGGAAAAATTCATCAGTGTGCAATTTTAAACATGATAAAGTCAGGATACCTAATTCTAACTAAATATAGAGAAATTAAACTCACCTCATTTTGTAGCTATTTTTAGAGCAAAGAGACCTTGCTAGGTGGAAAAAAAAAGTATGTCTAACACTATTTTTTTTTATTACAGTGTAAGTTATGGGATACATGTGCAAGAACGGGCAGTTTTGTTACATAGGTATACAAGTGCCATGATTGCTTGCTGCACCCATCAACCCGTCACCTACATTAGGTATTTCTCCTAATGCTATCCCTCCCATAGCTCCCCCACCCCTCAACAAGTCCCTGTGTGTGATGTCCCCCTCCCTGTGTCCACGTGTTCTCATTGTTCAACTCCCACTTATAAGTGAGAATATGGGGTGCTTGGTTTTCTGTTCCTGTGCAGGAAACTCACAGTTTGCTGAGAATGATGGTTTCCAGCTTCATCCATGTCCCTGCAAAGAACATGAACTCATCCTTTTTTATGGCTGCATAGTGTATACGTGCCACATTTTCTTTATCCAGTCTATCATTGATGGCCATTTGCATTGGTTCCAAGTCTTTGCTATTGTGAACAGTACTACAATAAACATATGTGTGCATTTGTCTTTATAGTAGAATGATTTATAATCCTTTAGGTATATACCCAGTAATGGGATTGCTGGGTCAAATGGTATTTCTGTTTCTAGATCCTTGAGGAATTGCCACACTGTCTTCCACAATAGTTGAACTAATTTACACTCCCACCAACAGGGTAAAAGCGTTCCTGTTACTCCACATCCCCTCCAGCATCTGTTGTTTCCAGATTTTTTAATGGAGTTGTTTTTTTCTTGTAAATTTGTTTAAGTTCCTTGTAGATTCTGAACATTAGCCCTTTGTCACATGGATAAATTGCCAAAATTTTCTCCCATTCTGTAAGTTGCCTGTTCACTCTGATGATAGTTACTTTTGCTGTGCAGAAGCTCTTTAGCTTAATTTGATCCCATTTGTCAATTTTGGCTTTTGTTGCCATTGCTTTTGGTGTTTTAGTCATGAAGTCCTTGCCCATGCCTATGTCCTGAATGGTATTGCCCAGGGTTTCTTCTAGGGTTTTTAGAGTTTTAGATCTTAGGTTTAAGCCTTTAATCCATCTTGAGTTAATTTTTGTATAAGGCATAAGAAAGGGGTCCAGTTTCAGTTTTCTGCATATGGCTAGCCAGTATTCCTAACACCATTTATTAAATAGGGAATCCTTTCCCCATTGTTTGTTTTTGTCAGGTTTGTCAAAGATCAGATGGTTGTAGATGCGTGGTGTTATTTTTGAGGCCTCTATTCTGTTCCATTGGTCTATATATCTGTTTTGGTACCAGTACCATGGTGTTTTGGTTACTGTAGCCTTATAGTATAGTTCGAAGTCAGGTAGCATGATGCCTCCAGCTTTGTTCTTTTTGCTTAGGATTGTCTTGGCTATACGGGCCCTTTTTTGGTTCCATATGAAATTTAAAGTAGTTTTTTCTAATTCTGTGGAGAAAGTCAATGGTAGCTTGATGAGGATAGCATTGAATCTATAAATTACTTTGGGAAGTATGGCCATTTTCACAATATTGATTCTTCCTATCCATGAGCATGGAATGTTTATCCATTTGTGTCCTCTCTTATTTCCTTGAGTAGTGGTTTGCAGTTCTCCTTGAAGAGGTCCTTCACATCCCTTGTAAATTGGATTCCTAGGTATTTTATTCTCTTTGTAGCAATTGTGAATAGGAGTTCACTCATGATTTGGCTCTCTGTTTGTCTATCATTGGCGTATAGGACTGCTTGTGATTTTTGTACATTTATTTTGTATCCTGAGACTTTGCTGAAGTTGCTTATCAGCTTAAGGAAATTTTGGGCTGAGACAATGGGGTTTTTTAAATATACAATCATGTCATCTGCAAACAGAGACAATTTGACTTCCTCTCTTCCTATTTGAATACCATTCATTTCTTCTCTTGTCTGATTGCCCTGGCCAGAACTTCCAATACCATGTTGAATAGGAGTGGTGAGAGAGGGCATCCTTGTCCTGTGCCAGTTTTCAAAGGGAATGCTTCCAGCTTTTGCCCACTATTATACTGGCTGTGGATTTGTCATAAATAGCTCTTATTATTTTTAGATACAGTCCATCAATATCTAATTTATTGAGTTTTTAGCATGAAGGGTTGTTGAATTTTATCGAAGGCCTCTTCTGCATCTATTGAGATAATCATGTGGTTTTCGTTATTGGTTATGTTTATGTGATGGATTACGTTTATTGATTTGCATATGCTGTACCAGCCTTGCATCCCAGGGATGAGGCCTTCTTGATCGTGGTGCATAAGTTTTTGATAGGCTGCTGGATTTGGTTTGCCAGTATTTTATGGAGAATTTTCACATTGATGTTCATCAGGGATATTAGCCTGAAATTTTCTTTTTTTGTTGTGTCTCTGCCAGGTTTTGATATCAGGATGATGCTAGCCTCATAAAATGAGTTAGGGAGGAGTCCCTCTTTTTCTATTGCTTGAAATCGTTTCAGAAGTAATGGTACCAGTTCCTCCTTGTACCTCTGGCAGAAGTTGGCTGTGAATCCGTCTGGTCCTGGGCTTTTTTGGTTGGTAGGCTATTAATTACTGCCTCAATTTCAGAACTTGTTATTGGTCTATTCAGGTATTTGACTTCTTCCTGGTTTAGTCTTGGGAGGGTGTATGTGTCCAGGAATTTATCCATTTCTTCTAGATTTTCTAGTTTATTTGCATATAGGTGTTTATAGTATTCTCTGATGGTAGTTTGTATTTCTGTGGGATGATCTCCCCTATATCATCTTTTATTGCGTCTATTTGATTCTTCTCTCTTTTCTTCTTTATTAGTCTGGCTAGCGGTCTATCTATTTTGTTAATCTTTTCAAAAAATCAGCTCCTGGATTCATTGATTTTTTTGAAGGGTTTTTCATATCTCTATCTCCTTCAGTTCTGCTCTGGTCTTAGTTATTTCTTGTCTTCTGCTAGATTTCGAAATTGTTTGCTCTTGCTTCTCTAGTTTTCTTAATTAGATCTTTCCTGCTTTCTCCTGTGGGCATTTAGTGCTATAAATTTCCCTCTAAACACTGCTTTAAATGTGTCCCAGAGATTCTGGTACGTTGTGTCTTTGTTCTCATTGATTTCAAAGAACTTATTTATTTCTGCCTTAATTTTATTATTTACCCAGTAGTCATTCAGGAGCAAGTTATTCAGTTTCCATGTAGTTGTGTGGTTTTGAATGAGTTTCTTAATCTTGAGTTCTAATTTGATTGCACTGTGGTCTGAGAGACTGTTATTATTTCCATTCTTTTGCATTGCTGAGGAGTGTTTTATTTCCATTTATGTGGTCAATTTTAGAACAAGTGCAATGTTGTACTGAGAAGAATGTATATTCTGTTGATCTGGGGTGGAGAGTTCTGTAGATGTCTATTAGGTCTGCTTGATCCAGAACTGAGTTCAAGTCCTGAATATCCTTGTTAATTTTCTGTCTTGTTGCTCTATTATTGACAGTGGGGTGTTAAAGTCTCCCACTATTATTGTGTGGGAGTCTAAGTCTCTTTGTAGGTCTCTAAGAACTTGCTTTATAAATCTGGGTGCTCCTGTATTGGGTACATATATATTTAGGATAGTTAGCTTTTCTTGTTGAATTCATCCCTTTACCATTATGTAATGCCCTTCTTTGTCTTTTTGATCTTTGTTTGTTTAACATCTGTTTTATCGGAGACTAGGATTGAAACTCCTGTTTTTTTTCCTTTTGCTTTCCATTTGCTTGGTAAATATTTCTCCATCCCTTTATTTTGATCCTATGGGTGTCTTCGCACTTGAGATGGGTCTCCTGAATACAGCACACCAATGGGTCTTGACTCTTTATCCAATTTGCCAGTCTGTGTCTTTTAATTGGGGCATTTAGCCCATTCACATTTAAGGGTAATATTGATATGTGTGGATTTGATCCTGTCATTATGATGCTACCTGGTTATTTTGCCCATTAGTTGATGCAGTTTCTTCATAGTGTTGATGATCTTTACAATTTGGTATGTTTTTGCAGTGGCTGGTATGGGTTTTTCCTTTGCATATTTAGTGCTTCCTTCAAGAGGAGCTCTTGTAAGGCAGGCCTGATGGTGACAACATCTTTCAGCATTTGCCTATCTGTAAAGGATTTTATTTCTCCTCCACTTATGAAGCTTAGTTTGGCTGGATATGAAATTCTGGCTTGAAAAATTCTTTTACATAAGAATGTTGAATATTGGCCCCCACTCTCTTCTAGTTTGTTAGGTTTCTGCAGAGAGATCCACTGTTAGTCTGATGAGCTTCCTCTTGTGGGTAACCTGACCTTTTTCTCTGGCTGCCCTCAATATTTTTTCCTTCATTTCAAACTTGGCGAATCTGACTATTATGTGTCTTTGGGTTGCCCTTCTCAAGGAGTATCATTGTGGTGTTCTCTGTATTTCCTGAATTTGAATGTTGGCCTGTCTTCCTAGGTTGGGGAAGTTCTCCTGGATAATATCCTGAAGAGTGCTTTCCAACTTGGTTCCATTCTCCTCGTCACTTTCAGGTACACCAATCAAACATAGGTTTGGTCTTTTCACAAAGTCCCATATTTCTTGGAGGATTTCTTCATTCCTTTTTATTATTTTTTCTCTAATCTTGTCTTCACGCTTTATTTCATTAAGTTGATCTTCAATCTCTGATATCCTTTCTTCCACTTCATCGATTCGGCTATTGATAATTTGCATGCTTCACGAAGTTCTTGTGCTGTGTTTTTCAGCTCCATCAGGTAATTTATGTTCTTCTCTAAACTGGTTATTCTAGTTAGCAATTCCTCTAACCTTTTTTCAAGGTTCTTAGCTTCTTTGCATTGGGTTAGAACATGCTCCTTTAGCTCAGAGGAGTTTGTTATTACCCACCTTCTGAAGCCTACTTCTGTAAATTCATCAAACTCATTCTCCATCCAGTTTTGTCCCCTTGCTGGCGAGGAGCTGTGATCCCTTGGAGGAGAAGAGGCGTTCTGCTTTTTGGAATTTTCACCCTTTTTGTGCTGGTTTTTCCTCATCTTCGTTGTTTTATCTACCTTTGGTTTTTCATGTTAGTGACCTTCGGATGGGGTTTCTGTGTGGACATCCTTTTTGTTGTTGTTTATGCTATTCCTTTCCATTTGTTAATTTTCCTTCTAACAGGCCCCTCTAATACAGGTCTGCTGGAGTTTGCTGGAGGTCCACTCCAGACCCTGTTGGCCTGGGTATCACCAGCAGAGGCTGCCAAACAGCAAAGATTGCTGCCTGTTCCTTCCTCTGGAAGCTTCATCCCCCAGAGGGGCACCCACAAGATGCCAGCTGGAGCTCTCCTGTATAAGATGTCTGTCGACCCCTGCTGGGAGGTGTCTCCCAGTCAGGAGGCATGGGGGTCAGGGACCCACTTGAGGAGGCAGTCTGTCCCTTAGCAGAGCTCAAGGGCTGTGCTGAGAGATCCTCTGCTTTCTTTAGAGCCAGTGGGCAGGAACGTTTAAGTCTGCTGAAGCTGTGCCCAGAGCTGCCCCTTCCCCCAGGTGTTCTGTCCCAGGGAGATGGGAGTTTTATCTATAAGCCCCTGACTGGGGCTGCTACCTTTCTTTCAGAGATGCCCTGCCCAGAAAGGAGGAATCTAGAGAGGCAGTGTGGCTACAGAGGCTTTGTGGAGCTGTGGTGGGCTCCGCCCCGTTCGAACTTCCTGGCAGTTTTGTTTACACTCAGTTGGAAATGCAGAAATCACCCGCCTTCTGTGTTGATTTCACTGGGAGCTGCAGACCAGAGCTGTTCCTATTCAGCCATACAGAGTCTCCCTCTTGGCAGCTCTTCAGAATAGAAGCCATGTCTCAGGCAGCAATGTGGCCAGATAGTAGATTCTTGTATGGCTACCCCCACTATTTTTATTACGTGGCTACAGAGCTATTTCATTATTCAATGCAATCAAACCTTCTGTCAGTAAATGGAAATACGTGGATTTTAAAATAGAGGATTTTACTCCCCACACTCAGTCTAATGAAGCTAGCAGTTTAAAAATCCAAAAATTATAAAGTGAAATGCTCCTTCCTCTTCTGATGATATTCCTGAACTCTAATAGACAGTGTTGGGCCCAAGGTCCTTGTCCACCCAGTGGTTTGATGAAAAATCACTGACATAAGGCAGATTGATTAGTTGGAGAAAAGACACACACATTTATTTAATGTGTATGCATGGGAGCCTTCAGAATGAAGACCCAACCTCGCAATGAGGTACATAAACTTACAGAAAGAATGGAGGGTTGGATGGACAGAACAGGTTACAGGAAAGGGAGAAGAGGAATTCTACTAACCAGCAATAAATGATTACTAGGCAGAATGATTGGATCCAGGGAAACAGAAATTAACTTGCAAATATTTCTCTTTGAAATTTACATGATCCTTGGAGACAGTCATTATCTTGAAAAAAGGGGTTTGTTCAGGTGTAGTTTCATTCTTGGTCATCTTTTCTGTAATGGCCAGAGAGGGGAACAAGAAAAATTGTTCTCCTTGGCGGTCTGGATCTTAGGCAGATAGAGGAACTTCAGTGTCTAGGAGAGGTCATACAGACCTTGAAGGCTTCTTCAGTGCAGCATGTCAAAAATGCCATATTTGGGGGTATTGTTTCTGAGCCCCAACAATAGCCTTTGTAGGAGAACAGAATATGCCACCCTAAAATATGCCTTTTTGGCATAAGGGTTATTTTGAACTAATTATTTTGAGAAATGGCAGACACATAAGAAACTCTGAAAACAGAGTTAAGGCTACCCTTTTTGTAAGGGAAATTAACATCTATACAAAAAATCTTAATTTGTAAAGCTATCTCTCTGTCTGCCTGTCTCTCTCTCTCCCTGCCCCCCAACCCCTAGCCAAGAAGAGATGTATGATTATAAATCATTTAAGACTCTTGTCAATGGAGAAGGCACCCACTTAAATCTGCATAACAAACTTTTCTCTTATTTACTATGCTTTTCCCATACCATTCGTTCTTTGTTTCAGTGGTAGATTGTCTGTAAGCCCAAGTCTAAACCAACTCTTTGAGATTTAGTGATTTCTCTAGATAGCTCCCATGTATACATGAGGTTACATGTTAATAAAATTGTGTGTTCTTTTCTTATCAATCTGTCTTTTGTTATAAGGGCCCATTCAACTAAAAACTATGAAAGTAAAGAGAAAAATCCTTTTTCCTCTCCTACACCTTAAATAGGGAACATACGACTAAAAATATTCAGTCAAAAAGAATTTTTCTGAATTGATGCTGAGTTTCTGTCAAGAAAATTTGTGGCTACCACACAAGGGAAAAAATCAGAAAATAAAATTCTCACTTTCTGGTGCATAAAGCAATGGGTTCATTTGTTAATATGGCTTTTAGTTTCACTATCAAAATTTGAACTTTTATGGTACATTAGCTGAGCTATTTCTAACATTCTTCTGAAAATGAGAAGATTCATGTCAAAAATTGGCTGTGACATATTTCTAATAAACAAATGGATAAGTGAATATCAGCTGCCTCTGCAATTCCCACTGACTTGAAAACTGCTTACTTTGAGCCATTCAGGATAATTCTAGAAAGTTATAATGATTTTCTGGGAACATGCAAATAATGAAACTCTGAGAAAGTGATTACATTACCATAGTTTTACTCTGGAACTTGGCATAATGAAACTGAACCTTTTGTCAACAGTTAAAAATATTTGAGATTTGCTGAAGCAATCTAGTGCTAATGTCTTGAGTTGACTTTATAATTGAGACAATATGAGCCCTACTGAATGCAGTTATTGTGATAGAAAGCTAATCTAAAGAAAGTAGGAACACGATAGACTGTACACATTCTCAACCAGGTTCAATTTGGTATTTCAGTTTTAACAGTAAAGGTATCAGACTGCTGAATATTTTATTGTTGTATAACCACCAAGGATACTGTGTAGACAGGTAAGATATTTTAATTTTCCCCCCTCTGGTGAATACAAGACCCATCAATGTCAGGAGTGGCACAGTGCAGCTGTAAAGTAATATTTTCTTTTGCATTCCAACAGCAGAAAACATCTCTGGCTGCCAACAGTATCTGCATTTAAATTCTTCAGAATCACAGTTTCCTGTTCTTGCAAAGGACACACATTAGGGCCTGAATGGCCTTTGAAAGTCATCTTATTTGTATTTGAGTGAGGGCTAAATTATATATCTTTTCCACGCTAGGAAGAAAGAAAGTGGATTAAAGAAGAAAGATAACTGTTTGAAATGCACAATGCCTTTACTAGGAACTAAAGGAACTGCATTCAATGGAAGCTGAATTTCAGACTAGTAAATGTGTTGGTAATCCTCTCTTTGTTTACTGAAAATGAATCACTTCTCAATTTCTGAAAAGAAACAAAGAAATGTGCCCTGTGTTTGCAAAGGCTATAAATCCTCTAGTTGAGGCCACTTCAAGCTCACTGAGACTGCAGGTAAGGTTGAGTCATGCTTTCAAGAATTCATGGCGCAGTTTCAAAAAGAAAAAACAAAATGTGTTCCGAGTCAGCAGCGTTGCTGAGCAAACTGATGATGAGGTGTTCTGGAGAATCAGCCTTCAGCTCTGTGCCCACAGTCAGGTCACCCATTTATTCCTCAGAGTCAAATGGCAAATGTGTTCGTGCTGGTAAAGGTCAGTCAACACATCCAACTCTCACCCTTGGAGAGAAAGCTGGAAACCATCTTGGACACTTCTCATTGGCTTAGGAATGTCAGCCGAACTTGGAAACCTGCCCAGACTGTATTTTGCCATGACTGGCAGAGATAGGGTTTCCCACCAACTTCTCAGAACCACACTTGCAAAGATTAACTCTTTTGCACGGGAAACACCAACTTTCAAAAAAGTTGGTAACACTATATGTCCCTGGTTCCTTAGCAAAGCTTGCTTTCAGTACTATTCTTAAAATATTGAATTGAGAGAAAATGACAGTCAGTACCACTGGTGTCAAAAACTTGAAGGAGCTTCTCTCTAAACATTTAAAAATTAAGGTGTGGGGGTGAAAAATCAAATCTTAGATGTTGTGTAGATTTTCTAAGTGATCTGTTTTAGTCCACAGGTTCATAAATACCATTAAATAGTAAGAAGAACTTTATTTGCCAAAATATTAACAATATCAGAGTTTTTTTAATACAAAGAACCTAAAAACACTTTCTAAAACATCTAATATTTCAAATATGTCAGACATTATTCTGATGTAAATTTGTGCTCCTGAATAAATTACCTATACCAGAGATTTCTATCATGTGGAAAGCTTTTTAAAAATGCAAGCTCCTGAAACTGACTTTGCAAAAATTATAACTGAGGATATTATGACAGTGAAAGAAGTCAGACCTAATCGACTCCATCTTGCTTTAAGCTGTCCTTGTTCATTCCTGGGTGTCCGCCAAATTAACCTTGGGAAGGAAGTTAGTTTATAGTTTGACTCTGAAACAAAAGTGTTAATAGTCCTTTTCCAAAAAGACCCCCTTTTTGCCTGGGGACCAGTCTGCCTTTGTAAGACTAACAAATTAGCTACAAGATTAGAAACTACTGTTTACGGGCCATGCAGCAAGGGTCTGAACCTCCCCAGATTGCTCCTGGGGATAACATCACTATTGTAAAACCTAAGATCAGTGCTTGAGATATTTTGCAGACCCTGTGCTCAGTGGATCAGCTGACACCACCCAAACTGATAATCTGGCTCAACCAATTCTGTGATCCCACCCAGGAACAGAAGACAGCAAGAAAAACTCACTTCAACCCTGCTGTAATTCCATTTGCCACCTAACCAATCAGCACTCCCCACTTCCAGAGCCCGTATCTGCCAAATTATCCTTAAAAACTCTGATCCTCAATGCTTGGGGAGACTGACTGCAGTAATGATAAAACTCTGATCTCCCATGCACAGCTGGCTTTGCATGAATTACTCTTTCTCCATTGAAATTCCTCTGTCTTGATAAATTGGCTCTGCCTGGGCAGCGAGCAAGGTGAACCCACTGGGCAGTTACATTCCTAAGCCTTACACCAGATCCACGAAATCAGAATCTCCAAGGGCAGAGCCCTTGAATCACTTTTTTTAAATTCTCTATCATTCTGATCATTGCTAATCATTGGTCATAGATGGGATTTAAAATCTTAGTTTAATTTGTTATACAGATTTGATCTTAAATATTTAGATTCTGTTTATACCCTTAATTATATCTAGAATAATCCTAAAATGTACATTTTGTATTTTTTAAATAAATCATTAACAAAATTTAAATTTTGCACTTGAAAACTTTTCACAGGTTTTATTCTACTTATGATAGAATGTGTAGGTTTTAAAAATTATCACGATATGATTAATAACACAATTTAAAGGTTTATATATGTCAGTGGTTTTATCACAACTCAAAAATTCCTAGTAATTAGTGCTTTGAGCCCCATTTAGCCTAAGAGTGCTAATTTGGCCCTGTGTGTTATTGAGCTTTATTAATTAACTCATCACCATGTATTTTATAAGTTCACAATTTATTTAGTGTGGTAGGAAAATAGATAAGCAGCAGCAAACAAACTTATTAATGCCGGTATATGTTGTTTTATTTGCTGTTTGCTTTCATTTTTTTGTGTGATTTTAGCTTGCACCACCATGAACCAGGAAACCTGGCCATACGTTGCACACTAACATGTTGATTCAGCACAATGAATGAACATCTCCTTTAAGTGGAATATAAATGACCGTTTTAGATGGTGGCAATGACTGCTAATTGTCCTACCTGTCAGTCCCGGCCTCCAGCCTGCCCCCAAGATTATATGGGACAGAAATATCTGTCTTATTTAAGCCACTGCTATCTTGTCTCTGCTACAACCAACACCTAACTAATACACAGCGAATGGTACTCATTGTGTCCATTTTTAGGATGCTCTACATCCTTTTCTGTCATTTTGACATTGATAGCATTTGGGATGATGTCAATTCTGCATACACAACGTACAAAACATCTACTAAATAAGGCAATAGAGCTTATGCTGCTATAATATTTATGTTAATGAAGGTACTGTACACCTACAGCAGAGATGAAGCTAAATCACAAGCTCATAATACATAAATGAATCTTAAATTTGGGGATTTAGACGTTGAAAGAATTGCAGTCCTTCCCTGGGCTAACAATATCTGTTACAACTCATTCTGAATAACATCCCAGGGAAGAGGAAAGGGAATAACTGGATAATCAGAAACCAAGAATTTTTAATGTGTATGTGGATAGATTTATGAATACTAACTGAAACTCTCAGTTAAAAGACAGCTACAACTGTGCACATATTGAGCCAATTTTTAACTGGACCATTGGCCCTTGATGGAAATTATTAAAGTACCATTGAGAGCTGTTGCACGGATCAGCAACAGGGTGTTTTCCACAGTAAAGGGGAGAACTAGACCATATTCTGTCCCGGGGAATGATACGTGGCAGATATGAATCTAGGTTGGAGGAACTTGGCTCCTGCTGGAAGATTTTCTTCTAAAAATCATTTAGTAGCACAAATGAATGTTCAGTGTTTGTTTTGGATAAATGTTCACATGTGAGGTTACCCTGGGCAAAAAGACTAATCGCTCTTTCACCTGCTTTTTTCTTCTTCTTTTATCTTGTACTCCAGCCTTAAAGGTGAATCTTTCAAATTTTGATTTACTGTATGATTTTCTTCTTTTTACCACATTTGAGTTTGTTTTTTGTCACTAATTTCTTTTATGTGGTTTCCAAGGCAATACATATTTTTGTAATGAATGTTTTTAAAACACCTCTTCTATTTTTCATTAGAGCTATCTACAGAACAATATCCCCTTATTTGTCTAGCAAACATATTTTATTGTGGATTGTTTGTGTTTTTCCATTTTAACCTGCTTCTTTATACAATCAAACTTACAAAACGCCCTGTTTTATATAATGTGAAAAATAAAATACTGAGTGTTGGAAAGGTCCACTCCTGGTCTAATGCTCTATAGATCAGCACATCTCAGCTGCTCTTCCCCACCTGTGCTGGCAAGATTCACTAGAGAAACTCCAGCATTTACTCAGTGAGCCAGTAAATGAAATGCTTCCTTAAAAATATCCAGATTACTTAGATAACCTAGAATGTTGCCATATAAAAGCACCTTTTCTGCTTAAAGGATCATCCTCCACCAGGTATAAGAATGTCTCTTTACTATGGAGTCACTTGTACATAGTCTAGTGCCTGACACTGAGTAAATGTTAAAATATTTGCTAAATGTTGCTGATTGCCAACAAATTACATGAGAAAAATGGTGGAGGTTTTTTTATTTTTCTTAAAGAAGACACAAGTAAAATCTTCTTAAGTAGTACACTTCAACATCCTATCATTTATGTAAAGTCTTCCCCATTCTTCATTTTAATTATTTCTATTTCCTCCTATTGATGCAGGATATTTTCTTGACTCCTTCATGGGATTTGCAACAGGGGTGCCCCATTTACTCAGCCTACCCCACTCAACCCCTCGCATGAGGGTGTGCGAGAGTAAACAAGTGGAGGAACCAGCCAGCTGCTTTGGCACCAGTGGGGGAAAACTCCATTCACTTGGGTGCGCCACTCCACCCCTTGCAGGAGGGAGCACATAGGCAAGTGAGTGCAGGAACCAGTTGGCTGCTTTAGTGCCAGCAAGAGCAAACTTCATGCAGGCCCCATAGCAGCATACAGGCCGGGGTGCCTGCGACCCCAAGGCCCCAGAGGGTGTGTTACAATGCTGTCTTAGCTCTACCGTCCATGGACAGCAGTGTGTTATCAGCTCAGTGGGCCCTTTCCATTGTCACATGGGGTGGCTGCCCTCTGCCAGTGAGGGCAAAGGGCCAGTGTGACAGCCTTTTTGGGTACCTGCACTTGGTGGATCCCGAATTCTTGCCTGGTGCTCAAGGAGAATGAGGTCGTGTGGATGAATTGAAGGGTGGTGAATGCATGTCTCAGCAGAGAGGGGAGCTGGAAGGGGACAGGAAGGGTGGTTCACTTTCCCCTGAAGTCAAGTTGCCTCTTCCCAACGTCCAGCCGCTTCTCCTCTCTACTGGCTGAGTCTGGGGTCTTTTAGGCACAAGATGGTTGGCAGGTGGGCCATAGGCACTTTTGCAAAAGGCAACATTCGATTGGTAAAAAGGACCTATTCAGAAACATCCAATCAGGAAATAGCGAGCACACTGGGATGGAAGTTCTCACGTTGAGCTGCAGGTTTAAGGCTTTTTGGCTTGAAGGTGGGGTTTTGCCAGGGACCCACCCCTGTCTGCCTAGAGTTTCTCTGCCTCCTGCCTCTATCACTATTAGTACTTCTATTTTATCTATACATCTATTAGTCTCCTCCTTCTTCTATTATATCAGTTTTAACATCTTTATGGCATTAGAAATTTTTATATTTTTTATATTTTTCATATTGAGAATAGCTACCAAATCCATGAGTTAGTACATTGTTTATCACTCATCATCTTTTCCATCAGACTCTCTCTTTGAAGTACAGTAACATTTTTTAATTCAATAAAAAGCTGTCTTCATTTAGTTTTCAGTCTTGTTTTCTTATTACAGAAGTATGTTTTAAAAATGTTAAATATAGTAAAGTCATCATAATGCATAAGCAAGTTTTGCACTGCAGAAAAATTGACCACAAATTCTTTTAGCTGCCACAATTGTTTTAATATGCAATATTTACAATCTCCCCCAGAAGGTTTTAACTAACCAGATATTTTAAATATAAAATAAAGATGCCTTCATGCAAATACCTTTAATGATGCTTCATTGTTTAGTGAAAAATATAAATCCTTTAGGTTGGCATCTACAACTTAGCACCGTATGGCCCTGATGTTCCCTTCTAACCAAATCCAAGTGCCTATGTTACAGCAAAAATGGACTATTCCTTATTCTTCAAACATACATTTCATTTTCTCATCTTTGTTCACTTTTTTCTACCTGGTACAACCTCTTCTGTCCCACTTCTACCTTCCATTATTTTCACTTCCTTTTAGTTCCACTTTAACTGCCCCTCCTTCCACTTTGGCTTTCTTGATCCTACCAACTACCAACTAGCTCAAGAATCTCCCCTTCCACTGAATAAGCATAATGTATACTTTTTTCTCTTACAGCTCTAACATTTTGCCTTTATTGATATTTCTTGCTTTAATGTCCTCCTATATAAGGATAAATAAAGAGGAAAATACTAATCATTTTTACTTATCATCATAGTCCCAGCCATACCAACACAATTTTGTTACAGCATCCCCAGGAAACTAATACACTCACTAAATAAGTATTTAGTGAGTGTATTAGTTTCCTGGGGATGCTGTAACAAAAAATAATAATAATAATAATACCACAAACTCAGAGCTTAAAACAACACAAATTTAATCTCTTATAGTTCAGGAGGCCAGAAGTCTGAAATCACTTTCACTAAGCTAAAATCAAGGTGTTGGCAGGACTGCACTCTCACTGGAGACTCTACGAGAAAAATCTATTTCCTTGCCTTTTTCAATGTCTAGAGCTGCATTCCTTGGCTCGTGGCCACTCCTTCCATCTTCACCATCAACAAGTAACATCTTCAGAATGCTTTCTGCACCTGTCTCATCACCTTCTCCTTCATATCAAATCTCCCTCAAATCTCCCACTGCCTCCCTACGATTTTTTTTTTTTTTTTTTTTTTTTGTAATGGAGTATTGCTCTGTCACCCAGGCTGGAGTGCAGTGGTGTAATCCCGGCCCACTGCAACCTCCACTTCCCAGGTTCCAGAGATTCTCCTGCCTCAGCCTCCCAGGTAGCTGGGATTACAGGCACACACCACCACACCCAGCTAATTTTTGTATTTTTAGTAGAGATGGGGTTTCACCATGTTGGCCAGGCTCACCTTCAACTCCTGACCTCAAATGATCCACCCGCCTCAGCCTCCCAAAGGGCTGGGATTACAGGTGTGCATCACCACACCCAGCTCTGCCTCCCTCTTAAAAAGACATGTGATTACTTTAGGGCCCACATGGATAATCCAGGATAGTTTCCCTGTTCCAAAATCCTTAATTTAATCACTTCTTTTGCCATGTAAGGTAATATTCACCCTGTTGCCATTATTCTTAAGTTCTGGGATTTAGGACATGGATATCTTTGGGAACCATTATTTAGCCTACCATGGTAAATTTAATGTAGCAGCCTTCACTAGTTCTGTCAATTACTTTTGTCCCTAGATAGGATGATGTAATAAGGTTCTGAATAGTTTACAAAGTGCTTTTATATTTAATCATCAGGACAGCTCAGTGAGTTCAGTATTGTTATTATCTGTGTTTTTTTGTTGCTTAATATTTTTTTAGAGACAGGGTGTTGCTCTGTTGCCTCAGCATGATCATAGCTTACTGCAGCCTTGAACTCCTGGGCTCAAGTGATCCTCCTGCCTCAGCCTCCCAAGTAGCTGGAATTACAGACACATGCCACCACACCCAACTAATTGTTTTTTAATTTGTTGTAGATACAGGATCTCGCTATGTTGCCCAGGCTGATTTCAAACTCCTGCTCTCAAGCTATCCTCCCTCCTCCTCCTCTGGAGTTACTGGGATCACAGTCATAAGCCATAGTGCCTGATTTATCTATGTCTTAACCACAGAGAGGTCCTGTCCAAAGCTGCAGAGTTGCTCTGTAAGCAAGCCGGGTTAGGCAGACTTTTTCCCTGGGACTCCCAGAACCATCAGCCTTTGATTCCTTTCTGGGCATCTTTCCCATGTCCAAAGTACACCCTTCTGTTAAAACTTTGTAAGCCACATTCATTTAAAGACTTTTAAAATATAACCATCTGATGTAACATTCAAAATATTTATACATGCTGAGTCTTCACCTAACAAGCAGTTTCCCCACTGACAGCATCTGATGTCCTCAGAGGTAGCAGTTCTACCCCGACAACCTCAGCTTCTGCCTATCTGACCCTGCTGAGTCCTCTGACCCACGTAACCCACTGGGTCTGCCTTCTATCTCTCCTAGCCTTGTTAGAGAGTTCATTTTCAGCAGCCTTACTTGAAAAAGCTGTTTCTTAGAAGGAAATGACTACCTTTCAGTCAGAACTCTCTACTAATCTGGTAGGAAAATGGTTGGATCTGTCTCTCCTCACTTTTGTACAGCCTGAGTTTTCCTGACAGTCAGATGCCTTACGCACAGCATACTCCACAGTCTGGCTGCTTCCTGGGTCTCTAGCATCTTCCCACATGGAACTGTGTCTTAGCACAGTTTGCACAGGCATGCCCTCTAATTGGAACACTTACTCTCACCCCTCCTTTGTCTCCCTGACAACACCCGCTCTTCCTCCAGGGTTTAGCTGCATCCACCTCCTCTTTACAACTTCCCCCAAGCAGAGCTGACCCTGCTTTATTTTGTCCCCCAGCATATCTGGGACCATTTTGCCGACATAGTACACTATTTATCAACTGAATGGCATCATTGTTTATCTCCTCACATAGGAATTCCCAAGGAACACACATTTTGTGTAATTCTTAAACTTAATCTCCCTGGGTCTCAGTTTCCTTATCAAAAAATAGTGATGATGATAATTCCTGTCCCATAGGGTTATTAGAAGGATTAAATGGATAAATATATGCAAAACAGACTAGTTCCTGGCACATGGAAGTGATCAATAAGTGCTAGCTGTCGTTATTCATGACATTTATCACACTCGGACATTATTTTAATACATTTGCTTATAGTCTTTCAACCTGCTTAGAAAGTAAGCTCCGTAATGGCAGATATTTTTGTCTGTTTTGTTCACTAGTGTATCTGCCAGAGCCTGGGGACTCTATCATATGCCTGGTACACAGTAGGCACTCAATAAAAATTTGGTGAACAAATACATAAGTCAATAAAACTTAAGCAACTAACATTATGCCTGTTATGTAGTAGGAACACAAGTTTTCTTTAAGTAGATTTTTTTCTCTAGTATCATTTTTACCTACCAGATTCTGAAACTGCACAATTGCTTTTTCAATGAAGTATTATCCTGAATTTAGATGAAAGACATATCGTCTCCATAACTAAAAGTTCCCTTCTACTAGTTCACTTTGGTTCAAGGTTTCCTCATCTCCTGTATTTTCTGTTCAGTTGCAAGGGGTTTTGGAATATTTTCTCTAGGTGTTAAAGAAATACTTTAAAGTATCAGCCAGGATACTGTGAAAGATAAATAGAATCTCAGGACCCCAAACTCAGTATGCCAAAAGGAAAGTTAAGCTTGGAAACTGTCACCCATACTGTTTTCCTTTTATTTCCAGATTGCTGTAATTTCACAACCCATGTCATAGCCTCGCTTCCCCTACTCCCTACTTTCACATGTAAAATGTAGGTTTACTGAGGCTAATCAGAGTCTCACAAGAATGTAACCACCTGCCTCACTGCCTAGCGTCCTTTCTTCCCCACCCCCCGACCCACTCCCTGCCCACTCTACTTGCTCTTTTTTCTTTAAATACCAAAGTTCACAAAATCCCCTTTGGAAAAGCATAGATGACAGATGCTCCTGTGATTCATGTTTTTTCCCTGGTGAGTCCTCAACTTTGGCTAAGTAAACCTCTAATCAATTGAGACCTGACTCAGTCACTTTTTGGTTTACAATGCTTATTTAAATGAATTGAGACTAAATAAAATTAAACTTTCTTTTCCTGAGTCACACTAGCCACACCTAAAGTGCTCAATAGCTGTATGTGGCTAGTGGCTACCATACCAGACAGTGCAGATATAGAACACTCCAATCATTACAGAAAGTTCTATTAGATAGGCCTGGTCTACTAAGTTATGCTTCAGGAACAAACACCACCAAAATCTCAGAGGTTTAATGCAGCAAAAGTTTATTTCTGTGTACCCAAAGTTTACTTCAGGTCAGGATGACTCTAGGGTACTACCTTCCATGTGCTAGCTCAGAATTATAGGCCATTTGGTTTTTGTGGCACTTCTATATCCACATATATTTCCATGAGCGCAGTGGCAGGGAAGAAAACAGATAAACATGCACCAGTTCTTATGTGCTTCCACCTGGAAATGACAGCCATGCCTAACTTCAAGGGCCTGGGAAGCCCAGTGCTCTTTGAACACAGAAATAAAAGGAAATTAGTAAACATTAGTAATATCTGCCACATTTAGCATGACTAAGTTTGTGTTCAAACAATCTCCTTTAGAAACTGCTTATCTTACCAAGGATTTGACTGGAATGGCATGCTTTCCTTTAAGGAGTCAAACTTGAATTATAGGGCCAATAAAAGCCCCTTGGGAAAACTAGCTTCATACTTTGCCTACACAGTCCCTGTACAGGGTTCCTGACCTGTGATAAGTACAGAATGTCACTTTCTTACAGGCCCAGGAGCCCCACATAACCTTGGGACCTCAAGAGAAAAGGAATTTACCCAGTTCATAGGTATTTAAGGGTACAAACCCATGGCTGAGCTTGGCTTTAAAAAAAAGTCTTATCTGAGATTCTTTATGGAACAAAGTTCCATCGAAACCAATTTTAAAAGCCTATGTAAAACAATTATTATTCTTGCTGCACTTTATACAAATAATCAGGCCAAGTATAATAAAGCAAATTGATCTTACCATGATTTGTCTTTAGTAAAAACGGGAAACTGCAGGGAGAAAAAAAAAATATGTTTCAAGAACTATGGTACATTCATTATTAGATTCTAGTCTCATTTTTAAGCTTTTTAAAGCTTTTTTCCTGCAATTTAGACTAACCCTGCTTATTCCTGTAAACCAACCAGTGATCTCTGGCTGTAGCTCAAAAGAAACAAGAGGGATGGGTAATGTAAAAAAAATCTGGATCAATATTCTAATTCTGGGCACATATTGGAATCAGCTAACAACCCCATATCAGCTTGGTTCCAACAGTTGCCGACTTCATGGAAAGCCTTCTAATTTGGTTTATTTGGGGTAATTTTGCTTCTTTTGCTTTACTGTTATGAAATACGTTTGCTGTTGTACTCTTTGTGTAGGAATACAGGATAAGCTTACTGAATGTTTTCTTAAATTGAACACCTCCTAATCTTCCAGATATTACCTTTTGTCAGAGTTATGAATGGCCCTTACCATGCTGATGCTTTCTGACTGAGCTTGTCTCTCTCCTTAATACAAAGGACCCTAATAGTTAGGCAGGAATATCATCACTCCTATTCAGCCTGAAGAACTTATAGAAGGTGGATCTTCATCCTCCTACAACCCTTAGGATTAAGGGTTCTCTTATAAAAGGGAGGCGGGGGAATATGTCAGAGGTGTTTGAACCAGAGCAGCTCCATCTTGAATAGGGGCTGGGTAAAATAAGGCTGAGACCTGCTGGGCTGCATTGCCAGTAGTTTAGGTATTCTAAGTCACAGGATGAGATAGGAGGTCAGCACAAGATAAAGGTCTTAAAGACCTTGCTGATAAAACAGTTTGCAATAAAAAAGCCAGCCAACACCCACCAAAACCAGAGTGACCTCTGGTTGTCCTCACTCCACATTGTGCAACAATTATAATGCATTAGCATGCTAAAAGACACTCCCACCAGTGCTGTGACAGTTTACAGATGCCATGGCAATATCAGGAAGTTACCCTATACTGTCAAAAAGGGGGAAAAACCTTCAGTTCGGGGAATTGCCCATCCCTTTCCTGGAAAACTCATGAAAAATCCACCCCTTGTTTGGCATATAATCGAGAAGTGACAAAAAGTATCCTTAGTCAAGCAGCCCATGCTGCTGTTCTGGCTATGAAGTAGCCATTCTTTTATTCCTTTACTTTCTTAATAATCTTGCTTTCTTATGGAGGAAAAAAAACTATCTCCTTGTATGTACCCTCCTGTAATGAAGACTATGGCATACTCACTGTCATTTTAGAAACACAGTAGAGACTGTCATAAATGCTACTTCTCTACATCTTTCTCTTCGCAATCATTTTTAAATATGATGTCTCAGGTTTTGACCTCAGCATGATTAAACCCATTTTCTACAATACCTCAGAATGACCAAATCATTTATCTGCTCAAATCCTTCTGCAGTTCCTTACTGAATACAGATTAAAATGCAGTCTCTTGGCTGGGTGTGGTAGCTCACACCTGTAATCCCAGCACTGCGGGAGGCTGAGGTGGGAGGATTGCTTGAACCTAGGAGTTTGAGACCAGCCTAGGCAACACAGCAAGACCCCACCTCTATTCTAAAACAAATTTTTAAATTTGTTTAATTTTAAGAAATGCAATCTCTTTAACATGAGATTCAAGGTCTCCCAGAATCTGGCCCACCTGCTCTCCCGAACTTATCTCCCATCATGCCCTGCACTCCAGCATTACTGCACATATGGCTGTTTTACTCCCTGGTCTTTTGCATAATTCCCTCACCTTATGCTCTCTCTCTGCCTGAATGTCCTTTCTCTCCTTCCCTATCCATCGTAGTTCTCTCGGCCTTTTAAATGCCACCTTCTGTGATTTCTTCAGTTAAAATTAACCTTCATCCCATATTCTCCCATAGCTTGTATCTTACTCTGGTTATGTATCTCTTATAAGCAGCTTGAGGAAAAAAATATAGTCTTATTCATCTTGATTGTCTTACCAAAAGCTAGGAATATACAGCCGTCTGTGCTTAGTAAATGTTTGGTGAATTTAATAACACTTTCCCTGAGAAGTCTTTCTTCAGACATTTTCCTCCCAAACTATTATCATCTTGCAGAAAAAACTATATTCACAGATTAGAAATGCAATCTTTTTTTTTCAATAAGCAACCAAATAGATTTGGGTTGAAAATATAAGGAGTGGATCAATACCTTAAAATTCAAAAGAAATTACTCAGTGTTTCACTCCTAAGAAAAGTAAACATTTAAGTCGTTTTGAATCAACATTTTCTAAGACTTTAGAGAAATGAAAGATTATATTTTAAAGGCTTTTAATAGAAATCAGGAAAATTAAAGCATATTTAAAAATAGCCTACAAGAACTTCCTGTGTCCTTGAAATATATGTATATGCTTTAATATGGTAAGAGAACATAATTGTGAATTACCTCTAAAATTTCAATATCATTAAGAAGGCATTGAAAAGAGATTCTGAAAAAAGATAGCAAAGACTTAAACTAGAAAAAAGAAGTATAGGAAAGATGTGATTTAATTTGTTAAATTATACAAGAATAAGGGGAAATACTTCTTGAAATAATAGAAAATGGAAAAAGGAGAGACATTATCTCAAAACATCTGGAGATGAATGATAATCATTTCCAAATAGGATGAAAACCTAGAAGAAATTATCTCAATGATAGTCTACATAAAAGGAAAAAACTGGGAGGTTTTTCACAGTCACCTACAGAGGCTATCTGTAAAATAAAAGGTAGATGACAAACTGATAAAGATGTAACAGGCTATTTCCTAAGAGAATGTTCTCTGTGGGAGAAAAGATATTACAGTTGATTTTTCAAATTTGAGTTTTTAACAGTTTAGCTCTATTAAAAAATATGCCCTTCCTCATTTTCAAAGGATCACGGGGAACATATAATCACTCTTTCAAATACCCTTTTTGGAGTAAAACAGCTGCTTTTCTTACAGATGGCCCAAATCATCAAAACATCATGGTGGATGAGCTCTTTCCTAGAAAAGTCAAGGAAAAACATCAACACTCTCTGATGAGCCAATCATAAAGACGGTAAAGAGTCTATTTGTGCCCAGATGGCTGGCAGCATTCTTTAACCCTTACCTTTGATTCAGCTGTTGTGCCCATGCTAAATAGATCAGCTCAATTAATGTAGTATCCCCTGGGATCACAGCCATAGGTGTCATCTCTATTCAGAGAAGTGAGCTGTGCTCAGAGAAAAACTGTGCTATAGCCACAGGAGGTTGCTCTGTGGTGGTCATCCAGCTCATAAATTAATGTCATTGGTTACAGAATCTGGGTCAAGATCCCCAATTCTTGAGAGTGGGAGAGAGAATGTCTAAATTTCTTTTAAAAATGTATCCATGGACTCCAGTGAATGAGTTTCTACCCAGCCTAGAGGACAACCCAGATGGCTGAGTTCCAATTTGCCCTAAGATTTAAATATGTTGTAGGACATGAAAAATGAGAATCTCTGAGAAAATACAGAGAATGCAAGGTCCATTCTAGAAGAGCAGCAAGGCCTTAAAAGGTCTAACTCTTTAAGGCCTAGAATAGATGTCTCAGAAGTGTGGCTGGCTGGGAATGACTTGTGTTGTCACATATAAGATGGCAAGAATCTGCTCTATGCCCCTATGGGACACCGACCCAGATTCCGCCATCTGACCTTTTCTGACCTCTGTCTGATTACCAAGCCAGAGCTGGTCTGGAACACACATCTTTTCTTGGTATCTAATGCCTCAATCCGTTGTATGACTAGCGCTCCTGACCTGTTCTTGCTTTGGCATTACCCAACAATTTGTCCCAATCTTCGCCTATCTCTTAGGCTCCAGGATACCATGTTCCCCATTAACCCTAGCCTGTTGGTTCACATCTCCAGCAGAAATGTGCAGAAACCACAGGAACAAAATGGCCCTCTGCTCCAACTGACCCAACAGGACAGCAGAAAGACACCCAAGCTATGCCCTGGGCAACAGAGAGAGAGACGCAAACATCACATTGCTCACAACATGTCTCTCACTTTGCCATGATTGAACACAGCATCCACTCGAATATCCTGATATCTTCCTTCATGATGTCTTCTCTATAAAGGAAGCCTCTTTCCACCCACTTCCCCCTTAGTGCCCATCTCCACCTCTATTTCTACCACTCATTAAGCCAGTGCTAGGGCATGTGGGGTTCATATATTCCCTAACAGAAACAGTGTCATTGGGGATTTCCAAATTAGTTAAGATTATAACCTTGAAGTCAGGTAGAATCCCAACACCCCCACCTTCTAGCCATAGTAACATA
The DNA here is from genome assembly GCF_028885625.2 of Pongo pygmaeus. Taxonomy (NCBI): domain Eukaryota; kingdom Metazoa; phylum Chordata; class Mammalia; order Primates; family Hominidae; genus Pongo; species Pongo pygmaeus. Next base: position 56,256,409 of record NC_072383.2, on the reverse strand, counting down.
CTCATAAAATTAGTCTGATATTCATTTTTATTTTCAAATCTCCAAAAGACTATTATAACTAATCTCATAGGTTTGGCATGAAGATTGTATCAGATAATGTGTACAATGTACCCAATACAATACCCAGCTCATAGCAAGCATTTAATAAGGTAAAATATTATCCCAAGTCTAGACCATACAACAGAGACACCATCTATCATGTTCATCACTGTATCCCCAAAACTTAACATAGTGCCTGGTACAGAGTGGGCACTAAATAATTATTTGATGAATGAATCAATTAAATAGTAATGAAATGCATAATTGTATTCAGTATCCCTTCTCTCCCACCTGTTCGCATATAATAAGAAAAAGAGTAAAGTCAAGGTCCATTAGACATAATATCACTATTTAATAGATCTAGAATAGTCAGCTATAATTTAAACAAAACTAGTTCTCAGGGGGACATACAATTAGGTTTAAATAGAGAAAGGGACAATGTTCAAGGCATATTGTGAACACATGGACAGACTGTGCCAGTTGGCCTGCATAATGCACTCTCACTGTCCCTGTACTTCCTGAGCAAAGGCTTCCAAGGTCAGCAGACAAACCTCTGCACAGTCATGTCCTGGAGGAATGCTCTGGGACTCCCATGCCCAAGATGGATCTTCTGCCAGGTTTCTCTTTCGTCCCTGAAGGCATTTGTGGCAATTAAGAATTGGGTTTGTCTGCAAGTAACAGAGATCTGTTTTCCATGGTTTACACATGTAAGTTTATTATTAATTACAAAGTCTGAGGATAGCAGCTGCTGTCACTAGCACAGCAGCTCAAAGATTTCAGGGACACTGTCTCTGTGTGGTCTTTAACTCCTTATCCCTAGCATCCAAATATCATGTCCACATGAAGGAGAGAATATCACGTCCAAATATCATGTCCGCATGAAGGAGAGAATGGAAAAGCCAAAAAAGCACAGCATCTGTAGCAGAAAAACAACTGTTTTCAGAAACCAAACACTGTAGTTTATGCATCATTGGCCAAAATTTTATCACATGACCTCCTCTAGGTCAAGAGAGATTTGGGAATGTAGGTTGTTGTTGTTTTCAGCTAGGCATATTGATGCCCTAAAAAAAATTAGTGAGTAAAGCAGGATGGGCAATGGATACAGGGTAAACAACCAGCACACTCTGAGCTAGCACTGTACATGTCCTGAGACTGGAATGAATGACAGCCAGGGTTTCTTACTGAAATCTTCATTCTTAATTACTCCCTCTACCAAGCTATTTCAAAAATATCAAGTCTTTCAATGACTGCCTAAAGCTCAATTGTCCTTCATCCTCTTGAGTTAGAGAGCTATCCCTGCTGCCAGGTCAGTGACAGGTATTCACCTTGGAGAAAGATGCTTTTAATATAACAGTAAGGTCAGTCTCATCTCCGGTCAAGAAAAGCTGCTTCTCTCCCCTCATAAAAAGGCATCTCCAAATCAATAGAATAAACTGGATCAATATATTTTTCATTGCCTTACATATCAAGAAGGCAAAAGAGCTTTGCCCTTCTGCACAGTGGAATCCATATAAGGAAGCTTCACTACATCCTCATTGCTTTCCAGTCAGTTAAAGATTCTCCTACACATAGAGGGGGAACAACAGACACTGGGGCCTTTAGCAGGATGGAGGGTGGGAAGAGGGAGAGAATCAGGAAAAATAACTAATAAGTACTAGGCTTAATACCTGGGCGATGAAATAATCTGTACAACAAATCGCCGTGACACACGTTTACTTATGTAACAAACCTGCACATGTACTCCTGAACTTAAACTTTTATATATATATATTATATATATTACTATTTAAATTATGTATAATATATATTACATATATGTTATATAAATTATATATTATATACATATATTTAAATTATATATATTATTTAAATGCTCACAGAGCACCAATATCCCCAGGTGAGTTTGGAAATATATCTAGAGCAGCCTCTCTAATCTCCCAAGAACAAAACAGCCAAAACATAGGCCTCAATACATCTCTTGCAGTGGGAAACCAAAATATAACTCCCACTAAGCATCTCAGCTTCCTGGAAAGTTAGGCAATGAGTGCACTAAATGAAATTCCACTGAAGACACTCAATGAAAATTTCCAAACCCATAGCCTATGAGCCCTTTACTTCTCCAAAAGCACAATTACTCCTTTCATATATTGAACCAGGCACAAAACCACACTCTCAGTTCACACACTCCCTCATTCTAAAACTCAAGCTGATTCTTAAGAGCAGTGGAGATGGTGACTTTATACATACTAACGTGAATACAGCCTAGAGGCCTTGAGCCTTGTTCCCAGCTGGGTCCCTGGAAGGGAAGTTTGGGGAGTGGGGTAATGAGAAAAATATCAGAGACCAGAAAAACAAACATTGAATGCCCATTTCACCAGGCTGAGTTCTAGAAGAAGAGTAGATGAGTTCAGTGAAGAAAATCAGACCTTTTGGGACCTGGTTCCACTTACCTCTCTGGCCTCCCCTCCTGAACTCCCCTCTTCTGGCTCTGCATTCAGCGTGCACATCAAGCGTGCTCCCTCTAGCCTCTGCTTTTATGCATGCTGCTCCCCTGCCTGGAACACTCCCCCACCTCATTCCTGCCCTCCACTTGGCTAACTCCTATGTGTTCCTTAGGACACAACGTGGACATCACTTCCAAGTTAAAGATCTCACCTCTATGCTTCCGTCATTTCCCTTAGCAAGCACTTGCCATATCTACAGCTATAATACAACTCACACTTGCCTGTTGGTAACATCCTTCCTCTCGACCCCACAGTAAATTCCAAGATGGTGGCAGCTGTGTCAGCCTTGTCCACAGGTGCATCCCCCATGTCTGTGACTGGCCTGCTACATAGTAGGCACTCATTAGAAGTTTACTGAATCAACGAGTATCTAAAAGCAGGTGCAGGTACAGACAGGTGGCCTCGTGTTCTCTCTCAGAGCTGGCTGGCCAGAATTTTCTCCCAGTCACATACCTGGATTCACCCTGATACTAAGAACATGCAAATGAAGGGAATAAAATGTGGATAATTCATGGTATAGCGCCACAAGCAGGGAAACAACTCATTAATAGCTCAACAGGTGAAAGGTCAGAAGCATCATATTGTACGCTGGCAATTGATGTGTCTGTGTGAGTTTCTTTGTAGATTTGAGGGAAGGGTTGTTTGTCTTTTCTTTTGTTTGCAAGTATTTCCATATTATTTTCTTCCTCTGATAAGTTACAGCTGGTTTTGTTCCAGGCAATTTTAAACATTTTGTATAAATTCAACCACCACCATGACTTTAAAAATGGATAAGCATACCAAAATCACTGTGGTCCAAGAGAAATCACGACAGCCTTTTGTCATTAAAATAGAAGTACATACTATCACGTTGGGAGAATCTCAACAAGCCAAAGGGAGAAAAGAATGGGGAAAAAGCATAAAATGAGTTGTTTTGCTTCCGATTCAAGGCTGTCTCCCCACAGGCAGAACAAGTCTGGCTGAATCAAAATCTATGTTCAGGGTATTAGCTTTCTTATCCGAATCAGGCTGTAGGTAACTTGGGGACGTCTTTCTCTCTCCTTCAAATAACAGCACTAACAGCACCCGTGAATGTTAATGTCGCACTCACAAGCCTGCCATAGCACTAGCTCTAAAACTCTCTTAAAACAGTTACCACACCACTTGGCTTTGAAGACATAATAAGTATATGTAACTGTCGCTTCAACCAGTTGTGAACTCCTAGAGGGGAAGAGAGACCACTTCCTTCCACCTTTGAGTCCTACATAACACCCAGCCATTCAGTGCATGGTATGCGTAGGTCTCCTGATACTTCTTTGGAGTTGGGAATGTCAAACAGAATTGGAATTTTAAACATTTAATTGGGGCTAACTAAATATTTTTGACTTTTAAATGATGTTTAATTCCATGAAACCAACAGCATTCAATTCTAGTAATTATGCTTTTGATTATTTTCCCCCCATATCTTATGACTGTTTTGACACTGTGTAGCTTGAGTATTTTTAAATAGTTATTGAATTGCTTCAAAATCCCATTAACTTTTACCTTTTATCTAGTGTGCTTATTCTTTTAATCCATGAAATTTGGCTAATGGAAATTAATTTATTTCTTCTAAGTGTAATTTTCTTGCCACATCTAACCCACATCCTATGTTACTAAGCTTATAGGTTTGTTATGTAGTCATTTCTGGTGTTAAGTTTGTAAATGATGCTTATATTTCTTATACCTGAAGAATATTGCTTTGCTATCTTTCCAGGAGTAATTAATCTATAATATCTTGGTTCATTTCAATGGGATTTTCATGTTTTTTTTTTTTTCCAGCAGAAAACTAAGTCAGATCATTACTGTCTCATTCAACAAATATTTAAATGCTCCAGATCTCTAAAGGTGATTGTTGCCATTGCCATTTATTGCACTGATTTAGGAACTATTCACTTGGTAAAACTGTCCTTAGTACTATACTGTGGGAAGGAAGATACCTTGCTTATGCTTGTCTTTGAAAACTCTTACGTGCTATTAACTAGCCGTGTGACCTTAGGCAAATTACTGGACATCTCTGAGCTTTAGTTTCCATATCTGTACCTAAGTCACAGGATTGTTGGAATAATTGCATAAGAAAATGTTTGAGAAAGTTTCAGGAAAGATGTCCACTGCATAATAGGGGGTTAAATAAGAGTTTATCTTCTCTTATCATCTTCCTAAAGTAGCTCCTTTCTTCCTATTTCTATTCTATATCCTAAAGGTCTTATCGTCAGACTACTTAATGATACTTTAATAGGGTCCTTTTAATGGGAGACTCTGAAAGTCTGAAAAAAAAAACTAATGTTCAAAAGATACGAATGTTGGGCATCAGGAGAGGTGAGAGGGGAGAATTCAGAGGCCAGAGGTAGCTCCTGGCCCCATCAAACTACATTGTATTGGTCTATGCTTTCTGCCCTCATCTAAGGGCCTGTCCTCTGGGCTCATTCTTACAGTCAAGCAAAAAGAGAACAAAAAGATTGGTTTTTCAGGATATTTGATAGTAGATGAGTCGCTTGGGAAACAGTGCAACCTCCCTCTGAATTTTGGCCACAGTGTTCCATACCACTGTGATGAGGAGAAAAGAGAGCAAGATTTTTAAAAAATCTTTAAAAATTAAAGACATTATGGACTCTCAGAAGCAGGTGCCCTACTGGCTATCAGCACATTACTCTTCTGGGGTCGCATTGTCTTTAAAGCTTTAACATGGAGTACTTTGAAATTCAACGACAAAATAAGATGATGGGTGTGGTCAGGTGTATCTTATAGCCTTTCAATTCTCCTGTAATGTGGAGATTTTCTATGAGGATTTTTAAATGCTTCTTACTTTTATTAAGTGTCAGTTCTGCTGCTCAGCAGTAATTAAACTGAAAGAAAAATGCCAAGAATGATAAATTACTATTACAGGTTTATTCTTTCTTTTTTTTCAGAAACTAGTCAGCCCTGTATCATGAGATTCAAAAATATTAACTTTGAGGATATTGAAGAAGAAAGCCTTCCTACTATGTTATTTTCAATAAATGCTGTCTCAAATCCATGTAAATTTTAATGTCTAGGATTTAAATATAATCCATGGTGTCTGAATACCCCCATGTTTATTCAATTTCATTTAGAACTACTTGACCCTGCAGAAGTAAGCTACCACAGCTGAAACAGGCATACATGGCCAAGTTTGTTATTTGACTAAGAGTCAATAACTTTATATTTCAATATTTAACATAGAGAATGAGGTGGGGTTGAGTGAATAATTTTTCTGAATCAAGTCAATCATCATTAAAGTTTTTTAGAGACAGTTTTCCAAGTGTCTCTGGTATTTTCATCCAAATAGAGCCTTAGGGATCATGAGTAAGAGCATTAAAAGCCAATTACTTTTCTAAGCATTATATTCCAGACTTGAAGTCTCCTTATTTGAGATAATTACATTTCGAGCTTATTTCTCAAACAAATAGAAGTCAAGATAATAAGCAGGATGGAAGTATAGAGCAATTTAAAGACCCCCCCCCAACAATTGATTAGTTTTGGATGATGGTATCCAATTTCAAGGAAGGAATATGTAAAATCTAGAAATATAGTTTTCAAATCATTAATATTAATAAAAATGTACCCATTTTTCTTACAGAAACATTATATCTGTCCAATTGAGTTAGACACATCACTGCCTCACTCTCAGCCAAAACTAATTTCCAACATTTAGTTGGAGACAATAATTCCTGTAAAAGTAGCTGAGAGGTAAGAGAAACAACCTACAATAAGGCATGGTTTCTGGGAAGTGTAGACCCTCCACATGTAAAGATTTGCATGTGGAAACCAACAGAGAGGAGCCTTGGCAACTGTGTACATTGGGAATTGTGGTGTTTCATGTGTTACATAAATCAAGGAGTTAAAAATATTAGGTAACAAGAATATTAGGAAATAAGAAAGAAGATTTCTTTCCTTCCTTGGTGTAATAGAGTTTTAGTATAAGAATACCTTCTGGATAATGAGAATTGAAATGGGAACTGGGAGCATGAAAGAACTTGGAAACGGATATGAAGGGATTTGAATATTACCAAGTTAATGGTCAATTAAAGACTATGCTTTTCCACCCACATCCAGCCGCTGTATGTTTGAGAAGCTCAAGACTAAATAAATCTCACTTTGAGAATAAACAAAGAGGAAAGATTCACACTTGGAACTATAGAAATTTCAGAGAAAGAAAAATTAAAAATATTCTAAAGACTACAAAGAAGAGTAGACTCTTAAAATGATTGACTTTTGTAAATAGAAGATATTGACTGATTTGATTGATTGATTTAAATCGGTATTTATTTCATAAAATATAGTCCACACCTGCACTGCAATAAATGTTAAGAAAGTTCTACAAGTAGAAGGAAAATGATAACATATTAAAATTCAGATTTACAGAAAGGAATAACGTGTGCTGGAGGTGGTAAATATGTAAGTAAATAAAAATATTTTTTCTCATTTGTTCATTTGTTTTATGCTTAAAACGAAATAACAATAATGTATTGTGAAGTTCGGAACATATGCAGAAATAAAATATATGGCAGTGAAAGCCCAAAGAATAGGGAGGGGATACTAAAATTTTGCTGCTGTAAGAGTCTGCATTTCATGTGAAGTAGTGTAATAGTATTTCATAGTAGGCTCTGATAAGTTTTAAAATGTATATTCTAAACTCTAGAGCAACCACTAAGAAAAATAGCAAAAAGAATAGCAAATAAATCAATAGTTGAAATAAAATACTTAAAATTACTTAACATAAAACAAAGATGGATTTTAAGGAGGAATATAAATAGTGTAACAAATAGAAAACAAATATGAGAAAGTAGATTTAAACTCAACCATATTAATAATTACATTAAATATAAATGGTCCACCACTCTGATTAAAAGCTAGAGATTATCATTTAATTGAAAAGCGTCATCATTGTCAGCTTCATTATCCTGTTTAAAGAAATTCCGAACAGATACAGATAGATAATTCAGTAGTTCTTTCTAGAACAATTAGTTTACCTTTCAGAAACGAAAAATGAAATTAGATCCCACCTTGGACATTAGAGAAAAATAAACTTGAAATAAATTAATAAGTTGAATTTAAAAAGTAAAATCATGAATTAACTGAATGAAAATATAGATCAGGATTTATCTGATATTAGGATACTTTTTTAAGCAGTGATAAAAACAGAAACCATAAAGGCATACTTTTAATATAGCAAAACTTCAAATGTTTTGCCATTCCAAGCACACAATTCAACAGAGAAGAAATAAAGATGGCTAAAAAACATGGACAAAATATGCTTCATCATTGAGAAGGCAATTTTTAAATATCTAATTGGAAAAGATTTTTAAAAGCATGACATTATTCAATACTCATGAGAACATATGGAATCAGGCATTCTCATAAACCATGGAAGAAGCATGAACACATGCAATGCTTCCAGATGACTATTTACACTATTAATATGTGCTTTAAAATATTCACTCCTTTTTAAAACATTTTTGTCCAGTTTCTAAAGTCATTTAACAGTATTGAAGATGCCCACAAATATTTTTTAATAGACAAAATTTTAGGGTTGGGCATGGTGATTCATGCTGGTAATCCCAGCACTTTCAGAGGCAGAGGCAGGAGCATTGCTTAAGGCCAGGAGTTTGAGACTAGCTTGGTGAAAATAGTGAGATCCTGTCTCCAGCAAGCAATCACTCAATAAAATATTAATATAAAAGTATGCATATTCATACAATAGAATACTCTGAAATTATGCAAATTGTTTTATTTTTTTAAATTTATAGATTCAGGAGGTACATGTGTGCAGGTTTGTTACATGGATATATTGTGTATGGCGGAGTTTGGGCTTCTAATGTACTCATCACATGAATAATGAACATTGTTATATTGTGTATGGTGGAATTTGGGATTCTAGTATACTCATCACATGAATAATGAACATTGTATCCGATAGGTAATTTTTCAACTCTCATCCTCTTCTGACTCTCATCCTTTTTGGAGCCTCCAGTGTTTATTATTTCCATCTGTATGTCCATGTCCAGGTGTACCCATTGTTTAGTTCCCACTTATAAGTGGTATTTGGTTTTCTGTTTCTGAGTTATTTCACTTAGGATAATAGTTTCCAGCTCCACCCATGTTGCTGAAAAGACATGATTTTATTCTTTTTTATGGCTGAGTAGTATTCCAGGGTATATAGATACCACATTTTCTTTATCCAGTCCTCCACTGATGGACACTTAGGTTGATTCCATATCTTTACTATTGTGAATTGTGCTGCAATAAACATACAAGTGCCAATATCTTTTTGATATAATAATTTCTTTCCCTTTTCATATATGCCTTGTAGTGGGATTGCTGAATCAGAAGGTAGTTTTATTTTTGTTCTTTGAGAAATTTCCATACTGCTTTCCATGGTGATTGTGCTAATTTACATTCCCATCAACAGTGTATAAGCATTCTCTTTTCTCTGCATCCTTATCAATATCTGTTGGGGTTTTTTTTCTTTAGTTTTTAGTAATAGCCATTGTGACTGGTGTGAGATGGTCTCTTATTGTGGTTTTAGTTTGCATTTCTCTGATAATAAATGATGTCCAGTATTTTTTCATGTTTGTTGTCTGTTGAGAATTTTCTGTTCATGTCCTTTGCCCACTTTTTAATGAGGTTATTTCTTTTTTTCTTGTTGAGTTGTTTGAGTTTGTTGTAGATTCTGAATATTTAGTCCTTTGTCAGAAGCACATTTTCCAAGTATTTTCTCCCATTGTGTAAGTTGGATGTTTATTGATCATTTCTTTTGCTGTGCAGAAGCTTTTTAGTTTAATTAAATCCCATTTGTCTATTTTTGGGTTTGTCACATTTGCTTTTAAGGTCTTAGTCAATTATTCCGTGCATAGGCCAATGTCCTGAAGAGTTTTCCTTAAGTTTTCTTCTAGAATTTTTATAGTTTCAGGTTTTATATTTAAGTATTTAATCAATCTTGAGTTAGTTTTTATATATGTTGAGAGATAGGAATCCAATTTTATTCTTCTACATATAGCTATCCAATTTTCCCAGCACCATTTATTGAATAGGGTGTCCTTTCCCCATCGTATATCTCTGTCAACTTGCCAAAGATCAGGTGGTTATAGCTATGTGGCTTTATTTCTATTCTCTATTCTGTTCTGTTGATCTATGTGTCTATTTTTATACTAGTACCACGCTGTTTGGATTACTATAGCCTTGTAGTAAAATTTGAAATCAGGTGATGTGATGCCTCCAACTTTGCTCTTTTTGCTTAGGATTGCTTAATTCTACTAAATGTAAAAAGAAGAGCTGGTACCATTCCTACTGAAACTATTCCAAAACGTTGAAGAGGAAGGACTCCTCCCCAACTCATTCTTTGAGGCCAGCATCACTCTGATACCAAAACCTGGCAGAGACACAAAAATAAATGAAAACTTCAGGCCAATATCCTTGATAAAGATTGATATAAAGATCCTCAGCAAAATACTTGCAAACTAAATCCAGCAGCACATCAAAAAACTAATCCACCACAGTCAAGTAGGCTTTATGCCTGGGAGGCAAGGCTGATTCAACATATGCAAATCAATGAATGTGATTCATCATATAAATAGAATGAAAGAGAAAAATCATGTGATCTCAATAGATGCAGAAAAGGCCTTCGATAAAATTCAACATCCCTTCATGTAAAAACTCTCAATAAACTAGGTATTGAAGGAACATACACCAAAATAATAAGAGCCATCTATAACAAACCCATAGCCAACATAACACTGAATGAGCAAAAGCTAGAAGCATTCCCCTTGAAAACCAGCACAAAACAAAGATGCCCTCTCTCACCACTTCCATTCAACATAGTATTGGAAGTTCTGACCAGAGAAATCAGGCAAGAGAAGGAAATAAAGGGCATCCAAATAGGAAAAGAGGAAGTCAAACTATACCTGTTTGTGGACAACATGAGTCTATATCTAGAAAACCCCAGAGTCATAGCCCAAAAGCTCCTTCAACTGTTAAACAACCTCAGCAAAGTTTCAGGATACAAAACCCATGTGCAAAAATCACTAGCATTCCTATACACCAACAACAGCCAAGCCAAGAGCCAAATCAGGAATGCAAACCCATTCACAATTGCCACAAAAAGAATAAAATACCCAGGAATACAGCTAACCAGGGAGGTGAAAGATCCCTACAATGCGAATTACAAAATGCTGCTCAAATAAATCAGAGATGACACAAACAAATGGGAAAACATTCCATGCTCATGGATGGAAATAATCGATATTGTTAAAATAGCCATACTACCCAAAGCAGTTTACAGATTTGATCCTATTCCTATCAAATTACCAATGACATTCTTCACAAAACTAACAAAAACTATTTTAAAATTCATATGGAACCAAAGAAAAAGCTTGAATAGCCAAGGCAATCCTAAGCCAAAAGAACAGAACTGGATATATCATGTTACCTGACTTCCATACTACAGGGCTACAGTAATCCAAATAGCACAATACTAGTACAAAAATAGACACATAGACCAATGGAACAGAATAGAGAGCCCAGAAATAAGGCTGCACACCTACAACCATCTGATCTTCGACAAAGCTGACAAAAACAACCAATGGGAAAAGGACTGCCTAGTCAATAAATGTTGCTGGTATAATTGACTAGCCATATTCAGAAGATGAAACTGGACCCCTTCCTTACACCATATACAAAAATCAGCTCAAGATGGATTAAAGACTTAAATGTAAAACCCAAAACTATAAAAACCCTGGAAGACAACTTAGGCAATACCATAGGAACTGGCAAGGGTTTCATGAGGAAGATCCCAAAACCAATCGCAACAAAAGCAAAAATTGACAAATGGGATCTAATTAAATTTAAGAGCTTCTGCATAGCAAAAGAAACTATCAACAGAGTAAACAGACAACTTACAGATTGGGAGGAAGTATCTGCAAATTATGCATCTGGCAAAAATCTAATATCCAGCATCTATAAGGGATTTAAATAAATTTACAAGAAAACAACAACCCCATTAAAAAGTGAGCAAAGGACATGAACAGACAGTTTTTAAAAGAAGACATAAATAGGGTCAACAAACAGGGGGAAAAAAAGCTCAGTATTGCTCTTAATTAGAGAAAGGCAAAGCAAAACCACAATGAGATACCATCTCACACCAGTCAGAATGGCTATTATTAAAAAGTCAAAACATAACAGATGCTGGCGAGGTTGTGAAGAAAAGGGAACACTTATACACTGTTGGTGAGAGTGTAAATTAGCTCAGCCATTGTAGAAAGCAGTGTGGTGATTCCTCAAAGAGCTAAAAACAGAATTACCATTCAGCCCAGCAATCCCATTACTGGGTGTATACCCAAAGGAATACAAATTGTTCTACCATAAAGACACATGCACACATACGTTCACTGCAGCACTATTCACAATAGCAAACACATAGAATCAATCTAAATGCCCATTAATGACATATTAAAGAAAATGTGGTACATATATACCATGGAATACTATGCAGCCACAAAAAGATCTTTCCTTTGCAGGAACATGGATGGAGCTGGAGGCCCTATTCCTTAGCAAACTAATGCAGAAACAGAAAACCATATGCCACATGTTGTGACTTATAAGTGGGAGCTAAATAATGAGATCAAGCGGACACCAAGAGAAGAAGGGAACAACAGACATAGGGGCCTACCGGAGGGTAGAGTTTGGGAGAAGGGAGAGAAACAGAAAAAAATAACTGTTGGGCACTAGGTCTAGTACCTGGGTGATGAAATCATTTACAGAACAAACTCCTGTGACACGAGTTTACCTATATAACAAACCTGCACATGTACCCCTAGACTTAAAATTAAAAAAAAAAAAAAAAAGAAAACAGGTGATCCTAGATTATCCAGGTATCACTAATGGAATCACAAGGGTCCTTATTAGAGCTAGGCAGAAAGATCAGACTCAGTAGAAGGAGATATGATGACAGAAGCAAAATATTGGAGGTAAGGAATAGGAAAGGAAGGAGCCATCCTCTAACAATGCAGGTGACCTCTAGAAGCTGAAATAGGGAAGGAAACAGATTCTGCCCTGAAGCCTGCAGAAGGAGCATCATCCTGAAAATACCTTGGTTTTCGACTTTTGGCCTCCAAAATTTTAAGAGAATAAATCCTGTGTTGTTTTAAGCTCCTGCACTTGTAGTAATTTGTCACAGAAGCCACAGGAAACTAGTACATACAAAGTATTTTTAGTGGCCTCTTTGACCACACTAAAACTTCCTCTGCTGTTGAGTTAAAAATTCCTCTCAATTTCACGCTTTAAACAGTCCTAAGGAGTCCCCTAATGCAGGGCATCCGGTGTCCTGAGTGGGTCCAATATGTCCAGTCCGCTTCTAGCAGCTGTTCAGAAACTACACTGACAGCATAGTCAGCCAGGAAGACTCCCATTCATTACAATGAGGAGAAAGTAAGTTTATAAGCAATTTTGCAAAGGGTAACTATGTCATAATTGCAGCTTCAGTGTATCTGCTATGACAGCGGAGAAATCTATTTTGAAGAGCAACTATTTTTATTTTCTTTTATTAATTATGTATTGAACAAGTAAGATTCCCTGACATCAAACAGACCAGTTCTGAGGTTTTACCCAAGATAATTTAACAGCTCCAGCTCCTGCAGTGTTCATCAAAATACAAAAGAAAAAGTAGAGGTCATCTTTTTTTGATAGCAAATTGGACTGTTGCAAGCTAAGGGAGAGAAAGCTATGTCATACATGGAGATAGGGTGCTTCCAAGGGTCTGTAGGTTTAGAAGCATGGCCTGCCTGGCTCACACACACTCCTACTGGTGATGCCAAAGACATCCCACCAATATGTCTAAGACAGTGTCAGTGCTGGAGGCAATGAGCCCACTCTGGCCACATGCTTACCAAGGGACAGGTGGGGCCTGTGTCCCCTGAGCTGGCTGTGGGCAGGTGGATGGGCAGCTAAGCAGCCTAGGGGAGAGTGGGCTGGCAATGGGTTCCTAGTCCAGCCCTTAGGAACCATGGAAGCACAGGGACAAGCACAAGGCTATGGGATGCAAAGTGACTCAAGAACAGGTGAGTCACAGGGGTCTCTACTGCAATCATGCAGAATTGATGTGGTCTGACAGGCCACCACCTCACATTCCTGAGGGGAACAGCCAAGCTGGTGACTAGCATCCAGGCCATAACTGCAAATCCACACTAGGGAGTGTCTCCCTTCTGTGTGTTCAAGTGTTCTCAACTTGGATTTTTAACCATTTTAAAAATGGCTGAGTTCAGGCTTAAAACCAACCACAAGAATGGATTTCAACACAGCTCTAAAGCCAGGGGTGCGTCCAGTAATCCCAACACAGTGACTCCCAGAGGCCAGGTGCCCACAGGCCTACAATCCCTCTCAGCACTGACCAGTGAGTTGATTTTATTTTTTACAATTAAAAAAAAAAAGCTGAGTAATATTGCACGTGACTACCAGAAACTGTCTTGTTGGAAACAAAACCTATTTACATCTAATGAAAAGCCTGGCCACAGGCTGCTTCTGCCACATTTACAGCACAGTGCAATGCACACAATAAGCCAAACCACAAAGGCAGTTTCTGGTACTCACAGTACAGAGCTTTTTGCCACATGGGAGTAAAGCAGAGGTTTTAAGAGGAGGAGGGAGATGGAGAAGGGTGTCACATTCACTTCTAGTTCTGGAGCTGACTGGACAGCCAGTCCAGTCCTTCATGGAGCTGGTCACCACAGGTGCCACAGGTGGCCTGAATGTACCAGTTCCTGTGGAGCAGGGAATGCAGCCCCAGCTTGTCTGTGATCTCAGTGGTGTTCATGGTGTTGAGGAGGGCCTACTTGTTGGGAACACCAGGGGGACTGCATTCCAGAGCTCATCCTCAGCCGACATCCTCATGAGCTCCTCATGGGCCTTGTTCATGTGCTCTCTGTCACTACTGTCCTCCATAAAGATCAGGCCTTATGTGTTCTGGAAGTAGTGGCACCACAGAGGCCAGATCTTGTGCTGGCCTGCCATGTCCCACACAGTGAAGCTGATGTTCCTAGACTCCATGTGTCTGCATTGAAGCCTGTGATGGGAACAGTGGTCACAATCTCAACTAGCTTCAGCTTATACAAAATCATCATCTTGCCTGCAGCATCCAGGCCCACCATGAGGACAAGCATTTCTTTTTTGCCAAAAACGCCCTTAAAGAGGTTGGTAAAAGATATTCCCCATGGACCCTCAGCTTCCCAAGTAGCTGGTACTACAGATTAGCACTACCACGCCTGGCTAATGTATATATTTTTATTCTTAGCAGAGATGGGGGTTTTGCCATGTTGGCAAGGCTGGTCTCGAACTCCTGGCCTCAAGTGATCCACCCACTTCAGCCTCCCAAAGTGTTGGGATTACAGGTATGGGCCACCATGCCTGGCCTCCATCAAATAACTTTAAAAAAAAAAAACAGTTCTCTTAACTTCCTTGCATGACTATCTTCCCTTCACACTCCCTGGAATTTGTCTCCATATCTAGACTTTCCCTGAGCTTCTGATCACACTGGCAAATATTACATAATTTTCCAATTGCTATCACTCTAAATCAAGGGTCTTATCTGGGCTCCCCTTCCTGCTCCACAACCCCTTCTTCTGTCTTTGGTCAAATCCCTTTTCCACTTCCTGAAGTGATGCTTCAAACTTCATTGTCTCCTTAGGCTTCCTACTCTACCCTCCGCAATCCCAGCCCTCCCTCAGGAAATTATCTCACTTCATACTTCGCATGAATTTCAACTTCTTGTCCCCTGTCTCACCACTACCTCCCTTTAAGGCCAAGCTTCCTTTCTTGCTTTGTGTCCTCAGAAGATGAGATGTTCCTCCTCTAGTTCAAAACTAACTTCTTTCTTTGGGTTTTAATCTCATTCTGTTTTATTTCTACCTCAACTTACTCCAATTATTATCTGCTCTCTCTCTCCCATTCAATTGTCTGTTTTACCTCAAAGTATACAGTGCTTTAGTCATTCCCGTCTTTGAAAAAAAAAAGTGTTTGGACTCCAAAATTCCCTCTTGCTTTGAGCCACACTTTCTAGACCACTCTTGATTCCTCTACTTCTTCACCTCTCATTCACTCTTCACCATAATTTAATGTCTACTCCAAAAGCAGCCCTGAAATTACACTGGCAAATATGACCAATGAACTCCATGTTTCCAATTCCAACAGATATGGTCATTACTAGATTCCTTTTTAGAAAATAGAGCAAGAAATTAGCTTAAACAGAAATAGAGAATTTTTTTTAGGGTTATAGAAATGACTCCACAGGACTCAAAGGCAAAAATGCCTGAGCTTCAAGAAAGACTAGAACCAAAAAGCAAAAAGTTACTGGCAATTTGGGCAGGTTTCCCTCTCTGCCTCCACTCCCCTCTACTGCCCTAGACTCTGTAGATGGGCTTTCTCTGCCTCTTCTGTCCACATAGCATCCCCAGTGAGTCATCATCAGTGCTACACTTCATTGCCTCTGGTAGAATTCATCCCTTCTGAGGTATCTATCTCGTTTTAAATCAGCTCTAAGATTAAAAGTTATTTATGTTTCTACACTCTGTCTCCCTGCTTCTTCCAAATAACCTACATCCTACTTCTCAGACTACATAGAATAAACTTAATCTATTTTTATACATATCATTCCTACAAATACTTCAAAACAACTATCATGTCTTATTGAATTTTCCTCTTCTATGAGAAAAGCATCCCCAGGTCCTGGTCCTCCCTAGCCTTATCCTGGTCTAAACCAGTGGCTCCCAAACCAGCAACAGCATCATTACCCTTAGGAACTTGTTAGAAATGTAAGTTTTGGGGTCCCAATTCAAACCAATTGAATGAGAAACTCTGGGGCTTAGGATTCAGCAATCCGACTTTTAAAAAGCCCTCCAGGTGTTCCTCATGCAGCTCAAGTTTGAAACCCATTGCACTAAACTTTCTCTCATCTGTCTAATTCTGCAGAAGTGTGACTCACCTCAGCTGAGGACAATTCTATAGGCATGGGGTTGGGTGATAGATACAAAAAAGAACAGTATGGTCTTCATCACTCTTGCTGTTCTTATTAACACTTAACAGTAACTGAAAAGTATTTTATAGATTTGTTTGTTGGTTTTTATTTTACTAATCACGAGAATGTAAGTTCCTTTAAATGAGAAGACCATGTCTGCTTTACTCATCCTTTTGTTCTTAGTGACCAGTGTAGCACCTGGTTTACGGTAGGTGCTCAATAAATAGCTATTGAATAAATGAACAAATAAATGAGTGAATAATATACTATGATAATTTGTTGTAGCCACATCATATCATTGATTCATATTGAAAGTGTAGTCAACTAAAGGTTTCAGGACATTTTTCTCCCATCTGATACACATTCATTTGGGGTTTTGTAGCTAAATATGGGAATTTGCCTCTATTCCTTATCAAATCTCACTTGTTAAGTTTAATCTATAATTTCAGGCTATAAAGATCCATTTTCTTTTCAAATATCACAATTCTATCATTTGGAATAATATTTCAGCCCCATTAATATATTATAAATTTTACCAGGATTAGATAAATTTCTCTTCCAAGTACCTATTCATAAAACCAAATACCGTTTTCTAGCATTCCTTTGGTAATTCATTTAAGTAGCTGCAAATTTATCCATGTACAGTGCTGCTCCAATCCTCTAAAGCCCGTGGTTCTCAAACTTGAGATGCATCAGAGTCTCCTGGAGCACTTACTGAAATACAGATTTACAGGACTGCACTCCCAGAGAACCTGATTTGATAGGTCTGGTGTAAGACACAACAAATTGCATTTCCAAAATTTTCCCAGATGATGCTGATACTTCTCATCCAGGGACTACACTTAAGGAACAACTGCTTCACTTCATAACACACCTACAATCACAGAAAAAGGGCCTCTTATACGCTGGCATTTTTACAACTTTAATCTCAATCTACTTGTTGTTATTCCTTTGAACTCCACTTTTAAATTATCATGGGGATCAGGATCTTAGGGATTAAAGAAAGCTTGTATGAAAATAACAAATGATTCCTGAAGCTCTGGAAAACACTTGTTAAATTATTAGGTTCAGAATATTGAAGTATATAAGCAAGTCGCTCCATAATTTTGCCTCCCCCATTCCATTCACAATTTAGACTCCATATACTACTGTACTATTACATCTGTCTATATAGAATACAGAGCTTATGTAGCTATCTAATTTAAGATTTTATATTCTGCAACTAATTGCCACCTAGATATCATTCTTTGGATGACTTTGTGCATAAAACATATTTGAGCGGTTTTCACTCGCGTGGTTGAATTTAGAGATTGGGCTTATGTGAGCCAAACAGTGCTCAGGAGAAACAGCTCTAAAGCCTGGTTATACTGTGGCTTTTTTCACTATTCTTGTAACACTGATGGAGGAAAGATGTGACTTTTCATGTTGCCAATAGCAACTATAAGCTTCTTATGGTCTGCACGTGCATGAGTTTTTGAGGTGGTCTGTCAGCCCAGCTATGGCCCGTATCTGTCCTATCTTCCAGGCTTTTGTCCTCAGAACTCATGTTCTCCTATATTCCATTCACCTCACCCTCTGCCCTTGAGCTTCGCATTGCTTTTCCGACTTGGACCTTTTGCTTTCCAATGCAGCCTGTCACTCTAACTACATTGCACTGCTTTTAAATGCCTGGAAGGTTCTATTTTTTGGGATGGATTACGAGATGGGAAAAAGTAGAAATATAGAGTTTGAAATAGGGAAATAATACAGCAACATTCTGGGGGAGAAGGAAGGGATAGAATTAAAAGCAAGTCAGTGCATGCATGCAGGGGCTCACTGCGTGCACAAGTTTACACCTGGGGTAGGAGGGGATGGGAGTACTGACTACACATGGAGAGAGGGTCACATCATCTATCCTCTGACACTGAAAGAAAGAAGAAAAAATAGATACAAATGGGGCAATTCTGTAAGTGGTGAGTGGAGAGTTCAAGTTATTTCACAACTAATTACCTTGCTTTTCTTGTGAAAGTAGCAAAAGACATACTCTGCAGAGAATTAGGAGATATGGGCAGATATATGACTTGAAACATTTAGAAATGATTTGTATTGCCTGAGGAGAAACATGGAAGAGGGAAATGATGAAGCATGAAGGTCCTACTGAGGCTGGAGACAAGTGTGTGTCCAGATATCTGTTCACATGGCAGTAAGATTTTCTTCAGCAGCATGGAGCAGCACCGCTAAAGGAGCAGAGAAGGTAAATTGTGGCATTGAGCTCAAATCCACACACTCAAAATGCAGGTAACAGGATGAATGTTAGTAAAAGAGTTATTGGGCTGATGCATGGAATCCAGATTAAGTACTGGAAAAAAAAGATAAATAAGTGAAGATAAAGAAGAATTCAAAGATTAAGGTCAAATCATGGTTTTACTAGGAGTGAGGATTTAAGAAAGCTGGAAGAAGTTGAGGTTGTAATCTGCAAATGGAATATTGACACTTAAGAACTTTTAATGGATATAAATTTCTTGTGCCAACAAGGTTTACTAGATGGCCGCAGTGTCAGTGCCTGAACTTTGGCGATGTTTGAGGTTGCTAGAGTTGGAAAGAGTAAAAAATTCTGAGACTATGCCACTAAATTGACTATAAATAGGACACAAATAATAAAAGATACTTCCAAGACATGAACAAGAGACATAAGCCAAGTGCCAATATTTTTACTTCATATAGGGGAAAGATCAGAAAATTAGCTGATGGCAAGTAAAGGGTAGAAAATAATTAACCCCAAAGATAGGATTATAATAGCTATCATTGAGCATGTATTATATACCCAGATTTATCAATGTTTAAATCACATTGTAATCACAACAACCTTTTTTACAGGTGAGGAACCCGAGACCCAGAGAGTTTTAAGTAGCTTGCTCAGTGTCATCTAGCTAATAGTAAGTGATGTCAAGACTCAAACCCATGAGTCAGTCATCCAGTCAGTAGATCTGACCAGAGTCATCACTTGTAACCATAATTCAGTGTGTTTTTTCATTCCAGAAGGAGCAAGAATTACACCCAAGGTGGGGAAAATCATGTTCTGGAAATAGAGAGGGAACCAGCAGAAGAATTAAATTTGAGAAATATTACCAAATTCACTTAAATATTAAATAAAAATATTAATATGAATTAAAGCAGTTTTTCAGATTCTGCCATACAGACCCATGCCAGATTGAGAGTTAATACAGTATGAAAAAGAAGAGATGGCTAACAATTAAGTGGCCTACTTTTCTTTTTTTTTTTTTTGAGACAGAGTCTCACTCTGTTGCCCAGGCTGGAGTGCAGTGGCGCGATCTTGGCTCACTGCAAGCTCCGCCTCCTGGGTTCACACCATTCTACTGCCTCAGCCTCCTGAGTAGCTGGGACTACAGGCGTCCACCAACACGCCTGGCTAATTTTTTGTATTTTTAGTAGAGACGGGGTTTCGCCGTGTTAGCCAGGATGGTCTTGATCTCCTGACCTCGTGATCTGCCTGCCTCGGCCTCCCAAAGTGCTGGGATTACAGGTGTGAGCCACCGCGCCTGGCCTAAGTGGCCTACTTTTCTTAGAGACAACCACTGTTTTGGGCAAATATTATAGCTTGTAAATAGATCTGAGAGTATGTCAGTCCTTAGGGACAAAAGAATATAATGAACAGAGGACCTGCATTTGAAACTTCTGTGTTTTTTCAAATATGCATTACTCTTTTCAACCATAAAATTCACAGTTTATAGAGTTAGATTCTAAAGGCCTGCCATATTACTATTCATGTATTTTATTATGCAGTTAAAATCAAGATTATAAAAATAAACATTTTATGTTCTATTTCAAATCAAATTTTCTAACTAATTCTCTCAGTAAAAGAGGAGAAAACTGCACACACACCCATGCATGCACACAGACACACACACACTGGTTTTGTTTGTTTTACAATGGAGCCTGCCTAAAATAGCAAGTCAGAGATAGGGTCAAAGACTTATGAATTTATGCTTCTTTTTTAAAAGAAATTAGTTAGAATAACTCCACTCCAGCAGCATCAATGTCTAACAGATTTCTAAATCACTAGCATTCCTGTCCCCACTTCCTCTCCAGAGCTCCCTATTCTCCTCCTATATCAAATCTTACCAATCCCCATGTGTTAACAATTAACACAATACTCCAGCCTATAGGATCAATTGTTATTGCCTCTGAACCAGGGCAAAAAAAAAAATCAGTTGATCTTTTAGCATTTATATATTGTGGCAAACAGTGTCTAAGATGGCCACCCAAGATCCCTACCGCCTGGTATTCATACCTCTGTGTAGTCACCTCCCCTTGAGTGTGGGCAGGAACTATGTGCCTTTCTTCTAACCAATAACAGATGGTAAAGATTATGAGATGCTACTTCCTTAGTTACTTTAAGTTATATAAGACTCCATCTTGCCAGCAGACTCACACTCCAGAAACTCCTTGCTGGCTTGATGAACTAATTCACCACGTTGGGAAAGCCCATGGTGGGAAGGATATCCAGGAACCATGAGTTGCCACTAGGAACGATGAGTAGCTTCTAGGAACTTAAGTAGGCTCTAGGAACTATACCAACTTTAGGAAGTAAAGATGGCCTCCAGCTGACATCCTTCAAGAAGCTGGGGCCCTCAGTCCTAAAACTGCAAGGAAATGAATTCTGCCAACAATCTGAGTGAGTTTGGAAGAGGTTGCTTCCCCAGTTATGTCTCCAGATGAAAAGGCAGTCCAACTGACACATTCGTTACAACTTTGTGACACACTAAAGAGTAGGCTTAGCTAAGCCATGTCCAACTCCTGATCCACAGAAATTGTAAGGTAATAAATGTGTATACAACCTTCCATATTCAACTTAGACTCCATGGTCTACCACTCATCCACTTTCTTGCCAATATCCCCAACAACCTGTTCTAAAGCAAATATCTACCAAATTCCCAAACTGGAATAAATCCAACAAATTTCCTTCTCCATTCTTACCCTGTACTCATTGAAAAAATGATTCAACTGTGCAAATTGGTGATACTGAAAATTCACGAGTATAGAAATCTTTTCATTATTAAAAATAACCAATATGTGTGTGCATTTTGTGAAGAATATTGAAAAGGTGGCTGGTGAAGTACTGGATGCAAATTTAAGTGAAAATTATCTCACTGGTGGATAATGCATATAATGGTGATTTCTTCCCTATTTAGGTAATGCTATTACAACTGTATTTTTAAGTCTTACAAACAATTATTCAGTCATTCCTGCTATGCCTGGCAGAAAGAAGGCAAAGGAAGTGGGGATTCCAAGAATTCTTCCTTGTGACTCAGTAGAAGTCATGTCATAGCCTTTCTGTTCTCATTTCAGAAACAGTAATGTCTCTGTGTCATTTGGTGAGAAAAGCTACTTTGGTTCTAATTTGCTTTGGGTTAAGGTATTTTATTGGCTAGAATGCAAGTGGCTCTTGGGAGCATAATGGAATTGTTTAATGGCTTATGGTTCCTGAGTGGGGAAGACACGGCTAGATATTTCACCAAATGTGTGAGATTGTTCTTTGTTACTGTCCTTGTCCTGTAGTAACAAAAACTCTCTTAATTGCTCTTCCGTTACAGATATTCCCAAATCCATTATTTCTATATCTTTCTTTTTTTAGATACAGAAACTTCAGAAAATAGATAGCATTATTTTTTAAAGTATCCGTTTTATAATATTCATTTAACTGCTAACTAAAAACAATTATACCAAATAACTAGCATTGTGTATTCAAGACAGCTTTGTCATCTGAGAGTTAGTGTTTTTTCACTTCTGAGAGTATATACTCTTAAAATAAGTAGAATTTTTGTATGTTGTTTGTGTCAGTATGGCATTAAATTTTTTTTTCTCATTTTTTACTTTCCTAAAATATCTTAAACTCTTTCCTCTTCTAGCTGTAGCATTTTCTATCTTCTTCCCTGTCTTCCTTTTTGGCAACAGTTTCATAAAGATAGCCCTAGTATGTCCAAATCTAGATCCCAAAGATAAATTTTACTCTCTTTTTTTATAGGAATTATATTTAGTGGATAACGGGCCACAAAATAATGTTTAAAAATGAATACCATATTCATTTATTCGTCACTCCTTCTAGAGTAAGCTTTATGCAAAGCTATGAATTCACTTCGGTTATGTTTCTGCCAGATTCTGTGAAGTAAGTGAAGTAAATCGTAAATTTCTTTTATTCCCTGTCTACCCTCCTTCCATCCTTTCAGCAATCACCTCTTTATATCAAAGAAACAAACGCCATCCCCAACAGCTACCAGCCTTGGTTTTACTTTTTGAAAGGACCCAGTCATTTGAATGTCTACTGAATTCTTAATATGTGGAAGACATTGTGCAAGAGGAGCTGTCCTCACTGCTAAGCCCTTACCTTCTGCCTTGACTGGTTTCTCTCTGGGCACTGTGCTTCACCTGTCTGGGACTAGTTGACTCCCATTCACCACTCAGGTCTGAAACTGGTCAAGATTTCTTCTAGGAAGCCACCCTTGAGCTCAGCATTGTTCCCAAAATCAACTTGCTCAAGGTGTTAATTGTATTTGAAGTTAAGCTCCTCCAAATTATTTGTTGTTGTTGTTTTTATAGTACCTAAAAAAGGGAGAGACTGTTATTGGAATGAGATATGTTATCTTTAGTCATGCAGGCTTAGGGGGAAATCTTCTTTTATTCCTATTCATAGAAGGAGACATATCCAATGCCTCTTTTCAAAAGGTTTTGGCTTTCATCGCAAGCCTTCTCTGCAGTTTTTGAAAAAGAAAAACCTTGGCTAGTAACCAGCATTCTGATTTCATAAATATATACAAGGAGTAATTGATTATCTTTCCCCTTATAGAAGCAAGGGGAAGTAAATTCCTACCCTCTAATGTATACACCAATTCAAAGCCTCTTGACTGACCTGCATGCTTAAGTTTTCCTTTTTGAAAATTTAACTAAAGCAATAAAATTTAACCAAATCGACTACATAGCCCAGTATAGTATTCATTCATCACACAAAAATTAAAGTCAATTTAGTCCCATCAATAGGGCCTCTATTGCAGTCGTCATCAGAAATAACTTTGCATATGTTAGTGAAGTCAGTCAGATTTTAATCATTTCAGCATTTGTTCATAGGAAATAGGCTATAGACTATTTCCCTTTGGATTATATAAGCAAGATGAAATGTGTAAAATAAAAATTCAAGAAGAAAGCAGTTCAGATACAGAGAAAAACATTTCACTATTATACTATTTTACAGTGATGGTGGTGTGTGTGTGTGTGTGTGTGTGTGTGCCTGCACATGTACATGCTCTTGCTCCCTGTATCCTGTGGAGCTGATCTGAACAAGATGCCAGCTTTGAAAAGAAACATGCATGAGAGAGATACAGAGCTGGAAGGAAGCCGTAAAGCTGGCCTTTAGTTTAAAGATCTAGTTAAAAATACGTTCACATTTTTTTTTAGTCTTTTACTTCCTAATATTTTTGATGAATGTACATTCATAGTATCAGTCTCACTCTGTAAAATTAATTACATAATTTATAACCCTAATATAGTATCCAACCATGCATATTTCCTCCCAGATCAAATATATCCAGCCACAAAGAAATGACAAGTCAAAAAAAATTCATACAATGTTCTTCCTTTGGTCCTGATAGTTTATGTCATTGCTTCAGTCTCAATTTCCCTTTGTCAACAAAAGAAGAACTGTTCTAAAAATGTACCCTAAACACTCAGTCAGGATACACATCAGTATGCCAGAAAGATCTGATCACTCTCAAGACTGAGGGCTTGCAGACTTTTTCTTTATAGAGAGATGGAATAAAAATCCCCATCCCTGATAATAGAGGAGAAGCTAATGTGTAAGAGAAAAACCATTGTAGTATGGGGCACTATTGTCTAAATGGCTCCAGCTGGGACATTTTCTGTAAAACCTATGGGAAGCCTTTCTAATGAAAGCCAGGTCAGGAGGTGAAAAGTGCTTTAATTTAATAAAGTCAGATTTATTATTTAGAGAGAAGGCTCAAAGTCACAGGGGAACTATGCATCCCTTATATAGACCAGACTATGCAATGTCCATAAGAAGATAAATTCTCACCATATCACATATTTAACTGTAGATGAATGAAGACCTGCCATATCACTGGTAAGGAGTTAACTGGACTTAAAGCACTACTTCTTATTCAGCTCAACTACAAGCCCAGAGTTTCTCCCTGTCCCTCTGTGGAACAAGAAAACCCAAAAATTATAACAGAAATAAAAGCATAATCAAATGAATCCATTTATACTCAGTCAAAGCCTAAGGAGACAGAGTTTACAAGACAGAAAAAGGAACTGAGGGCAGGACAGTTATCCTTTGGAGAAAGGAAGCATTTTATAGGGTGGGAGTGGAGGGTGCACAAAGATACCAGAAAGAGTGGGCTGAAAGATAAGCTTGCTGGGAAACATGGGACCAATTACAGAGAAAATTGCTAAAGCCAGGGCACAAGGGAGATGTGAGTTTCCATCCTATTCCTTGGACAAAGAAATGTGTTGGCTAAAGAAAAACAATTCCCAAATTTCTGGCACTATATTGCTCTGGAATACACACTTGAAACCTTCTTAAACCCCTACCAGAGTTTAGTGTGAATTTAGTCTGGGGAAATAATGGCCAGTGTCTCTCTGGGGGTGAGGCTGGCATAGGGGAGATGGGAAGTGGGCAGTGGCAGCCTCAGCTCCTTATTCATCTAACAGGCACTGGCCTTGTGCAGATTCTACCCTGGCAGGATTTCCAACTACATTTCTTCTTTGCAGTGATTATAAGATTAAATCCCTGACATCTACGACCCAGAGGATGGTGAAGACAGCCACAAAGGACAGGAAAGGACAGGATGGCCATAAAGATGGCATGAGATTTCATTCAGAGACATATCTTAGGTCTCCTATGCCTGAGAAAGATGGGCCAAAAGAGTCATCTTTCTTCAATATTTTTAAACTCCATTTTCCTAGGGACACAACTATTTTTTCAGACGTAACATCATATGACACTTGCTTGAAAGGTGATCAGGAAACAAGAACTTTAAAAAAAATTCTAGACTTTTTAAAAGCTAAGGAGGAAATGCTTCCCCCTTCCCTGGCAGGTGTCAAAATTTATATCTATTTTATTTGAGCTAAGAGGCTCTGTATCCACCATTCCATTCTCTCCAACCATTCTAAGAAACAAGAGCCTCAAGCAGCACTGTCTGCCTGAAGGTCTCCTTCTTCTCTTCTCCCCTCTGGGACATGTGCCTCCAGGAAACACTGGGTCAAGTCTCCAGCTTGCATCCCCTCTAGTAAGAACTAGGACCAAACAGCTATTTGCAGAGCACCAGGATCAGCTAGAAGACACTTCTGTAATTACTAATTTAGGTATAATTCATTATCTAATGATGAATCTATGTTGATAGAAAACTATGTACAATTATGAGAGCATAATTTAATTAACTATGTACAATTAACTATGAGAGCATAATTAATTAACTATGTACAATTATGAGAGCATAATATAAACTTAAAGTTTAAAGAAACAAAATAACAAAGGTATAGCTCATATGCTTAGCATATAAATATAAATTGATTTTAATGACTGTGGAACTTAATCCAATCTTGGTTCTGTCTTTTCTGAAGAACAAAGTCCTCAGGTTCCAGACTCCCTTCAATGTAGGGGCACTTCTGTGTTTACTGAGGTTATTCCTGAAAAACTATGCAGACTTCCTCCATGCCTTCTCATAGGCCATGTGGGGGAGGGGGGACCTTCCATTAATTATCTAACAATATGTGGCTGGCCATTGCTTAGAAGGGTACCCCTTCCTGCATTGACACTTTGCTGATTGACAATTTTAAAACACGTTTTCTCCTCTTCTGCTCCTTCTGCCTGCTCCAAACCAAAGACAGCAACTTCTTCTCAATGGGAGCTTGAGTTCCTCCTTCTAACTCCAGGTCCCTTCACCTCCCATCAACCTATGAAGACCTGAATCACTGAGTCACTGGAATACATTTCTTCATTTGTTCCAATAAATTTAGATCGGGTCTTCTAGTGAAGAGCAACATAAATAACTAATGCACACAGAACAAAAGCAAAGTCATAAAACAGGTACTAAGTACATGTTTCTGTACACACCCCTTACTCCATTTCATTCATTTCAAAAAGCCAAGCCTTCTGCATTCTCCAGAAAAGGCCTGGCTGCTTCCCCAGCCTAGTGGGGACAGAGTCCTGATGGCTACTTTTCCGGGTTCTCTTCTGAAATGTGTTCCAACCTTGTCTCCCCCCACTCCTACCCCATCATTTCTCACCAGTCCCAAAATAAATCCTCAGCTTTATGCAATTATATTTTTGTACCATGTGTTAATGTAATGACATTTTTCTTGAAATCTATAAATATTTGTGTTGTATTACTATATGGTAGTTTGCAAATTTACAAAGGAAAAAATAAATTCTGAGTACGACCCTCTGTGTGGAGATTAGCAGAGTAATACATGGAAAAAGGCATTTAATTAATGGTTTTCTGTCATAAAAAGAATCATGTTCATCCATCTAGAGCTCTTTCCATTAGCTTATACTGCCCTCTTCATAACCATCATGTATTTCAGAAAATGAGTAATCTCTCCATTTCCATGACTGACTACTCAGGGAAATGTGCTTGTCAATATAATAACTGTAGTGTGATGATAACATTTCCCACAGTTAGATTTAATGCCATGTGGACATGTGGAGATCAAAAATATGGATCCTGTCAGAACCAATGAATTCACTAAAGAAACGTGCAAGTAATACAAAAGATCAAGAAGCTGGACAATAGTCACAATGATACAGAACCAGCAGACAGAAAGGGTATAGTCTACGCTGGGTTCAATAAGGCAACACAACTTCAGGATAACTCTTTGCCAGGTGTTCTTCAAAACCAAATGCTTGGGAGACATAATGATGGAAGCGAGTCCGAATTACAACTCCAGTCTATGAGCATTAATTTGAATGTTTATTTTAGAATCCTTCGCTACATCATTTCTTTCTAGTTTCTCTTGGGGAAGCTGGAACATGAGATCTGGCAACATGCTTACTCTGAAAATTCACTAGAAAAGCAGTCTCTTCCCAATAAGATTCTCAAATCACCACTTACGCTGCAGCTAGAGGAGCTCAGTCAGACTGCCTAACCCTGTGAGGGCTGCAATTAGGAAGCAGACCATGTGTATTTAAAAACATAAATTGCTTACTTCCAAATAATTGCTCCCTTAACTTCTCTCCCCACCACTGCCTAGCTCAAACTCTCAACATAAGGGGCAACTTGACCACTGGTCAGGATTAGGAGTGAGGAAAGCTAAGGAGGGATGTTTGCATCTGCATAACAGAGGCAGATGATATAAAATTTCATTTAACTAAAACCCAGCTGGACGATCCTTCACTTACCAGTTTTGTTTCACTTGCCAGTCCCACAGTCTACCCCAGCAATTGCTTTAAGCACAAAAGCAGTTAGTACACTCACAGGAGAAATTTAGTTTTTTAAAATAATACATTAGAGAGTACATTCTCAAACTGTGCAACTTCAACCCAACTTCCTCCACATTCTCTGTTTTTACATTGACTATTCATGTTCAGATTAATGACACCCAGGCCAGCCATGGTGGCTCACACCCGTAATCCCAGCTCTCTAAGAGGCCAAGGTGGGAGGATTGCCTGTGTCCAGAAGTTCAAGACCAGCCTGGGCAGCATAGCAAGATCCCGTCTCTACAGATTAATGACAGCCAAACTGATGCAAGATTTTCAATCTTCAAAGATTCAATATTGGTCATGAAACTCTACTTGTTAAATCAAGAAGCATTTTTGAAACTTTCAAAATAAAAACACCTGTTTCTTTAAACCTCTTGTCAAGCAAAAATTTTAATTAACCAAGAGTACCTTCTTTCAGCATTTTTATCGATCACTGTGTTACTTTATAAATGATTAGAGAATTATCCATTTTTTGGTATAATCCATGTGTTTTTTACCCTTCATTTGAGTAGTCAAAATTGTCTGCATCTGACAATGAGCTTATGTGTTTTTAAATATACATTAACATATGAATAGGTTCTATTTTCAGGAATTTTATGCTCAAGTCCTAGAGAGTAAAGACTCACAAAAAGTATTTTTCAATAATGGAATCAAATAATATTGTTCAGTCCAAATTCTACAAGTATACTAAATGCTTGGCTTAAATGAAAGGCAGTATGAACAGTGATTGAGGTCTTAAATGATAAAATAATATGAAATAATAAGCTACTGTTAACAAAATACTCCCACTGTCTATTATATATTTAATATGTCTCACTGCTGTGCTTTATAACATATATTATCAACAAGTGAACCTCATTTCATAAACCACATACAATCATCAGACATGTCAATTGATAAGCACAGCTTGGGTATACCATTAGGGAAAAGCACAATATACTGAAACCCTCAATTAATTAAATTTTGGCTGTAATCTACTTTTATCAGAGAAGCTAATCACAAGAAAACTTAAGCAGCAAATGTTTTAAAATCCATTAAATCCTAGGGTCCAGAGAACATTCAGGCCAAACTCCTACATGGGTGGTTTTTAATCTCTTTTTAAGCAATAAAAAGGGTTTTGTCAAATAAAATTAAAAAAAAACAAAACAAAACAAAGAGGAGCTATTCCAGTTAAGGGGAAGGGTAGGGGGAAGGAGTTAATTCTAGAGCTCTGCCACTTCTGCCCTATGGATCACCCAGGGCCTTCCAAAGACTGGGATATGTTGTGGTATCAAAAATCTCAAAATCTCAGTGGCTTTATAAAAGTGTATGCCTTATCCACCCATGCTGCAGAGTCTCCATCTTGACACATGCTTCTATGATTACCACAGAAGGAATACTCAAGCCTGACTGTGAAAGGCTTTGACCTAAAGTGACATACATCACTTCTGTTTCTATTTCCTCAGAGAATGCACATAGCCATGCCTAATCTTAAGGTGGCAGAAAGTAGAATCTTTCTATGTGCCCCAAAGGAGAGTAGAATAAGACAGCAGTGGGTAGGAATAGTGTCTGACACGTGCCAACTAGCAGTGTCAAAACTACAAAACAGTTCAAAACCCTCGCCCTCCAGGTTTTCACTTAGTGCCATGCAGAAGGAGACCTTGAAAGATGCAAATTTATGAGGAAAAATATTTTCTTTCATATGTGATATCTATTATGAAAGCTAAACAGACACTATATTAAGGAAAGATCTTAAGAAGATGAAGGATTTTCAGAATACCACTTCAGCAAGCTATAAAATTCAATTA
This sequence comes from Pongo pygmaeus, assembly GCF_028885625.2. Classification (NCBI taxonomy): domain Eukaryota; kingdom Metazoa; phylum Chordata; class Mammalia; order Primates; family Hominidae; genus Pongo; species Pongo pygmaeus. The sequence continues at coordinate 56,226,553 of NC_072383.2, read as the reverse complement.
ACCAGAACCACAATGTACTAAATATATCATTTAACTTAGGTTTACCTGTTTTATTTATGAGGTTTGGTAACATTTAACATACAACTACCCTTCAAAAATTTTAAGAGTACTAACACTTCCTAATCTTTCTCTTTCCTCTCTTTTTTTAAAAAAATTTTCTGTTTTCTATACTGTCAACAACTGCAGACACCCATATGACCAAAAACCAGAAGCAAGTGAAAATAAAAAAAGACTAAAGAATATTGGTGAAAACAACTTCAGTGGTCATCTATGTCACATTATAGTTATTAATTCACCCCTTAGTGAACGGATTTAGTATTGTGTGTAAAGTTGAGGTTATCAGCTTATAAAGCATGATTAACCTTAGTGACTCTCATTCCTTTCCTATCATACAGTAGACAGAAGATTAGAGGCAACAAGAATGATCAAAGAACTCCCAAAAGCAGCAGCAAAAAGCAACAACTAACTGGAAAAGACAGATGGAAGGCTATTTAGAAAAACACTTCCATTAGGGGGGCAAATAGTCTGCATTTAATAATCTACCATACACATTACAGGACAATCTAATGCTTAATGTTGATAATGATGACTCAAAGTCATGAATAAAATATTAAAACTATGACTGTATAATCTAGCTTGTATCATCTAGCCTCACTATCTTTACCTTTATTATCTAAAAATAAGGGAGCAGGAATAACTGATCTCTGGTCATTTCGTGATCCTATGCAGTTATAAACAATTGATCGGCACTAATATAAATATAAATAATATAATATAAATATAAACTAGAAAGCTGAAATATAAACTAGAAAGCTGAAGAGCAAAAAAAATTTTTTTGAGATGGAGTCATGCTCTTGTCACCCAGGCTGGAGTGCAATGGCATGATCTCTCCTCACTGCAACCTCCGTCTCCTGGGTTCAAGCAATTCGTCTGCCTCAGCCTCCTGAGTAGCTGGGATTACAGGTGCCTGCCATTATGCCAGGCTAATTTTTTTTTTTTTTTTGTATTTTTAGTAGAGACAGAGTTTTGCCATGTTGGCCAGGCTGGGCTCAAACTCCTGACCTTGTGATCCACCCACCTCTGCCTCACAAAGTGCTGGGATTACAGGCGTGAGCCACCACACCCAGCCAAGAAACAATTTAAACTGAAACAGGATAAAGAATTAGGCAAGGAGAAAAATTAATGAAGCAGACTGTCAAAATGCTTATATGATTAAATAGGCTGAAAATATAGTGCATCAGTTATAAGGATTTTGGGTGCAGTTGAAAGAAATCCAACACAGACAAGCTAAAACAATAAAGGAATGTATTGGTTCCCATCCCTGGATAATCTAAGGGTAAAGAGGATTTGAGGTTTGGTTTGAGCCAGCAGCACAAAAATGTCCACGAGGAAACTCAAACTCTGTCTCTACGCTGCCTTTCACAATGTCTACCTCATGCTCATAGTCACAGTTTTAATATTTTATTAAAATATGAAATCATAGTTAATATTAACTTATAGTGTAATATTTTATTCTTGACCTAGGGTCATCATTACCAACATTAATTGTTAGGTTGTTCTGTAATATGTAGAGGGTATGTTTCTAAGTGCAGACTACCTGCCCCCCCATGAAAGCTACTCCCCCAGTGGTTGCAATATCACTGCCAACAAATTCCACATGTTGCCCATATCCTACCTGAAAGAAAAGGCATCTCTGTCTCAGATTTCCAAGGAATAATCTTGAGATTCACTGCAGTTGGTCCAGGCTAGGTCTCCTGTTCATTCCTTAACCAAACATTGTAGCCAGGTTACACAGTGTGATGCTTAGCCTAAAACAGTGAGGGCCTAATCCAGAAGCAAGGATAGGATCACCTTCCCAGATGCATACAGGCCACCAACAGAAGGCTGGTGTGTTAGTTGGTTCTTATATTGCTATAAAGAAGTACTTGGGTACTTTATAAAGAAAAGAGGCTTAATTGACTCACAGTTCAGCAGGCTATACAGGAAACATGGCTGGGGAGGCCTCAGGAAATTTACAGCCATGGCAGAAGGTGAAGGGGAGGCAGGCATGTCTTACATGGCAGGAGCAGGAAAAAGAGAGCAAAGTGGGAGGTGCTACACACTTTTAAACAACCAGATCTCATGAGAATTCACTCACTATCATGAGAACAGCAAGGGGAAAGTCTGCCCCCATGATCCAATCACCTCCCACCAGGCCCCTCCTCCAACATTGAGGATTACAGTTCAGACATGAGATTTGCATGAGGACACAAATCCAAACCATACCAAGTGGATACCCAAATAAAAAAGGGGTACTAGCAAGAAGAGGAAAAGTAAAGGTCCACTACACACAGAAGAAAGCAAAATAGAACAGGAACAATATAACAAGTTATTTTAATTTATTGGGCAAATATTTAAATACTTAGATTTAGCAAAGTACTGTGCTAAACACTAGTGGAATGATAAGGTAGTGAGTAATATACAGTCCCGCCCTCCAAGGAACTTACAATCAAGTGATAGACAGCAGACATGCAAATAGTTGATTAATATAAGAATAAAAAGCATAGACTATATAACATCCATGTACTCTTTCCAAAAATAATTGCTTCAAAAACAAAAGGAAAAATCTCAAAAAGTGCCAGACATGGTGGCTCACACCTGTAATCCCAGCACTTTGGGAGGCAGAGGTGGGTGGATGGTGAGGTCAGGAGTTCAAGACCAGCCTGGTCAAGATGGTGAAACCCCATCACTATTAAAAATACAAAAATTAGCTGGGCATGGTGGTGGGAGCCCATAATCCCAGCTACTCAGGAGGCTAAGGCAGGAGAATCGCTTGAACTCAGGAAGCAGAGGTTACAGTGAGCTGAGGTCGTGCCACTGCACTCCAACCTGGGTGACAAGAGCGAGGCTCCATCTCAAAAAAAAAAAAAAAAAATCTCAAAAATTGATGTGTTGTGGTATTTTAAAAAAATATAATTGAATCAGGCCATTTAAATATAGTTATACCTAAATAACCATAGATAACAGTATCATAAAATGTAATACATTTTTCAAAAATATTTCTTTAAATGAAAGAGCCATGATGTCAAAATAAAAGTGTAAAATAAAAATCTGCATCTAATATAGCATATTATATCAAGAAAACCTAGAAAATAATGGTAGAAAGAAGAGGGAAATAAAAGAATACTAAATGAGAGAAAAACTGATTTCAATACATTATAATTAATGGTATCTATGTTATAGACACGAGGATGGATTTAATCACTTGTTGGGTGAGAGTCTGATGCCCACAACCAAGGAGGATTTAACAAAGGGATTTTATTTCTTGCAATAAGTAAGGAGGACATGGGAATGGTTCTCAAAGCAGTGTCTCCTTGAACAAAGGTGGAAACAGGCCTTTTAATGGGCTGATTAGCTGAGTCGTTGTATGTAGGGGTGGCATAAAGGCAGTGAAGGCATTGATTATGCTTCTACATACATCACATGTATAGAAAATGATGAATATATTTATAAAAAGTCTTCTGTATGGAGATTTTAGTATGGTAATGAAGAGAGTTTGGCAAAGTTCATCTCCAACTCAGGCATTGCTAGACCCTTCCTGGAACTTTTTGAAATGAGAACTCAAGGAGCAACAGTTACAGGTGGGTACTTCTTCACAGTGCATACCCCAAAACCCAGAGACACTGGGCTACATATACAGTAACTATACTGAATAAAAATAGGGTTAAAAGTTTTTAAATTACTGAGGGGAGCAAAGAAAAATATTCTATATAGCAAAAAGAAATGTAAAGTAAGCATAAAATGTAAAAAGTGTAAAATAAAATTATAGTGATACAAGCCTATCATTTGTGACAATAAATATGAATGGATTAAACTTCTTTAAGATGCGATTTTAAAATCCAGTAAGAGTTTATTATTTGTGCTTTTCTTTAGTTTCCAAATGTATTTCAATAAAGATACTTCAATTTTATAATGATAAAAATAACATTGTTATAAAATATAGAAAAAAACTAACTGGATAATGGGGACTGTTTTGACACACACAAACATGGTAAGTTTGCCTATTCTTGCCCTGTCAGCTAGATGCTGCTGGGTGCCACACTGAACAAACATCAGAAGCCCCTTCTAAGGCCAGCTGCCCATCTACAATCTCTACTAAAGAACCAGTGCTCTGCCCATAGTGTGGTCCTGTCTTCCCTCCCTCTCAAGCACCCGGGCAGAGTTGATTGGACAGCATACTCAAAGTCAACAGATCCATGGGTTTGCTTATGGCCTGCTGGGGAAAGACGAGCTGGAGCAATTTGATTTCCTCTCTAGAATATGTGGGAAGGGAAGGGTGAGAAGAAGTCAGTCAGCAGTGACAGCCAGAGCTACTCAGCTGACAGCTCCTTAGGTATCTTTAAAACAAATTCTCCTTTTTCCAGAGGCAACATGAACCAGTCTCTGCTCCAGTAGCCAAAAACGCCAAACGAAAATATGGTGGAAAAGTGAAAGATCCTATTAATCAAATAATCTGCTCCACATCAAATAAAAAGTAATTTACTGAATTGACTGAGTCGATTCATTTTTAGCACATTATGAGGATGTGATTTTCACTCCATATTGAATGGTTACTTAATTTATTAGAGTTCTGCCTAATAAGGTTCACTAAGGAACTTTGTGTTAAAATTGTTTAAATAGAGTGACTAAAACAATTAACAAGTTGACTAGTGTGTTCACATCTGTCTGAGTGAACGAGAGCATCCTCTCTCCATAGATAAGAGTGACACTGTTATTACATTCAGGCAAACACTTTTCAGGCCTATGCCTGTTGTAAATTTCTCATTATCTTGTTTGAATTGAAGAAATAATAGCACATTGAATTTAATTCCTTACAACACAAACTTTCTTTGCCTTATGTTTATGGTGGCTGATAGTTTTAAAAATTATACTGTCTGGTTACTCTTTTTCAGATCCAGCCATTATTGTCATGTTTCTGATTAGCAGTAGATATGATCATTGGAAATGAATAAATAAAAGTACTTGAAGTGTTTGTTTGCTTGCAGCCTTGCCAGTGTCCCCTGTAGTACCCATTTGTTAACCCAGAATTCTGTAAGGGGTGTTGCCTTCCATGTTTTCTAACTTTTGACTATCACAGTCTTTGCTAGAACAATCAGGAAAGGTCTGCCAAGTACAGATAAATAAGAAAAAGAAAAATACTTGTGTTTCTATGAAAACAGTGAAATAATAAATAATGACTAGATGCACACTATAATTTTTACCTATTAAATGAATGAATGGATGGATGAACAAGTGAAGGAATGAGCAATAAAAATAAGAAATAAGTGAATAAGGGAACAACTTATTAACACGCAATGAAAACTTTAGAAACAGTTTACCTTCCAGTTAAACAATTATAACCAGACACAATGGATAGTTTACTGTAGTGTTAAATTAATTTCTAGCACCCTACATTGGAAATGGTGGAAAATATAAGTTTTTATATTATATATGTAGCGTCTTCTAACAAAGACGCTGCAAATACAGTTTTCCTTTTAGTTATTCTCTCTCCTCAGTTTCTGCTGATGCTTTTCAATATGTCCCACATTGTTCTGGTCAGAAATACTTGCTTCTTATTAAATAGTATTTCAGAGCCTACGTTACCAATAACAGAAAAATATCAGTTCCTTCTTACACACTTGCTCAATGTGTACGATAAATGCAGTCTTTGTCAATGGCACTTGTAAAAAGAGATTATTCTATTAATATTGAAAATGGCAACTATGTCCTTTCTTTATTTCCCTGAGAATGGCTTTTTTCTCTGCCTGTTGTCATAGTATTGTCCTCACTCCTTTCTCGTTCTCTCACGATGGTGCAGTCCCATGGCATAGCAGAAAGATGGGGTTTTATATTAGGTGTTTTGGATAGAAAATCAATTTTCTAAGCACAAAACAGATTCCCCCCTATTGGATGAAAATATACCCACCATATCGTTTCTTCCACAGCACATAAAATATTCCCTCCCCATGACTTAGCCTCCTAGAAGTTTGACTGTATAACCACTTCAGTATTGACATTTGAGTGTTTTCAACTTTTGGTAAAAATTTATCCTGTAATCTATTGTGTCTGTTTTGTGCTGTATTAAGTCAACTTAGAATATTCTACCATCCTCAACTCTTCGAATCTTTGAAGCAGGAATTCTCATGGTACCTAAGTATCTTTATATATGTCTATATATATTAATTAAATTAAATTGAAATGACTTAACATTGTTTGGGTTTTTAATGCAGGAAATAATAGAATGTGTAATACAAAGTAATCAAAATATTTAAGATATTCTATTGGGGAAATACTAGACATGAAACATTAAAAATATTAGTAGCAAATGCAGTAAAAAATATAATTTAATTTCTTATTACATGGATTTGGAGACATATTAAGTGTTAAATCACATCTCTTGAAATATAACTCGATAGAGTAAAATCCTAAGGTAACCCAGTTATCCTCTGGGTTTTGTTCTCCTACCTCAGCTCTATGATGGGGTCTGACTTCATGGATTGGCCTTGCTAGCCAAGAAAATATAAGATAGAACTGATGAAAAAAATATCTTGACAATGAGGTCTCCCATGTTAGAAAAATTTTTCTGAAATGGAATTGTGACAAGTATCAGCTCCTGGGGACATAGAAAATTAGTTTGCTCAAAATTCCAGAAGGCATGCTCGAGTGAGGCAGTTTCAATCAATGCAAAAGAAGGGATATGGACTCAATAACCTGCTAGGTCTATTCCCTTCTTTATGTCTCCGAACGTGTCTGAAGCACATTAAGAAAACATTTATGTGCTGCTCACCTTGAATGCAAAGGCACACACTGCATTTCCCACACAGCTCGCACAGGACCTTTCATTTTCAAGTTTACAAAGAATAAAATAAAATTAGAGCTTGTCACCTTTAGGGGGAAGAAAACAGACTCAAATCATGCAGCAACCTGAATTGCTCTATCTTCAATTGAAAATAACCAGAAAGAGGAGCCCTTGGCAGCCTATTCTTAGGCTCAGAGAGTGATGGGGTTTCTCATGCATAATGTGAGTGGCATAATTGCTCTAAGAACCTGAAACTTTCTGTCACCTGACTCTAGACGTCATAAAGTCCCACAGACTGTTCATAACATTGCAGCGAGTGGTCGTTAACCTACAAAGAGCTATATTCCTGACCCTCCCCTACCCAACATGGTGTACAATTTCATCTACCCGGATTCCATGAGCAAAGAATTCTGGATACTTCAGAAAGTAATTTGGGCTGAAGCTTATCTTACCTATGAGGAAAAAAAAGATTTATAAGATATTAGTGTTGTAAACAAAATTTCAGCAAAAATAAACAAATTCCATGGCAGAGACATAACGAAGCCTTAGCATTCTCCCCAGGTTGACTAAATTTTGGACAGGCTTCTTTCTGACTATAAGACCTTGACCTCCCTTTTCTTAGAGCATTTACTTTAGAAAACTTGCAGTTGTAAATTCTTCCTCTTACCCTTTGAGTTATAAGTGTTCTGTAACCCAGGAATGGAATGTCTTTCTCAAAGACCTGGGAGCCATCCTTCTGAAATGAAATCACCAAGAAAGATGGAGCCTCTGTATCCCAGTACCTGTGGGAGAGTAGAAGCCTAACACAGATGGTTTAATCACATTGACCAACATCCCCACTAACATCCTCCAGTACTTTTCCACCAGCTCACTGCTACGTTTAAGAATCTTCCCTCATTTTCTTATAGCAGAGATAAGCTCAAGTTTCTCCCCTATTGCAGTAGTCTTGAATAAAGTCTTCCTTGTCTGTTTAACTGGTCTGGTGCAATTTTTCTTTTATAGACAATGGTTGGCTAACCCATTGTCCATCATTTCCTTCTTTCTTACTCTTAGAATCCAATTTTACTGAGGGCAGCACTACTCCCAGCTAAAAGACTAGGTGCTCCAGCCTTCCCTGCACTTTGGGATGGGCATTTCTGCTGCAGCAGCTCTGTGTTAGAAATGGCTAGGGAGGGGGCATGACCAAGCCAGGGACCCTGATAACCTTGTGGAACTGCCATTAAGCCTCATCTCCTTACCTCCCCACTTCCTTTGCATGAGAGAGAAATACATTGACTGCGATTTGGGGCAGTGTCTTAAGCAAAGGGAGGACTCAGATTGTATGACAGGATAAACTTTTCAAGCATCCTTCAAAACCTCAAAAACCTCTATTTCATACATATCTTAGGACTTGATGGGATGTTAATCCCCACTCAGTATTTTACAGATGACAAAGCAGAAGATGCAAATATTTCAATCAGCTTGACTAAAATCCTTTATATAGGCCAATAGACAAAATGCAGATCATTAATTTTCTCCAGTGCCCAACATGGTGCCTGACACCTGGCAGATGATTGATGTGTGTTTAGTGAGTAGAAGAGCATGTAAACAAATAATTACAATGCAGTGTGGTAACTGTTACAGTAGACAAATAAATGGAAGCAGAAGTTAAGAGGTGCATGCCTAAGAGGTGCATGCCTCTAACCATTCTACTTGCTAGTCACTGTGTATACCATCTTTAAAGTTGAAATACTCATGTTTAGAGACTTATTTATTATTAATTCTTTAAATCAGACTTTTCACTAACAAGAACTGGCCTATGTGTTAGTGCTTTTTATATTTTTCACAGCAGGTCACTTACTCAACACACAGAGTTTGGCGAAAATATTCTGTAAACCCAATTCTCTCTGTCCATGAACAGCACAATCTGAGTCCCAGACACGACTACTTTTGGGGGTCTGTTGCTCAAGGTCTGTGTGAATTTATGGCAGTGAAATGAAAATATTAATTTCAATTGGATTAGTTCCGCTGTTGCACGTAAATCTACACCAAACGTGCCAAACCAAAATGTAAATTCTTTCATATGCCAGATTTGCAATCTTATTAATTGTATTTTAAAATTTTGCAGATATTTAAAGACAAAAACATGCATACAAACTTTCTACTGAGGCATAAGCTATATTAAACTGGCAGCCCGTTTTTTTTCCTGTTTTTTTTCAGAGGTGTTAATATGCAGGAGACTTTACAGGGGAGCTCCCCCCAGACTCTGTTAATGTACTTTTGTGGGGCTGTTTTGTTATATATAATGATGGTGTCAGACCAGACAGCATTTCATGTCCCTGCCAGCTCTGATCATCTATAATACTATGATTTAACTTCTACAGTGTGTGATATAAGGATTGCTTACTTCTGCTCCCTCACATTCCAGAGACAGAAGAAACTTCTCTACTTCCAGGGAAGGGGAGTACAGGAACAAATATTTGGGTTCCCTGTCTCCATCCCCTTACTCACTCCTCACAGGGGAAGAAGGAGTAACTTATCCAATGGGTGAGGCAAGGAGCTCCTGAAATCCATGGGGCCTTGTTTACCAAGAGTAAGGTCACAACATCAAAGTTTACACAGCCAAGCTCCTTGCTCTCTTGACTCATTTGTTCTCATGCTGGGTGCTCTCTCCACCTCTGCCTCCTGCCCCAAACAGTACCTTTCCTCCACCAGAAGACCCAACATTCTCTAGCTTCTCTGCTGAGGACTTACAGGCAAGTTTCAGCTGGGATATAAGAGGTCAGGCCACCATTCTCTAAGTCAGCTTTCCTTGTATAAAACTGATACTGTACTTGAATTCTTATTTGACAACTGGTACCCATTATCAATTATTTAAACATCACAGGCAATAATTATCCCAAAATAAGAACCCAAGCTGGATATCATCTGCATATTCCAGAAAGTCAGGACATGTCCCCTCCTAGAGAAGAGGATATGACTAAACCTTGGAGCCCGATGGTTGGGTCTCATTTTCTTGGCAACGTGTGGTAGAGTAAGAAATTCACAAACAGCAAATCAAGTCAAAGCAAAGAGGAAGCTCTCTAAGCATGGTCCACTGTGTGAGGATGTTTGTATTGTTTTCCAACCCTGCCCCAAGCAAATTTATTCCAAGAACTAATCAAAATAACAAACTTAAAGAGGAAGGTTAATGAGCAATGTCTAGCATCAGGCAAACTGTAACAAACAGAGTCAAATTATTTGGTTCCTTAAAGAAATAAATACATAAAGGCACTTGTAACAGATAGGGACCCTGTTTCCTCTCCCATTTACCAGCGATAGTAGTGGAGCAAAAGTAAGCCCTGTCTCAAGGCAATGACAGGAACAGCAGCTATAGCTAAGAGGGGCAGAGCAAATATGGAGCAAAGGAGACAGGAGAGTGGATACTGCCAGGAGTTACGGCTCAGAGGAGACACTTGGGATAGGATCCCTGAATGTCAGGACCTGGTGACTGGGGTTCCAATAACTTTTCACAGCTCACCATGGAATATCAAAGGATCATTTGTCACAGTGAATATTCTTAAACCAGCATTGTCCAATAGAAATATGTGTAATATGTACATGTATACACATATATTTTCTAGAGACATCAAATAAGTAAAAAAAAGATGAAATTAACTTTAACCTGATAGATCATATATATATATATTCATATATATACACACACACACATATATATATATACATACATATATATATATTTTAAGACAGAGTCTCACTCTGTTGCCCAGGCTAGAGTGCAATGGCACAATCTTGGCTCACTGCAACCTCTGCCTCCTGGGTTCAAGAGATTCTCCTGCCTCAGCCTCCCAAGTAGCTAGGATTACAGGCACCCACCACCATGCCTGGCTAATTTTTGTATTTTAGTGAGACAGGATTTCACTATGTTTACCAGGCTGGTCTCAAACTCCTGACCTCATGTAATCCACCCATCTCAGCCTCCCAAAGTGCTGGATTACAGGCGTAAGACACCGCACCTGGCCAGCAAAAATATCACTATTTTAATATGTACTCAATGTTTAAAATATTAATATATTTCCATTTTATAAAAATATTAATATATTTCCATTTTGAAATTTCATTTCCATTTGAAATACAGTGTGTATTTTATACTTAAAGCATATCCGAATTTAGCCCAGAGAGAGTTTAAGTGCTCAGTAGCCACATGTATCTAATGGTCATGACACTGGACAACATAGTCTTCAACAATATCTTAGAAGCTGAGTAGAGTGTGAAACCCAGATGTCATATATGTATGTATACAAGAAAATATTTCCTAATGGCTGTAGGAGTTATAAACTTTGAACTCTAAGACATTACTACTTAGCCAAACTGTGGATGATTTCATCTCGCAAAGGAGATGATGTCTTAATCTATAGCCACTGTTTACCCTCATATTGTAGGTTTTATCTTAAGGCCAAAAAAAAAAAAAAAAAACTTGTATTTCAGGATGTCAAAAACCTGGCCACAAAGCTGTATTTTAAAATCCACAGCTCTTACACATTCAAGATTGGCTTCTCCTGGGCAAACCTCCCTCTTCCCCTACCGCAGCTCTGGGTTCATGTGAATAATGTGATGACAAATTTGCCTCTGCTCCCAGGAGCAAACCAGTGAACTGAACTGTTGTCCCTTGTCTCACTGGGCATCAAACAAAGGCTGATCTCGTAAGTTTCCAAGAAAAATTACTCTTTTCTACCCATGAAAACATTTTCAGATTTCTGCTAGTAAGAGATTAGCCAACAATGGAAGGATTTTTTTTCATCAAAATTTGAATCAACGAATCATTTTCCTGTCCTTTACCTTTGCATACTTCCTTAGTAATCATGAAATTGGAGACACAGTTGATGATTTTTAAGAAAAATATATCCTCCTATTTCTATGAAAATGTGCTCAAGAGAATAAGATGGGTTGCCTAATATCAAAGAAAGTAATCTTATTTGAAAAATAGGCCTCCTGTCTTACATAGAGACAGCTGATAAATTAAAACGAAACAGAAGAATTAAGTAAAAGTTCACATATGTTTAAAGATATATAAGTTGATGCAGCCTGAAGGCAACCTCAGCTTTAATGCCAACAAATCATACCATTTTTACAAGGTTTTGCCTACTGATTTTACATTAAAGAATGGATAGCTAATAAAGCAAAAACAAGCATCTTCTTACAAAAACATATATATAGCAAGGACAGAACAAATAGACCCTTTTTTCACCATTGAATTAAATTCTTAGCTACAGCAATTAGCAGTTGCCAAATGATCAATACCTGAAATTGATTCGCTCGGGAACTTGTGAAACTATATCTTGACAGCAGGAGATTAGTGACCATCAACGTGCTGGTGAGAAATCACAAATAAAGAGAACTTTGGATAAAGAGTGAATCGATGGTTTCACCATGTGTGAACGCTGCTCCCTTTGCAATTTAGTTGTAGAAGCTCAAAATGACTGAGCACGACTCAACAGAAGTGACCTGACTTTTTGAAGTCCTGCAAGAAACACATCACCCCTGAACTCATAAGATCTTAAGCATACCCTCAAATTCTCAGGACTGCAGTCATCCAGACAAGTCCAATCTCAAAAGATATACTCTATTTGTTTATGTGCCCCTTCATCATTAGCACATTTTGTCTTTAAGCCCTGAGGCTAATTTCTCCCAATGGTGAATATCAGTAAATGGTGTTTAAACTCTTTTGTATTAATGTTGGCATTCTCTGGAAATGGATCTCACTAATATTTAGGCCTTGTGGCCACAAAGGTACAGAACCTGTCTTCACCATGCCTCCCCATGAGCAACTTACAGCCTCCTTTTTGAAATAGACTTATAAAGGATACAACTCTATTATTTTCTCCTCAGAAAGTAGGGAGAAAATATTTCAGGACTGAGCTTCATTTAGTAAACATAAAGGTGGCACAAAATTCCATACAAGAAATGCAGTAATTATTGTTTCAAGTGTCAAAAACTATTGAAGGCTTTTTTTTTTTTTTTTTTTTGAGATGGAGTCTTGCTCTTTCGCCCAGGTCGGAATGCAGTGGCGCTATCTCGGCTCACTGCAACCTCCGCCTCCCGGGTTCACGAAGGCTAAATTCTTTAGTGGCACATTTTAGGAAGTAGTCCATGACCTCTCCAGGCCAACCAGAAAAAATCCACCCAGAACACGTACCTTCTGGGCACCTGGGACTTCAGTTTAGGCAGCAGAATTTGGATGCTCTAGATAGTGCCCTGGAACTTGAAAACAGATTTTGCTGGAGACAATTAATCACTTGCCTGTCCATATCACCTGCCCTTTAAGTGTGGCTGAAAACCCCAGATGTTACTCCAAAGATAGCACATAAAATCCAGCTGAGTGGGCATGGTAGTGCATGCCTGTAATCCTAGCTACTCAGGAGGCTGAGGCAGGAAAATCGCTTGAATCATGGAGTCGGAGGTTGTTGTGAGCCAAGATCATGCCACTGCACTCCAGCCTGGTGACAGAGCAAGATTCCATCTCAAAAAAAAAAAAAAAAAAAGAATCCAGCTGGGTCACATACTGTGTGTCTCAGGGATACACCAGGGTCATCCTCCTGTCTGGACCCATGGTTTCTTGCTTCCATATATTTGGTGCTATGATTCCTCTGGTTTCACATTCAGGTGTCCAATATCGGCATCAAGCACTTTTACTTGTAGACAATTTGGACTCTCTTATCTGACTTACCATTGTCTCGCTCTACCCTAGTCATTGTCAGCCCTAGCCATACAGATTAGCCCCCTGTCTACACCATCCATCTACAAGAGAATGATTGGACATTGCCTGCCTCAACTCCCAAACACCACATCTGACAGGTCCTCCTTCTCTGTGCTCCACCTCCCTGTGGGATACTTATCAGTTACTTGAGTTTGAGGTGGCCTTCCTGCCAGGCTTTAGCCTTTGGATCTTGTGTTTGGATGGGTAAAGCTAAATGTCAGTCAACACAAGCAGCTAAATCTATACCCCCCTCCCCAACTCCTCACCCACCCCTGTGAGCTGAACATTCCCATGCCTTATTTATACCCACTTCCTTCCCCACTCTAAGTCATTTCTCTCCCACTTAGTCTGCCACATTGCTGGCATAGTTATTGGACCACTCCTAGCTCTTTCTGTGAAAATAGCAGCTCTAGAGTGACATGGATTTCAGAGAATTGAGTAGTAGTCCAGGAGTTGGACATCTTTTCTTCTCATCCTAAGTTTAGCCATCAATGGTATTTCATTGTTCTTTTAAAGTAGTTTTCTAGAACATCAAACACATGCATATTCATCAGCTGCTATCTGTATTAGATTATCCATGCTTCTGCCTTCTTACGTCAGTGCAGTTAATCAGGAGCCCCAAAAAGTAGAGTTGCCCTGGGAAGTCTGAATTTTTTGGCAAAGTAAGTGTGTGCAGAGCTAGCAGATACCCTTGCTGTATTTGTTGACCTCTCATGAAGGTGCAAAGGAAACTGAAAAGCTTCAAATATTTCCAATGATTTGAAATGGTTTGGGAGGAATTTTATTTGCCCATAAGACTTCTCTAAAGGGAATTGCATTTTGAACTGTTATATCACATATACATTTTTATTGCCATTTCTGTTCACTCAGTCATCCAAATACCAAGTTAGAGCATTGGACCACTGGACACAAGGATGAATTCCAAGAAGATTAGGGAACCAGAAAAGCGCAGAATGGGTTTAATGACTCGTGGGTAAAGCATTAGTCATTGGCCATAAACCAATAGGGAACCAGAGACACTGGGAACAAATTCAGGCTACAGAGCAACAGGCTCTGCAGATTCCACTCAACAGTAAAGGCAGCTGACTCAACACTTACACCAAGTTTACACAGCAGAAACCCTAGATGGTTTATTCTACTTCATCTTCAATTTAACCTTTTACAATCAAGGTCTCCTTTAGCATACTAGGACACCACCAAAAAATGATTTATGAAAACATATGATTCCCAAGAAAGAGAACAATGACTTTTAATACCCAAATACACATAATACTTTACTTACACATAAGTAAAAGGCTGCAATAATTAAGCTAAAAGTATTTTTAATGAATGCATTGAAATAAAGCTCCTAACATAAGGGAATATCTAGTGGTTTCATGGGTGACTAGGAACTAGGAATTCTAGCTCTGCCTAATTCTACCTGAAATGCAGGTTCTAACAGTCTAGGTAGATCCCTTGTGTGTTCTGTCTCCCCATTTTGGACACATGGGGAGGAATGTGTACCATCTCAGGATCCTTTCCAGGCCTTACCACACCTCTGAAGGCTTGTCTGACCCTTCCACATGCCATAAAGTAAATTATACTCCTCTCTGTACCACTTCTCCATCCTACAAGTATTTCCTTTTTTACACATATCCATTTGTATTCGTGGTTTACCAGGTGGTACTAACCTCCTGCCCACTACCCAGTTCCTCTTCATATGCTATTAACAGAGATTCATTATTACTTAAGGCTGACAAACACACTTTGTCAGGGATTGAATTGGGTGAGCCATATGAAGTTTAGAAAAGGCATAATGACTTTAGATTAACTGGCCAGAATTGTGGTTTCCAGAGTCTTGGGAATTCTGATCCAAATGTCTTTAGTTAATTAAACAACCAGTAGGATAATCATGCAAAGGGCATGGATTTTGAAATCAGAGAGGCTTGGATTCCAACTCCAATTCTGTCTCAGATCTGCTTTAATTCCTTCATTCTACAAGTATATATTATGCACCTGCTCTGTTCCAGGCATGGTTCTAGATGCTGGAGGTATAGCAGTAAACAAAACAGATAAAAGAATTTAAAAATTGTGACTCCAAAAGAAAATTCAGGGATTCTCTAAGCAGTAATTCTACCCTCTTGTTTTACAAATGAAGCAAAAGCAATTCATGGAAGTAAAGTATTTTCCACAAGTTCATGCAGCCACTTGGTAATTGAATCAGGGTTAGAATTCAGGTCTCCTGATTTTCAGGTTAATGCTCTTTGTACCAAACCAACACATAGTCAAATCATTAATCTTAAACAAAAAGTTAATCTCAAAGTATTTATGACACTGTTTTTTAAATGAAAGTAAATTTCTTTGACTATAATGTTCTATATCACTGTAGGATGACTACAGTTAACAATAATAGCTAGAAGGAGGATGTCGAATGTTCCTAACACAAAGAAATGACACATGTTTGAGATGATGGATATGCTAATGACCCTATTCTGATCACTGTACATGATATGTATAAAAATATCACTATGAACCCCATGAATATATATACTTATTATTTGTAAATTAAAGAAATACAATTTAATAAACAAATCTTTAAGTATTACATATAATAAAATAGTTCTTTTAAAAATACTATGTTGCCCTTCTAGACTATTGGAGATACTCTGGTCATAACTTCTGCTTCCCTGAGCCCAACAGAAGGCTGAGTTTGAGCAGTTGTGTGCCAGTTACACTCGTCCACATTTGGCATAAAGTATATCGATTTTTGGAAAAGCTATGTCAAGAAGGTCATCAGTTAGGGAGTCTCCGTGGGCAGCTTCTCATGTCTCTTGCAGTTCTTCCACACTGCAGCACTGGTCAGCCTATTTGTGATGGAGCTCCTGACATGTCCTGGGAAGCCCATGCCTGCAGCTGCTCCTTGAAACTCCTTATATGCCTACCAAAACTGCTTTCTCACCAGCCACATCTCCCCAACCTACACCTGAGATCCAGGTAATCTTTCTTGCTCTAACACACAGCGTCTTATTACTGCACTGGTCCTAGGTTATAAAATACCAATTAGGAGTCACAGCTTCTCAATTACACTACCACAAGATTAGGATAACTAGTCTGTGGGCTTGTGCTCTACCAAAAGGCCATTTATCTACCTGATCTTGGCCCATCGTATGCCATATGAAAAGGACATGAGCTTTAGTATCAGATAGTCCTGCATTCAAATTCTCCCTCTGCCATTTTCCAGTTGTTTGACTGTAGACAACTTGCTTGAATTATCTTGGTTTTCTCATTCCTACGGATAACGACACCTTATTATAATGACACCTTAGACATGCAACACAAATACACAAGTCTACTGTTTGTCAAATTGTTCCTTGTAGCTGTCAGCATAGCTAAAGTTCATTGCACAATGTATAATGTGTTCACCTGTAACCTAATAGCATTTTGTTGTTGTCTCCGGTTGTGTGGGGTCTAGGGCACTGCTGCTCAATCAGTGTGTCCACAAGACTTTCTTAGTATTAGGAATACTTTTCTTCTTTTTTCCAATTCTTAACAAGCAAAGAAAAGAATAGAACTATGGTTCTCAGCTGCTGGTAAACATCAAAATCAACTGTAAAACTTTGTCAAAATACTCACGCCTGGGTCCCAATTCCAAAGACTCTGATAGGAGGTTGGGGGTATAGACAACCCTATGAGTTTTCAATAAGCTCTACAGATAATTGTAGGACACACCAATGGTTAAGAATCACTGGGGTAGCCAAGCACAGTGGCTCACACCTGTAATCCCAGCACTTTGGGAGGCCGAGGCAGGTAGATCACAAGGTCAAGAGATCAAGATCATCCTGGCCAACATGGTGAAACCCTGTCTCTACTAAAAATACAAAAATTAGCTGGGCATGGTTGTGCACACCTGTAGTCCCAGCTACTCAGACGGCTGAGGCAGACGAATCTCTTGAACCGGAGAGACAGAGGTTGCAGTGAACCAAGATCACACTACTGCACTCAGCCTGGCCACAGAGCGAGACGCTGTCTCAAATAAAAGAAAAAAATAAATAAAAAAGAATCACTGGGGTGAAGAATGAATGTAGTGGTAACTGGTAACTGTGGTAAAGAGCAAAGGATGGATGTAACCCAATATGTGTTTGTGTCTCCATATATTCAAAAGATGCTCAATAATGGTTCAAAAGTAGAACCCCAGAAATAAGCTTTTATAGCCAACCAGGAGGTTTACAAATCATCTAGACTGAATATTTTCAATCATTTTTCAGCCCATGAATTCTTTGTTAAAGAAATGGCTCTGAAAGTTGCTTTTTTACCCCAGCCTTAAATTTATGTACGTGGAGCAAAACCTTATCCACCTCTCTGTCCCATGCCAATTGTGCGCGTGTGTATGCCTATATGTGTGTGTGTATATGCAGGTAAAAGGATTCAGTGAGATGCTTGTTATTTTAAGATTACATATTTCAGGGATCATGTACACATCTGCTTTCATAATTGGCTATGGATAATTCTTTATGGAACTTCAGAATAGATTAATCTAAATTCCAATTATGAAGAATTATGGTCAAATATATTCTAATACAAATACAAATCAATGTGAATCACTGAGTTAGATAAAATCTTCTACTCACAGAGTAAAAATGGAGCAGTTGAGTTAGTTCAGGGAGGACAGCTAAGCCCCTCATACCTACCTCTTCTTCTCCACTCCCTCAGTGGCTTCTAAGGGGACTTCAAGGAACCCCTAAGAATTCTAAGGGGATGGGGAAGATGAGAATCTAATATAAGATTCTCAGTCTGATGTATATATTTTTTCTCTATAAGCAAATTATATGGGGAACTAAATTATGATCACAATATTTCATGAAATGTATAGAATCCATACAAAATGAATTTGTTATAGTTTTGAATGTATAATTACATTGGACTGAGAGGGCCTGAGAGAGCCATCTCACAGCGATGGATGGTCTTGCCAATGGGTAAGGAAAATTCTAAGTCCTTGAGCTAAGGCTCCTTCTCCCTGGATAGTCCTAGGAGGACACTTGCCAACATCTGCCTCTGACTTTCCATTTTCTGTTCTTCCACTGCTGGCCAACTGCAGTTTTGAACGATCAGTTCTTCTTTTAGATATGTTAATATAGTTAATCAAGTTACAGTCCAGTTTTGCTGATTCCGTTTAAAGTTATTCTCAAAAGTGACTTTCATGTCTTTGTCCTAGCCTGCTAGGCGCAGAGGGAACTTTTATTCTCCCTGTTTTCAAATTCATGGCTTCACTGTCCTCTCACCCCACTGTGGAGATAACAGTTTCTGATGTTCAAATGCTTGCCCTGCCCCAAGCTGCTTCTTGTCCCACAAGTTTCTAAAAGCTGGAGCAGGACTCAATTAAAACAGGATCTTATATATTCTCTAATTTCCTTGCTTTTTATTAAAATAAATTTTCCTGCATTTGAAATCTGGTTTAAGATATCATTAAAGCTCTTATATCCTTTACTGATTAAATTTTCAGATTACTTGGATGTAAGAGACAGAAATAACACTGTAACTTACATGGTGCTTGCTATTTACAGGCACTAGAGTAACCACTTTATACATATTATTTATTTTAAGCCTTTTAATACTCTATGATGAAAAGTAGCACTACCCTTCACACATGTACAGGGAAACTGATGCTCAAAGAAGTTAAGTGATTTACCCAAGGTCATGAAGTGATACAGCCGGGATTCAAAATTAGGCCCATCAAATATCAAGGCATGTAAATCACCTTTCTGTGTTCACAAATATCGAAGAAGAATTAACCTGGCCTCTGTTAGGAACATGGCTGTTTTTCATCTTTACTACACCACTCAACCCATCCAGAAACTGAAAGATGAAGCATATTATATTTTGGTGGTAGTCTCCCTGGTTCCTCCAATTCTGTTTGGATCCATTTGCTGGTGGTAGTATGTTCAGGGGCTCCTAACCTGTGCCTCTACATCTTTGACACTGGCAGCCCCCTGATGTGTCCCAACGCTTTTACATGTATATCATTGCCTAGGAAAAGGTTGGGAAACTTTGCTTTTTGCTGTTATGATCTACCTTTTTCTCATAACACAGTTCCAGACACTAGTCATCAAGCCAAACCAGCTAATCCCACATTGTGGCAGGCTGCATGGTTAGGTGGATTCTAATGCTTCCCAGGTGTGGCTCTGCTGGCCTTCAAAATACCCACTTGCCTATATCCCCAGGGTAAAGAAGAATTTGTACTGATCAGTGAGAGAACGATATTTGGTTTACCTTACACAGTGGGTCCTAAACCAGGTTGATCATCAGAATCACTTCAGATATTCCTTAATTATGTAGATTCTAAAGCCCACTCCAAGAATTGGTCAATTTAAAAAGCTCCAGGGCTAATTTGGAAGCTCATCCAGGTTACAAACCCCAGTGCAGTGAATATGACCATGGGTGCTGGGAGCAGAAGACTTAGGTTTAAATTCTCATCTGCCACAGTGTGATCTTGGGCAAATTAATCTCTTTGAGCAACCACTTTCTCTTAAGCAGAGGAAGGTTATAAAATACTTATTTATTGGTGTGTAGGGAAAGGATGAAATCAGAGAACTTAGGTGAAAAATCTTCATAAATTATTTTTATTTAACATTAACATACCTCAATAATGACTTGAAATTAAAACGGACATGCAGTCCAATTTTAGATTCATTTTTTGGCATTTAGGGCATCTCAATATATTCATCCTTAAATTCAACAATTCCAGAATCATAACAAATATAACCATAGCTATTCCTTATAAAAACAAACATAAGTATTACCGTTATATTTAAAGAGAAGCCAAGAATCTTGGGAAGCCTTTTTTGTCCTCAAGCTATTAATTTGTCTTTCTTTTGGGAAAGGGTGTTTTGGATTTCTTGCTATCAATTCTTCACTTAATATAAAACTTCGTGAATTCCAGCTGTTAGCCACATAATTTCTCTCAACATTTGATTTCTGGGCTTTTCCCTTGTCTCTAAATTCTTCCCATATGTTAGTCCGGGAGGCCCAGGCCTGGGGGTGCAGAGGACACAGAGGCTTAGAGCTTCCCCCTGTCCAAGAGCTAAAGTGATACGTGGGACCACATGACAGCCCGAGAGCCCCTGATTAGGAGGCACTCTTTGCCTTTATACCAGGCTTTCTGCCCTGCAGGCTGCGGCAGCCACCTGCTCCTTATTTTCCTGAACTATTCTTCAATTCACCATGTTAAAAAAAAAAAAAAAAGAAAGTATACTTTTTTCAGCTGAAACCTCTCCTAGACTCTCTGCATTCTGGCTTTTGTTTACAAAGCCTCTGTGGTGTTCTTGCCAAGGGAAGAAGAGGAATAAAATACCCTACTTCATCTTCAATTTAACCTTTTGCAATCAAGATATCTTTTAGTATGTGAGTAAAATATAAAACAGTGATTCATATGGGAAAGATATGATTCCTAAGAGATGGGACAATGGCTTAAATTGCTCAAATACACATGTATGTAAAAGGTTGCAATTTCTAAGCTAGGAATAGTTGTTTAAACTAAAACACATTGAATGCAGCTTCCAACATAGGGAGCATCTAGTGGTTTCATAGCTGACTTGTCAGGAATCCTCGGGCTGTTAAATGTTGCTGGTAATTCAGGTTGTGCCTCAGTCTGGGCACAGTGGATCCCTCATATGCTCTGTCTCTCCATCTAGGCACACATATCGAGGAGTCAGGGTACCTCAGAATCCTCTGTAAGTTTCACATCCTCTCTGAAGGTTTCTCTGACCGCTCCACCTGACATTCATCTCTGGACCATTTCTTCATCCTCCAGGCATCTCTATTGTAGCCCATACCATTTTATTATAATTATTTGGCTACTTTTTCAGTCTCTCCAACTAGACTAAGCCCTCATTAATGTCAAGATTATCCCATATTCATCAGGATGCTCCCCGCCCTCCAGCACCTAGCACAGGATCTGCCGAATCCTGGGTGCTTGCTGCTGAACCTCACTAGTAGCAATGTGTGTTTGAAGAATGCAGGAGAGCATATGTGCCAATATTTGTGATAGGTTGATCTTAAATCTGTTTAACACAGCCATCATTCTTTCCTTCCTGTCTGCCCTGAAATCTTCTCTGGACAGAAGCTATTTGGAGAGCTTATTTAATTATGAGTACCAGCTCTTGAAAGGGATGTGGAGAGACTGCAACACATCCAGAGACCAGCAGGGAGCCTTGTGGACAGCAGATGCCTCAGATAATTCCTGTGCCCACTTCTGATTCTCTTAGGACTACCTGTCTCTTAGCCACTACCATAGAACCAGATCAGCTCCCTACAGGTACACCTGTCAGCACCCCTCTTAGCTCCCAGCCTTCTGCCTTTTGCTGCCTCCCCAGGGCTTCTCCTCTGAGAAAGTGGTAAAGTTGTGGGGGACTCTTCTGCTCACGCACATGCAACCCCACTATGCAACCTTCTCACCAATGGGAAATGGGAGCCAATGGATAAATTCTTCCCTTGGAAAGACAGTTCTGAGATACATTTCATACAGCTCCTCTGGCCCTGCTATTCAATGAATGGACTCTGTTACCCTGAGCAGTGGCCAACCTGAAAATGCATCTTTTATTGCCTCTCCCTCTTTCTCCACTTGGCCCCCACATCCCTCATTCCTGCTCCATAGATCATATTCTCCAATAAAAAAGAAAACATATACGTAAGCTTTGGCTCTGGCTTTTCTTTCTGGAGAACCAGGCATGCAAAACATAATACCTGAATGAATGGATCAGGATGACAAATTCTGTGAATGGTGTCACGTGGTGCATATAAAGAACCAGGGCAAGGTTCTTTTCAAAAAGGAAAGACTTGGAAAGAATGTATAACTTGTCATATGGAAAAGAGAGTAGACATACTCTGTGTTACTCCCATTAGGTTAGACTAGACTCATAAATAAAAGTAACAGTGAGGAAAACTTTGAGTCAATGTGGAATTAGAAAAAATATTAAACTGTTAGTACTGACCTCCCTGCCTACCTCCCAGCTGCCAGCTCTCTCTTCTCAGAATCATTCTGCACAGGAGTCACAGAATAATTCTTTAATCAATAGCTTTTTAATCAAGTTATCCCTTGTTTGAACACTTACAGTAACTTGCAAACAACTAAAGGACAAGGTTCAGACTTGAACATTGGAACTGTTTGTCAACACAGTGAACTATATATGTTGTGAGGTAAGGAGAGCTCTGGCAGAGGAAGTGGTCAGGAAGATCTGTTGTAAATAAGATTCTCACGAGAGAAGGTTAGACCAGAGGTCCTCAAGGGTTCCTTCCAACTTTAAGACCACGTGACTCAGTCATCTGCCTTCAAAGTCTCATCTGCTCTTCCAGGTTCACAAATTCTCCCCAAAGCCGATGATTCTCAAATCTTGACCTCCAGCACTGACTGTCCTGCAAAATCCCAGTTCCATCTTCCAGCCATGTGCTGCACATTTCCACCATGGTGTGCCATTCTCACTTTGTATTTAGTCCATCTAAAATAGAATTCATGTCCTCCTCAACCTCCACCAACTTAATTTCTTGCCTTCTTTCTTTCTAAAGTGGCACTTTCTCATCCCCTGTGGAATCCCTAACCATAGGCAAGACCCTGCTCAAATGCTACCTCTTCCAACAGGCCTTCCCAGCCCAGCCTCGTTCATTTCTTTCATGTCTACATTAGGGCATTCATTGTCTACACTCTAACTCTACATTAACTCAAAGTTTTCCTCATTGTTACTTTTATTTATGAGTCTAGTTTAACAGCATTTTTGTTTTTAGCAATCTCAGCACCTGTACAGTGCCCTGCCCATGTAAGCACTCAAAGTATTTTGTAAATAAATCACTGAATGAATAAAGCAATGTTAAGGGACGTGATCCTCAAGTCACCACAATGCAAAACCTGAGTCATTGCCCCTCCCCTTGAATCCCGTATTCAGCCACCAATTCATTTTGCTTCTGCCTCCCTTGTCCCTTCCTCTCTCCTGGTTCATATCACCATCTCATCAATCCACCCTGAGCCTTGAATCACATTTGATAAATTCCCAGCCAGTGTTCCACCCTCTACACACTTTTAGCATATTTTAATGTCAATTCACTGTGGATAAAAATACCAGAGTATTCTTTCTAAAAATTCCACTAATGGCTTCCCTCTACACATGAAATAGAATCCAAGTGCCAGGCCAGGCACGGTGGCTCATGCCTATAATCCCAACACTTTGGTAGGCTGAGAGAGGAAGATCGCTTGAGGCCAGGAGCTCAAGACCAGCCTGGGCAACAAAGCATTTCTATGAAAAATTTAAAAAATTAGCCAAGCATAGCCATGTGTGCCAGTAGTCCTGGCTACTCAGGATGCGGAGGTGGGAGGATTGCTTGAGCCTGGGATTGTGTCACTGACTCCAGCCTGGGCCACAGTGTGGGACCCTGTCTCAAAAAAAAATAACTAAGTAAAAAATAAAATTCAAGTGCCCTGTCGAGGAAATTAGATCCTGTCTTTCCAGCTTTATTTCCCACATTGGCATGTTCTCCTCCTCATATCCCCCACCCTGGCTTCTGCCATTACACTGTCTGGCCAAATCCTGCACTTTGCTAGGTACCTGTTCAAGTCCCCTCACCCCTCACCCCTCACCCTTTCACCCCTATGAAGACATTCCTAATAACCCCAGTCCCGAGTGCCCACTCCATCTTCTAGTGAACCTCTTGCCTATAGCCATATACTCATTCCCAAAGGGTGCTTCAGGGAAAAATAACCTTCTATGATTTCCCCTCACCAAAACAAACAAACAAACAAAAAGAACAAAAAATCTTCTGGGGTCAAATAAATTTAGGAGATATGCATCCATACATATAGCAATAATAGTTACCACATTGAGTGTATGGGTCAACCACTAGTTTTGTGTATGATGTTCCAGTTAATCTGTACAACAACCCCCTGTGGTACTCTTCATATCCTAGTCTACAGATAGTAAACTGAGGTGGATTAGTCTGTTTTCATACTGCTAAAAAGAACTACCCAAGACTGGGTAATTTATAAAGGAAAGAGGTTTAATTGACTCACAGTTCCACATGGCTAGGGAGGCCTCAGGAAACTTACAATCACGGTGGAAGGCAAAGGGGAAGCAAGGCACCTTCTTCACTAGGCTGCAGGAAGGAGAATGAATGCAGGAGGAACCACCAAACAATTATAAAACCAACAGATCTCGTGAGAAGTCACTCACTATCATGAGAACAGCATGGGGGAACCACGCCCATGATTCAATTACCTCCACCTGGTCTCTCCCTTGACACGTGGGGATTATAATTCAAGGTGAGATTTGGGTGGGGACACAAAGCCTAACCATTGTCATGAAGCGAACTATTTGACAACCCATAAGCCTCAATTTTCTCATCTGTAAACTAGGATTCAAACAAGGCCATCTAACTTCAGAGCTTGTGATAGGCTCTCCTTGAATATGTATTGTCAGTTCAATTTTCAGGTATATAAAATGCTATGCAAATATAGGCATTTGTTTCCCTCAACTAGTCTGCAAGCTTTCTGGGGGCAAATGTCAGTGCTGAGGAAACGTTTGTATCTCCCACAGAGGAGTGCACACGGCCACAGAGAAGGCCCATCCTCCCAATAAAGTGTCTGATATTTAAAACTTTTCACATTAATGGACCATTTTCAATGTGTAAAAACAATCTGTTATAATTTTTCAAGGCACTTTCCCATCTGTTATTCCATTTTATTTTCATAACAATATTCAGGTAGGTTAGTGTTTTTAGTGCTTTTTGTACACAAGAAAATTGAGAAACAGAAAAGTTAGATGACCTGCCCAAGAGTGGACAACAAAGATTTGGCCTCCTACCTCTCAGCTCAGCCAAACCACAGTCACAGTCCTCTCGCCACTGACGCAAGTGTCCCACCTGGCCTCTCGGGCAGGGGCCCATTGTCCACCTCAAGTGAGGCACCTTCAGTCTGCTCAATCAACCCCTGGACTGTCAACCTCGGAGACATAGAAAAATGTAAATTTTTTTTTAGAAAACAATAAATAAAAGCTTTCTGAAGCATCTACCTTGAATCTATTCAGGCCACTGTTTTGTGGAAATTAAATCACTGTCTCTCTGAAGTGAATTACAGGAAGAATACATGATATTACACAAAATCAAGCTCCCATTCCTTTTGCGACTGCTTTCTTTTTCTTACACCTTTTGTTTATCCAATCATGTTGCCTGTTTGTTTCAGTATTTGAACACTATAATTGGAACATAAACTATAATAGGTCTCTTTACATCTCCTTGTGGATATGTGTATGGAAATTGTTCACGCACAGGCAGAGACGTAGCCTTTACTGGGTAGAACTCAGTCCTCTCACCTTTGCAAAGACACATTTTCTGTTCTCAAAGCCTTTGCCCAAAGTAATGGGCTTCAGTATTTCTATAAGCAGTAATCTACTTTTTCTCAAAAACTCCCTCTGGTCTGCAGGGGAGGCTGTTTTCAATGAATTTTTCCATCCTTTCCTTTCTCGTCGTCTTTTTCCTGATCAATGTTTTAGTCTAACTGCTTGATTTTCAAATTACTTTGTAATTACAAAATGTTTAGCTAATTTTAGCTTAATTCCAAAAAGCGATTTTCATTGGTGCCATCTCTGTCTTTGTCTGTTTCTTTCCTTGGCAATATTGTAGCTAGATGTGAAATTAATTGTGCCCTGATTTTAACAATGCTACCTGAACTAGCTAGCTGTTCTTCTTTGAGGAAGCATCAATTAAAAGAAAAAAGCATTCAAGCTGATGGATAAAAGAATTAGGGTCTCTTAGCCTGGGAAAAGGTTGAGGGGTAACTATAATGGTCTTTAAGTGCATAGGAGATAATGGCTAGTTGTCGGCAGCTGCAGGGAGAAAAGAACAAAAGGGAATCAGTTTTAAGAGAGAATGTGGAAATTCAGAACAGCGATAAGGAATAAATTACTATCTAAAGACAGGGCTGCTGTAACTGCAAGTGAGACAAATTCATGGTACATCTGTTTTGCTGGAGTCCCTGGAAATCTCCTGCTCTCCTCCCCCAAATTCCCTTGTTGCCTTTAGCGAGCCCTCAATCTCCTCTACCATTATCACTTCCATATTCCTGAAAAGCAGTCCTGAAGACATTTTTCTAAAATCAAATATTCACGTGATTCATTAAGTCACAAGCATATCAGTATGACTTAGATGGGACCAGAAACATAATTTGTAGGGTGCAGTATAAAATGAAAATGTGGAGTCCCTTGTTCAAAAACTAAAGACTTGAAGACGGCAACAGGAGAGCATCAACACCAAATGTGGGGGCCTTCTAAATGTAGGACCCTGTGCTTCTGCACAGGTCACACACCCATGATGCTGGCCCTGATGGCTTATTTTGATCACATGCTGAAAATAAGGAGGTTGGACCAGGTGGCTTGTAAGAACCCATAAGAATCTTTGAAGCCATGAACCTAGATCGAGTGCCTCATCATGGAAAAACAAGCTTCGTGAGATCATGATGGTGGGAAGGGGGCACCATGAGGGGACAGGGAAAGAAGATTCAGAGGGAGATGAAAATGAGCCCATTCACTCTGCAGTTATGGAGGGGGGCCTGCCCTGAGCAAAAGATGATATGATGAGTATGTGGCCAAACTGCAAGGTAAGCCTTGAGTACTTGCTATCTCCTTGTTCATGCCCCTTTCTTCAATACCTGCAATTGGTCCTTGGCCTCCAGCAGCTGAGAGATCTCCATGGAAGGCCCTCTCTTCTCAACATTGACCAGCTCCCATGTTTCCTCCATCCAAACCCATTAGTTCTGTGCCTCTATTCCCGCTCTCTGTACTGTAAAACTGATAAGCTGATATACAAGCTCAGATGTTATTGGTCAATAAAGTTTTAACACCTAAAGCTGTCATTTCTAAAGTGGCTCACTTAAGAGGAAAGAAAAGATCAAACCCAATCCTTAACATCCTAGGAGAACAGCCTAAAAGGGAATGAGGTAAATCCAAAGTTTAATTTAATGTTTTGTTTTATTTTTCAATCTTAAATATGTGAATGCTACTTTCTAGTCTATAATATCATTGGGTCTATTTTCGTCTTTTTAAGGAAGTTTAACATGTCAAATTATTTACATCTAGAACAAAATAGGTTGGCTCCACTTTCATTTTTCTCCAGGCATAAACAGAATATTTGATCCAGTGCAATTATGACCCAAGGAGCCAGTAGGTTTTTATTTTATTTTATTTTGATTAATTAGAAGTTAAACAAACACCTGTTCATAAGGTGACAAAACTCATTTTTCAAAGACTAACTGTGGGGTTTGCAAAGGCCAATGTAGAGTCTAAGGTCTGAAAAGAGTGTACTAGCCCTTGGGACTAATAAAATTATTATATGTTCTCCCAAAACAGAACATCCACTTCATTTTGATGTAACCCATTTTCTAATAGCCAATAGTTTCTTGATAACACAAAAGTAATACATATCAGCTTTTGCAATCATGTACTCTTTGTGTGGTCAAAAAAATGAGATTGGCTAACACAGAAAAGGTGGAGTTGGTGGATTTCCTTGTGCATTCTGTGACCAAAACATTTAAGGCAACAGAAATTCAACTTAACCCCTGCACCACTGATTCTTACCTACACACATACAAGTTGATATTTCACATTTATGCTGTAGTTTCGCTGCACCACTGGAGGGAAAATGCTGGTCAGTCTCCTTGAGACACCATTTGCATGTTAATTTCTGGTTGACTTTTAGTAAATATCGGCAAGAAAATAATTGCCGTCGTTTGCTGACCACTTCTCACAGGAGAGGCGCAATGCCAAAGGCCACGTACCCATCCTCTCCTCTCCACTACACTGATGCTAAGGAGGATGCTTATCTCACTGAGCCATTATGAGGATTAGGTGAGCTCATCATAATCCGCAATCAATGTTAGCTAATATTAACTAAGTTGCATATGCTATTTTCTTTAATCCCCCTGATAATCTCCTGATTAATAAATTACTGAGATAAAACTACTAAATAACAGAGCTGGAATCTCACCACAGTCACTATAATGAAAAGCCTGTGCTCGCTCCTCCTGTTGCATTCTAAGCCCAGGCTGGCCAGGGAACTTTTTTCCAAGAATCACCTCTGCTTTCACCCCTTTGTGAAACCACCTCCACTGACCATCCCAGTGAGAAGTGCTTGCTTCCCTTTGTTGGTAATACTCATCTGACATTTACTATATGTTTCTTTACTTCTTATGTGAATATAGTTTATCTTGGTTAAAAAACAAAAAGTAGGGGGTGGGGTATGTAATACAGCCATTAAAGTAATGGCAAAAACTGCGATTACTTTTGCACCAACCTACTAGAAAATGGTGTTGGGTAGTCTCACAAAACCAAAAATAGAACTATCCCACTACTGAGTATTCCTTTCCCAATGGAAAGGAAATCAGTGTGTCAAAGAGCTACCTGCACTCCCATGTTTATTACAATACTATTCCCAATAGCCAGGATATGGAATCAACCTAAGTATCTGTCAATGGATGAATGAAAACAGAAAATGTGGTGTATATGCACAATGAAATTCTATTTGGCCATAAAAAATAATGAAATTCTGTCATTTGCAATGACATAGGTGAACCTGGAAGTCATCATGTTAAGTGAAATAAGCCAGGCACAGAAAGACAAATATTGCAATGAACTCACTCATGAAGCTAAACAAGTGAATTTTATAGAAGTGGAGAGAAAAGTAGTGGTAACTAAAGGCTGAGAAGGGGAGTGGGTGGGAGGTAGGGGACAGAGAGAAATTGCTTAATGGATACAAAATTACAGCTAGATAGTGTTAGATACCACTGTAGGGTAACTACAGTTCACAACAATTTAATTTATATTTTCAAATGACTAGAAGAGAGGATTTTTTTTTGAGACAGGGTCTTGCTATGTTGCCCAGGCTGATCTCAAACTCCTGAGCTCAAGCAATCCTCCCATCTCAGCCTTCCACAGAGCTGGGATTATAGGTGTGTCCCACTGCACCTGGCAAAGAGAATTTTTGAGAGTTTTCAACAGGAAGAAAAGATAATTGTTTGAGGTGATAGATACGCTAATTACCCTGATTTGATTATTACACACAGTATACAGGTATACAGGTATTGAAATATCATACTGTAACCCATGAATATGTACAATTCCTATGTGTCCATTAAAAAACAAAGAAAAATAATTTTTAAGGAAATAAAAGGCATATTCTTGGCACTGATTTGGAAGCATTCATCTTCATCAAGTCATCTTCTATTCACTCTCCTGGTGTGGTGTCTACTAGCTCTTGAATTTCTCCGTGATCCATATTTTGAAAGCTTCCACCCACTACTTTTTTTTGCCATACCCACAATCTGGTTCATTAGTTCCTCGATTGCCTCTGTCGCAAATCCTGTGAAGTCATGCACAACATCTGGACACAATTTTCTCTGGCAGGAATTTATTGTTTGGGGCTTGATCATTTTCACAGCTTTCTCTATAAGACAATGGCATCTTCGATGATGTACAATCCTTCCAGACTTGCATGATGTTCTCTCTGTTAGGGTTCTCTCCCTTGCATTGACACTCCTTTCCATAGAGTATCATATAATGAGCCATAAATGTCCTTATGACCCCTGATCTAGAGGCTGAATTAGGACGTTATGTTTGGGGGCAAGCAGACCACTTTGACGCCTTTGGGGTTGAACTCATGGGATTTGGGGAGGCCAAGAGCATTATCCAATATCAAAAGAACTTTAAAAGGCAGCCCTTACTGGCAAGGTACTTCCTGACTTCAGGGACAAAGCATTGATGCAATCAATTCAGAAGAAGGTTTCTCATTGTCCAGGCCTTCTTGTTGTGCAACCAAAAGACCAACAGCTGGTGTTTATTTTTCCCTTCAAGACTCAAAGGTTAACAGCTTTATAGATAAGTGCAGTCCTTATCATAAACCCAACTGCATCTGCACAAAAAATAAAGTTAACCTATTCCTTCCTGCCTTAAACCCTGGTACTCACTTCTCTTCCTTACTAATAAGTGTTCTTTATGGCATTTTTTCCCCCCAGGAATAGGGCACTTTTGTCTGCATTAGAAGCCTGTTCAGGCAGCTATCTTTTATCCTTAATGATTTTTTCAATCGTGTCTGGGAACTCTTGTCTGTTGCCTCTTGGTCGGCAGAAGCTGCTTCTCCTGTTATCTCGACATTTTTAAAGCCATGCCCCTTTCTAAAATTATCAAACCATCCTTTGCTGGCATTAAATTCTCTGTCTTTAGATCTTTCACCTTCCTTTACTTTGTCATATAACTTTGCTTTTTCTCAAATCACATTAGATTCTATAGGTATGCCTTTCTTATAGCAATCTTACACCCACATAAAAGCTCCATTTTTAATATGAGATTATAAGGTATTTCAAAAAATGTACAAGGTTTTTGTGTCTGCTGGCATAGCCACAGTAATGGCTTCAGGAATTTTCTTTTTGACTTTTTGCAATAATTGTTATGCTAGATTCATTTATCTTGAAATAGTGGCAACTGCAGCTGCAGCTCTCAATCTGTGGTACATATTAAGGAATCCAGTTTTTCTTGTAATGTCATAACTTCTATCTGCTTCTTGTGAGCACCTCCAGCATCATTAGTGGCACTTTGTGTGGGTCCCACAATGTGACTTAAGGTTTACAAGGTTGCACTAAACATGATGAAAAATACACAAGAACTGTAACAGGTCACACTTTACTATGATATGCAACTTACTGGAGATGATTAGTCACACAGTATTTTAAGCAGATACTTGCAACACTTGAGCCCACTGCAATAGCAACAGGAGGGAGCTGCGAAATTATTACAGTTCTAAAGTATGTACTATGGTTAATTTTATGCAGTTGTGATTTAATGCTGCCTCTTTACATTTGCTTACATTTCTCTGGACTTGGAATGGTGCCTTGTACAGTCTGTAAGTTGGTATGCATAAGTTTTGATAAATTTCAACTTTTTATAATAGACTAAATTGTATGTACTTTATGGTAGCAAATGATAAAATATTCTAGTATCCACATATATTCTATGCATTCATCACATAACTAACTTTTTCTTAATTTTTTTTCAATATTTCTAGGCTACACAGCTCATCTGCAAGGTTTTTCAAATCATTGCAAATCTCCAAAAAACTTTCCAATATATTTATTGAAAAATATCCATGTATAAATGGACTCAGACAGTTCAAATCCCTTTTGTTCAAGGTTCAACTGAACTGCTATTAATCCCTACCACATGTTGAGTATTTATCATGTGTCAGACATGGTACTATTCATTTTATACACATTATCCTATTTACCATTGTTTGTATCTTCATTTTAATAAAAAAGATCCCAAAATTAATTTAATGAGGTTATAAAGCTTGAAAGTCATATGGCTAGTAAGTTGTAGAAGTAAGGCTCAAAAGCAGGTTTTTCTGACTCCAAAACCACCATGACATCCCTCCTTCCCTGCCAAAAATATGCATTTCCAAGTATATTATTTACAAGTTTGAGAAATACTGGACTAAATAATAGAAACCACAGTGGCAGAGAGCCCCAAGGAAATAATATTTCTAAATAGCCATGGAGGACTCTGGATTAAAGACAGAAAGGTGAAAACACCCTTTGAAGGAAAAAAAGAAAGTGCTTTTCAAAAAAAAAGTCATAGCCAGCCAGTTATCTTTTGTTAATTGTATCAAGACAATTATTAATTATTCCACTTTAGAGACACCCAGTTGTAAAACTTGCCTCCGAAAGCAAGAACAGAGATTGGGTTTGCAGGAAATGAAAAAGAAAGGCTTCAAAGTGCAGCAGGACGCCCCACTGCAGTCAGCCTCATCTGCTGCTTACAGCCTGGGCCTCAGTATGTTCAGCAAACTTAGGGAACTGGAGCTGTGCATTCTAGTCAGAAGACGGGAGCAAAAGTTGTGCAGATTTTTCAAAGCATATTGTAGATTCTTGGAGTGGTTGGTGGGTTTCCAATATGCTACACATATCCAAATCTCTCTAGTACTGCTAAATTTAGGTTCCATAATAAATAATGCATAATCAACTTTGAAATTTATTGAGACACAATTTGAATTAGGGGAAATTACTGTGAATTTAGCAAGAATGCCCTAGGAATAAGAACACAACAGGAACCAAATGGCCCAGACTATGAAAAATAAATATGGTCTTGTGAGGTGATTGGGACCCCACTTTTCAAGGCTGCAAATAGCAAAAAGAGAATGAGAAGGAAAAATAAGAGTTTTCAAAACATTATAAAATTTAGAGCTTTTTGGTTTATAGTGAAATGGACTTGACTCCGGTAGGAAAACCAAGGACCTTGGTTATCATGCTGCTTAGACATTTTGGATGATGTTACACTCAGCATGCATCCTATTAATATTTGGAGCTATATTTCCTTTTTCTAATTCTGAATATTTAATCATTTTTCAAACAGAAAAACATAGCCTGTATTCCTACTGAATTTACCAGGGAGAAATTCTTTTAAAGACACAGTAGTTTATTGGTAGAATTTGTTGGATATCCTGCATTCACCTTCAGAATGGTCCCTATATGTGCACATCTCATGTGTCATTAATCGATTTTAATACTCCATGACTAACAAGTTCTTCTAGAAACCATGTTTCTGTACTTCTGGGAAACAATCTTAAAAAAAATAAAGCTGAACCAGAAATAGAAAGGGTTAGTCTTCTATTTTTTCACACATAGAAAGCATGGGTGCAATTCTGTTTTAATGGCAGAATAAATGGTATAGTGATAATGTTTCACGCTAATGAATTAAATTTGGGTCACCAATGTAAAATAGAAATGTTTCTGATAGTTATGGCCTGGAATACGAAATTTGAAAAGAAGTACAATTGCTCCGGAAAATGTTTCTTTGTATTTAAAAAAGGAGACTATCATTTTAACATTTCTCTTAACTTTGCTAAAAATAATAGCCATGACAGAATCCTTTTACCCCTGCTAACAGGGATGACAAATGGAAAAAAATAACTAAAGAACCACAGTGACCTCTAGTGGAAAGAAGCAGAATAGGTCTTCATTCACAGCAAGTAGTTAACCATGCAGAGAATGATTTTGCCCACAAAAACATTCTTTCTACAAATAAAATGGAAAGAAAATAATAGTTATTTTAGTCCCAAAAAATAATTCATATTTATGCTTGGACCTGATGTTTTAGTTACTAGCAGTTTCAGAGATATTTTAAACTATAGAATATGTGGTTGTAATCATGCTATATGCATACTTTTACATGCTCCAATTTAATTTTAACATGACAACACAAGTATTTCCCTATGGTATTAAAAAAAATCTCCCCAGGCATCTTTTTTGATGAGCCACAGTTTACTTAATCTTTCTTTTTTCTAAAAAAAACTTTAAAAGAAACAAAAATTTTGCAAAGAAATCCAAATAGAATTAACAAAGCATTGCATAGTAAGGAAGGTTCTAGGGCAACTTAATAAACTCATTGAGATGATTTCTAATCCAAATATTGATTATTAAATGAGCATCTACTACATTCAACTTGCTGATATTAAAAGGACTCCATGAAGGACCCAGCAAAAAAGGTGATGCTGACAAAAGAAGTGAGGCTGGAGGGATATGATCGAGGTGATTGAAAGGCGCGTGCATATGAACAACACGAGGCAGTGCACTGCAGTGGGTACCAAATGCCATGGCCGACTAAGGAGATGAGAATGGGGAAAGCATCCCAGCCCTCTAGAAAAGCAACTAGTGAATCCATCAAAGAATTGGAGAGTTGAAGAGGAGAAGGAAGATATACATAAGATAGAAGGAATAATAAGCAAAATTACAGAAGCAGGAGTTCACAGGGTTTTTTCTAAAGGATGGAGAGTAGATTGTTCCAGCAGAGGACTTGGAAGAGCACACTTCTTGTAACACAAAGGGGGTGAAAAGAACAGGTGCAGAGCATCATCCCCCTCCCAGTCATGGTGCCAGGAGGTTCATGTGCTTTGTTTCACTTACTCAGCCCAGCCTTGCAATGCAGTAATGTAACTGATGCCATTTTAAGATGAGAAACCTGAGAAGCTCAAAGGAGGTAATTCTTGGCCAGTAAATGGAAAAGACAAGATTTGAGGAACCTGATCAGTTGTCCTGTGTGGACTGCATTTTCTAAAGTGAGAAAATCTTATCCCTTGCCATCATGTTTAATCTATTCACTTACTTAGAAAAAGAAAACCCTTTTATTATAGAAAGTACAATACTGCACTTCAATCAAGACTCTGTCTAATCATCACAAATATAGGATATTGGCCTCTGAATTAATTACAATCGCAATTAATGGCTTTAAATTCTTTCAGACTCCTCAACCCACAATTTCCTCTTGTATGTGAAACTTATATAGCTGGAAACTATGATACCAAGAATAAAGCTTCTGAACTAGCCTTGGTAAAATTGCAGTGAGCCTGGGTGATGGGATCAATCACAGCCCAAACCTCAGCATCATGCAATACGCCATGTAACAAATATGCGCCCGTACCCCCTGAATCTGAAATACAAATTGAAAGTATAAAAAATGAAATAAAATAAAACTGCAGTGAGGCTGACTCTTCTCTTTCCCTTTCAATGCAGAGGAATGAAAGAGGTGGAGTCAGAACAAGAGCAGCAACGAGGCCCCTTGGGGTGGCCTTGTTTGTGTCCAGACTGCTCTCAGGCAGTCCCATGTGCCCACAGTGTTCCTATATAGAGCACACTCACATTTACAGCACCCCTACCAATTGCCTTATGCCCTTCACATATGTTCATGTGATGCTCATATCCAGCCACCCAGAGTCACAGAGCACAGGAAAGCTGTGCCCACGAAGTTCAGGTGCCGAGTCCTCACATTCAAGTACAGTCCAACAACCACAACGTGGGTTCAGACTCACTCAAGTTCTTTACTTGCGTTTCTCAAATATTCTGAAGGAAGTATGTAGGTCACAGCAATACTCTTTTAAAATTCCTTCTTCCTCTCTCCTCTTCTTCCCTCACCAACCACAACTACTTTGGCACCTCTAATATTTCAAAATTTCCCCCCAAAAAAAATTCCAAATTAAAAACTCCTGCTCTAAAAGATACTGTTAAGAAAACAAAAATACAAGCAATAAGCTAGGAGAAACATACCTGCTGGGAGATATATTTGCAAAACACAAATCTAATAAAGGGCTTGTATTTAAAATATACAAAGAACTCTTTAAAATTCAACAATAAGAAGACCAACAACCCCATTAAAGAGTGGGCAGGATCTGAACAGACGTCTCACCAAAGAAGATATATGGATGGCAAATAAGCACATGAAAAGATGCCCTACATCAGGGAAATGTGAATTAAAATAACAATGAGATACCACTACATACCTATAGGAATGACTAAGACCCAAAACATCAACAACACCAAATGCTGGCAAGGATGTGAGGAGGTGGAGCACCGGGAACCTTCATCCATTGCCAGTGAGAATGCAAAATGGTACAGCTACTTTGGGAGACAATTTGTCAGTTTTGTACAAAACTAAATACATTCTTAACATACTATCCAGCATTGTATTTCTTGGTACTTACCCAAATAAGCTGAAAATTTGCATCCACAAAAAACTGCATACAGATCTCAATAGCAGTTTATTCATAATTGCCAAAATCAGAAGCAAACAAGTTGACCTTCAATAGGTGAATGGATAAACAAAATGTGGTACATTCATACAACTGAATATTATTCAGTCATAAAAAGAAATGAGTTATCAAGCCACAAAAAGACACAGATGAAACCCAAATTCATATTGCTAAGTAAAAGAAACCAGTCTGAAACTGTATGATTCCAGCTATCTGGCATTCTGGAACAAGCAAAGCTATAGAGGTAGTAAAAGGATCAGCGATTCGCGGTTGCCAGGGATTGGTAGGTGAGGGATGGAAGAATAAATTGTATAGAGAGAGTACAAAGGATTTTTAGGACAATGAAACTATTCTATGTGATACTAAAGTGGTAAAAACATATCATTAGGCATCTGGCAAAAGCCATAGAAGTTTGTAACATAAACAGTGAACTCTAATATAAACTGTGGATTTGAGTTTAATAATAATCTATCAATATTGGCTCATCAATTGTAGCAAATGTACCACACCAATGCAATATGTTAACAATGGGGAAATTGCAGGGAGGGGACAGAGTATGTGGGAACTCCCTGTTCTTTCTGTTTATTTTTTTTCTGTAAACCTATAATTGCTCTACAAAGTCTATAAATGTTTTAAAAAGTTTTCCTCTCCACTTAGAAGTGGTCACTAGAGCCAGCTGTTGTGGGTGCCAGAGGACTGGGAGAGATGTGTCATCCTCCTCATTGCAGTTCTCATGAGAATCTGCCCACATGCTCTTTGACACAGTGTCTCTCCTCTTTGCCATTATTTTGTTTACTGGAGGCTAATTTTCATCTTGTTCCACATGGGCTTCTTCTTAAGCCCGTGTCACCATCACGCTGTGGTTTGTGTGATGCCACATGGCCTTAGAAGAGGCCCAGAACAAGATGGAGCACCCATCACCAATTGGGCTTCACCATGGAGAAACAGCTCACTGGGAGGTAGACATTGCTCCACGGGAAAGTAGCGGTGACGTGGAGGACACAGAATGCTCAGTACCTTCCCAGAGGAATGCCAAAAGGAGCTCCGAACTGATGTGAGCCTCAGGTGCCAGATCTAAAGAGGACCAGGGGCAAGGGCAGCCCACAGGGAAAATGACCTCCCTGCTCTGACTGGTTGTTCAGAGAAATCCTTCTTGGAACCTGTCCCTTCCTTTGATCTTTTGTGAAGCTTTCCTTAGAAAACTGAAACTCAGTGTCTAAGTCTCTTTCTTCAGATCTTCCTGAGTCTACTTCAGAAAGTTCTTTTAGGAAACGCCTACTTTGGGAGTCCCCCAAAGCAGCCCCTATTAAAGCACTCTGGATTTTCTGAGACGAGATAAAACTTAAAAATAAATTATTTAACAAACTTCTTAAAGAAACCTGTGCAGAAGACTCTTGAGTAATTAAAGGAAGCTATCAAACCCCAAACTGATACAAATCATCGGTCTCCCACAGCTGAGTTCAAAAATAACATCTTAGTTGGAGGAACTCACTTCTTTGTTTTGAGAGTTAAATATGCAAATAACTTCCTGCCTAGTTCCTTATTTTCAAGGATTAAATTTTTCCTATGGCTCTGAACAACCTCACTTTTCTTGTCTGATAACTGTCAGTCTGCCAAATCACTCAGGAGGAAATGTTTACAATGCAGTGCATATGTTTTTAGTTTATCGCTTTGCCATCCGTTCGTGGAAAACTCTCAGCACCAAAACATGCATACACATTGTCCTCTAGTCTTCCACTACCTAAGCAGTGAACACCAGAAGAAGTTTGGCAAAGATCTGTTAATGCAGATAACCTTTTCACCAAGATGCACAGAATATTGCCTAGACACACAGAATAAACTGGATTAGTTAGGTGCCAAGTCAATGGATACATTTCAAAGAGAAAACTATTTTCCTCATACAACCTCAGTTAAAACAAAAAGGTAAAAATGTAGCCCTGGGATGTAAAAAGAAAAAGACATCTTTTCTCTAAGAACTATAGCCAAGGTGCCATTTAGAGCAATTCCTATTGATTTACAATATTTAGTGTGGACATATTTGCTTCATACTTTTCAAATTGTTACTTTGAAGCTTTTCTTTACTTTTACTAGAAAGGGTGGTATTAAATTTACTTAATGTTTCCTGAGTGCCTGTTTTGAGATTATTGCTCCTTAGATCCTGCTTGTAAACATATGGAGAATTTTACAATCCCCTTAAAATATGGTAACTATATCAGAGAAAGAGTGTTCTGTGATAACCCCAACTGAAATTTCTCTGGGTTTTGATCTTTCATATTATTAAAGATTCATTTCTTTTATTATAGATTGGATTTAAACTTCAGCTGAACTTTTCTGAATGCAAAGCAAAGCTAGATCTGGACAGGATTGAGCAGGGTTCATTTGCAGGATTGCCAGCCTCATTGCCACAAGAAATGAACAAATTTTTAAGAGATGGCTAGTTCTAGCTTTATTGAATTTTGACCAAATTTCAGTTATTGCAAATCTCAAAAAAAAAAAAAGTGAGAATAAGATACCCTTACAGAGTAATTTTTTATTTCCTGGGCTGGTTCATTCGGCTTGATGATGACTGGGTGCTAATGAGACCTGAGGTGGGGATTGGAAGCTCAAACTGACCAGCTTGCTTTTCACCAAGAAAACCTCCCTTGATTGTCCCCATTAAGCTTCTCAAAGATGTACCATTTTGGTTGCCATGGATACCAGGAAAGAATAATGGGCAAATCTGCACAAATCCATGATTGCTAATCACTTCTGGAAAAATCAACCAGAACTCCAGCCCTACTGAAAATGATCCATAGCATCATTTTGAATAGAGACAAATGCAACTTTCTCTACATTGGAACAAAACTTCTAAAAGCTAAAGTTCACCATCACTTTTTGGGCTCTGCCTTTCCCACCAACGTGTATGCATATTCGTGGAAAAAAAAATGTCAATCAATACCGTGACTACCTTCACTTTCAGTTCTGAATCCAACTGGAAGAAAATTGTTGCAAAACGTCCTTTATGTTCTAATATACTGGGAGCCTAGCTTGATGTTAGCCACGGAGACAAAATGAAAAATTAAAGCGTTAGTAGATTCTTTTTATAATCCAGCAGGGAACTATTTACCTCAAAAGCCCTCCAGGGTAAAGACAAAAGCAGATGATTTCTATAAAAGCACCACTTACAGAAAATATGAACGTCACTAAATTAATATATATTTTTAAGCCCCCACCATGAGCCAAGCACTCAAGTTATTAGCAAGCCCTCAAGTTATGAAAGAAAATTGAAAACCTGCTGATATGGGTTGGATCTGTGCCTCCACCCAAATCTCATTTTGAATTGTAATCCCCAGTGTTGGAGGTGGAGCCTGGCGGGAGGTGATTGGATCACAGGGCGGTTTCTAATGGGTTAGCACCATGCCCCTAGTGCTATCCCCTGATACAGTTCTCAGAAGATCTGGTTATTTAAAAGTGTGTGGCACTTTCCCCTTCACTCTCTGTCTTCCTCCTGCTCCAGCCATGTGGGACATGCTGGCTTCCCCTTAGCATTCTGCCATGATTGTAAATTTCCTGAGGTTTCCCCAACCATGCTTCCTGTACAGCCTGCGGAACCATGAGCCAATTAAACCTCTTTTCTTTACAATTGACCTAGTCTCAGGTAGTTCTTTATAGCAATGTGAGAATGGACTAATACATCTGCCATTTTCGAAAAGTTTACACTAGGTTGCGCACAGTGAGTGGCTCAAGTTTGTAAATCCAGCATTTTGGGAGACTGAAGAGGGCAAATTTCTTGAGTCCAGGAGTTCGAGACCAGCCTGGCCAACATAGCAAAACCCCGTCTCTACTAAAAACACAAAAAATTAGCCAGCATGGTGGCGCATGCCCATAATCCCAGCTACTCAAGAAGCTGAAGTGGGAGAATTACCTGAGCCCAAGAAGTTGAGGCTGTAGGGAGCTGAGATCGTGCCACTGCACTCCAGCCTTGGCAACCAGAGTGAGACCCTGTCAAAAAAAAAAAAAAAAAAAAAAAGCTTACTCTCTATGTGGGAAAATGAGGCATGCATACCAATCAACTTGACAGCAGCACAAGACTGGGTCTAGTATACTCATATTCTGGAAAAGTTGGCACAGGTAAGTCCTATGGAGATCAGGAAACAAAAAAAATCTTTGTGGAGCACAGTAATCCAGGAAAGTCTCTTCAGAGATAATAAGGCTTCAGGTAGATTTGATTTGATTTGATTTGGAGGTAAATAAAAGAATAGGCATTCCAGGTCAGAGGAGACTGCTTGCTTCCATCAGGGTGCTGAGGGAAGGCCACTCTCAGGAGACGGTGTTTGTGCCAGAGGCATTTGAACCAGAGCAACTCCAGCTTGAGTAGAAGCTGGGTAAAATAAGGCTGACACCTACCGGGCTGCCTTCCAGGATGGTTAGGCATTCTAAGTCACAGGATGAACTAGAAGAGCAGCACAAGATACAGGTCATAAAGACCTTGCTGATAAAACAGGTTGCAGTGAAGAAACCGGCCAAAATCCACCAAAACCAAGATGGCAATGAGAGTGGCCTCTGGTCGTCCTTACTGCTACACTCCCACCAGCGCCATGACAGTTTACAAATGCCATGGCAACATCGGGAAGTTACCCTATCGTTCTAAAAAGAGGAGGCATGAATAATGCACCCCTTATTTAGCATGTAATCAAGAAATAACCATAAAAATAGGCAACCAGCAGCCCTCTGGGCTGCTCTGCCTATGGAATGGCTATTCTTGTATTCCTTTACTTTCTTAACAAACTTGCTTTCAATTTACTCTATGGACTCGCCTCAAATTCTTTTTTGCATGAGATCCAAGAACCCTCTCTGGAGTCTGAATTGGGACCTCTTTCCAGTAACATTTGAGCTGAGACTTAAATTATGAGGACGGGTCAACCTGCAGGTATCAGGCAGAGGGAACAGCAAGAACATTTGTCCTGAAGGGAAAAATCATTCATGCTCATATTCAAAGACAGAAAGAAGGCTGACATGGCAGGTACACAGGGAAAGAGAGAGGGAGAGTGGTGGGCCACCTCAGCAGAGCAGTCAGGGACAGACTGTCAGCCCTTTTCTACCCTTTATTTTAATTGCAACAGAAACTCATTAAATTATTTTAGGTTTGGGCAAATAGTTCTGGTAAGCAAGTTAAGTGATGCAATTTGTATTTTTTAAAGCTCACTGGTAGCTATGAGAAGAATGGATACTGGAGGGAGGGGTAAGGAAAGAAGCAGGGAGATGATCAGGAGAAGCCTGTAGCAAAGACATAGGCTGGACCTTTGGGGGTGGCCCCAAGAGTGAGAGAAGTGAACAGTCTAGAGGTGTATTTTGGAAGCAGAACATGCAGGACATGCTGGTGATTTTGACAGAAGAGGGAAGAAGGGAAAGAGAAGAACCAAGGTTGACATCTAGGCTTTTGACCTGAGCAGTCTGGAAGATGGTGAAACTTCTTACTGAAATGGGGATGACCTGAAAAAGAATTTGGTCAGTGGACAGGGGAAAATCAAGAGAGTTCCTTATTAGACATGTTATTTTTTATACCTATTTTCTACCTATATCTCTCACGGATAGGAACTACCTGCAGAAACTTGGTAGCAAGGGCCTAATCAGTAAGGCATTTATTTTTCTCATATGGCAAAAAAAAAAAAAAAAAAAAAAACAGGAAGATGTAACTACATCATGGTTGATAGAGCTATTCAAGGATCCCTTTTTCTTCCTGCTCAAGCACCAAAAAAATAATGGCTTTCATTCTACAGCTGCCCCATGATTACAGTATGTGTTCTATCTCCAACTTCTGGTCCAAGTTTCAGGCAGGAATAAGAAGGAAGCAAAATGAGGAAGTATATTAGTCTTTTCTCATGCTGCTAATAAAGACATGTGCAAGATTGGGTAATTTATAAAGGAAAAAGGTTTAATTGACTCATAGTTCAGCATGGCTGGGGAGGACTCAGGAAACTTATAATCATGGCGGAAAGGGAAGCAAACACATCCTTCTTCACATGGCGTCAGCAAGAAGTGCAGAGCAACAGGGGGGAAAGTCCCTTATAAAACCATCAGATCTCATGAGACTTATTCACTATCATGAGGACAGCGTGGGAAAAAACCCACTCACATGATTCAATTACCTCCCACCAGGTCCCTTCCATAACAGGTGGGGTTTATGGGAGCTATAGTTCAAGATGAGATTTGGGTGGGGACACAGCCAAACCATATCAGGAATGTTGTGTGTCTTTATCAAGGTTAAACAATTTCCAGAAAGCCCCAGAAGATTTTGGTTGGCATCTCCCATGGCTACCCATAACTGGAAGAGAGTCTAGAAAATATCATTCTTAGCTATGCCCATTGCTATCCCAAACAATATTATGGTTCTAGTATGGAAAAGTGGATAGTGAGAAGAGAGCTGACTGTGTTTAGCTATAATATCCAAGTAGAGATTCAAAGTAGACTGTTGGCTACAGAAGTCTGGAGTCCAGGGCAGTCATTAAAGATATTTTTAAAATACTCATCAGCCTGTAAAGGATATTTAAAGCCATGGGACTGAGTACAGTTAGTCATATAAAAAGTGAAGAAAGAGAAGAGGTCTCTAGACTGAGCTTGGAAACCTTCCAGTATTCCAGAGTCTAGTAGAAGAGGTAGCAAAAAAAAAAAAAAAAAAAAAAAAAGCTGAAAGGAGCAGTAAGAGAGGCAAAAGGAAAACCAAAGGAACGTGCTGACCACTGGTGAGAGGTCAAGGTAGGGAGGACAGGGAAGTGGCCACTGGTTTTGGCAACATGGAGATTGTTGGTAACCATAAAAAAGTAGTTTTACTAGAGTGACAGGGGTCAGACTGGAGTGGGCTGAAGAGTGACTAGAGGGTAAGAAAGTGGAGACTGATTATAGAAAACCTTTCCAATAAACCTTGCTAAAAAGAAAACAGATAAAGCAGTGATAGATGACTTCAAGAGAAGTTTCTGGTAATTAGTCTGCTTGCTTGCTTGCTTGCTTGCTTGGCAAGTGAAAGATACTAGAATATGTTTCTCTGCTGATAGAGAATCTTGAATTTCAAGCCAGGAGGTTAAAACTTAAGTTTAGAAACATTGCGAGTTTTTAACAAGAAAATGGTATGATGAAGTCAATGTTTTAGAAAGATTCACCTAAAAAGAGCTGTCCACAAATTGTGTAAAATTGGAAAAGTATACATAGAAATGAAAAGTGCTGTATGTCACCCAAAGGGAACCACTGATGCAACAGCAGATAGCCTTAAAGAGGCTCCCGAGGTAAGTCAGCCACGAGTCTTCTGATGGCTAAAGAATGGGCCCCAGAAGGAGCATTCAGAATTGATGCCTCTCCAAAAGGCAAAATTTAAACTTAAAGTCTGTCTCTGAGAGACCATCATAAAAACTCCAAACACCATAAAATATCTGGTGATAAAATATTGAAGGCATCACTAAAATCTGCTAAATATTAAACGGATGAATGTGTTAGATCAGCACTTATTTTTATTCTTATAATTTATAGAGCTGTGTAAATCTATATGGTACTTTATAGAACATAAAGCACAAAAGACAGAATTCCTGTCCTGTGAAGTTTACAGTCTCATTCAGACATAAACTAAAACACTAGATGATGACCCCTAAAATGTTCTTTCCAACCAAAGTGATTGGAGAAGCCAGAAGCACCACCAACACAACCCTGTCCTCAGCCCCAACAGAAAATTCTGTCAGTGACCACAGTTACTTACCAATTTTTGTTCATGTGTTGCACGTTTATTCCAAAATACTTGGAAATGAAAATGTGTTTACTTCTATGGCTTCTCTCTGATACGTCT
The DNA here is from genome assembly GCF_028885625.2 of Pongo pygmaeus. Classification (NCBI taxonomy): domain Eukaryota; kingdom Metazoa; phylum Chordata; class Mammalia; order Primates; family Hominidae; genus Pongo; species Pongo pygmaeus. The sequence goes on along the minus strand of NC_072383.2, from coordinate 56,182,615 downwards.
CTAATAACAATTAAGATTCTTGGAAAGACTCAAATCATAGAATCATGCACATTAAAAGCATGGAGGGCATAGCAGTCAATCAACTCAATCTATTTTCAGAAGGAGCTGATGGCCAGCAAGGTGCAGTGATTCACCCAAGGTCACTCCAACAAGTAGCAGAGCTGGGACTCGAACATAAGAACCCTAACACAGTCTAGTACTCTTCCCTCTTGTCTCCTTCAGAAGCCAGCCAACTCATAGATTGCTCCATTTGTTTATTTCCCAATGGATTTTCATGAAAATCATGAAGGGAATCGTGTGACTCTTTTATGCTGTTTCCTCTGAACCCTTTGGCATAATGCTACACTTTGACCAAAAAAAAAAAATCCATCCGCAAAGGAGAGCAGGAACTGCTATCTAAGGTCCAAATCTCATATTCTGATACACCAGAGCCAAACATGAGCCATATCTAACATGGAGCTGTATCTGACAAAAGGCTCTTCTGGTTTTTTATTCAGTTTTTAAAGTGTTTTCCCCTACAAATCTAGTGCAAATCAGCAGTCACATTTAAATTAACCTAAAAAGGAAGAAAAAATTTGCAGTTTGTGAGATTTGGGTGCCTAGAACAGCAACCTACAGATACAAGCATACAATATGTGGTAGATTAATTGACTGTGAAATTACAGTTTAAGCAACAAAGCTTTCTTAAAGCATTTAGGGATGTAAAGAAGCATGTAAACAAACTGATTCTCATTATTTGTTGAAGAAAAACAGTTTGCCTTTTCCCCTTGCCTTTCTTTCTTTCTTTCTTTCTTTCTCTGTATAAATGTCTTACAAACACTTGCTCTGGGATCATTTCATTTGTAAAGCTTTCCTAAACACCACTCCCTGAAAAGGGAGATTTATTTGTAGAGGTGCTGAATGATTCTTAGCTCAAGCTATCTGCACAGTTTCTGTGGATGTTAAAAGTGAATAAAGCATTATACAGATCAAGGCTATTGTATTAATATTATTATGATAAATAGGAAAGGTGAGTGGGCATTATTGTTAGGCAGGTTACTGATAGCCTGGCACTTTACAACTGCAGAAGACAATAGAGAAAATCAATCCAGCCCACTTATTTGAAAAATGGAAAAAATGAGGGCTAATCAGGGGAAGTGGTTTGTCCAGGATACCACAACTAGTTAGAGACTGAGCTAGAGGCAGAACCCTATAAAGTATAAGGAACTACAGCCCCCGGGAAGTTCACTTACGTGACAGTCTCAGGCCATTGGATCTCACTCTCCACCAAACCACACCTGTGAGATCCCTTAGTCTTATCCAAGATGACTGAAGGTGTCCAGGACTAAAGCCAGCTACCAAGAAAGGCCAGTCATGATGAGACCCAGGTTCTCCAAAGCCAAAGCCAGGGGAGATGTGGTAATTAATTTGGAAGAGGGATGCTATTAGAATATTTATCCCATGGCGTTTTGCTATAATCACAGCAATACAGATAACATCAACTGCACTTAATCAGACACCCAAAACCCTCAATTGTCAAAACGTTCATTTTATTCCATTTCATCGGAATTCTACAGCGTGCCCAATTTGGCTTTTCTGTTTCTAAACACCATACTGGTCTCCTAAATGATACTCTTTGGTAGGGTACCAATGTAATAATTGTGGACAGTCCATTTAGTGACAGTTGTTAAAAGAAAAACTTCAGCCTAATTAAATTTAAAGGTGTTTAATTGAGCAATGAACGATTCGTGAATCAGGCAGCCCCCAGAAACAGAGCAGATTCAGAGAGACTCTAGGGGCACCTCATGGTCAGAACAAAGTTATAGACAGAAAAAAGTAAAGTGATGTACAGGAATCGGAAGTGAGGTACAGGAATGGCTGGATTGGTTACAGGTCAGCATTTGCCTTATTTGAACAGTTTGAACACTCAGCAGTATATATGACTGGTTGAAGTATGGCTAATGTGATTAGCCAAGACTCAGGTATTGTTACAGGCACAAACTCCTAAGTTAGGTTTTCAATCTTGTCTACCTATTAAGTTAGGTTGCAGTTCATCCACAAGGACTCAAATATAGACGTACAGAATCCTTCTCAGGCTACATTTAGTTCTCTTTTACACAGTCTATTTGTTATTGGCCTTCATATCATCTGTTGCCTCTTTTGTGTCACCTAGTAAGGAATAGCGTATGCCAAAATTTCTAGCAAGCTGTGTGGGATCTTTTATATTCAGAATAAGAGAATTGGTTGTAAATCTAAAGTCAAACTATAAAATATTCCCCCCCAACAAAACTTAGGATTTTCAAAATATTGCCAATTCTATGGAGGGTAGGTACAGAGAAATGATGGGGTCAGCCTCCTAATTCACAGGAACACCTATAAGATAATGAAACTATCAATGTCTGATTTCTAGTATTAGTGGATATATGCTGATTAAGAGAGATGGAAACTCATGAATCTCAGGATACACACGTGTATCCATTCCCTTCGCATAAAATGCCTACTTTCTGGGTTATGGTATCTTCATTCCAGGGGCATGTGTCTCCCATTCCAGCTATAAAACAAGCTTCTCAGGGCTGTCTCATCCCAACGATACCCTCAGCAGAGTCCACTCAAATCAGGAGAAGTTCTACCACGAGGAAGGGGCAGAAATAAGAAACAGTTCCTTGTGGGTTGTTTTCCTCACTTGGGTACTTGGCCAACACTTTCCAAACAAAGACTTGCATTTCTCAGAGCAACAGGGTATGTCTCCTAAACTCTTTAGAAAATGAGGACAAGGACCTTCACAATGTCAGAAATGGAGTACCTGGAATTAAAATGAACTCTCTGAATCAGGGGGCTCGGGGGAAGAAGGATGACAAAGCCCAACCTCAGGAATTTCCAACCACATAAAGTAACAATAATGGTCATTTATTCATTTGTTCAGCAAATATTTATTGTCTACTCTGAACCAGGCACTGTTCTGGCTGCTGAGGATACAGCAGTGAACGAACAGGCCAGGAAAGTGAAGAAAAGGTAGAGTATATTAGAGGGGTGATAAATACTATGGAGAAAAGTAGAATAAAGCAAGGGAGAGAGACGGAGAGTTGGGAAGTTAGAACAGGTTGAATTTTGATTAAGGTATCCAAGGAAATCTTTCTAAAAAGGTGACATTTGAGGAAAGGCCTGTAGGAGATGAGGGAGTAAACCAGACAACTATTTGGAACAACAGCTGAGGTGAGAACAAGTTCAAAGGCACTAGGCAGGAGCATACCTGGCATGTTGGAGGAATTGCAAGCAGGCCAGTGTGGCTGGAACAGAGAGAACAAGGAGAAAATAGCAAGGACACAGAGAGGACATGCAGGGCCTTGAAAATCATAGTAAGGGTTTTTATTTAGAGTGAATTATGGGAGCCATTACAGAGTCTTGACCAGAGAAGTGGCATGCTCTGACTTACATTGTAAAAGGATTATTCTGGCTGCTGTGTTGAGAATAGACTGAATGGGGAGGCCACAGTGGGGTGTGGTGGGTAGGTGGAGATAAAAGTAGGAAGATCAGTTAGGAAACTATTACAGATGATGATGACCCAGGGCAGGAAAGTAGCAGTAGCAATTGTGAGAATGTTGAGTTGTGGATATATTTGCAGATAGAAACAATAAGATTGGCAGATATATTAGATGTAGGGCATGAAAGAAAGGAGCCTAAGTCTTCAAGGTTTTGAACCTGAATAGCTGGAAAGATGAACTGAAATGAAGACTAAAAGAGAAGCAAGCTTGGAATTGATGACCAGAAGTTCCATTTGGGACATGTTAAATCTGAGTTGCTTCTTTAATTCAAATGACACTGCTGGGTAAAAGGACCTAGACATGCAGGTCTAGAACTGGGGGAAGAGATTCAGGCTAGAGATACAAATGTCAGTCTTTACTATAAAGCTTTTCTACTTGCTGGTCCACTTTCCATGGTATCTCTTCATGCCCAGAACTAGATTGTTCTTTGATGCCTTTGACTTAAGGGGGCCCTACTCCTATGGAATTTAGTCATTCAATGTTTTTCCTCCTGCAGAAATGTCTTCATTTCAGTGCTCAAATGAGTAACTTGAAAAGAAAGTTTTTATTATTGTTCTAATCATTCTAGAAGGAGAACTTTTAAGTTTTTCTCTATTAATCACTGAAGAACCTTGAAAAAGACTCTTTAAGAAGAAAAAACCTGCCCTAGACAGTTGTGGAAATTTGAACTCGAGAGAGATGATTTAGGGTATCTGGCAGAAGAAATTTTTAAGCAGCAAAGCATTCAAGAGGTGACTTGGGTGCTGGTAAAGGCATTCAGTTTTAAAAGGGAGACAGAGCATAAAGGTTCAGAAGATTTGCAGCCTGACAATGCAATAGAAAAGAAAATCCCATTTTCTGAGGAGAAATTCAAGTCAGCTGCAGAAATTCGCATAAGTAACAAGGAGCTGAATGTTAATCCCCAAGACAATGGGGAAAATGTCTCCAGGGCATATCAGAGGTCTTCACAGCAGCCCCTCCCATCACAGGCCTGGAGGCTTAGGAGGAAAAAGTGGTTTCTTGGGCTGGGCTGAGGGTCCCCGTGCTGTGTGCAGCCTAGGGACTTGGTGCCCTGCATCCTTGGCTCCAGCCAAGGCTGAAAGGGGCCAACATAGAGCTCAGGCTGTGTCTTCAGAGGGTGCAGCCCCCAAGCCTTAGCAGCTTCCATGTGATGTTGACCCTGCGAATGCACAGAAGTCAAAAATTAGGGTTTGGGAAGTTCCACCTAAATTTCAAAAGATGTATGGAAACACCTGGATGCCCAGGCAGAAGTTTGCTGCAGTGGTAGAACCCTCATGGAGAACCTCTGCTAGGGCAGTGCAGAAGGGAAATGTGAGGTTGGAGCCTCACAGAGTCCCTACTGGGGCACCACCTATTGGAGCTGTGAGAAGAGGGCCACCATCATCCAGACCCCAGAATGGTAGATGCACCAACAGCTTACACTGTGCACCTGGAAAAGCTGCAGACACTCAATGCCAGCCCATGAAGGCAGCTGAGAGGGAGGCCGTACCCTGCAAAGCCATAGGGGCAGAGCTCCCCAAGACCATGGGAACCCACCTCTTGCGTCAGAATGACCTGGATGTGAGACATGGAGTCAAAGGAGATCATTTTGAAGCTTTAAGATTTGACTGCCCTGCTGGATTTTGGACTTGCCTGGGCCTGTGGCCCCTTTGTTTTGACCAATGCCTCCCATTTGGAATGGCTGTATTTACCCAATGCCTGTACCTCCATTGTATCTAGGGAATAACTAACTTGCTTTTGATTTTATAGGCCCATAGGCTGAAGGGACTTGGCTTTTCTCGGATGAGACTTTAGACTGTGGACTTTTCAGTTAGTGCTGGAATGAGTTGAGACTTTGGGGGACAGTTGAGAGGGCATGATTGGCTTTGAAATGTGAGGACATGAGATTTGGGAGGGGCCAGGGGCAGAATGATATAATTTGGCTGTGTCTCCCCCCAAATCTCATCTTGAATTGTAACTTCCACAATTCCCACATGTTGTGGGAGGAACCTGGTGGGAGGTAATTGAATCATGGGGATGAGTCTTTCCTGTGTTGTTCTCATGATAGTGAATAAGTCTCATGAGATCTGACAGTTTTGAAAATGGGAGTCCTGGGGCACAAGCTCTCTTTGCCCACCACCATCCATGTAAGATGTGACTTGCTCCTCCTGGCCTTTCACCATGATTGGGAGGCCTCCCCAGCCATGTGTAAGTCCATTAAACCTCTTTTTCTTCCCAGCAGCATGAAAAGGGACTAATACAATCAGTGAGTGCTTTCTGTTGTAATCCTAAAATTCCTAGAACATTAGAATCACAAGACTAGAACAGAGTTTCAAAGACTCTCTGAGTCTGCAATTGTTGGATGAGCTATCCTAACTCTTTCTTACTTTAACACTACATATGTATCAATGCTAATTTATATGGAAGTTATACAGACTGTGGTAGCCAGTCTCCAATATGGTCTCTGATAAACCCCGCCCCCCAGTATAGTTTCTTATCACGTTGTACCAGGGTTGGTCTGTGTGAACAACAAAATAAAGCATAGGTGAGGTTATGTGACTACTGAAATTAAATTATAAAAGACACTACAGTTTCCATCTTGGTTGCTCTGTCTTGCTTTCACTCTCTCAGATCACATGCTCAGCATGTTCAACTGCCAAGTCATGACCTTCCCTATGAAGGGGCCCACATGGTGAGGAACTGAAGCCTCCTGCCAACATCTATATGAATGAGCTTGAAAGTGGATCCTCCATGCCATCAGAAGACTACAGCCTGGTCAACAGCTTCACTGTGACCTCATCAGGGACCCAGAGCCAGAACTAGCCAGCCACACTGCTCCTGGATTCCTGACCCTTATAAACGATGTAAGACAATAGATATTTGTTGCTGTAATATTCTAAGCATTATGGTAATTAGTAACATATTCTAGAAAATTAAATAGAGATTAACAAATATCTAATACTTAAATCGGTTTCCATAAAAACAGATTGTAACCATTTGCAATAATTATAGACAAAACTGGTCATAATCAAAGGCAGACAAGAAATAAAATCTCTCTGGTGTTGCAGCTAGACCGAGATGTGGTTCATTCTAATGGGATCCCGCCACTCTCTGTGAATGTCAGCTCACGTAGTGAAAATTTGAGGCAGCTCTTTCTCTGCTTAGGCCATGTCCTGCTCTGGAAATTCTATCTGCCTTTCTTCTACCTGTGCCAATGTGCAGACTTTATTCATCTTTCATGGTCCAGGTCAGTGTTCAATTTCTTCCCAAAACCTTTTCAGACTACTCCAGCAACAACATGCCTCCCTGCCTTTTCTCAATACCTATTGCATTGAATTCCATACCACAGAGTTCATGACTGTTAACCAGGAATTTGTTTAATCTCCCTAAGCACTTTGGGAGCAGAAGCCATGACTTTGTAAGAATTCTCTACCTTTCACCTCACTCCCACCCACTCTTATCACCTGATGTTATTCATTCACTAGCATCAGGACACCATGGAGATTAAGCTCTCACTGTTTGCTTTAAGTGGATCTGAATCAAAGCAAATACACTTATTGCTTTGAAAAGGTAGAAGCAGTAGTGAAAGCGAGGAAGCGGAGAATGTGAGGGTTAATTGTAACTATTTCTTAAATGCTTTGCAGTGGGACAAACTGCAGCCTTATTACCTTAAAATCTTCAACAACATTTCAGTAACTACTGCAGTACTTTGAGGCCAATATAAGGGAGTAGAATTATTTCCAATGTCTCTGCTTGCTACAGCAAAATTCAGGAAGGAAAAAAGATGGCATTAGAAGAACTTCCTTGGACAGGGCTTTTAAGAACATGGGTCATCCCAATTATTCCAGCAGAGCCCTTCTACACTCCTAGAAGGCATAGAAAATTATTGCTAATTAAATATGTAATGTTAATCAAAGCTGTCATATTAGTTTTCAGTCAAATTTATGATAGAAGAGAATTATATTTTTAAGTGTTATGTATGTACTTGATACTATATTAGAGCCTCAACTACCATCACAGTATATGGTACATTTATGCTCATTTTTACAGCATTTGGATTATAATTTTATTATTTGAAATGATTATAAGTATATGGTAGCTCTAGCTTTATCATACTGTTAATAATGTTTATAATGCCATGGTGCTCAGAGCTGAACATGAAGCACATATCCAATTACAGCATGGTTTTTTCTATGTGAAAATGATTTGTTTTATGCACTGGAACACATTGCAGTCAAACTTAGGCACTGCCTCTGCTGTTTTGTGCATCTTCCACAGGACTTGGAAGAGCGATGGGTGCAAAGAAGGTGTTAATATTTTCTTTTTACTCGACTACATGCTTCCAAGTGTGTATATTAGTAAAACATTCTGTACCTGAAAAACTAGTGATTTTTTTGACTTGGTGTGTTTTTTTCTTCAAACTGTTTAATTCATGTCCTTATACATATCAGAGGATCTCCTGACCTCAAGGACAGTCCATGATGAACTACAAGAAACTAAAATCATGAATTTGGTAGAGATAGTAAAATAGCTTCCCCAGAAAATCTCCTCTTCACTCCAACCATCTCTATTCTAATGGAAACTTGTGTAATTGCTCTCTGAGCCTGTACACCAGCCCACAATCAGAGGGGCCTCTCTGCCTCAGTGTTACCCTCCTCTATCATCCAGTCATTCACCCAACCATAATGCACTGAGGACTCACTATGCCAAGCACTAGTAAGGCAGTAGAGCATATGATTACGGAACAGGCTCTGAAGCCAGGCTGCCTGGGTGTTCATATCTTAGCTCTACCCGTTACTAGCTCTGTGGCCTTGAGTAAGTTGCTTAACCTCTCTGGGCCTCAGTTTCCTCACTGATATAATGGAGATTAAATTAATACCTGCCTCACTAGGGTATTTTAAGAATTATGAAATTAATATAAGTCTTTTAGGATAGCATCAGGCACACTAGTATCAAGAACACAAAGTTGAGTGAGTAATCCTGCTCTCAGGGAAATCACTGTATAATAAGGAAAGCAGTTCGTGAGTCAATTACTCACAGCCTAAGTACTGCTGGAAAGGACAGCACAGACAGAACAAGATGTTTCAATTAGACTGACACTCTGGGTAGGCTTCCTGCAGGAGTCAATCCTATAGGGTCAACTGAACCAACCACACTCTGACGAAAAATGTTGTTCGTTGGAGCCAGAGGCAGCAACACTGAGAAGGCCTGGAGGCAGACATCTGGAAATGGCCAGAGGGATGACCAAAGACTGAGCGCAGCTGCAGGAGGAGCTGAGGCCAGAGGGCCCAACAGCAGACAGATGTTGACAGGCCAGGCATGCGCACTTGATGTGAACTTTAACAAAAAAGTCTCAGCTTCCATTTAATAATTGGGATTTTTAAAAGATCTCTGTGGCCTTAGGGTAGAAATTGAAGAGTGTCAGGAAACTCTCAATTTCAAGACCTGTGGAGATGAATTGGAAGCAGCCACCCTATCCACTTTCTCCTCACTGTCTGTTGTCATTGTACCCAGGAAGTGTTTGTCACGTATTTGCTCTATGCCCTCTCTTTAAGCCAATACCCTGAATACCCTTAATGAAGTTGAGTCAAAATAATAACTCTCAAATTAGACATGGACTCTAGATTCTATTATGTATGCTCTATTAAAAGAGAACTTTAGACCATCTATATTTGAACAGCTCTACTAGAAAATTAGTAATGTGGCAGCCTCCATTGTTCTATGAAATTTCCATTCATTTGTGAGGGGATTCTGCCCAAAGATACAGATGAGGATCATAACTCTATTTTTAACTCCCTATTCTTCCCAAGTGAAAACAGGTTAATTATATTTCAGAAGTAACCTTTTTCTGCCTTTAGATTGGTAATGGTGTCAAATAATTTCATAATGGATAATAAAACTCACATTAGTGTTATGAATTATATTAGTATGAATCCTTTCCAAAGACTTAAAACATTTTAGCTGATATTTTAACTGTCTTAAAATGATGTTATAATGTACTTTAAAAAAACTTCTCTCATGGTTCAATCTTAGCTCTCCAAAAATCAGTGATCTTAATGACTGTGCTGTTTTAGTTCAAATTCTCCTCTTTCTTATATAAAGCATTTAGTAATTCTAAATCTAATACTCTTATTATTTCTGTTCCTGTACGTTCTTAAACATATTCTTACATTGGGGAAACATGACCTAATTGTCCAAGAGGCTCCCTGTGACTCAGAACACTCCAAGAATGCCTTCTAGAATGGTGAATGTTAAGTGGAGAAAAGAATTGCTTTCAGTCCAAGTGATGTTATTTAAATGTCCTTTCCTGTGTGGTTGTTTCTGGATTCCCATTACAACTGCTACACATCACTTAAAAACTTTCCTGCCTCAACAAAATGCTGGCCTACCCAAACTTTGTCCCTTACAGATTCCATGCCTCCTATGAATGTCACAAATGCATTGATGGTGTAAACCAAAAATAAAATTCAAAGGTCCTCCACAACCATCTGAATGGACTCCCTTCTCAGTCATGGCACCATAAAATTTAATCCAAAAGACTGGTCAGGCCATGTCAGGAGGTAGGGATTGGACATGCGTTCTCATACCCCTCCACCACTAACCTCAACACAAACCTTAAGTCTGATAAGAAGTATTTACAGTCTTCTCTCTACTTAGAGGTTTCATCCGCATGATGAAACCCAGACATTCCTTTCTACTGATAATAACTCTTTCAACCAATTGAAATTGAAATTGAAAGCAGAATATGTTTAAATCTACCTGTGACCTGGATGCCCTGCCCCTACTCTTTGAGTTGTCCCACCCTTCCAAATCAAACCGGTGTAAATCATACACATAATGATTGATGTATTATGTCTCTTTAAAATATATAAAAGCAAGCTGTACCCCAACCTCCTTGGGCACATATCAACAGGACGCCTGAGGCTGTGTCATTGGTGTGCCCCAACCTTGGCAAAATAAACTTTCTAAATTGACTGATCCCTGTCTTAGATATTTGGGGTTCACAATGGCCATCAGTTATTTGAATGACTCTGAAATATCTATTTGGCATTCAAATGAGTAGCCTTAAACTATGACTACATGAATGCAAAATATTTATTGAAAATTTAAAAATTCATTTTTTTTTGTTTGTTTGTTTGTTTGTTTTGTTTTTATTTCAATGCCCAGGCTCCACTCCAGGCCAAATGAATCAGAATCTTTAGAACTGGGGGCAGAGTGTTGATACTTTTTTTTTTTTTTTTTAATTTGTGTAAAATAGTTTTCTTTTTTTTTTTTTTTTACTGGTTGAATGGTTTTATTTTTTTTTCTTTTTTTTTTCTTTTATTATTATTATTATTATACTTTAGGTTTTATGGTACATGTGCGCAATGTGCAGGTAAGTTACATATGTATACATGTGCCATGCTGGTGCGCTGCACCCACCAACTCGTCATCTAGCATTAGGTATATCTCCCAATGCTATCCCCTTTGACACTTAATCCTCCCCAAGACAAGTAACAAATTTATTATACTTGTTACTAAGGGCAGAGAATTAATATGCTGTAGATTGAGTAGGATTTTTTTGCTTCACCAAACCTTAGTTGGGTTTCTCAATCTTCTCATAGGCCCATCTATGAACTTCCTCATAAAATCCAGTTTTAGCAAGAACTCCTCACCCTCAGTATCTGATACCCTCCATGTCTGATCAAGGTTCCTCATCCTCCACTATCCCCCAGGTGGTTTCTGGTCAACCTGGCCTGTCTTTAGCCAAAATCCTACTAGGTGAGGTTAGCCAGAATCTCCCCTACTCCTGGTGTTACCTCTTAGAAATTTACCATCCAACTGGCCGGGTGCAGTGGCTCATGCCTGTAATGCCAGCCTGGGAGGCCGAGGCAGGTGGATCACGAGGTCAGGAGATCAAGACCATCCTGGCCAACATGGTGAAACCCCGTCTCTACTAAAAATACAAAAATTAGCCGGGCATGGTGGCGCGCACCTGTAGTCTCAGCTACTTGGGAGGCTGAGGCAGGAGAATTGCTTGAACCCAGGAGGCAGAGGCTGCAGTGAGCTGAGATCCCACCACTGTATTCTAGCCTAGGTGACAGAGTGAGACTCCATCTCAAAAAAAAAAAAAAAAAAAAGAAAGAAATTTACCATCCAACAACTCCCCACTCTGCTTCTTGGCTATAAATTCCCACTTGCCCATCCTGTATTCAGAGTTAAGCCCAATCTCTCTCCCTGTCTGTAAAATCCCATCGCTATGGTCCCTATACCAATCATGATGGTCCTGATTAAAGTCTGCCTTACCCATGCTTTAATAAGTATCATCAAATAATTTTTTCTTTAGCAAGAAAAAAAATTTGGTCTACAGTAGGTTGCATTGGTTTTTTTCTTGCTGCATAACAAATTACTGTGCTTAACTATTACTTTCTTCCATAGAATGTTTTCCACTTTTTCATGCAAAAGGGGATAGATTTAGAATAATCTTACTGAAATTTTATTCATTGTTTTGGGATTTTACTACAGGAAAGTCATTAACATGGCACCTGAAATAAAATTATTTTAAAAGAAAAAATTATTCCAATTAGGACACTCCCTCCTGTTTTGAGACACACTGCTGGGGCTTTAAAAAAAATTATAATCTCGTGACTTTGGCATTTTTCAGAAAAGCAAACAGGATTTTCAGGGTAGAAGAGCACCTACCATGCCTCTCACTTATCTTACTTAAGTCAGACTGGTAGCAATTAGCTCAAGAATTCGCTGTGTTTCTATTGAGTATGTCTTGCAGTTTCACCTCATTAGCATGCCTGCATTTTCTGCATAAATCTATCGAGGATGTTCTCCAAGGGGTTAAGCCTAGATGTGGAAGCAGTGCAGCCCTTTATCAAGAAATCCCTGACAAGATTCTCTTGGTTCAATTCAACTATTGTCCACAGTAGAAAAAAAAAAAAGATGAATTTGTTCTTCACAATGTAATTTTCCAGTATAAAAAACTTGCAGACTTCCTAGGAATATTTGGCACATTGACAATAGTGTGGCTGACAATTTCTGCTCTGGGATGTACCATGACTGGAATCCTCAATAATTTTTCAGATGAGAACTGAAAGCCACAAATAGAGCATAGTGTTTATCCTCACAATGTCTGGCTTTGCCAAACATGATTCAGAGCAAGAAATAACTAGAGGTCTTATATTATTGCTTTCAACATAGGTTCAAAAAATAATAATAATCCTTAAGAACATATTCACTGGAGTGCAAAAAAGACAATGACTCAGCATTCTTTAACTCTCATGGCCTCTCCTTATCACTCAACATTACCACTGGCCAGATGACCTGGTTAAAGAAATATTCACAATTATCTGGGACATCTACACAAAGTAAAGATGAGGCAATTTTCACAATGACTAAATAAAACCAAAGCAGAACCCTAAGAACATTTTCTTCTATAAAAACTAAAAACCTGAAATAATTTTTTGCTTTAATAATATAGATGTTACAAAAAATTGGGAGTAGAAACAATTATTATTTATTTTTTGATAATTATCTCAAATGTCTCCTTTACATCACATGTATAACTAAATGTAACAAAAAAACTGAGCCAGGAATTAGAAAGTTGAAGATGCATTCTTCTTCACTCATTATTATACAAGCCTGCAAGGTTCTCTGCTGGGCATTCTAGTAACTACAATGATGAGTCATACAGGGGTCCTAGCTTCACGTGTTTATGTAATGTGATTTATGAAATATGTGCTCAATTCTAATATATACTAAATTAAATAATAAGTGAACCCTAAATGTAACTCCACTGAAACATGTAGATCCATATTTGCATCCGAACCACTGGTGTCCAAAAGAATGGCTGGGCAGGGTTAAATGCGTATTTTGCTCTTTTCATTTATTCCTTATTTCATTTATTTCTTTTGAATGTGTATATTATTAGACATCAATTGCATGTGAAATTCTCAGCTCAGAATAAATGTTGGCAAGCAAAATTTACCAAAGTGTTTACTTCTTATTTATTTCCATCCTCTATTTTAATCTACCTTTAAAAATAATAGTGGAATCTTGCTTTCAGTTAGCACATAATAATCAACACAGTCTATAAAAGTAGATAGAGGCCAAAGTCAGAATTCTTCATTCAACTGTCAGATAATTCTGAGACAGATTGGTTCCTTAACTTCTTGAGGCTGTTTGTGTTGGGTGATGAGGTAGTGAGGCATGACGGAGAGGCAGGAGCAGGCTTGTGAAGAGGCACCAGACTGGGTGATGACAGAGATGAATCCCATCGTGCACCCTTGGGCACATTACTTCCCCTCTCTCAGACTCAGTGTTCTTTTGTCTGCAAAAATGGTGTAAATACTACTGCAGAGGTAAATACTACTGCAGAGGTAAATACTAAACGGGATAAAGTATCCGTGTCTTGGCTGTTGTGAACAATGCTGCCCCAGAAGCACAAATATCTTTACGAGGTGCTGATTTCACTTCCTTTGGGTATATACCCAAGAAGTAGAATTGCTGGATCATATAGTAATTCTATGTTTACTTTTTAATGCCTCCATAGTGCGTTCCATAACGGCCATACCAATTTACATTCCATCAACAGTGTACTAGGGTTCCCTTTTCTCCGTGCCTTCGCTAACACTTGTTATCTCATGTCATTTGGTAACAGTCATCCTAACATGTATGAGGTGATATCCAGTTTGCATCTCCCAGATGATTAAGGATGTTGATCATCTTTTCATATACCTTTTGGCCATTTGTATGTCTTCTCTAAAGAAATGCCTTTTCATGTCCTTTGCCTAATTTTTAATTGGATTGTCTTTATGTTACTGAGCTGTGTGAGTTACTCGTACATTTTGGTATTAACCCCTTATCAGATATATGGTTCACAAATATTTTCTCCCAGTCCATAGGGTGCCTTTTCATATTATTGATTGTTGCTTTTGCTGGACAGAAGCTTTTTAGTTTGATGTAGTCCCATTTGTTTATTTTTGCATTTGTTGCCTGTGCTTTTGGTATTACATTTTAAAAATCATTGCCAAAACTAATATCACAGAACTTTTTCCTGTGTTTTCTTCTAGGAGTTTTACAGTCCAGGTCTTATGTAGGTCAAGATATGTGAACAACTTAAATGCCCACTAATGGATAACTAGATAAAGAAATTGTGGTGTGTATACATGTATATATCAAAATACTATTCAGCTTTCCAAGGATTAAAAAAAATACACTTTAGGTACAATGTACACTACTCGGGTGATGGGTGCACTAAAATCTCAGAATTCACCACTATACAATTCATCCATGTAACCAAAATCCACTTATACCCCAAAAGCTATTGAAATTAAAAAATAAATAAATATTTAAAAAGAATATTATTCGGGTTTTAAAAAGAAGATCCTGCTATTTGTAACAACATAGATGAAACTGGAGGACAGGTTAAGTTAATAAAAATAAGCCAGACACAGAAAGAAAAATACTGCATGATCTCTTTTATATGTAGACTTTTTTTAAGTCAAATACACAAAAACAGAGTAGAACAGTGCTTACTAGAGGTGGCAGGGAAGAAAAGAACAGATAGGAAAAAGTGGGTGAAAGAGTACAAAGTTGTAGTTATGTAGAATGAGTACATCTAGGGCTCTAAACTAGAGGCATACCTTGAAGACACTGCAGGTTTTGTTTCAGATCATTGCAATAAAGCAAATGTGGCAATAAAATATGTCACTTGAGTTTTTTGGTTTCCTAGTGCATATAGAATCATTTACACTATACTTTAGCCTATTAAGTGTGCAATGGCATTATGTCTACACAAACCAATGTCCACACCTTAATTTTAAAATACTGTATTGCTAAAAAATGCTAATGATCATCTGAGTCTTTCAGCAAGTTGTAATCTTTTTGCTGATGGAGAGTTTTGCCTCAGTGTTAATGGCTGCTGACTAATGAGGGTGGGGATTGCTGAAGCTTCAGGTGGCTGAGGCAATTTTTTAAAACAAGACAATGAAGTTTGCCATATAGATTGACTCTCCCTATCATGAAAGATTTCTCTGTAGCATTCAATGCTATTTGATAGCATTTTACCCACAGTAGAACTTCTTTCAGAACTAGAGTCAACCCTTTCAAACCACTGCTTTATCAACTAACTTTATGTAATACTCTAAATCCTTTATGGTCATTTGAACAATGTTCACAGCATCTTCACCAGAAGCAGATTGCACCTCAAGAAATCTTTGTTCATCCATAAGAAGTGACTCCTCAATTGTTCGTTTTATCATGAGATTGCAGCAATTCAGTCATATGCTCGGGCTCTATGTTTAATTCTAGCTCTGTATTTCTGCATCTGCAGTACTTCCTCCACTGTAGTCCTGAACCCATCAAATTAATCCATGAGAGTTAAAAATCAGCTTCTTCCAAACTCCTGTTAAAGTTGATATTTGGACCTCCTCTTGTGAATCACAAAGTATGTTCTTAATGACATTTAAAATTGTGAATCCTTTCCAGAAGATTTTTAATTACTCCACCCAGATTTATTAGAGGAATCACTATTTATGGCAGCTATAGTCTTATAAAATATATCCCTTAAATAATAAGACTTGAAAGTCAGAATTACTTCTTAGTTCATGAGCTACAGAATGGGTGTTGTGTTAGCAGGCATGAAAACATTAATCTCCTTGTGTATCTCCATCAGAGCTGTTGAGCGACTTAAGTCCATTGTCAATGAGCAGAAATATTTTGAAAGGAATCTTTTTTCTGAACAGTAGGTCTCAACAATGGGCCTAAAATGTTCAGTAAACCATGCTGTCAAGAGATGGGCTATCATTCAGGCTTTGTTGTTCCATTCAGAAAGCTCAGGGAGAATATATTTAATATACTTCCTAAGAGCCCTAGAATTTTCAGAATGATAAATGAACATAGGCTTCAACTTAAAGTTAACACAAGAGAGTCAGCCTGTCCTTTGTCACTTTGAAGTCAGGCATTGCCTTCTCCTCTCTAATGATGAAAGTCCTAGATGGCATCTTCTTTCAATAAAAGGGTGTTTCATCTACATTGAAAATCTGCTGTCTAATGTAGTCACTTTCATCAATGATCCTAGCTAGATCTTCTAGATAGCTTGCTGCAGCTTCTACAACAGCATTTGGTGCTTCACCTTGCACTTTTATGTTATAGAGATGGCTTCTTTCCTTAAACTCCATGAAACAACTGCTACTAGCTTCAAACTTTTCTTCTGCAGCTTCCTCACCTCACTCAGCCTTCACAGAATTGGAGAGAGTTAAAGCCTTTCTCTGAATTAGGCTTTGTCTTAAGAAAATGATGTAGCTGGGTGGATCTTCTATTCAGACCACTCAAACTTTTCTCCATATAGGCAATAAGGCTGTTTTGCTTTCTTGTGTGTTTCCTGGAATATAATTTTTAATTTCCTCTAAGAACTTTCCCTTTACATTCACAACTTGGCTAACTGCTTGGCACAGATGTCTAGCTTTCAGCCTGTCTCAGCTTTCAACATGTCTTCCAAGCTAAGCTTAATAATTTCTAGCTTTTCATTTAAAGACATACAGCTCTTTCTTTCACTTCAACACTTAGAGGATATTATAGGGTTATTAACTGGCTTAATTTCAATATTGCTGTGTCTCAGGGAATAGGGAGGCCCAAGGAGAGGGAGAGGAATGGCGGCACAAGTTGATGGAGCAGTCAAAACACACATATTTACTGAGTAAGTTTGTCATCTTAAATGGGCATAGTTCATGCAGCCTCAAAACAATTACCATAGTAACATCAAAGATCACTAATCACAGATAACCATAACAGATATAATATTAGTGAAAAAGTTTAAAATATTGCAAGAATTACCAAAATGTGAAACAGAGACATGAAGTGAGCACATGCTGTTGGAAAAATGGTGCCCATTGACTTGCTTGAAGCAGGGTTGCCACACAAACCTTTACTTTGTAAAAAATGTAATATCTGTGAAGTGCAATAAAACAAGATATACCTGTCCAGCATGAAGACTATGGTTAATCATATTGTGCTGTATATTGCAAATTTCCTAAGAGAGTAGATTTTAGGTGCTCTTATGACATTAAAAAAGGTAATTATGTGAGATAATGGATATAGTAATTGGTTTGACTGTAGTAATTATTTCACTATGTCAAAACATCATGTTGTATGCCTTAAATATATACAATTTAAAAATTGGGGGATTTTTGGCAAGATACAGGAATAGAAGTCTCCACCAATCATTCCCCCACAAGGACACCCAAAAATCACCTTCATAAAAACCAAAAATTGGCTGAGTGCAGTGGTTCCTGCCTGTAATCCCAGCACTATGGGAGGCCAAGGTGGGCAGATCACCCAAGGTCAGGAGTTCAAGACCAGCCTAGCCGACATGGTAAAACCCCATCTCTACTAAAAATACAAAAATTAGCTGGGCATGGTTGCGCGAGCCTGTAATCCCAGCTACTCAGGAGGCTGAGGCAGGAGAATCACTTGAACCCAGGAGGCGGATGTTGCAGTGAGCCAAGATCACACCACTGCACTCCAGCCTAGGCCACACAGCGAGACTGTCTCAAAAAAAAAAAAGCACTCAATGTACCTAGCTTTAAAGATTAAAAACTAAATGCATCAAAATACACACATAAATAATGGAATGATGTATTTGAAGCACTTTACACATAGAGAGCACTCAAAAAATGGTCGCTGTTTTTTCATCTATAAGTTGGGGATAATAAAATACCCATCTCACAGATAGTGGTGGGAACCACATTAGTGAATGTGTAAGGAAATGTACAAGCACGGCATCCAGTGCTTCATCAAAATCAAGAGACATTTACTATAGATGAGCAAGTGTGTGTGTGTGTACACACGCATGTGTCTGCAAGAGCATGTTTAGTTTATTGTATTTTCCAAACCATCATACAGACTGGAAAATAACTAACTTGTTACTTTGGGAAAGGCAGGAAATTAAAAAGTCTAGCTTTGCCACAAGTTTGATAGCCTATATGGTTGACACAGGCTAAAAACAGACTATGTAAGTAAGATAGTAAACATAGTAAAATTCCCTAGGAAGCTATGAAGTTGCAACCATCTAGTCTGTAAGTCAATGTTCATTTATTCTCATGGGTATCTGTCTCATAACTTTATAATCACACTCTGTGAGATTCATCACACTTTGGTTCCTCCTTCCTTGCTGTGAGATTCAGGCTTGCCCACCCTGGCTCCTAATCTCCTCAGATAGTTTTCTTTTCCTAAGCTTTTCAATACAACACAAATTAAAAACAATGCATGAACATTTGCTTAATTTAATTACAAAGTTTGAGATTTACTGCGACTTGAGATTGGTTTAAAGTCTTTTCAAACTATTAACAGGTCAGATATTCCTTCTAAAGCCCTCATCTTGAAAACGTAGGATTCCTCATTAACAGCAAGCATTCTTCTCTCAAACACGAGATAAATTAGATAGTTGATTGTTGTTGTCCTGATGAAACAGTCCATCAGTAATGCCCATTGCTTGAAATATAGACCTGACCTGAATGAAATTATTGTAGAAGACTTAAATACCTAGTTTTTTGGTGCTAATATGTAATAAAATAAACCTTGATTCACAGTTTTGAATTCTCTCTTTGCTTTTGTCCATCAACAGATATTCAAGTCATTATTGTAAGTTTAGCCACGATAGAATAGTCAGTATATGGACAAGATAATTTTCTTACTCTATCTTATCATTATTTTATTTCAAACTCATTTCTTTACTTTTTTTTTTTTTTGAGACGGAGTCTCACTCTTGTCGCACAAGCTGGAGTGCAGTGGCACAATCTCGGCTCACCACAACCTCTGCCTCCCTGGTTCAAGCTATTCTCCTACCTCAGCCTCCTGAGTAACTGGGACTACAGGGACAGGCCACCACACCCAGCTAATACTTTGTATTTTTAGTAGACGGGGTTTCACCGTGTTAGCCAGGATGGTCTCCATCTCCTGACCTCGTGATCCACCTGCCTCGGCCTCCCAAAGTGCTGTGATTACAGGCATGAGCCACCGTGCCCAGCCCTCAAACTCATTTCTGATCTGGAAATAATCTGCCACCTTCTCTGCATTTATATTAGGGGATATATAAATTTGGCTACATGTTTAATAGGCCTAAAATAGCAGTGTCTTAAGACAGAAAGTTCATTTCTTTCTAGTCATGAAAGCTGGTAGGACAGCCCTGTTTTGCAAATTTATTAAAAGATCTAGGCTCATCTGGATGTAGTGTCTCACACCTGTAGTCCTCACACTTTGGAAAACTGAGGCAGGATGGAAAACTTGAGCCCAGGAGTTCAGGGCTGCAGTGAGCTATGATCATGCCACTGTACTCCAGCCTGGGCAACAGAGCAAAACCCCGTCACATGCAAAAAAAGACCCAGGTTCCAACAGCCTCAGGTTTCTGTTCTCATCTACCTGGTGCAAAGTAGCTCATCTTAATCCACATTTTGAGCAGCAGGATGAAGAAAGAGGGTGAGAAAAGGGAGAACACTATTCCCACCCGCTTTCAGGAGATAAGAGTTTCAGAAGTCCAACACGTCTCTGCTCCTCATATCTCACTGGCCAGTGATTAGTCACACGGTCACACCTGGCTAAAAGGTAGGTTTGGAAATAGAGTTTTTGTTCTAGAAGCCAGGTGCACAGCTAAAAACCGGTGGTTCTATTGTGGTAGATAAAAGAGAATGAACATTGAATCTGAATTATTACTCCCTGTCACACTTTTTTTTTTTTTTTTGAGAAATCTAGTGATAATTAAACAATTCTGCAAAGCATTTTCTCTCAGTAAGACTTTCTTGAGTTGGGAGGAAAAAAGTTAAACCTAGGGAAAAAAAATAAAGAATTACCATTGTGGATAGAGGCAGGCTGATGAAATGAAAAGGTAAAAGAAAAAACTACCCCCAAAATTTTGAACTCACAGATATCTTTTTTCAATCTCTTTTTTGCCATAACACTGAGTTTTCTAAAAGTCTGTTTATTCTTAAACATCAATGGGACATAAGTTCTTTTAATTTTTATTTTCACAGCTTGGGTGCTTGAGATTTTTTAAGGCAGATTTTTCCTGGAATTAGACAGTTCAGCAAACTTAAACAGGCCAGATTTGCCTGGTTGAGTCTACAGAGGGGAAAGCTTGTTGTTAATCTGTTAGATTTAATATTAGTACTATTCATTTGTATATATTACTGTCTGCCTACAACTATCGGGTACTTAACCTCATGATATATAACAACCTCTTG
The DNA here is from genome assembly GCF_028885625.2 of Pongo pygmaeus. Classification (NCBI taxonomy): domain Eukaryota; kingdom Metazoa; phylum Chordata; class Mammalia; order Primates; family Hominidae; genus Pongo; species Pongo pygmaeus. The sequence goes on along the minus strand of NC_072383.2, from coordinate 56,161,890 downwards.
AAGTAAGAGCAGAAAACACAACTGCAGTTTTTCTAGCCCAGAGGCAGCTGGTAAATGTAAAGTACACTGGAGCAAAAGGCCTGGGCTCTGGCCATGAACCTTCTTCCTGGCCATGTGGTCTTCAGCAAGCCAAGTAATCTCTCTGTAATCACTATCAATTTAATTGATTGTGACAGGTACAAGTAGAAATCTGGGTGCACGAGAACCTGATTTTTTTGTTGGATTAATGTCACATGGAGTCTAAAGGCACTATTGATTTAGATACTACAGGGAACCTGTACTCAAAGGGATGTGAATATTTTCTTAAAAGCAAATACAATGAAAACTGTTGCATTTGCCAACTGTTACAATTGGCACAACACCAACCTGGGTATCAAAAATATTTCCACCCCAAACTGCGATCCTTTCTGGCAGTAGGTGTCTCCCAAAGCCACAGGTTTGCTTTACTCCTTCCTCTTCCTGTGTTTTGTGCTGGTTGGGGGAGAGTCTTAAAAGTCCTTTTCAAAGATGAGTTTACTTAACTTGTCTCCTCTTTCTGTGTGAAGCCTGACAATTATTAAAAACGTTCATTCTATTTCTGAAGTTTTGTATTCCAAAAATGTGCATTAAAGAATAAAATTATAAAATAGTAACTATTCAGGAGAGTAATCATTCACTAAACAAACGTTTATGAAGAGACAATTCTGTGCCAAGAAAATGGAAACTACCCACTAATGTAATCAAGAACCCCCATTTTTCTAAGAAAAAAAGAATGAGTTATTTGTTAATTATTTTTTTCTTCCTCTTTCCTCCTCTTCCCCTGTTCCCCACTTCCTACTTGGCTCTTTAGAAATGTAATTATAACCTTTTATCTTCCCTTCACCAGACACTCCCTACAAGGCAAGTTCATCTAACTGTGTGCTTAGAAGCTTCAGAGCTGAGACCTCTCCCACCAGGAGATTGCCTTGAGCAATTTACAACTTAAAGTAAGCCTGCTATGAAACTCTTTCCCACTGGTAGAGCATCTTGAAACAATGGCCACTTTACAATCTAGTTCTGTCCTCGATGACGCCAGGCTGACCACTCGATGGATAAGGCATGAAGTCACATAGATCCCCACCTGTTGCATCCCTCCCTGTGTGCCGTTCATGCCAAGTTCCCCTTTAAAAGCCCTTGCTTTCTGCCCCAGAAGGGAAGCAATACCTTTAAGGTAGGAAGCCTGTACTTCTTCCCCTAAGCTAGCTTTGGAATAAATAATTGCTTTGTTTTTAATTTTGTTCTTGGTTTTTTTTTTTGTTTTCATTTTTGTTTTTTTTGAGACAGGGTCTCACTCTGTTGCCCAGACTGGAATGCAGTAGCATGATCATGGCTCACTGCAGCCTCGATCCATCTCCCAGGCTCACATGATCCTTCTCAGTATCTGGGACTACAGGTGCACACCACCACACCTGGCTTATTTATTTATTTATTTATTTAGGGTAGAGATGAGATTTCACCATGTTGCCCAGGCTGCTCTTGAATTTCTAGCCTCAAGCAATCTGCCCATCCCGGCCTCCTAAAATGCTCAAATTACAGGCATGAGCCACTGCACTGGCCAAAAGTCACTTTCTTTATATCAGACCTCGCTGTTAATTAGACTGTGCAAGTGACGAGTGACCGAATCTGCATTTCTGTTACATTCATGGCTTAAAATACAGTAATATATAAGGCATTGATCCTATTTTCAAAGAGTTGACAGCCCAGCACGTGGGACCATCACATATACAGAGAGCTACAAATCAGAACAGATGTGTCATGATGAGGAAATTCTGCAAGAAGCTGCAATTAGCTGGCCTGGAGTGAGGGCTGGGTGGCTGGAGAAGGAGGGTCAAAGAAACAATATAATACGGTGGTTAGGAAAGCTTGGGCTCTGGGCTCAGAAATACGAGAGTTGGGTTTAAGGCTTTGTTGCACAGTAGCTCGGTGACAGCAATTAACAATATTACAATGGTAAATAATCCTAATAATAACAATATGCTAGATATCCATATTTTAGTGTTCCTGAAGTACCATCAGCTTCTTAAAACACAATTATGATTCAGATGGGTAACAAAGTTATCTCATCTCTCTTTTACTTCTAAATTTCCTACTAGAATGCCTCTGTCCCCGAACATCTCTGACAAGGTGCCAATGGCATCATTGAAATAAGAATAACTCAGATAGGTAAAGGGGTGATTGAAGATATTTCAAAATCCTACTTAAACCTTTTGCTGGTGAAAATATGCATGAAAGAGCTATTTTCACTATCATATGAAAAATCCTTTTTTGGCACATACTTTGAGGATTAAACAGAGATTAAACAGCTAACTTTTTTAATCTCCTGCCTACAGAAAGCTGACAGAAAATTTTAGGAATCACCAAATTAGGTTTGTACCTGGGTGCACAAAACCTGGGTTATTTTTCTTTGTCACAACAAAACCCGAGATGTCTTAAAGTGACCTCACAGGCTGTGAATGCCAGAACTTGAATGAAACAGAAGGATTTTGTGTTTAAACTTAACCTTGAAAGGAAAGAGAGTGCTTCTCAAGAATAAAGCCTGTCCTCATCAAATGGCTACTTCTCATTAAGCCAGGTGATACCAGAAAAAGAACACAAATAGAAAGTAAAATTGAGGCTGTAAACTTGTATTTAATCTTGTCAGTTCTTCATCCTCTGCCCACTCTTCAGAAAACCAGATGGACAAAAAGATGGTAATCTTGAAAAGCAACAAAAAATTAAAAACTTGTCACGTGCCCAAATAAACAGCATTTCAAAGCCTCCTCTGACTTTGATATGTAATTATTTTCATGCTTTATTTTGTTGTTCTTGGTTTATTTTTAATATAAAAGGAATTGTTTTGTTGAGCATTTTTCCCTCAAGTTTATCTCACCCATTTCAACGTGTTACAAAATTTACTAAACACTGAATAAATTTAAACATGAATCACCATAGTGTCCTATTTTAGTTGAGATAGTTGAGAAGGCCGGTGCTAAGGCCTTGTGCCTATTGTGGGACAATTGTTTTTCTCTAGTTCTTCCGAAAGAAAAACCAGCTCAGCCACTGTGGAGCTGCAGTTCCCCCACGAACCCTACTAAATGTGTGATTTTGGGTAAGCCTCTTGACTTTTTTAAGATTCCATTTCTGGTCAGCAAATGGGATCATAATACCCACCTCATGGGCTGTTGTAAGGTTCAAAATAATTAATAAATGTAAAATGCTTCATCCACAGTAAACACTGAACAAATATTAATTTCCCCTTTTTCCTCTCCACACATTTTCTTCTAATGTTCTCAGTCTTTTCTTCCAATAGAATAAGACTATTTTTATAGAATAGGATTAAATGACTTATAGCTACTAATAAAACATATCAAATAATCCCACAAGTTAATTAAATATAAGACCTATCTCAAATTTCACAACACGTTGTAAACCAGAGACACATAAGACTTACTACATTAAGAAAATAGAGCTTCTCCAGAGACAGGCCTAATATGCACCTAAAAATTTGATTGTCTTTTGTTCTGTTCTATCTGGTACATCACCTGCATCATTTGTTCAATCAATGTCTGCTCTCAAGAAGAAAAAATTGATTAGCTATTGCTTCTTAATAACATATGAAGCTTCAGTGAGAGTCCCCAATTTGGAATTAAAAAAGCAATTTCTGGTGTAAGAAACACTGCTATTCTATCCCTTTCCAGGAGAAGAATGCCTCATCTAATAACCTGTGTCTTGAGATAAATGAATGCATTAAAGTTCTTAACACTCTTTTGATGGACTACAAATGGTCACAATACAGGACAATATTTGAACAGTAATGATTTGTGCTTTCTTCTTAAATGTAAGCTGATTGCAAAGGCTCCTAGACCGTGAGAAGTAAATAACTAAAGGGGTCATGAATCTTAATAACTTCCAAATCAGAAAGATCTGCAACTTATACGCTCTGACTGGAGTATGAATGGAATGTATAAATATTAATAGGTCTGGCAGAGCCTCCGCAGACAAGCTGTCTAAAATTTCACAGTGGGAAGATTGAAGTTGCAGTGTATGGGGCAGACATGAGGCTCCCACCTGGAAATGAACTGTCAGCATGTGTGTAAATACATTTTTCCTAAAGCGATATTTAGCATGCGGTCCTGCCCTGGCACCCAGCAACACTATGCATTGATGTTTAACACCACTGTGCTATTTAACATTATGAACATGCACACCAGGTCCATCTTTGGAAACAATAAGACAGAGTACCCAAGTTTAAGAGCTTCAAAATACAACTTCAAAAACAGCACTGCGAAACTCTAAACAGTACTTACTCCCATCACCCTAGGACTTGCTGGCTATTGGGGCACAACTTTGTTCTGTAACATCCAAGACAGTGATTCTGTTTTCAATGGACAGGACATAGAGGAATTAATTGGTCTGATTCAAATGGGTATTTTGTGTTATGGGTAACACTCTGAACTACAAAAAATAAACATTAGTAAAACTGATATATAACCAAGAAATTTTGTTTTAAAATGAAGGAGATCTATGTTGAATAATGAGCAAGTTTTTATCTTTTCTAACCTATTGCATCCTTCAAAGAATTGAACCTGTATATTAACTTTTCTATACTGTTTCCTGTAAGCAGGGACCTCTCTCAGAACCGAGTATGTGAAGCTTATTTTACTATTCATAGATGAAAAGCTAAAAGAAGGAATGGAAAGATGATATATTCTTAGGAGTAGTGAAGAGAATGTGGTCAAATTAAAAAATTCAAACTTTTTTTGTAGTTTCAATATTTGTGAGGGAAACAGAAATGCATGGGGATTTTTCTTTATATTTGTTTAAGGATTTTTTTTGTTTGCATGAAGTGAACAAGGTATTAATTTAAAATTTTTCTGACTTTTGCTTATCTTGAACAAAATCAAAGCCAAAGAATTTTCCACCAGCCATTCCTCTTCCCCACACAAACAGTATTAATTATTATTTGCCCTCAAATGAGAGAGATATGGAAGCCCTCAGGAAAAAGCAAATACTTCTTAGGTTGAAAAATTTATGAATTTAACTCCTGTTAGATTTTACCAAAAATTTGTCTTCACCAATTTGGGACTTTCAAAAGAAATTACCTGTGATTTGTTAGATTTTTCCAACCAAAGGTTGTGGTGGGCAACCAAACCAACAAAGCCAAGTCTACCACTGATTCACATAAAAGCAATTTAAAATAATTAATTATTACCCCAAAGTAACTCAGGCCAAAACCAAAATTTGAAGCCAAACGGTAGTCTTCATGTAACGATAACAATCGCCCTGGCCAATCACAATCATGTAACAATTACAATCATGTAACAATTACAATTATGTAATCACAATCATGTAACACACACAATCATCTACATTGGCCAAAGAAGGTACCAAGAGGTGCCATCGTGTGGTCAGTTACACATTGCCTTTCCTACAGGAGGCGCTCAACTTCATAAATTAGCTACTGGAAATTGGGCACATGTCAAACCTGATTCTTCCACTTAATTTCAGGCATATTTTGTTCTCATCTGCAATAGATCACCTGATGTGAATCATTTCTAACACTTTAGGTTAAGTTTCTCTGTCTTTACCCTACCTCCCCTAGTATCTGATAATTGTTAGAGGATCCAAGAAACTCCATAGTAAAACTTTCATAAAACTAAATAATCCTTTAATAATAATCAGCCCTCAGTTATCTGCTTGTTCTATTTGGAATCTTTTAAGTTGCTACACCCCTGTGTGGACATTTATCAGAGACTGGAATTTCATTAGCAATTTCTGACTTCGAGTTTCCCAGGGAAATTTCAACTCTACTAAAAAGAGAAGAGTGTCTTATGAGAGCATAGTTAACAATCCTGGTTAAACCACATTTGGCCATCAAAATCCTAGAGCAATTAACACCTCAATCATCCCCAAAATTACAGACCTGTGTGATTGGATCTGCATTCCAAAACTGTTTGCCTTCAGCCTGCAGACTGCAGATAAAAGAACAGCCCTCAGAAGTCAATGTGGAAGGCTTTACATGTTAATTACAGCCATTCCAGGTCGTGATGTCCCTGTGGCTTTTTACATTTTCAGCCAAACTTTATTTTTGAAATACCCGTCTTTATCCCCCTAACTTCTGAAACTTACTTCTTTCTTTTGAGTGATATGTAGGGCACAGGTGTCATTTTTATCCCCAGGTTTAGATTTTTTGACTATACAAAGACAACTTTAATTTCAACTTTATATGTGACCTCTTTCACTGTGTATTGATGCGTTTGTTCATGACATGGTTACTGGAACAAAGATTTGTGGTTAATATTATGCTCCATTTATTAAAAATACAAAAGTCAGTGGTCCATCAGCATAGAGTTACATTTCTGGGAATTACAATTGCAGGTATGTGTATCCCAAACAAAGGTTTTCTTGTCCTGGGCACTTTCAAAACCCTTGAAGAACCACCCTCAGCTGAATGACAAATGTCAGTTACCCCAAATGCCCCTTTTGTAATCTTGCTTTTTACTACTGCAAAAAGCAGATGCTTTGGCAATGGGGGGTGAATTGATAACTAGCTGTGATGAGTAATGAAATCATTAAGCAAGAGCACAGGCTTATCACACAACAAAGATGGTTCAGAAACATTAAACTAAGCAAATGTCCATACTATGTCTGTGGATCTGAATCTTTATATTTGGGGAAATACAAAGGTCTGATCAAGTAATCACAGATGATAAATTCTATTACTCCATTTTTCTATTTTTTCTATTATAAATTGGTCAGAATTCAGTTGAATGTCAAGTATACCCCCAAGAGGTTTTGGAGTTAGGGTATAGAATTACGTATCCCCGTGTAGGTATAGAGGAGAAAAAGTAATTTCTTCTCCTCACCCATCACAAGGGTCATGGCTGACACCCCTGTAACAAACACAGATTAATAAGAGAAAAGCATAACAAATTTATCTGAACAATTTTTCCCATGACACGGGAGCCTTCACAGATGAAGACCCAAAGAGCCAGTGAAAACAGACGACTCAATTTCATATTTATATGTGGCCTCTTTCAATGTGTATTGATGCATTTTAATGCTTGGGTTTGATGAAGAATGGAAAGTCATGTAGAAGTATGACTGGACAAAAAGAGGGTATGACCTACTGATGATCAACTGAAGGGAGCTTAGCAAGGCCTGTTTGTTCAGATTCTTCTCGGCCTCTCTGTGTAACACTCCTTCCCTCTGGACAGGGTGGGACCCTGTCACATAAGGGTCTATAAGAGAGAAGTTCAGAGAGACTTTTCTACTCTGAGATTTTCTAAATACCTTTCAGCTTAAAATACTCAATATGCCAAGAAGCCCACACTTTGGGGTTGCATTTTCTGTACGCTGTCATTGGCCAGGGGCTTCTTAACTACTGCAGGTCACCATAAAACTCTCATGTGTGCTCATTTCAGCTGCCAATTCTCTTACAAAACTCCAGAGTTGGTGCAAAAGTAACTTTACCAAAAAGTAATTATAATTACATACCTCAGCATTTTTAGAACCTATTTCAACCAGAGCATTTCCAAAACCACTGTGCCTCTTCTTTGTATTTTTCATATACATGCTAAAATAGTTTTACAGAGTTCAAGTACAATGTTCAAGCAGAGATATACATCAGTTTCCCAGAATAAACCATTAAGACAGTACTTAAATATCTAGGCAATACTACAGAGCCTATATTTACATATAAATTAGGCCCAGCACATCAAACAAAATGTCATGACTTTCAAATAGTACCATTAAATTCCACTCAATAACTTAATATTCTTGACTTTGATAATTAGTATGTCTGAATCTGCATTTACTCCAATTATGCATTTTAAAAATAGTTTCACCTATCTTTATTTTTTATTAAATGCTTCCTCTCATCCTAGGAATTTAAAGTACTTTCACGACTTTAAGATACTTTAGTTTCCCCATTTTACTGCAAAGAAAAGACTAGGATATTTTTGTTATTCTTGCTGTTTTATTTTAGTTTTTCCCCCCTTCAAACATGAACAGAAGAAGTTTGCCCATGGCTAAACAATGTCAGACAACTATAAGCACACAAAAACAGTTTGTCTCTATTTCACAAAGGAGGAAATTGAGGATCGAAGAGATGACTTTTCTATAATACAGTTACATGGCTAAGAAAGGCTTAGCAGATCCCCTACTTCCTACTCCAAAGCTCTTTTAATCATTTAAGTCCCCTCCTCAATTTAGTCAGGCAAAATAGCCAAAAATATAAAAATACAAAAACATAATAATTATTTCTAAAAAAAAAAAAATCCCTGGGAATTCTGATGTGAATAAAACGCATTCTATAAAATGCTATCAAGAAGATCATCAGTAAATTCAAGACAGAATCAGGTCCTATAACATCTTGCAATGACGTTTACATCTTGCAAACGTCATTGCAAGACATTATAGGACCTAATTATTTATTTCGTCCTAAGGAAAACTATTCAATTATAGTCACACAGTACAGTTAAAAATTCGTCTTTCACTGTCATTCTTAACTATATTAGACTATTCCAAAGACAGTATTTACCTTGACACAAACATTTTGGCCAGGAAACAAGATGGCAAAGAAGTGGGGAGAATTTTGAATATGGAATTAAAACATCTAACTTGTCTTAGGAAAGGTAATTTAGCAATATGTTTCAGGAGACTTAAAAATATTCATGTCCTTCACCCAGCAATTTAGCTTCTAAGAATGCATACTAAATTAATAATCCTGATTTTAAAATGAAATAATTTGAGCACAAATATGTTTACTAGCATTGTGTTTATAACAGTGAAAAATTGAATGCAATCTAAATGAAAAAACATAAGACAATTGTTACATGAACTGAAGTATATCCAATGAGTATATCACACAGTTAGCAAAATGGTAATTAATATCCTATTAAATATTAGCAAACAAAAATTAGTGAACTATACTGTAAGCCAGAAGAAACTAACCAGAATAAAGCATAGAGAGACAAAAGAATGAAAAATACAGACGAGAGGGTAAAAGACATGGAGGATGCATATGTCTAACATACACTTAGTTGTAATCTCAGAAAGAGTTAATAGGACAGAAGCAATATTTAAGATTTAATGGCAAAAAAATTTCCAAACAGATAAAGATATCAATCCATAGATTTAATAACCCTGTCAAAAAAGAAAATTAAAAACTCAGGATTTTTGCTGATTCAGCTCTTGTACTAATGAGCATTTTAACCTCCCTGCATATCTGTTTTCTTATTTATAAAGCAAGGGCATTGAATTATATAATTTCTAAGAATTTATCAAATATTCTCCTAAGAACTGGTATAATTCTCAAGTCTTTATTATAATATAATCTTATAGGTATTTCAAAACCCCTGCACAAAAACATGTCCCATATCAATCAGCAATGTTATGAGCCTATATTTCTACTAGTCTTTAAAATCCTACTGTAGACATCCTTTGGATTGTACAACAAAACTAGGTCATTTTTTCTTAAAGGATAGTATTAAAGTGTCCATATATTATGTGAGATGAATGAGTAAGCAACTCCAGGCCTTTAATGAGGTAATATGAACTGAATTTGTTTATTATATTGTATTACCTTCAATTGACAAAGAAGGTATGCTAAGGTATACCAAACAAGTAAGTTTCAATGAAAGAAATTACCAAGTACAGCAAGTATATAGTATAAATATAATAAAAGTAAAATACTATTATTAAATTTCCCAAATTTAACTAGATTCTGATAGTCAACTTAATTAAATATAAAATTATAATATTTATCAGAGTGTCAGCTCATTAATGGTACCAAGTTGTAAACACAGAAACAAAAACTGAAGTTACAAGAATAGTAGTGTTTTATCACTCAATTATTTAGAACAACTCCTATGACCCCTAAATCATATTTTATTTTTAAAAAATAGCTATGGGTAACAGAAAAGAAAAAAAAACATAAGAAAAGCACAAATAAATTATATTAATTAATATTCTACTTGCACATCATAGGCAACATGACTTTTTAAAAATGTGTATATATAAATTAGAACTGTGTCTCATGAGTCTTCCATGTTCATGAGCTAAAGATAAGGTATAATATTTCTGTTACCATTGATGAAAGCTGAATAACTTTACCACTAAACTAGTTTTAAGAGACTGATCCTTTATAATCATCAATTCTTACAGCCCTTGTAAATAAGAAATGTCATATACAATTTTATAAATTTGGAGAATGTGCTGGAATTTCTTAAATAGATGATTGAAAGGTAATTTCATAAGTTTTTTAATAAGAAAAACACTAGTATCCCATCTGATTTCTAATATTTAATGAAATGCAAATTGAATGCTTCTCTCTGTTAAACATCAGAAGGGTCGATGTGTAAGTTATTCTCTAATATTCAGATTCATGCTGTGAATTTTAATTCTAATTCCATAGTTCATTTCTCTCTCACCTCACCACTGACAATATCAGCTAAGCCCTTTCCTGGCATAAGGTTCATTTTCTTTGGTGATAAAGGGATTGAAATTTGGCTTTTCCCAGCTTCCCTGGAGCACAGCATTTGCCATTTCCATTTGAGGTCTAGCAAGTCTTACTAATCATGCAAATTTGCAAAAAAATAAAAAGCTCTGAAAATTGGGGTAAGTTCAAGAAAATTAGGTTATCTTGAGCTAATATTAATGAAGGGAGCATTGAATCTAAGCAGATAAATAGGGATAGGGTCTTTTACAGTCATTTATGTAGAATGCAGCTTAAAATGAATGTCATCTGTAAAGACCCAAATATAAACCTTCAAATTCAGTTATGTGAACAATTGCTATTCAGCAAATACAAACCCAGTGCAACTGTTATGTAGGTGTCATTATGCACTTTATATTAGAATGATAGAGAGGGAACATTGCAAAGTAATGCACTTGAGGAAAAAATGTTAGGGATAGGTCCTCCCAACTAAGAATATTTACATGTAAAGTAAATGGTAAAGAGGTCAAAGTACTATAGGTAGAACCTGTAACAATAGTCAGTAGATAAAACTATGGCTATGTAATATATGGAGATTTTTTAAAAATTTGACTTAGTAAATATTCATCTGTATATCATCAAATATATAGTCATTTAGAAATTCCAAAATAACAATACATTTTTAAATTGCTTTATTCAGGGTTCTAATACTTTATAGAAATGGCCTGAGACAAGAAGACTTAAAATGTTAAAGCACTGAAAACTATAGGGAATAAATGGGAAAAAAGTGTATTGGTCATGTAGAGGCTGACAAGTTACAAGAACATATACTTGGAAACTGCCACATCTTGGTTAGAATGTCGGGTGCATGCCCTTGTTTTTGCTCTCAGCATCTATTCAATCTCCCTCTGGAAATGGTGCTTTTGTTTCCTACTTAAGAATTACTCTTTTTCCTCACCTCAGTCCAAGTGGTTTCTGCAGGAGTGGAGCTGATTACCCAGGCCTATACCAATCAGCATGTTTTACCCAATCAAAGCCAATAATACAAACAGAATTTTTTTCCCTGGGATTTTGGGATCTTCATTTTTTCCCTCTAGGCCTGAACCTGAAAGGATGGTAGGTTTGGATTCATTGCACATGGTTGCAGCTGTATGAAGCTAGCACAACAGAAGGCAGAGCTGAGAGATGAAGGGAAATCACCTTCTCATAAATATCCTTTGATCTCTGAAGTCGGACATGTTTGAAGTCAGCCCTGTCTCTGAACCTTCTCTCATGTTAGTGACAAATCCTCTTTTTGCTTAAGCCGGTAGGTTTTGGCTTCCTGTCACATACAATCAATTGAATTCCAACTAACATAGTATGAAATATGTTAACAGGAATAAAAATGAAGCTAGGATTGCCAATAATCCTTAAGAATATGGGTTTAAATCTAGGGACTTGCATTATAGATAGTTGTTTTCACAGCCAACTCTTCCATTAGATTATAAACTCTTTGAGGGCAGGGACCATAGCTCATTCATCTTTTTATTCATCTTACCACTCAATACTATTCATGAAAATAGTAGGTGCTCAACAAACATGTATTTAATTACAGTAAAAGCAGATTATAAAATTTATTCAAAACAGAGCTGCAATCGAGAAAAATCAAACTCTGGTAACCTAAGCAAATTATCTTCTGATTTTATTGATAAAAATCTAAAAAGAAATAGCCAAAAGTACACAAATATAGGCTAGGTTCCTAGAAAATTCATTTGTATGGAAGACCCTTCCTCAACATTGCTGAATAAATAATTTCTCTACTTTAGGAAACTAAAATTCAACACTTTTTATTTACACAAGCTTTTAGGAAAAAATAGTTTATCCAGCAATTATATCTAGGGCAGTACACTCAAATAGTTACAATATCAATACAGTGCATGGTTAATAATTGTGTGTTTGAACTATATCTTCTTTGAACTGTGTTTTATGGGCTAAGCTTTGGTAAGTAAATTGCTATGGACAATAGAATGACCAAATCCACTATCTAGAAGGGCCCTGAATCTTAATTTCAACTATTACAAATATGTCTTATAAAGAGAAATTGTTTCTTGCAGCATAAGGTTTTTACTTTGTTTGGTGAACTTTACACTATGAAATTTTAGTAAAAAGTGTCTGGAAGTAGGTTATAAGAAGCTGACTATAAAGATTTTTAAATATACCAGTAATTAATGGTAGCATTAAAACACTGAGCTATCTACAGCAAAGTTAAAAACAGCTTTTGTCAGTAATTCTGAAGCAAACGCTAAAAACTGGAAGGGGGAAGAGGCCTATTGAGGTTTGGTTTGGTTTGGTTTGGTTTGGTTGGGTTTGGTTTGGTTTGGTTGTTTTATTATCTTTTAAGCTAGTTTTCAAACTTCAGTGGGCATCAGAATCACCTGAAGGGTCGTTACAGCACACTGCTTGATTGGCCTCACCCCCAGTGTTTCTGACACAATGGATCTGGGTGGGACCCTCGGTTTGCATTTCTAACAAGTTCCCAGGAGGTGCCTATACTGCTGGTCAGGGGACGCACTTTGAGAACCACTGTTCTGTACAGTTGCTAAAAATTTATTATAAGAACGTAATTTCCTGAAATATTTTCTAAACTGGGAACGCTGAGAAAAAATCCACATTTAATACCTTTGTAAAATTGGTGTATAAGACCCATTTGTATGTGTCAAATGTCATCATCATACGCCCATATTGGAAAGTGTTTATTATTTTATAAAATGTGTGATGGATTTGTGTGAAAAGTGAAAAATCTTTTAGTAAATCAAAAAATCGTTGTAGAGTCCTCAGTGGAAGAAAGGACTTCAACCATATCAAAACCTTAAGTTCCTCCACCCGTCCGTTTTCTCACCATCTTTCAGCTTCCTTGTGTTTCAAGTCCTTCCTTCCAGCTCCACGATACATTACCTCAATCATTTCCCCAATATTTTTTAGGACTATCCTGGCTCTTTTTGCCTGGTCCACATCCTTTTAACAAAAGCCCTATCCTGGATCACACCAATCATCCAGTGTCCTCATTTCTGCTTCATTACACTTTAGAGAGAAAAATCACACAACGAGGCACGCTGGTGCTTCTGCACATTTTTTATTTCCCACCTCAGCTGAGCTCTCCATTCTACCTGACCATTCTACACATAAAAGGGCCGCCTTTCCCATGCTCCTGAATGGTGACTCTAAACCTCACTATCCCTCCTCAGTCTGCCTCTCCCGCCTTCTCACTCTCAGGACATCACTTTACCTTCCACTTCACTGAGAAAACTGGGGCCACTGGCCAGCCTCTCTCTCAGCTTTCTCCCCTTTCTCTCACACTCCTTTCATACAAAGCAAAGATATTCTTTTTGAGTTCTGGGGTAGGCAGTCTCTGAGATGAACCCCAGTGATCCCTGTCTCCTGGGATTCATACTCTATAATCTCCTCTCACATTGCAGCAAAGTGAATCTGAGTGAACAACAGAACATGACAGAAGTGATGGCGGTTACTCCATGACTGGGTTATAAAAGACGCCACTGCAGGCCGGGCGTGGTGGCTCATGCCTGTAATCCCAGCACTTTGGGAGGCCAAGGCGGGTGGATCATGACGTCAGGAGATGAGACCATCCTGGCTAACGGTGAAACCCCGTCTCTACTGAAAAAATACAAAACAATTAGCCGGGCGTGGTGGCAGGTGCCTGTAATCCCAGCTAATCGGGAGGCTGAGGCAGGAGAATGGCGTGAACCCAGGAGGCAGAGCTTGCAGTGAGTCGAGATTGCGCCACTGCACTCCAGCCCGGGCCACAGAGCGAGACTCCATCTAAAAAAAAAAAAAACACTGGCTCTCTCACTGTCTCTTGGGTCACGTGCTCTAGGTTAAACCTTCTCATAAGCAGCCCTATGGGGAGCTCCGCCCGTGGGGTGAGGAAGCTTCTTGCCAACAGCTTGCAAGCAGATGCTCTGGCTCCAGCCCAGTTTTCAGAGACTGTAACTCAGCCAACAGGCTGACTGCAACCTCCCAAGATCTCCTGAGCCACAACGGCCCAACTAAGCACCTCCCAGATTCCTGATCTCCAGAAACTGTGTGAGATAATATTGTTTTAAACTGCTTAATTTTCAGGTAATTTGTTACATAACAAGAGATAGCTATTGCAGAGCCTAAGACTAAATCACTCACCACTTCTTGCCCCTTCAGTGACATTACTCAGTCATCTCTTTGTCCTCATGTGTGACGTTTTCCTATTCTTTCTCCTTCTCCACTGAAGTTTGCTTACGTCTTTACGTCTTTTCATTCTAAAAACAAAAAACAAAAAACAAAAAACCCACTGCCTTAACCCCTACAACCTCTCTTGTTGCCTCCTATCTCTCTCCTCCCTTTCATATCCAGCTTTCTGAAAGTAATGACTTGTTAGCCATAACTCCTAACTGCTATTAGCTCCTCTACCCTCAGCATTCTGCTGCCCACTCTCGCAACTCCACTAAAACGTCTCATAGGAGCTTCTAATGAACTCCGTGTTGCCAAGGCCAATGGTGATGGTAAGGAGTGTTTATTTTATTCTAAGTGCAGTGAGAAGCAGAGAGAGGCCAGAACAACATTTACCCAATTGTTCATCCCATGATATCTTACTCAATTGCTCAACAGAAAAAACTCATCAATCTCTCCCCAACCAGCATATCCTCAGAAAATTTTAATATATCACCTTCTGCAGGTGTTAGAAGCATATACTCTAGGGCAGGGAGAATAGTTCAAGAGAGAGCTACTGTGACCAGGGAGATGACTTCCTCCAAGGCTGTGGCAGAAGACCTGGAAAGAAAAAGAAAGACTCCGAATTTTTTTTTTTTTCAGTAAGATTTGCTGATGGGTTGCTTACAGGAGGCGAGGGAAAGGAAGAAATTTAAAAGGACTTCTAAGTTTGGGGCATGAGTAACTGGTGGCTGGTGATGATTCTACTGAGATATAAAGTTTGGGGAAAATAGGTCAGGGTGAGGGAGGGTAAAATTAAGAGTCTGTTTTGGCATTGTTTGAAATGTCTATCAGACATTCAAATGGAGATATCATTAAATTAAATGGAATGTGTGGTATAGTATGCCAACCATTAATAATTCCTGTCCATTTAAAAAATGACAGCTGAATTCAGAAACATCTCTCAGAAACTGTTCATTATTTGCATTTTCAGTAACTGTAAAAAAAAAAAAAAAACTACTTCCCATAGTTCAGCAGTTCTTGAAATCCACGTTTACAGAGTTTGGTTCATATTTCTTGAAATTAAGGCTCAACTAGGGTTTAATATTACATGAGCAATCAGACACAGCAACAGAGTTCAAAATCGGTGACTCGCAGAAGCAAATTCTGCAGGGATTTTAAGCTTCTGATTAAAATATATAGACAGCATATAATTTAGGGTTAAGTTTATCTCATGTTCTGGTCCCATAACTTTAGCCCCTGAGGAGAAACAAGACCCAGCATATTAAGCATCCATCAGGGAGTCTGTATACCAAAATCCAATTTGAGTAAGTCTGTTGCAGGATCACCTTATCCTAACACTCATGCAAACAATTTAAACTCTCCCTTTAAGCATTAGAAAAGCAATCACAGGGAAAATAGAAGAAATAAAATAAGTCACTTGAATTCAAATAACTTGAATATTTGGTTTCCTAGACCACAGAAGATCACAAATAGCAAGTTAGCAGGGGAGTGAAGGATATTGTTATAAATGCAAAGTTGTAACAGGGTGACAGCCTAACAAGGGCAAAAACAGAAATAACTAAGCCAGTAAATGTGCAGTAGCTTGGAGTCATTCAGGAAAGAGGCAAAGAGGCTTGCAAGTATCAAGGAGGGTTTCATGTACAATAGCAGTTGTTTATGATGATAATTCAATACATACTGGCTACCTTCTGTCTACTAGGCACTGTGTTACCACAGATAAAAGAATAAATTAACCACAGATAAAAGAAAATGATTAAAGAAAATGGGCACCGTGTTATCACAGATAAAAGAAAATGATAAAGTGCATGTTTGGAAATTTTCCATTAAAAATGAAATGTCTTAATACCTTTGTTTGGACGATTAGCTTGAGAGAATGTGTCGTTCCCCCCACAATGATGCTTTGTAAAGTGATTTTCTGTTTTTCTTTTCAAGATCATTTTATAACCTATGGTTAATTTGAGTACAGACTACTAGCACTAACTAAATAAAAGATAGAGATGAACTTCTGCAAAAAAAAAATGAAACTGGTAAGGTATGATTTACATTGGTTTACTCCATTCACAATTTTGTGATTGGGGCAAGTTGTTTACATAATGAGACTCTTGTTTTTCTTGCCAGACAAATGGGAATAATCCTATTCATCAAAGTGAAACTGTGACATTCAAATAAATAGTGAATAAAAAAGGACTTTCAAACCATAAAGCACTGTGTAACTCCAAGGTTATAATGGAATTTTCATGCCTACTTCAGCTCCTCAAGAACATCCTTTCAAACCTATCACTCCTTGGGAATTTTCTACTACGTCGCTGTGGCCATCAACATTCCCTCCCCTCCCTCCTGTAGCCAGCTCTCTCACTATGGGTGGTACAGCCCTTCCCCCGCCACAGATGTCTCTATGTGCCACACTCAAAGACAGCCAGGCTGGCTCAGAGACAGAGAAGAGGACCAGAGTGCATATGGGTAGCAGGAAAGCTCCTAGTCATAGGTGCCTTGCCTTGGTATATCAATTAGTTAATAGAAACTAACCTTTATTATTACAATTAAATGCTGGTTATCTACAGTTTTTGAACTTTAAAGCTATTGTGCTGAAGTGATAACATTAAACTGAGACTTGAAATCTGAGAAATCACAGCCACAAGCCAGAATTTTTATTTTGATAAATTATAAATGTCTTTCTCTGTATTCCCCTATTATAATTCTTTCCCCCTTCCTCCATTCTTATTCCCAGTAAAAGAGTACATAATTATACAATTTATTTTAGTGAATCTATTACTTGTATTACAATACCAGTGAATAACTACATTATGAAATAAGCATTTTTAAAAATTTGCTATTCATCTGAGAACAATGTTTACCCAATTGTTCATCCCATGATACCTTGTCTATTGCTCAGCAGAAAACTCATCTCTCCCCAATCAACTTGGCCTCAGAAATTTTTAATGCAAATATAATCATATCCATCACCTCCTGAAAAACCCTTTAATGCTTCTTATTGTTGTTAGAAAAACTTTCAATTTCTTAACATAGTATTAAGGTAGTGCATGACTGACAACCCTACAAACTTACACCTCAGTATTCCTCACCTTTATGCTCCAGCCACACTGAATTTATATTCCTCAGTTATACCAGTTTCTCCCACGTCCAAATCTTTGTGTATATTATTAATTTATTTTATCTGGTAAACTTTTATTGATTTTATTATTTACTTTATCTGGTAAAATTTTATTGATTCATCAGGTCTCAGATGCAATGTCACTTCCTCCAGGAAGCCCTCTCTGATGCACCCCCCCCCCTGCAATATCAAGACTGGTTTAAGTTTCCATCTATGTGTTCCCTCCTACCCCACACTTCCTCAGTTAAAGCACTTGTACTACTTTGTAATTGCTTGTATTACTCTTAAGACTACAGGCTCTGCAAGGGCAGCAACCATGTCTGTCTTGGCTCATAGTTATATTTCTAACATCTAGCAGAGTCTGGCTATAGGGACTAAATAAATACTTGTATGAATGAAAGAAAAATGAATGAATCTCAAACTATCAGAAACAATGCTAGATACAGGATGTGTAGTGGTGAGAAAAATTACATAATGGCTTTGCCCTTGTAGGACTTGAAACCTATGGTGAAAGATACTAGCAAGTAAATAAGTAACTACCAAATGTTACTTGGTTCTGTGAAGAAAACAAGTAGTCTGCTGACACAGAAAAACATGATATAGAGGAGATCTGGGAGGGGACCTATTATAATTCCATGGTTAAGGAAGGCATCACTGTGGCATAGCATTTAAAGTGAGATTTGAAAGCTGAGAGGGCCGGGAGCGGTGGCTCAAGCCTGTAATCCCAGCACTTTGGGAGGCCAAAGCAGGCAGATCACGAGGTCAGGAGATCCAGACCATCCTGGCTAACATGGTGAAACCCCGTCTCTACTAATAATACAAAAAGTTAGCCGGGCATGGTGGCGGGCGCCTGTAGTCCCAGCTACTTGGGAGGCTGAGGCAGGAGAATGGCGTGAACCCGGGAGGCAGAGCTTGCAGTGAGCGGTGATCGTGCCACTGCACTCCAGCCTGGGTGACAGAGTGAGACTCCGTCTCAAAAAAAAAGAAAAAACTGAGAAACAGCCACTATGTGAAGATTTGGGAGAAGTATTTCAGGTAAGGAGGGCATCAAGTGACATGGTAACACAGGGGGAATGTGGCAAATGGCTAAAATGGGGCAGGAACATATGATCAAGGGGAAGAGAGCTGAAAAGATGTGGGCAAGGGACAGACTACACAAGACCTTGAAGACCAAAGAATTCCAAAGGAGGAGAATTGTATACCAAGTGCAGTTCAAGTACAAGCCATTGAAGAATTTTAAGCATGTTAGTGATATGATTTAATTTCTATTTTTAGATGATTGTTCCATTGGCCATGTTGAGAATGTATTATAAGAGGCAAAAGTGGACACAGGGAGGCCGGTTATGAGCCAACTGCAGTCTTCCAGGTAAGAGATGAAAATGGTTTTGTGGGAGCAGAGAGAGAAAGTAGAAGCTAAAAGCATTAAAGCTGGCAAAAGAGGTAGTTGTAGGCAGAAAGGGAGTAAAAGGAATTCAGGATGAAGTCTCAGACTCTGGCTTGATCTCCAGAGAAATAGTAGCATCACTTACTGAGATGAGGAGGAGTCAGGGGGAAAGTCTTCCAAGAGAAATACAGAGTTTCATTTTGGATATTTTAAGTCTGAGATGTCTATTTAACATATAAGTCACAAAGGAATTGGGTATCTATATAAGTCAGAAACTTAGGAGAAAGATCTAGGCCAAAGATATAAAACTAAGTCATCAACCACTGGAAATAAACAAGATCATCTAGAGACAGAGTATGCAAACAAAGAAGGCAACAGCATTCTGGGCACAGGCATGATGTACTGCCATTTTAGAACTGAAAAATACAGCCACTAAATTAAGACCTCAGGGGATGGGACAAACATGTAAACGGCTAAATGGATTGGTATAACTACAGAAAGAATAATGAGTTGAAATAAACCTGATTAAATAACTCCGAATGAAGCAAAAGAGATGGAAAGTATGAGAGAAAATTTGAGAGAGGAAACCCAGAATGAGTAGGTCCAACATACATCTTATCAGAATTCCAAAAATGATAGTATAGGATATGGAGAAAAGACAATCTTCAAAGGAACTGAAAGAAGATACTGAGTTCTGAATAGGATAAATAAAAAAACAAATCCAGATTAAAATTTTCCTTCTGGCACTGCAGTAGTTGACATAAAGAGACCTTAAAAGTATTCTAGAGAAAAAGCAGGCAACCTATAGAATGGGAGAAATTTTTGCAATCTACTCATCTGACAAAGGGCTAATATCCAGAATCTATAAAGAACTCAAACAAATTTACAAGAAAAAAACAAACAACCCCATCACAAACTGGGCAAAGGATATGAACAGACACTTCTCAAAAGACAAAATTTATGCGGCCAACAGACACATGAAAAATGCTCATTATCACTGGCCATCAGAGAAATGCAAATCAAAACCACAATGAGATACCATCTCACACCAGTTAGAATGGCAGTCATTAAACAGTCAGGAAACAACAGGTGCTGGAGAGGATGTGGAGAAATAGAAACACTTTGACACTGTTGGTGGGACTATAAACTAGTTCAACCATTGTGGAAGACAGTGTGGCGATTCCTCAAGGATCTAGAACTAGAAATACCATTTGACCCAGCCTTCCCATTACTGGGTATATACCCAAAAGGTTAAAAATCATGCTGCTATAAAGACACATGCACACGTATGTTTATTGTGGCACTATTCACAATAGCAAAGACTTGGAATCAACCCAAATGTCCAACAATGATAGACCAGATTAAGAAAATGCGGCACATATACACCATGGAATACTATGCAGCCATAAAAAATGATAAGTTCATGTCCTTTGTAGGGACATGGATGAAGCTGGAAACCATCATTCTCAGCAAACTATCACAAGGACAAAAAGCCAAACACCGCATGTTCTCACTCATAGGTGGGAATTGAACAATGAAACACTTGGACACAGGAAGGGGAACATCACACACTGGGGCCTTTCCTGGGGTGGGGGGATGGGTGAGGGATCGCATTAGGAGATATACCTAATGTAAATGACAAGTTAAGGGGTGCAGCACACCAACATGGCACATGTATACATATGTAACAAACCTGCACGTTATGCAAATGTACCCTAGAACTTGAAGTATAATAAATAAATTTTTTTAAAAAGAGAGAAAAAGCATTGCTTATCATGAAATGATAATTAGACTCAAGATCTGCAATAATAAAAACCAGAAAACAATAAAATAATAGCTTAAAAGTACTCATGGGAGCCAAAATCCTGGCATACTCCTCAATCACCCACATGGGCTGAATAATAGCAGTACTACCATATAACCCAAACATCACTATCCTCAACCTAATCATCTACATTACCCTGACAACTACTGCATTCATAATTCTCGACTTAAACTCTAGCACCACAATCCTACAGGCATATGAAAAAAATGTTCAACATCACTATTTGATACGGTTTGGCTCTGTGTCTCTAACCACATCTCATCTCGAATTGTAATCCTGATGTGTTGGAGGAGGTGCCCGGTGGGAGGTGATTGGATCATAGGGGCAGGTTTCTCCCATGCTGTTCTGGTCATAGTGAGTTTTCACAAAAACTCTCCCTTGCTCTTTTCCCTTTGCTCACTCTCTCTGTCCTGCCACCATGTGAAGAAGGTCCTTGCTTCGCCTTTGCCTTCTGTCATGATTGTAAGTTTCCTAAGGCCTCCCAGTCAAGATTCCTGTTAAGCCCAGGGAACTGTGAGTCAATTAAACCTCTTTTCTTCATAAATTACCCAGTCTCAGGTATTTATAGCAGTGTGAAAATGAACTAACACACTAATTATCAGAGAAATGCGAATTAAAACCACAATGAGATATCCCTTCACATCTGTTAGAATAACTATTAGCAAAAAGACAGAAGATAATAAGTGTTGGCAAGAATGTGGGGAAAAGGGAACTCTTATAGACTGTTGGTAAGAATGTAAATTAATACAACCATTATGGAAAACACTATGGTGATTCCTCAAAAAATCATTAATAGATGTGAACCAGCCATCCCACTATTGGGTATATATCCAAAGAAATATCCAAAGGAAATAAAATCACTATGTCAAAGAGATATCTGCAGTGCCGTGTTCATTGCAGCACTATTCACAATAGCCAAGACATAAAATCAACATGTGTGTTCATCAAAAGATGAATGGATAAAGAAAATGTGATATATAAACACAATGGAATATTATTCAGCCTTAAAAAGACAAGGAAATTCTGTTATTTGTGGCAACACGAATGAACCTGGAGAACATTATGTGAAGTAAAATAAGCCAGGCACAGAAAGACAAATACTGCATGACCTCACTTATATGAAGAATCTAAAATCGTTGAACTCATAGAAATAGAGAGTACAATGGTGATTACGAGGGGCTGAGAGTAGTCAGTTGAGAAGATATTAGTCAAAGGATACAAAATTCCGTTAAGACAGGAGGAATAATTTCAATAGATCTATTGTACAACATGGTAACTATAGTTAATAGCAATGCATTGTATTCTTGAAAGTTTCTGAGAGTAAATTTTAAGTGTTCTCACCACAAACAATAAGTATGTGAAGTAATGCATAGGTTAATTAGCTCAATTTAGCTATTCCACAATTTGTACATAGTTCAAAACATGTTGTATATAATAAATATGTAAAATTTTTATTTGTCAATTTTAAAAACATATGTATAAAGTACTCATGAGAAATAACTCAACCTTGAATTTTATTTTTCTTTAAATTAGGGCAAAGGAATTCATGTGAAATAAAAGCATTTTCAGAATACCAGAGACTAAGAGCATTTACACTCACAGACCCTCCCTGAAAGAAATACTGAAGGATACACTTCAGCAAAAATAAAATTGAGAACAGAAAGGAGGATAAGAGAATAAGAAGCAATAGTGACCAAAACATTTATAAACATGTGGGTAAATGTAAATAAACATTAAATTACTTATTATAATTATTGACTAATTTGAGAAGGGTATAGAAAACAAAACTGAACATAACAGACAAAAATCACATGAAATATTAGTCTGGAGGCTGAAGAATAAGTTTAAAACTCTCTAAGACTCCCTTAAGTCATTCCAAAACAAAACAGAGATGCTGATTAATTTTAAATACTGTAAATTTAAGAGTAAATATACATTATAAGGAAAACCTGTATAAAAATAAAAATAGAATATTTAACTTTCAAAACAGCAAAGGGGAAAACAAAGAATTCTTTATCCATAGCTATTAAATACATATTCTTTTCAGGTATACATGATGTGTTCACAGACTGACCAAGTAATAAAAATCAAAACAAGTTTTACCAGGTGCGGTGGCTCACACCTGTAATCTCAGCACTTTGGAAGGCTGAGGCGGGCAGATCACAAGGTCAGGAGATCGAGACCATCCTGGCTAACACAGTGAAACCCCATCTCTACTAAAAATACAAAAAATTAGCTGGTCGTGGTGGCAGGTGCCTGTAGTCCCAGCTACTCGGGAGGCTGAGGCAGGAGAATGGCGTGAACCTGGGAGATGGAGCTTGCAGTGAGCCAAGATCATGCCACTGCACTCAAGCCTGGGCGACAGAGCGAGACTCCATCTCAAAAAAAAAAAAAAAAAAAAAAAAAGAAGTTTTAACAAATTCTAAAGAATTCATTGTAATGAAAAAATTCCCTGATACCATGTTATTAAAGTAGAAATAGTTTTTTAAAATGTTTACTGTTGTCTTTGTGATGCTATAAAAAACTGCAAGCAACTTAAAAGTCCAAAAATGGTAGAATAAATCAATAAATTATGATATATAAGTATAATTGAATACCACAGAAGAGCTAAAATAAATTAATTAGAACTATATGTCAACATAAATAGATCTCCAAAATATAATGTTAAGTGAATGAGGCTGAATGATAAATATGGTAAATCTATGGATATTTATGTTAATATGAAAACACATAAAAAACTTTATTTTTTGTCATGGAATATATATGCCATAAAATGTCAAAACATTATGGGAAGGACATGTGCTAAAATAATGGTAACAGTGGCTTTGAAAATGGAGGAAGATGTTTGGAGCTGTGGAGAAGCTTTACATATAATGTTCTGTTCTCAAGAGGCAGTAGTTTCACTGTTAAGAGCACAGTCTCTGGGGATGGACTGCCTGGGTTCAAATCTTGATCTTGCTACTCTCTGCTTCTCAATTTCCTCATCTGTAAAATTTAGTTAATAATACTTCCTACCCAATGGGGCTGTTTGTGAATTAAACAAACGAATACACGTAAAACACTACAACAGTGCCTGGCACACTGTAGCCATTCAATAAATAAATGTTAGCTTTTATTTTTTAGTTGATAATTTCTAAAGGTAATAAATGAAAGATGAGAAATCAGAGAAAGCATTATAGACAACTCTTTGGAAAAATTTGGCTACGAAAAGTAAAGGAAAATGGTTTACAGCTAATGCAGTATGTGGGGTCCAGGGACAGTTTATTTAAAATGGGAGATAGTCAAGTATGTTTATAAACTAATGAAAATGAACCAAATGAGTTGGGGAAAAATACAAGAAACAGAGGAAGTGGCAAAAGGACAGAGTCTTTCATGACGATAGAGGAAAAGGGCTATGGCACACATGGAAAAATAAATCTTTGAGTGGAGGAGAAACAAACTTTCATTGTTTCTGGAAAAGAGAAAATAGATATGGAAGTTTGCAAGGAAAGGCTGATGAATTTCCCCGTTGTTAATTTATGTTTTCTCAGTGAATTTGAGGCAAGGTCTTCAGTGGGAGTTTGAGAAATGAAAAGATGTGACAGTCCATGTGATGAATAGAAGCATGAGCTTACTAGAAAAAAGCAACAGAATGGCATGCCAGTGCTGAGTTTACACTGAGGGCATTGTCTTAGTCTGTTTGGGCTACTATCACAAAATACCTTAGATTTGGTAATTTATAAAGAACAGAAATACATCACTCACAGTTCTGAAAGATTCCAAAATCTCATCTGAGACAATGCAAGTCCCTTCCACCTATTAGCCTGTAAAACCAAAGCCAAGTTAGTTACTTCCTAGATACAACAGGGGTACAGACATTGGGTAAATATACCCACTCCAAATGGGAGAAATAGGCCAAAACGAAGGGGCTACAGGCCCCATGCAAGTCTGAAATCCAGCGGGGCAGTCAAATCTTAAAGCTTCAAAATGATCTCCTTTGACTCCACATCTCACATCCAGGTCACACTACAAGAGGTGGGCTTCCATGGCCTCAGGCAGTTCTGCCTCTGTGGCTTTGCAGGGTACAGCCCCTCTCCCAGATGCTTTCACCAGCTGGTATTGAGTTTCTGTGACTTTTATAGGTGCATGGTCCAAGCTGTCAGTGGATCTGGAAGACGGTGGCCCTCTTCTCACAGCTCCTCTAGGCAGTGCCCCAGTTGGGACTCTGTGTGGGGGCTCCAACCCCACATTTTCCTTCTGTACTGCCCTAGCAGAGGCACTCCATGAGGGCCCTACCTCTGCAACAGACTTCTGCATAGACACCCAGGTGCTTTCATACATCCTCTGAAATCTAGGCAGAGGTTCCCAAACCCTAATTCTTGACTTCTGTGTACCCACAAGCTCAACACCACATGGAAGCTGACAAGCTTGGGGCTTGCACCCTCTAAAGTCATGGCCATAGCTCTACATTGGCCCCTTTTAGCCATGGCTGGGACAGAGGGCACAAATTCCCAAGACTGCACAAAGAAGCAAAGCCCTGGGCCGGCTCAGGAAACCATTTTTTCCTCCTAGGCCTCTGGGCCTGTGATGGGA
This sequence comes from Pongo pygmaeus, assembly GCF_028885625.2. Classification (NCBI taxonomy): domain Eukaryota; kingdom Metazoa; phylum Chordata; class Mammalia; order Primates; family Hominidae; genus Pongo; species Pongo pygmaeus. Next base: position 56,136,359 of record NC_072383.2, on the reverse strand, counting down.
GGGGCTGCTGAGAAGAGCTTTGACAATACATGGGAACATTTTCCCCATAGTGTTAGTGATTAACATTTGGCTCCTTGTTACTTATACAAATTTCTGCAGCCAGCTTGAATTTCTCCTCAGAAAGTGGGTTTTCTTTTCTATCACATCACCAGGCTGCAAATTTTCTGAACTCTTATCTTCTGCTTCCCTTTTAAACATAAGTTCCAATTCCAAACCATATCTTTGTGAATACATAAAACTGAATGCTTTTAACAGTTCCCAAGTCACCTCTTGAACACTTTGCTGCTCAGAGATTTCTTCTGCCAGATGCCCTAAATCATCTCTCTCAAGTTCAAAGTTCCACAGATTTCTAGGGCAGGGGCGAAATGCCTCCAGTCTCTTTGCTAAAACATAGCAACAGTCACCTTTGCTCTAGTTCCCAACAAGTTCTGGACTTTATTGTCCCTATCACTATCAGCATTTTGGTCAAAGCCATTCAACAAGTCTCTAGGAAGTTCCAAACTTTTCCACATCTTCCTGTCTTCTTCTGAGCTCTCCAAACTGTTCCAACCTCTGCCTGTTACCCAGTTCCAAAGTTGCTTCCACGTTTTTGGGTATCTTTATAGCAGCACCCCACCCTACTGGTACCAATTTATTGTATTAGTCAGTTCTCACATTGCTGCAAAGATACTACCACAGACTGAGTAATTTATAAAAGAAAGAGATTTAATTGACTCAAAGTTCAGCATGGCTGGGGAGGCCTCACAATCATGAAGGAAAGCAAAGGAGAAGCAAAGCCACGTCTTACATGGTGGCAGGCAAGATAGAGAGCATGGGCAGGGGATCTGCCCTTTATAAAACCATCAGACCTCATGAGACTTATTCACTATCACAAGAACAGCACAAGGAAAACCCACTCCAATGAGTCACTGACCTTCACTGACCTCCCCCCAGGTCCCTTCCATGACACATGGAGATTATTACCATTCAAAGTGAGATTTGGGTGGGAACATAGGGCCAAACCATATCAAGCACTAATCTCTTTCATGAAGGCTCTGCCCTCATGATGTAATCACCTCCCGAAGTCCCCATTTCTTAATACTACTACATTGGATGGGGATTTTTTCAACATGAGTTTTGGAGGAAGGCAAACATTCAGGTAGGTGGTGATCACAAATTTATGTTTACTCCAACCTGCCTGCCATATGGCTTCTCTGTCCAACACTTGGATATGTGGGCATATGCTTGGAGAAGATGGAAGGCTAGACCTTACAGGGGTGTAGATTTCCGAGAGTACAATTATAATTACTCATTTGCATAAAAATTGTGTAGTTATTATGGTGGATTCAAAGTGTATAAGGAAGAAAAGTGAAGACAAGAGAGGGCTGAAGATTAGGAAGAAAATTGATTAAAGCATTCAGTGTCTTTAAAGAATTGTTTTCATAGATAATTGAGGAAATAAACTAAAAATATAGGACATCTTGTTCAAGGAATGAAATGTATGAACATATGATTTTGACCTTGGAGCAGTGGAGAGAATGCTGAATTGGAGTGAAGGAAATATTCATTGCAGATGAAATGGCTAAGGTACTACAAGACCAGAATATTCGTTAAACCATCTACAGGATGTTGAAGATACTCAAAATTGAAAAGGAGTAGATGGAACACTGTGGTCAGCTTTGTATTTCAGCAAGATTCCTTCAGCTACCATGAGGAGAATGGGTTGGAAGATATCAGCACTAGAGAAAGGGAGACCATTGCTGAAACCCTGAGATTATGGTGATTCAGACTAAGGCAGTGGTAGGGAAGATGGAAAGAAATTGATGTTTTCAAGAAAACTGAGGTCATAGAAGGACTAGGTGTGTGACTGGGAGTAAGGAAGGAGTCAAGGCATCAGGATCACGTGATGGGCAGATGCTATTGCCATTCTCCGAAACAGGAAAAAGAGAAGAAAAAGCTGATCTGGGGACCACCTAAACTACTAGTGATAAATCACCTAATTCATATAAGTATAAATATGTCACAGAAAAGATAACAATTAACATCTCTATATTAAAATTCCAGCTCACATTTACAGTTTGAATGTTGATAATACACTTTCATGGGAGCCCAGTGGTTTGATACAGTTTCTATAGCAGCAGCACACAATGAAGGCTTTCAAGTCTAGAAGAAAAACTAAATTATTAATAAAGTTGATCTTGACAAAACTGCTCTGCCTGAAGATTAAAGGAGTCCCAAACATCATCAAAATTAAATATTAAAGTAAGCTATTTCAATTTCTTAATAGACAAGGCAATATCTGGTTTTTAAATTTACATTTAAAAAATCAGTTAAAAAGCATAACATCAGTGAAACTTGGTTGAATTAATAAAGAAATTAACATTGTGTTCTGCACCAGACAACCTGAATATTAAAAATATTTAATAAATGAATATAATTTTGTTGCCTACTATACTTTCTCAGTGACAAGTTCTTTTTTACAAGTTCATATGAACTGTAAGCACAGGTTTTAGGAAAAGCTCTTTTTCCAGAAAGTTACTTTCATACATCTCTACCTTCTACTTGCTGAATCTCAACCTTCTGAATCTCATGTAAAAATCAACATATCAACCTACGTAGTAAGAATTTGTGATTCATTCAAATCATAACCCAATATCCATGTTAATTACTGTGATTTAATTATAGCCTCTTCACCACTTCCAGAATATGTGTGAATTATTCCTTGCGTAATCCCAAGTTACATTATTAATGCACATCAAAGGACAGTTTAGTTATAAATATTCATGACCTGCACAAAGTAATTTGGGGCATGAAATTTTATAATACTGCCATTTTTTGTATTTAATTCCTCATATTGCTTGATTATAGATGAGTTTCAATTAGGCATGAGTATTATTTTATTCTTTTTTGGTGGTCGGTTAGAAACTATAGTATTACAATAATCAAATTTTTAAAAATACAACATAATGTAATCCATGGCAATTCTTGAAATTTCCATTTGGTTGTAAAATATGGCTTTTGTAATAATTAAGTACATAACGACTTAAGGGCTAGAGAACATTTGCTTGATCACATTTACAAGAAGTAATTTATATTATCGAGAGGAAGTAAGAAATTTTTAACATAAATGTAACTCGGATCTGCTGGACCCCTTTTCCATTAGTCTTGTAAAGACAGGTCTATCTGACACAGACTTTCCAATAATTATTAAAGAAATCTAGTGCTTTCCTTCCCCACTTACAGGACAAGTGTTTAAGGATATGCGAACTTCTTGAAAGCACTTTACTTTCAGGCTTCCATGACTAATTATCAGGGTAGCTATTTACAACTAACCTAGTTTCAATAATTTATAACTGTTTCTCAATTACTATCACATGCAGCTCAAGTCTAAACATGGCAGTACACTCTAGGAAAGTCTGCTAGTAAACCTTACTCATCATTTTACTAGTTAGAGTGCTACAATTTAATACGGATGTTAACAACTTAAAGAGCTCTGAGAGGGCTAGAAATGAACTAAAATTTAGTAAATATTTTCAATAAAGATTTCCAGATTCTGAATTAATTTTCCCCCAAGTAATTAAACTGTGCTTAATAAAAATAATAAATATTTGAAATTGTATTAAAGTTTTTGACCATTTGGGTTGCTCCTACCATGACAGAGCAGAAAACATGGATATAAAGCTCATTATAAGTAGCATTCATTGGGGGCTGGTGATGTGCTGGACATTATGCTAAGCACTTTGTTATATATTATCTTAATTAGTCCTTATAATTAACCTATACAGTGGATATTATTATTGTGCCCATTCGAGAGATAAAGAAACTGAGCCTTGTACAGGAGGAGTTTGTCAGGGTCTCCAGAGCTGGTCTCCAGAAGGCCATTGCTCTTTAATCTCTCATTTTTCTTCTCCCCAGGCAGGATAGAATGGTGGTTAAGAACACAGACAGGATGGTCTCCCCAATTCTTCTGTAGTCATTTTTAAAGACAAGATATGCCTCATGGTTGTTTAAAAAAATAAAAAATAAAATAAAAAACTAGGGAATAGGCTAAATGACTGCATAGGGTCCTTTCCAAGTCTGATCCAATCATCAAGAAACTTGATCCTAGAATCATGAATGCTCTTGACTTCATAAGTCAATAGTAGCAAAGGATGATTCACAATCAACAGGATGCAATGAGAACAGTGCAGCCACTTTTTCTTACAGCCTTTTTTCTACTTTGAGTGCCCAATCCTTACAGCCTCTGTCTGGCCACACCTTTCACAGCCTCCTTGGTCAAAGGACACCTATTCCTGAGATCCAGCGGAAGCAGACACACTTTTGCAGAAATTTTTCATTCATTTTTGGAAGTACTAGGGATTCCACTTGCTTCAAGACTGCTCATATTTTATTTCTGTCCTTGTAGAATGTTTATTAAATTTTAGATTTAATAAGGTGGAATAACCTACTAAGGTTATCTGCTTAACAACTCTAACTCCAGGAAAAAATGCCCTCAGCATCTGTTATTACTGTGTTACAACTTACCTGTGAATATTCCAGGAACAGGAGTCCAACTACCTTATAGAGAAAGCCATCTGAACTTATAGTAGCTCTAATTATTAGCATCCTCATTCTGAGTCATAATATGCTTCCTTGTTATCTTCAACAATTTCATCCAGGCAAATTTCTCATTCACTATCAACCCTTCAACTTTTGAAGACAGCAATCAAATCTCCTTTTAGTCTCAAATGTTCCAACTAATCCCCAGTTCCTTCAAACATTTCTCATTTGGCATGAATAGCAAGACCTTCTGCCAATTCTGTCAACCTATTATAATATGTCAGTGCTATGGTTTGAATGTGCCTCCTCTCAAATTTAGGCGTTTCAATGTGATAGTATTAAGAGGTGGGGCCTTTAAGAGATAATTAGGCCATGAGAGCTCCTCCCCTCATGAATGGGATTAGGTACCCTTATAAAAAAGACATGACAGAGGGGGTTCATCCCTTTTCCCCTTCCACCTACTGCCATGTGAGGACACAGTCTTCCTCCCCACTGGATGATGCCGTGTCAAGGTGCCATCTTGGAAGTGGAGAGCAGCCCTCTTCAGACAGCTGAACTGGCTGGTACCTTGATCTTAGACTTCACAGCCTCCAGGAATTAAAAAGATAAATTTCTGTTGTTTACAAATTATCCAGTCTCAGATATTTTGTTATAGCAGCATGAAATTGACCAAGATGGTCAATTATCTTCTTAAAATGTGTTCTACCCCCACAACTGTTCAGAATGCAGAACTGAGACATCATGTAATGAGAGTCAAGTACAATGGAGGTAGTACCTTATAAGCTGGACATAGTGCTTTCAGGGATGCAACCTAAGATTGTATTGGAGTCTCAGGCAGACAAATTACACAGGTCAGGCATAGAGCTCACAAAGTGCTTACCATGAATCCATGTTAAGGCATTTACAGCTGTTTTATTATTATGTATGTGGTATGAATTATCAATGATTTAAGCAGCCTCCAGCTCTACAGCCAAAGCTTTTACCCAAAATTTACTTTCCCATTATTTTAACCTATAAATTACTAGGATCTTGCCTTTGTATAAAACTAAAAGCTCAGATATACTGAACTCTTACTTAAGTGTTGTGCCAACCAGTGATATGCCTCATCTGCCCATAGCCCCACAGAATAAGGACTATCTCATCATATCCACTTTTTAGATGAGGAAAGTAAGGCTTAAAGAGATTAAGTGACTTGCTCAAGGTCACAAAGCTGGTAAATGGCAAACCCAGATTTAAGGCCAGTTGCATCAAAGCGCCAGAGGCTCCGCCAATCTTGTTCTTTCTGTGTCACATCAGTGCCATCCTCCAACGTGTTCTGTTTTGCAGTTACAGCTGCTTATATTCTCCTTCCCCATTAAGTTACAATGTAGAGCCCTCTGGACCCATTTGGAGATCTGCCCAGCTCTTCTCTGATCCTCCAGGAATTGTCTGAAAATAGCAGGAAACTAACTCGGGACAGACTGAACCACCACTATAGAATGAATACCTCAAGCTGTTTACTATACTTTTAGTCCAAACAATATTAAGTACAATAAATTATCAACAGTATGTAGAGTTTACTAGTATAATTAATGCCTATTTCTTAGTCCACGAAAACTCTTGTCCAGCTGCCTAAGCCAAACTGTCTCCATGATGAAATATTCTGGATTTTTTGTTTGTTTTGCTCAGGTATTCCTAAGCCTCATCTGCTCTTGTCATTTGACAGCCTGCTCTGGGACATTCACAGCCAAGTATCTGGGACTTGGCACTTCTGTCCAAAGTTAGCATTCTCTACATCTGCATTTGTAAGTACATGATATTTGCCAACAATATTACTAAGAAGGCTTTCCTCCCCTACCACATGCTTTGCAAGACAGACATAGCACTAATTTTGTATCTCTTCAGTTTGTGGGGCTGTGGCTTTGCTGTCTAGGGGTCTCTGGTTAAATTACCTCTGTGTTTTGTCCCACTCCTTGACAAGAAGAGAGATTATGTTAACTCCTCCATGTGGTAGAGAGAGAAATCTTAAAAATTGGATGCCAGCTAAGACAGATTCCCCATTGGGCAAAAATTCAATGAAATCTTACTTCCTCTGTATTAAAATTCAACATCTTGCTGACCACAGCAGGCCAAAGTTTTGATAGTTTAACCATTTTATGCCCAGTGCTTATGTGGGTTACTTATGCAACATTGAGTTGTCTAATATGCAATGATAAAAGTATTTTCTCATTTTCTCCCTATGCCCTCCCCATCTTCTGACAAATTACATAGACTGTGAACTAACAGCTTGATATGGTTTGGCCGTGTCCCCACCCAAATCTCACCTTTAATTGTAATAATCCCCACATGTCAAGGGTGGGGCCAGTGGAGATAATTGAATGATGGGGGCAGTTTCCCCACAACTGTTGTCGTGGTAATGAATAAGTCATGAGATCTGATGGTTTTATAAATGGGAGTTCTCCTGCACAAGATCCCTTGCCTATTGCTATGTAAGACGTGACTTTGCTTCTCCTTTGCCTTCTGCCATGATTGTGAGGCGTCCCCAGCCATATGGAATTATGAGTACATTAAACCTCTTTCCTTTATATATTAACCCATTTTGGGTATGTCTTTATTAGCAGTGTGAGAACAGACTAATATAAAGCTATAAAAAATATAACATAAAATCAATAATACATTACACTGTGCAGTGGACAATTATTTCTCTGGGCTGATGAGCATGCATTCTCCCCACTTTTGGTTACTGTACTCTGGTCTTATACTAGGAAATCATCTCTCCTCCACTAGGCAAAATGTGGTAAGATCATTAATTAAGAAACCATGAGAGCCGTGAGGTGGAGGGAAGGTATGACCATAGTAGTCCATTCAGACGCCTCTTCCTGGAACTTGACCCCTGAGCCTCCATTCATTCTAGTGCGAGCACTCTGATGAGCTCAAAGAGGAGTTCCTGCCCCATGGATTCCTGGAGTTCACTCAGTTCTTTTCCTGCTCTGAACCCCATTTTCCAGTATTCCTGTTGCTTCATTGCCTTCCAACAAATTTTCTTTTGACCCAGAGTCAGTTTCTGTCATCTGCATCTAAATAACCTTGGCTGTTGCACATCTCCATAGTGCTACCTCTTGTGGACATTGCTTACATTTTAAATAGCAACATGCATACTATATCACGTCTTCACTCATGCATGATTTGCAACATTTGTGGAAAGAAAATAAAAACTAAGCTAAATATTTCCATCAGCCTTAGCATTTTGCGCAATTTAAGCTAAATGTCATGTGAAATTTACCAGCTGCTCCCATAGGGCTTTTCTTAAGAAGAACATTATTTTGTGTTTTAGTTTATTTATGCACTGTACCCACTACTTAAAGATCCTCTTGGGAAGGGACATCTCCCATCTTAATTTACATTCTCATAAGAGTCACCCATATTTGAATTCTGAGCTTGTTGTTTATTTGTCCCTCATTCTGGAAACAAAAGTGGTAGCATGAGGAAAAGAAAGAAACGCTTATGGCCTATTCCATTGTAAGTAACAGGCAATGTTAAAAAAAAAAAAAAATCTTTATTTGCAAGAGTAAAGTGGAGATTAGGAGTGGAAAATGGGAAGATCTTATTACCTCTTATTTGTTTAACTCGCTTCAAACAGTCTAATGCTATTAAGCATCTCCAGATACGTTGAATTTCTGTTTCTATCAAGATAACCTTTTCCCAATTTTAAAGTCCAAAACAAGCCTGTACAAACAGCCTTCTAGTGATCTCCTCACCATCATCTACCTCTGAGTTTGTAGCTACTTCACTTTAAGTTGTTCCTAAGTGAAACACGAATTAGTGTCAGATGTCATAGCCAGAGGCCAGGAAGTCCCTAGGACTGGTGGAAGTGAGAGTTTAGCCAGCATTTTTATATCTTATTTGTGTGTGTCAGAATGTTTATATTCATTCCATACTATTTCCTCCCTGTCGGAGAAGTTTCAAAGCCAAGAACTCATTTTATTAATTCAGTGTGATCTGTTTTTCATCTTCTTCCTCACACCTGAAACACCTGCTGTCAGCTTATATCTCTACTGCCACATATGGGAAACCCTGGCCATTTATAGAATGCAAGAAAACTGTGTCCATGATCTTATAAAAGAAGTCTTATTTTTACCTAGTTGAATATTTTTCTGCTTTACTTGTGTAACTTTGAGACAAATATAGCCTAAGAGTATTGCAGTGTAATAAGGCAATGAATAATACTAGGGTCCAACAAGAGATGTAATGTGATGTTATGCTTCCTTCACCTAATGTAACACATTAGGTTTAAGCTGTAGAATATAAACTATGGTTGTCTTTATCTTTATGCCACCAAAGAAACCCATAAAGATAAAGAATGACAGCATCTGCAAAAGAGTTAGCGTTTCCAAACATACCTGTCATTTCAATGGCAAATGAAACATGCAATCAACCTCAAATGAAAGCCAGCAGACAGAAGAATAGAATTGGGAGAAAATCTGATTTCTCTCATTTCTTAAAAAGAATGGTTTTAATATCATATAGTCTTACATTCATTACAAAGGAAATTAGAACAATATGCCTTCACACACCAAAAAGGAAGAAAGAGGGAAAGGGGAAGTTGTGGGGGTGGAAAAACAGGCAAGGAAATCTGGGAAGATCTATCACAGACATTTCCTGAAAGAATGAGAACACCGGCTTCCAAGCCCTGATGTAGCCTGTGCTGTTGCTGCATAAACTGTCATGATTGGTGCGGATATTTACTTATGCCTCATTTTTTGATAGTCTTGGCCTATGATACTTTCCATTTTAGAGAACTGGAATAAAGTCTGAGTTTGGAACACATTAAGACACACAGCACATCGTGCATCCTTTACCATCATATCGTTTAAAATTACAGAGGCTAGCAGCTGTCCACTCTTTTATCAAAAACAGCAACTAATATGTTACATCTGCAAAAAAACCCACAAAAGTTTGATTCTTATAGCAAAAGAGAAAATAATGTTTCATGAGAATTTGAGCCCTGTGGACCAAGAGCCCTTCCTCTATTTTTTTTAAGAAAATAAGAAACAATCCCATGTGGAATATAGCTGGGTACCGCTTGGTAAACACGTGGTAGCTCTTAGAAAACTAAGCACATTGCCCCTGCTCATTCCTTTCAAATGAGCATCACCACCCCACCCCCACTCTATTTTCAGACTATGGTAATTTGACAACTTTCTTTTCTTTCTCTCGTCCAGTATGCATAATATTTATTTTAGAAGTTATAGCCTAATTACTGTGGCAAGGCTAATACAATATTCTGTGTCAATAATGTGTACTACACTAAACAGAATCAATACGTTCATATTTTACAGCTTGGCTTCTTTCAACTATTTAGTACCTAAACCTATTGTTGAAAGTTAATTTTAATAATCCTTTGCACTTTCTATTCTCTTCTTCAATCAGCTGTCATTTTACTCAACAGTCTAAGCACTCAATTTTTTAAAATAATTTTTAAATTATTTCTAGATGTAAAGGTATTTCTAGATGTATTTTTTCACTTAATAAGGTACAAAATGTGTAAAACAACTAACTTTCCAAGTTTAGAAATACATTAAAACAGTGGTCCCCAACCTTTTTGGCACAGGGCAGGGTGGCAGTGGTAGTGGTTTTGCAATGCAACCATTCCACCTCAGATCACCAGACATTAGCATTAGTTAAGGAACACACAACCTAGATCCTCGCATGCACAGTTCACAATAGGGTTCATGGTTCTATGAGACTCTGGCACCACCACTGATCTGACAGGAGGCAGAGCTCAGGCTGTAATGCTTGCTTGGCTACTTGGCCACTGATCACCTCCAGCCATGTGGCCGGAGGGTTGCAGACTCCTGCATTGTAACACACTAACAGGACTGTGTAGCCCAGCAGTTAAAGGTCCAGACTTTGGGGTGAACTGATCTGAGATCAAATTTAAGCTCTACCACTTATTAAAATTATGTGACAAATTACTAAACTTCCCCAAACCTTTATTTTCTCCAAGTAACTTTTCTTTGGTAAGTTACGTGACAAGTTACTAAACTTTCTCCGAGCCTTTGTTTTATAATCAGAATGGTTGGGATGATGCTTATACCACAAGGTATCATAAAGCTTATGTGAGAAAATGGAGTAAGAGGCTCAATACAGTGTCTGGCGCAGCGTAAGCAATCAAGAAATGCAGTAGAGGTGGCTGGAACAGGCTAACCGAAGAAGAGCTGGGAGTTGGACCCAGAAAACATGGTTCTATTCCTGGCCCCACCGTTAACTGAGAATGCAGCCTAAGTTTTCTCATGTGCAGAGTGAAAAGGCATAGGCTAGTTGGTGTCTAAGGACCCTCTTGGGACTGAAATTCTATGGATCTTTGCTAAATACTGATTATACTCTACCATATTGTACCATGCTTTTTTCCTCCACCTGAGAGCTCTTCCATGGGCTCTTCACAAGGCGAGCTCCTCCAGTATTTGGGGGTCTCAGTTCAATGTTGATACGATTTGGCTGTGTCCCCACCCAAATCTCATCTTGAATTTTAGCTCCCATAATTCCCACATGTTGTGGGAGGAACTCAATGGGAGATAATTGAATCATAGGGGCAGTTTCCCCCATACTGTTTTCATGGGAGCAAATAAGTTTCACAAGATCTGATGGTTTTATAAGGGGAAACCCCTTTTGCTTGGCTCTCATTCTCTCTCTCTTGCTTGCTGCCATTGTAAGACATGCCTTTCACCTTCCACCATGATTGTGAAGCCTGTCCAGCCATGTGGAACTGTGAGTCCATTAAATCTCTTTTTCTTTATAATTTACCCAGTCTTGGGTATGTCTTTATCAGCAGTGTGAAAACGAATTAATACAAATGTAATCTCAGAGAGGGCTTCCTTGACCACTCTGTGTGAAATAGCAATCTTCTGCTCCCTCCTCACTACCTCCTCACCATCACCTATTCACTCTTCCTCACATCGCCCCCATTTTCTTCATAAAGTTTATCACCTGCTCCCATTAGATTGTTAGCCTCATGAGCACAGATATCTTTTCAGCTTAATCGCCATCTTATTGCTAATGCTAACAGCAGTCCCTGGCACATAGCAGTTGCTCAGTAAATATGTATTGAATGAGTAGATATCACGCCCAGTTGTAAACCCAAGAGAAATGAGTGTACATATTCACAAAATATTTCCACGAGAATGTTCTTAGCACCCTTATTCAGAATAGCCCCAAACTGGAAATGACCAAAATGTCTATCAACAGGAGAATGAATAAGCAAACTATTTGGACTTTCAGTAATATTTAATGTCTTTTTTAAGTAGGTGAAGAACTGGAGCATTTTATTTGGCTGATATACATAGGACATAATTACTGAGTTCCTGGAATTCAGTATGCATGCTTTCATATAGCAATATCCATTTAAATCATAGACCTATGAGTTTTATGGAGACTTGGCAGCATTTGATCCAGCCCTCTCATCAATGTGAAATGACAGTGACATTCCTACAGTTATACAGCTATTGGCTGAAAAAAAGGTAAAAGCCCAGGCTTCCTGGCTCACAATTCAGTGCTCTTTCTGCTGCATTCATCCCTCTGCCTATTCCATAAGGCAATGCAACTTAATGGAAAGAGACTGGGAATCAAACCTTGGTTCCACCACTGACCAGTGGTGTGGCCTCCGTGTGACCTCACCCTTTCTCAACCTGCATATCTCCCTCAGTGTCATGGAGTGTAATAGTACCAACCTCAGAAATTTCCTGTAAGGTTAAGTGAGATACTGCGAGTCAGTGGCATAGTAATCACTCAGTGAATATTACAATCATGATGGAAACCAAATGTGCTATATCCTTTGGGAAAAAGCTCCACCTGGTGTGAAGTAAGATGGGAACTGACTCACTGCCAATTCATGAAAGCCAGTAGTATCTTCAGAAGACCAGAAAATTTCACACCATTCTACTTGAAAGTTAAATGTATTTAAATATCGGTTTGCATTGGTCCTTTCAAAGAAAACTTCCCAGCTTCTTTTAAAAGTAAATAAGTATTTAAATAAGCCACTATATATTGTATTTTATATTCTAACTAAAGAAGTTGGTTTACAAATCTTTCACAAAGTAATATATTGACACTTTAAAAGTCATACTAGATTACCTATAGATACACGGCATTTTTAAAAGCTGTTAAAATCTCTAGTACATTTATTTTCTGTACAAAGGTGAATGGTCTGGTTTTAAACAAAACCATTGGAATTTTTATTTTATATTGTTATCAAGTTGAGCTTAAATGTTTCAAAAACAAAGCTTTTTGGTTGAAATAAGTATGTGGAATTAGTAGGGGATGGGAAAACACTTTGAAAAAGCCACCCAAGGAAAACAGATATATATATATACACATACACATAGTTGTCATCTAAAGCCATAAGTAGAAATCAATAACAACACCTTCCCCACAAAATACAAATGGTTTTTCATAAAATCATTTGATTCTGCAAATGGTCCCATTTCTTCATCTCTGCAAACTCTGGAGTTGTCTTTTGTTTTTACTAAACAAAATCTAAAGCTGACTGATATACAGAGCATTCTTTGATGTTAAAACATCAAAAAATGGCATCGTATTATTGTATGACTCTTTTGGAGCCTGCAGTGGTGATGAGGGTGGGGGTGGGAGGTGGGGGCGTGGGGGCAAGTATGGAAGAGCCGGAAGGAGAAAATCCCAGCACAGTTTTAAAGGGCATCACCAGACATGTGTGGTCCTATGAATGAGCCACATCAGTACATTAAGAGCTAAGTGCTTTTCTTGTCACAGGACAATTTGATGGTGGTGAAGGCTTTATATTTCCTCTGTTGTTTCTGAAAAGAAATGGGAAATATACTATTTAGATTCTGAGGCAACTAAAATAGAGGCATTTTGTGGCAGATGGGATTTTTATGAGCTGTTTGTCACCATATACCAGTCTTGTTAAGAAGCAATCGTTTTCTGCTTCATTACACTAAGATAGCTCTGTTTAGGGTTCCACTCAGCTGTGAAATGATTTTAAAGCTTCTATAAGGAATAGAGATGGGGTTTTTCATATATAATAAAAGACTGTTGACAAAAATATACTAAAACACACAAAAAAGTGGTCAAACACACTATTTCTGTGTCAGGGAAATAGAGATATGCTGAATCTCCTACTTATGCTTAATCCGCTCATTTCTGCCAACAGAGAAAACTACATAACACTCTTATTTTCTTCACCTAAGAAAAGTAAGAGTTCCTTTTATGTTTTTACATAGTCTTCATGGCATATATCACATAAATAGAAAGGGGTGAGGACTTGAGTGAGGAGCAATTTCAACTTAAAGTATGTAAAAGGAAAAACAAATTTAGTAAATGCAAGAAATACACTACATTTTTTAATAGCTTTACATCCCTCAAAGCTAATCTACTTTTAGGTTGTATGCATATTTGACTATGTTTTAAAGGATCAGCATTGGGACCAGGAGGAGCATAAGCTTATTATTTTAGAAATTATGAATTTATCATATCATCTTTCCTGGCTCTAATCCCTTGAATGTAATTTGGGGTCATCAGAAGACCTTGGATCACACTCTGACCCAGCCACTTTCTTATGTGACCTTAGGTATATTAATTAACCTTTCTGAGCCTCATTGTCTTCATCTATTAAAAAAACAATTAATAACACAAATCTTGCAGCATTGGTTATTTATTGCCCCAATAATGCTGCATAACAAATAACCACCAAACCTCAGTGGCAGACAGCAATTCACATTTATTTAGCTCATGAGTCTGTGGGGTTCAGGTGATCGAGCTGAGCTCAATCAGGCTTAGTTGTACACACCTATGTGCCTGCAATGTGGCTGGCCTGCTCATGAGTCTGTGGTTGGCTCTGCCGGGGCTGGACTACCTGCTAGTTGATCTAAGATGGCCTCAGCTTGCACAATTGGGGCCATTTTGTCCTGCTTCGTGTGTCTCCCAACCTCCAGCTGGCTAGCCTGGGCTTGTTCTAATGACATGGCAAAGATGCTAAAAGAGAACAAGCCCAGTGTCAAAGTCAAAATATAGAGACAAATCTCTAAATTTAAAACAGTTCATCTGGAAAGCAAGAAAATTATAATCTGGGGCATACACACAGACTTGGTAGTCTTCCATATGTCCAAAGAACAAAGAGGCAGTTGGAGGTTTTATAAAAAGGAGAAATATGAATTGTTTTGAAAGAAAGTTCATTGGCATTAGTAAAGTTTTAGGGAGCAGGCAAGCTCTGATTGGTGAGTGACAGCCATAGATAGAACTAGTCTTAGAGCAACAGCAGGTTGTTTCAGTAACATTAGATAACACCAGTTTCAGATTACAATAGGCAGTTTCAGCAGCCAGGCTTGCAGAAAATTACATTCTTGGATCAATGCTACATGCCCTGAGTGCTTTCTCTCCCTGGTCTCTTGCCCCTATTTCAATTGGGTATGACAAGAATGACCCAATTTGTCTGATTAACTTCCACACCATCACAGAATATTTTTTCATACCTTGCTTGCATCACATTTGCTTGCATTCACTTGGTCAAAGCAAGACACAGGGCCCATATATAGTCAAGTGGAAGGATGCTACACAGTTACATGACAAAGAGTTAAGAATCCTGCCATTAACACCAACAATCTGCATGCTTGTTGCCTCTTGTAAAGACTAAGATATCTTGTGAACACTTATGAAGCCACTGATTTAACAACTGGCACCCAGTAGGTACTGAGTGTTAATTTCCTTCCCTCCCACCTGTACCCGTCTCCTTAAGCCCCACCTCAATTAATCCCCTAAGATTTTAATTTGTCTGTTCAAAAGGCCAAATGAAAATAAAAGTAATATGAAGGACTTATAATTTTCTCTCCTTCCCAGGGTATTCACTCTCAGGGAGACAAATCATGTGATGCTCCATCATTAAACATTTCATGAAAAGACTGGGGAAATGAGATACAATTTTCACACTGAACTACATGTTGATATTGCATTGTCTACTTTGGAATCCACTGAAGAAAAGTTTGACAAGCTTGAGAGCTGAACCTCTAAGTTAAGCCTGTTCTGTAGAGGCAGATATTCTTTATATATGCTGCTTCTTAAACTTTTCCCCCAAATCCCAAAGCTTAAACTAGTAAAATCGGCTCTAAAACAAAGTCAAATATTGACAGAGGGAAAAGCACACCTATATTTTTCTTGGAAACAAATGAAGTTTGGCTAAATGGTTGCAGGATTCTGGAGAGGGCCTATTCAGAGGAGAGTGGAGCATGCTTTTTGTCTCAGAAGGTGGGAGCAAGCTCACCAAAGAAAAGACTGTAGACTTGCTAGTCCTGGGTGCTGCTGTGGGAGCTTCCAAAGCCCCCCAAGAAGCTGGAGAAGACCATCTCTACCTATCCCACCCACACACACAACACTCCTGCTATTCCTTGGCTGGCCAGGTCCTTCCATCCTGGGAGTGAAATGTTTTGGCTGCAAATGCTTAGATCCATGGACTACAATAGCCCATAGAGGCAAGGATGAAGAGATGGACCCCGCGCTTCCGAAGATGGGACACACCAAAGGCCACCCTCCCTACTCACTCAACCCCTCTCCTAACCCTCTTTAAGGCCTCTTTTATAACATACTTGTAAATTCTGAATTTCACTTTGTAGAGCTGCTTGTTTTAATAATATAAATTTCTTTTCAATCTTTGAGAAAACAGATGCACCAAGAAGAAGAAATAATAACTTTGCCTGTGCTTTCCCTGGGTGCCAGAATAAGCAGTAAACTCCAAAGCTAGAATAAAAGAACAAAAACTAGAGAAAAGTAAGATTAATATTCCCAACAGATTATCAAGAAAAAGGAGCAAGAAAGGGTTTTTGGAGATGAAAAACAAGGTTGCCAAAATAAAAATATTTAATATGTATAGCATGGTCTGATTTTGTTACTTGTGTGTGTATACATATGTATCTATAACATGTAAATATACATACACACAACATATGTGTGTATATGTTAGTTGTGTGTATATATGTATATAGTTGTGTGTATGTATATACACATATAGCGTATGTATGTATACATGCAGTATACACACATATAGCGTATGTATGTATACATGCAGTATACACACATATAGCGTATGTATGTATACATATAGTATATATACAACTAGCATATATACATATAGTATATATACAACTAGCATATATACATATAGTATATATACAACTAGCATATATACATATAGTATATATACAACTAACATGTTAGTTGTATATATGTATGTTACATGTTAGTTGTATATATACTATACATGTTAGTTGTATATATACTATATGTATATATGTTAGTTGTATAAACATACATATATACAAGATACAACATGTTAGTTGTATATATATGTATGTATATATGTTAGTTGTATATATATATATACACAGCAACTAACTAGTTGTGCATAACTAGTTGTGTGTATATGTATATATACATACATGTTATATTAGTTGTATATATATGCACATATATGTGCAAATATACATATAATATATGTATATGTAGTTTGCACATAGACAGATCTAAAGTTTATAGCCCAAACTATTGACAGAAAGTTACCTGTGAGAAGTGGAATAGGATTAGTGGCATGAGAAGAGGGCAAAGGGGAGATTTTACTACTTAATGTAGTACTTAAGAACACAGGGTCTACAGCAAACCTGTCATTGTCCACATCCCTGAACTTGCAGCAAGTTACTTAATTTCTCTATGCTTCTATTTCCTTATCCATAAACATGAGACTATTCATACTACCTAGTTTATAGGACTGAGATTGAAGTTTAAACGAGTTCATTTAAAGCACTCAACAGAGCTTAGTATATAAATGTTAGCCATAATTCTCAATATTGCTATCATTGTTTTAATGAAAATGTATACATATACACAGTAGATAGAATTGTTGGCCCCAGCTCTTCACGCCTCCTTATTCTACTCCTTTTGCCATGCAACTAGGCTGCTTCTCCCACTTTTGCTATTCCCCACCCCTTGACTCTTGGCTCCTCTGTGATTTGCTTTGGCCAATGGGATCTTAACAGATGTGATGCAAGAAGACTTGAAACATGCTCGAGTTATTGCTTGCATGCTTCCGCCATAGCCATTAGATGAGCTGCCTCTTATGGACTGTTTATGTCCTCCCCAAATTCACATATTGAATTCCTACCCTTCAATGTGATGGGGGTGGAGATGGGACCTTTAGGGGTAATTAAGGTTAGGTAAGATCATGAGGGTAGGGCCCTGGTATGGTAAGATTAGTGCCCTTATAAGAAGAAACACCGGTGAGTTTGCTCTCTCTCTCCCGAGTGCACACACTGAGGAAAGGCCCTATGTGAGCACACAGAAAGATGGTGGTCATCTGCAAGACAAGAAGACAGCCTCCACCAAAACCTGACCATGCTGGCAGCCTGATCTTGGACATCCAGCCTCCAGAATGGTGAGAAAATAAATTCTATTATTTAAGTCACCCAGTGTATGGTATTTTGTTATGGCAGCCTGAGCTAATACACTGCTCTTTAAGCCTAGACTCAAAAGTGAATATACATGGAGCGTACCTGAGTCCAGCTTCAGTGAGGACCAAGGTGTAATTGGACCTGCAGTGTGAAGCAGAGCTTCAGCCAAGCCAAGTCCAAACTGACCAATATGCAGTTAACCTGAACTCTTCCAAGAACACAAAAATAAAATTGGTATTATTGTATCTCGCTATGTTTGAGGGTAGTTTGTCATGTAGTATTTTTAAATTATAGCTAACTGATAGATTTTTCTATGATTTTAAAAATAAAAGATTGTAGGCCAGGGGCAATGGCTCATGCCTGTAATCCCAGCACTTTGAGAGGCCAAGGCAGGCGGATCACCTGAGGTCAGAAGTTCGAGACCGACCTGGCCAACATGGCGAAACCCCGTTTCTACTAAAAATACAAAAATAAGCCGAGTGTAATGGCATGTGCCTGTAGTTCCAGCTGCTCAGGAGGCTGAGGCAGGGGTATCACTTGAAACTGGGAGGCAGAGGTTTCAGTGAGCTGAGATCATGCCACTGCACTCCAGCCTGGGCAACAGAGTGAGACTGTCTCAAAAACAAAAACAAAAAAAGATTGTAAGTGTGTATACTAAAATGCTTACCTTTAAATGGCAGGATTACAGTTTTTTCCTTTGCTTTTTGGGTTTATGTTTCCCAAGTATTGTATAATTATTATAAGGAAATGTTATTTCAAAAAGTAAAATATAAAAAGATCAAGTGTTTGGGGAGCTAAAAATGTAAGGAGGAAGAGAAATAAAAACATAGTTTAAAAATCTGAGTTTTTAAGTGCATCATAGATAAAACCATTAAGATTCTTAAAAAATAAGTTCTCAGATTAATTTATACAGTCATTATATACCCTTGATTTCCTTATTTTCTTACACTTTATCTCCTTTCAGGCCATCTTTACTAGAGAGAGGACAAAGGAAAGACATAATTTGTTTTACCCTTTTTTACTAATAGATTTGGAGAAAAGTTCAAATCAGGAGAAAATAGTATTTCCTTCTTGAGTGTCAGAGAGAAAGGAAGCTAGCTGACAGAGCCTGACTCCTCATTTTTGGTTATGTCGCAACAGCAGAAATCATACCTCTATAGAAACTGCAGGTTCTAAAACTTTGCTTAAACTCTTGGCCCAGCAGGGATTGCGGGATCATCTGAGGATGCCTTTATCCAGACCATTATCACATAGAAGCAAGTTTGTACCAAGTTCATATGTGCAACTAGAGCTCCTCCTAACTCTCTGCAAGGTGCTCCTGAAAGTTCTGGGTAGTTGTCATTATTTAAAGCTAGCACATATTGCCATTGCTTTTGATGTTTTAGTCATGAAGTCTTTGACCATGCCTACATCCTGAATGGTATTGCTTAAGTTTTCTTCTAGGGTTTTTATGGGTTTAGTTTTTACATTTAAGTCTTTAGTCCATCTTAATTTTTGTATAAGGTGTAAGGAAGGACTCCAGTTTCTGTTTTCTGCATATGGCTAGCCAGTTTTCCCAGCATCATTTATTAGAGAATCCTTTCCCCATTGCTTGTTTTTGTCAGGTTTGTCAAAGATCAGATGGTTGTAGATGTGTGGTGTTATTTCTGAGGCCTCTGTTCTGTTCCATTGGTCTATATATCTGTTTTGATACCAGTACCATGCTGTTTTGGTTACATGTTGCAGTATAGTTTGAAGTCAGGTAGCATAATGCCTCCAGCTTTGTTCTTTTGCTTAGGATTGCCTTGGCTATACAGGCTCTTTTTTGGTTCCATATGAAATTTAAAGTAGTTTCTTCTAGTTCTGTGAAGAAAGTCAGTGGTGGCTTGATGGGAATACTATGCAGCCATAAAAAACAATGAGTTCATGTCCTTTGCAGGGACATGGATGAAGCCGATCATCCTCACAAACTAACACAGGAACAGAAAACCAAATACCGTATGTTCTCACTCATAAGTGGGAGTTGAACAATGAGAACACATGGACACAGGGAGGGGAACATCGCACACTGGGTCCTGTCGGGGGGTGGACAGCAAAGGGAGGGAGAGCACTGGGACAAATACCTAATGCATGCGGGGCTTAAAACCTAGATGACGGGCTGATAGGTGCAGCAAACCACCATGGCACATGTATACCTGCGTAACAAACCTGCACATTCAGCACATGTATCCCAGAACTTAAATAAAGTAAAATAAAATTAAATTAAAAAGCTAGCACATATAAAATATGCTAGGAGAGTTTGCATTTTAAATAATCGTGGTGAATCTTTTTATAAAGCAAGTTATTATTGCTTAATTTGTTTTGTAAAAATCAGATTTTGATATGTGATATGTTTAAAGTGGGATAAATCTACAATTCTGCTTCATAAAGTGTGTTTCCTAGAAAAGTTCTGAGACTGCAAGTGTTAATACTCATGACTCCATGAGATATGCATCCTCATGCCTTGAATTAAGCAGGTGCATTTTACATGCCTAAAGGCAGACAGATGGTGGCCTGGTGTTTCCTTCCTTCAATCCCACTTTGCCTAGGGACTCTCAAGTACTTGTAGAAAACTACACAAACATTCCTGCTTCCCTGTGCCTCAGGCACCTGAAATCCAAATTCCACAACAGGGAATTAACCTCACTCCACTGGGACCCTTCCGCCTCCTTTCTTGTTTTAAACCAATTTCTTCACTACTCTTAAGTTTCTATTTCCAATTATTAAAGAAAACAAGCACCTTACCAAACCCAAATATCCTTTCATAAAAAAAAAAAAAGAAGAAAGTAAAAGAAAACTTATGCCTACTCTTCACTAGGAACAAAGCACACATTTTGTAATGCTTGTTGGTTTGAGAATTAGATGCCTGGTTGAATTGCCAGAATATATTGTGTATATGTATACAGTATTCTTAAAATTAGAATACAATAATATTCACTTAACTCAAGAGCCCTAGTCAACATAATTCAATGTTTTAATTTACTGAGACAAATACATTTTAAAAGCTAACCTAAGCTAGATAGTCCAAAAGGGAGAAAATGTCACTAAAGAAAAAGAAACTGGCTGAGCGCGGTGGCTCACGCCTGTAATCCCAGCACTTTGGGAGGCCAAGGCGGGTGGATCACTTGAGGTCAGGAGTTCGAAACCAGCCTGGCCAACATGGTGAAACCTTGCCTCTACTAAAAATAGAAAAAAAAATAGCCAGATGTGGTGGTGCACACCTGTAACCCCAGCTACTTGGGAGGCTGAGGCACGAGAATTGCTTGAACTTGGGGGGTAGAGGTTGCAGTGAGCTGAGATTGCATGAATGCACTCCAGCCTGGGTGACAGAGCGAGACTCCATCTCAAAAAAATAAAAGAAAAAGAAAAAGAAACCAAGGCAGTAATGGAGAAAAGTAGACAAAGTGTTACATAGTATAAAGGCAGAAGACAGCTCGTTCATAGTCCAGAAACCCCTTCTGTGCCCAGTGCCCAGTGCCTTAGGACCACCACTTCAGACATTTATGGCCATCTATTGGGAACTGCTTTGAGGGGGGAAATGTCATTAGGTCTCCTGTGTTATGCGTACTGTGATTTTTTAAACGAAATTAGCTGCAGCTAGTTTTTACATGAAAAAAAACATTAACCCAGAGTCAAATTGGCTTAAAACCTCTAACTAGTACCATAAGGCAAGTGATGCCTTTGTGTGCTGACCCTGATTTCGAATGCCCTTAAAAAATTCATTATGGGAAGGAAGGGACCTGAAGGAATTCCTTCCAGCATATTAATAGCTTTCACCAAGACAATTAGGTCATGGCTAAATCAAGTCAGAAGCACCTCCATCTCTAGAATATATTGAACTTTTAAAAGGATTTTGCAGTAGTAAGTTTTGTAAAACATCCTCAAACGTGAGTCCTGTCTCACCCTGAGAGACTGGGTTCTTTTGGACTTTGCAGAGAATTGGTAAGCCAGCATCCTCATGCTGCTCTGCTGAGCACTTCGTGTGGGGAATGACATGGCCATGGGTGTTTCAGGAGATAATTCAAATGACAATGTAGAGATAATAAAGTTCTGAACTAGGGCATTATCCATGGGAATGGTACAGAGGGAATGAGTCAAGAAATCTTGAAGAGGGAAAATGAACATGGTTTCTTACTAACTGGATGCAAGAAGTAAGGGAGATAAGAACATTTCGAATCTTAATCAAGGAAAGGCAGGACCATGAAATTTAAGATACAGAACAAAGGAAAAGGAAGATCAGACTTGAGGAAGGAAATTAATTCCCTCTTGGGCATGATGAATTGGAAGGACTTTTAGGACATACAACAAACAAATGGAAATTCAGATCTGAAGTTCAAAAGAGAGAAATAAGTTCTGAAGAACAAGTTCTGGGAGCTATACACATGGTATCATAAAGTTCAACCCAGGAAGCAGAGGTGATCACCTGAGGGAAAGATAAAGGATGAGAGCTTAGAACAGAAGTTTGGAAATGCCTAAATAGAATGAGCAGGAGGAGATGACAAGTCATTCACTCATTCATTTATTCAACAAACATCTTGAATTAAGCAACCTCTCCCTTCTACATTATGCAAGAATTTGCTTGGTAGAGGAGAAGGGATTCCTAGTGGAAGTTTCCTGACTGGCTTTCACCACCCTCTTCCCCTAGCACAGCTCTCCTCTCTTTCTATTCCATCACTGGGGCTTGATTCTGATATATCTCGTGCCTTTGGTTTCTCCATGCATCTGAATGGCCATTTCCAGATTAGCTGCCTGCTGTGCTTGCCTCTGCATCTCTGTGTCTCCATCCGTGCCTAGCTCCCTGCTCTTGTTCCTCACTCAACACCTGTGTTGACCCTGAAATGTACACAAGGCTGTAGGCAACTGTTAGCACATGTGTAATGTATACAAATCAGCTATTTACATCTGTCAGAGGAGGTGTTCCTCCTCACCCAGCTGCAAGGAGGGTACAAGAGAGAGCAGATAATGTTGGGATTAATCCTAGCATTAAAAATCCAGAGCAGCATTGTAGCCCAAGCTAAAGCAACTCTGAAAATACACTAGAAATAAGCAGCTTTGGAGAGTCATATTGCTCTGAAGACATATATAATTTTCTGAAGTAGAACCTCCTTTTTATGAGCTAAAGCATAAATTCCAATTTTTGCCAATTGTTCAGGATTATCAAGTCAGAATAACTAGTTTAAATAAACATTCATAACATTTCCATTATTTTCTGTTTGAAGAGCTGTTCTGATTCAAATATATGCCCTATAACTTTGCATAGTATTGTTTTTATTATTACCGTACTTGTATTTTTACTACAAAAGTTCATTGTTACTGATGTATGGTATTTTTCTTGCCATCAAATTATTTGCTACATCTATCTAATCCTTTTGCCCTGTGTATAATATTTCAATTTAGAAAAGAATATCAATATGCAGTTTCCTGTGCTGAGAATACTCTTATAGTGAAAAAATCTAATGGCATATTCAATCACCTTATTATTGTTATCAGTATATCTTTATACAATAGTAAATGTCAGAGAATGCTAAAGTTCTGAGGGAAAAAAAAGGGAGGTCATCCACAGGGGATACATATATAGTGATTATTACTGGGTTCATGTTTTCAGTTTAATCACTTCCTATGACCCATTCGCCCTGAGGATATGACTGTTGAAACAAAATTATTTCACTTACACTCCTGGTAATGGGAACTGTAATTCTAGTCAGCGGCTTTTTGTGTTACAAAAGACTACACCTCCTACCAATCATTCACAAGGTTTAGAAATGCCTTATAATTCAAATACAATTTCTGTTGTAAGGCAATGGAGCATGTGACCCTTTTATGATAAACTATAATTTTGGGGTGCATAATACAATTGCTCCATCATTTGGTGTTCCTGGAGGTAAAACAGAGATTAATATTAAAATGTCCTGCTCTATGTATTCCATACAACACTACCTAGTAACACATCCCTTTGTTTTCTTGACAGTGATTTAAAAGTGTTACAAACCTCTGCTATAACCAAGGAAGAACATTTTAATAATCCCCTTAATCTCTCTGAAATCTCCCTAGCAGATTGTTCCTCAGAATTATTCTTCACCACAAGCCAAACTAAATAGGCACTCCAAAAGAAGTCTAGGTAATCTTCTATACCTCTTATTTCTCTATTTACTTTGCTCCTATAAAGTAAATGCAGTAGAATTAGCACTAAGTAAAATAAGACATCTTTGGAGTGGCTTTCCTGTTGTCCCAGCCAATCTGCCAGAAGTAGAACACCTTCCCATTAGTCATGCAACCAAGAGACAGACAGGATCCTAAGTCTCTAAATCCAAGACCACCTGTCTGTCATGACCATTGCCAGCCACTTTCTCCAGCACCATGGCAGTTCACCCACCCCATATTCTCCCAGAGATCCACGGAAGAAGACATTCCAGGAAAATGTGCTCTGGGTCCTGGTGCCTGAGTCTGCTTGCATTCCACCCCAGTGAACTGAGCGGGAGCTAGCTATGAGGCTCAGGATCTCTCTTGCCTTTTGACACTGGTCTGGATGATGGCCAGCTTTTTTCCCCTCCCATCTGGGTCCCACTGTGGTCTTACTTCTTCCCAAGGGTGCCTCTAGGTTGGGGGTATTCCCAGCATCAGCTTCCCAAGATAGAAACGAGCAGAAATAAACATAAGCAAATGTCTTTAGCCAAGTCACTGATCAAAGTAGGATCAAACTGTCCACTTCCTGCTTCCTTTCCTCACATGCCAGTCAATCCCCAACCCAACCTTCATCCTGACCACATATTGCTTGGCCCTCCAAGTTTCTGATAACCTGACATTGAGAAGTATTTTCCAACCCATCTTATCACAACTTACCTCACCATAACTGCTGCATGGAGGGAAAAAGATGAGAGGGAGAAAAAGAAAGGAAGGAAGGAAGGAAGGAAAAATAGGCAGGGAGGGAAGGAGGAGGGAAGAAAAGAAAGCAGACAGGCAGAAAGATATTGTTACTATTTCCAATTTCTCCATTCCTCCAATTAAAAGCTATATTTCTTACTTTCCATACCACCCATTTAGTGACTTTATTATTTGCCCTTTATCCTTATCTCCTCAACAGGACAAGTGAGGGGGCTGGAGAGAATGTTGACCTCCCACTAAAGATGGGAGTACGTGACACAGACCCTCCTGTCCCAGCACCCTTGGATAAGATCAGCCCTCAACCCCCAAGCATCTTTCACTGGCTGAGATGGAGCTGTTTGGAGCTCCAACAGGAGCAGTCCCTTCTAGGTCCACAGTCTCCTTGCTCACATGAGAGGGAAACTAGGAGAAATATGTTCAAAATCTTTAGCTCTTTTCCTTTTATCAAAAGAAGGGGGGAAACAAAAAAAATAAAAAGGAAAACATTTGAAATGAAAAAAAAAAACACTGAACTCTCAAGGTACACTAGTTTGGCCAAAGCCTATAAGTTTACTAAAATTATACTTCAGGTAGGCAGACTGCATTTTAGACCTTGAAGATTCCAGAAATCATTCACTCTCAGTTAAGTTTACTGAGAACTAAACTTAATGAGAGTCATTGGGGAGAAAAGAGAAGGAATCAGATAACCCACTCTCTGAGTTAGCGTTCAACCAAGCAAGCAGAACCAGTAGGGGTGTGTGTGTGTGTGTGCGTGTATATGTATTTGTTACAAGGAATTGGTTTACCCAGTCATGAGGGTGGTTGAACAATTCTAAAGTTTATAAAAGTTTATAGGCTAGACATTTAGAGAAGAAATGAGAAAGCAGTTACCCACGGGCACAGGCTAAAGCTCCTTCCACAGGCAGTTGAGAAGGAAAGATCATAAGTAGGTTGGAACTCCACAGGCACAGCTGAGGCTTATTGGCCATCAGGTAGGGAAAGTAATAAGCAGACTAGATCCCCATGATTCAGAGTAGGGGGAGAGAAATTGTGGACCCAGTAGCCATTTGCAGTCTCTAGGCACAAGGGATGGCTTCTTTGACAGGGCTCACCTAATTAGGTCACCCAGGATAATCTCTTGATTAATTTAAAGTCAACTGATTAGAGGCTTTAATGTGCAAAATCCCTTCATGGTGGCACCTACATTAGTGTTTGATTGAATAACTAGGGACTGTAATTCAGCCTCACCAAGTTGACGTATGAAAAAGCCATCATACTCATTGCCCCCTAGAAGTAGTTAGGGAACGCTGTTAGTACACTAACATTTATTCTGCTGTAAACAAAGCCCTATGCTGCACACTAGACAAAAGCTACCTTATTGCATAGAAACCTACAGAATGTAATAACAAGTTAAGCAGTAGTAAGAGCAAAAATACCCTCCCTGAAACAAACAAAATTAATGACAAGGAGGGATGAATTTAAAACTACGATAAAAACAGACTTTTAAAATTATGTTAGAAACCAGTGCAAAAAAAAAAAAAACCTGGAATCTGTTTTTTAAATAAAAAAAAGGAAAAGGAAAAGATATTCACATTAGAATAGTATCAAAATTATGTTAATGTTGTTGTGTAATAGTACCTTCAGAGTACAGACTGGGACTTAGCTGATTTTTTTAACAAAGCTTTCTCGACTTATAAAAATTTATAAATATATAAATATGTTAAAGGAGAAAGTATACTTAGTTCCTGAAAGAAGGCACTCTAATGCCAGACTATAAAAATTAAATTTCACCCTCAATAGAATTGTATGTTATAAAAACAATATATCTATCATTGTTGTTTAAGTTGCTTGAGTTGCTCAAGAGAATTTTAAAAATGCAAAAATACACTACAGAAAGACGTGAGTAAAAAAGTCATGAAGATTTTGTATATATTTATAGTGAGAATGGTCATACTCTTATAAATGCTGAACCCTCTATGTTTAGTAGCATAACCTGCATAAAGCTGGGCTTCCTGGAATCCAGCCTCAGCACATGATGCAGCCAAAGTCTCTCACTATCGGCAACTCTTCATCACCCTCTTCCCCTCCCCATATTTCTCCTCCTTTCCTGCATCTCTGCCCTTGAATCTCCTTGTCCACCCTTCCCCTCCCTCGTCTTTTCTAACGTAGAGTAATCTGCCCTGTTTGCAACTTGGCTGCTACCATTCACCTCCCCACCCCTCATTCAGCACAACCGAGGCCCAGTTTCAGGCCAAGAGAACAAAAAAGTCCCTCCTCCATGGATGGCAAGGGGAAGGTACAATTGCAAATACTCATTATGTAAAATAATTTATCCTGACAGAGCAGTAAATCTCCAGTGTATTTGCAAGTAATGAATCAGAACCAGTTCTTTCATTTCTTAAATGCAAAACAAAAGTCAGAAAAAAAGATAAATATACTCATCCCAGGTGTCACACTTAAATCCAAAAAATATGCTCTATTGCCAAACTGCTCTTAAGATTTTTATTTCTCTGGATAAAAGGCAAGGTATTTGGGGCCAGAAAAAATAAAGGTTTATTTTTATTTGATTATTTTTAAAGTAATAGAAATGAAATATTATAGTGGGGAATGGTCTTGAGAGAGAAAACACATACAGAGTTGATGCCTGGCATTATTTGCCTCTGAGATAAAAGCCAGATTTGTTACAGCTGACTCTCAGTTATTCCAGGAGCTGACTGGGAAATGTGTGAACTAACTGGAATCTGTTTCCTGTTGTAGCTCCCACTGCCAAGCTGTGGCCACTGCACTGTAGGTCAGGACTTCTGTGGGAGGGTGAATGGGGACTAGGGAAGACGGCACTCAAGTCAGTTGACTGCTTACCTGTTACTAAAAATCTTGGTGTGAGATACTGAGATAAATTATTGAAATTAGAGGTATAGGTCTGGGGATCATTTTAATTACCTCTGCTATTCCTGTCCCTCGGTATCTTTCATATTCAAGAGTGGGCCTCATATTCAGGCATGCAAATTTAATCATCCAAATTCATTGTTCAGGCTGAATTAACTGAAAAAATGTATATGGTAATAACACAAGTTAATATTTTGGGTCATAATTTCAACATCATAAGTCAAAGGAATAAGGCTTAAAAGTTTTTTTAATTTTTTATTTTTGGAAGGATCAAGATGATCCATTCTACTTATTCACTCCAAGTTTTCTCTCAAGATTTGTATTTCTAAGGGTGAAATGCAAAATTTCCCCTATTTATTAAAAAATTTGTAGTTAAAATTCTCAATATCTTTAATGCCTGCCTTTATTCAAGCACAAAATATATCCATAGCAATGAAATACAAGAATGAAATAAAAAGTCCTGAGAACTCAATTTACAAAACATAAAATGGAGAATAAAAATAGAAATGGTGATATGTTTGCATGCAAAAAAAAAAAAAAGGTGTCAGAGACACACAATGCTTAGCACTTTCCCTATTGACCCTATCAGTATGTGCCCATGTGGTATGTCTCCCATGCATTCATTTATTCAAGAAATAAGCATTTCTTGAGCATCACCTCTATCCAAAGCCGGGCACTTCGCTAGGCACTGAGGATACAGATATGAAATAAGACATTGATATGGTTTGGATTCACGTCCCCACCCAAATCTCATGTTGAAGTGTAATTCCCAATGTTGGGGGAGGGACCTGGTGAGAAGTGATTGGATCATGGGAGTGGATTTCCCCCCTTGCTATTCTCGTGATAGTGAGTTCTCACAAGATGTTGTTTAAAAGTGTGCAGCACTTCCCCCTTCAGTCTCTTCCTCCTGCTCCTGTTATGTAAGACAGTGTGCTGGCTTCCCCTTCTTCTGCCATGATTGTAAGTTTCCTGAGGCCTCCCCAAACATGCTTCCTATACAGCCTGTGGAACTGTGAGTCAATTAAGCCTCTTTTCTTCACAAATTACCCAGTCTCAGGTGTGTGTTCATAGCAGTATGAGAACAGACTACTACAGACATGATCTCTAGTGAGAGTGTGAGAGGCCACAGAAGGCAATAACTGATAGCAGTGATGGTTTTCAGTAGCATGATGATAGAGGCTGATTAAGGAAGATGCCCAGCTACCTCAGTACACAGTGCCTTGTTGAGTTAAAGAAATGGGGCCACCGGGTGCGGTGGCTCATGCCTGTAATCCCAGCACTTTGGGAGGCCAAGGTGGGCGGATCATGAGGTCAGGAGATCAAGACCATTCTGGCTAACACGGTGAAACCCCATCTCTACTAAAAATACAAAAAGTTAGCCGGTCATGGTGGTGAGCACCTGTAGTCCCAGCTACTCGGGAGTCTGATGCAGGAGAATGGCATGAACCCGGGAGGCGGAGTTTGCAGTGAGCTGAGATCATGCCACTGTACTCCACTCCAGCCTGGGCGACACAGCAAGACTCTGTCTCAAAAAAAAAAAAAAAGGAAATGGGGCAAATGTGCCCACAGCTAATGCCCTGCATGTGTGTAGAGTCTAGGCTTCCATGCAAGGCTGAAGCAAATGATTAGCCTTGCCTGTAAAGAAGCTAAAGGGAGACTATAAAACAGCTACAAGAGATCTGCCTCAGACTTCTGCTTCCAAGAATGGCAGACTAGTGAGTTTTGACCAGTTCTCCTAACTTTGTCTTTTCTACAAAGTCTACCCACAAACCTGTTTGCTCTCGGTTACACTAGACGACACCAGGAGCAGGAAGTATATCCAGGGTCTTCCACCATCTGGTGGTGCTTTTCCCGCCTCTCGTGGATTTATCCAACAGACCTGGCACCTGGTTGATAAGGCACCGAGCCTAAGCATCTAAGTGGCCTTATTTTGACACATCACCCCATAGTCCACCCAATACCATTGCCTCCTCCTCTTCAGTCATTAATTCATGTCTTCATTCAATAAACATTTATTGAGCACTCAGTATGTGCCAAGCACATGCCAGTGCTGGGGATAGAAAGGTAAACAAAGCTGAGACAGTACATGTCCTCATGGTGCCTTCAGTTAGGCGGACAGGTTCTAGAACTCCATCCTCGATCCTAAGTCATTTGGCTCAACTCTGAAATCAAATCATCTGACCCAACTCCGATCATGTTCTTGCCAGCATTCTGCCCTAGAAAGTGGGAATGAATGGATCCTATCCAAACTTGCTCCCTTATACAGTTGGGCCAGGCAATAATATAAAGCTAAGGGAAGAAAGAGAAAAAAAGGGGTCATGTTTAATTTTAGCCATGGGCAATGCTATATCACCAAGCCAAGAAAATAATCTGAAAACAAATCCAAATGTACATGGAATCCATAAGCCAAGTGGTTCACGCAAAAGCTAGGTCACCAAAACTGAGAAGAGTTTCCAATGACAAGTCAGGTGACACCAGGCCAAAATCAAGAGTTAAGTCTAGCACCCAAGTGGCAGAGGAGAAGAAAGGGCTCTAAACCAGTGTAGTTGGAAAGCTAGGCCCTACCCCTACCAGCTATGTGAGTTTGATCACATTTCTTAACCTCCCTGTACCTCAGCTTCCCCATCTATAAAATGGAAACAATAACAGTACTACTCTCATGAGGCCATTGTAAGTTTTCAGTGATTTAATGCATCAAAATTTTGGTGACTAGAACACTGTAAGTACCTTAATAAATGTAGCTCTTACAATTACACTCCCTGAAGAGGTCAGAGAAACTTCCTCACCCACTCCCACCCCCCACCCAGGGAAAACCTTTATTTTTATATTTAGGTTTGATGAATGAACAGCCATGCAGAAATGTGATTGGACACAAAGGATCTGGCCTAACGGTGATGGAGTGAGGATTCCCAGCAAGGCTGTTCTGTACAATTCCCCTTCCCCTGGGTATGGGGCAGGACTCCTCGGGAATAAGGTCTTCCAGGGAGAAGGGAGAGAGTGACCTTGCTAGGTTTTATGGCTGGCTTTGGGAGAGAGGAGTTCTAGTTTCTATGACCTGCCTTGGAAAAAAATAATTCTGGTTTCTGTGACTCATTTTGGGGGAGTAAAAGGGGCAGGAACCAGGAGGGAAGGACAAAAACCTGGCTACTGAGGCCTTCCAGTCTCCTCTGGGTCAGAGTAGCCTGCATGCCAAGGTGCCCTACTTTGGGGTTTAATGAGCCCTGACAGCAGGTCCTTGCAGATTTCACAGGCAACTTGTGATCCATGTAATTGGCTTTCAGTCCCGCAATTTCAGAGGACTTTAGCAAAGCTTGGTTGAAATGGCCAAGTTGTTAGAAGAACCTCTTCAAAGTTGAAATTCATCAAATTCTTCAGCTGAGGGCATAAGAATCCCAGATGTAAGGTTAGCAAGAGTTAGGAGTTCCGGAGTCTTCCCCCCATGCCCTGGCTCTTGGGCATCAACAGACCAGAAGGTCACAGTATCTGATCCTCCTGTGGCTCAGCAGGGATGTGTTTTAGAGCAGCATGTTCAGAATGAAACTGGCACATTTAGTTGAACCTCAAGGGCCTTTTGAAGTCATGAGTGGCCCACACTGGCCTCATGGGAACACAGGTGCTCCAGTGCCTTATGTCTTCAGGACTAGGTGGGGGGAAACTTCCACCCTGAAAACATCCCCCTTCTGTCTAGACCAGCCTGCCCCATGGCCAAGGGCAGTGAGAACCCTAGCCACCCCTTGGGTTGCACCCCTGCTGGTGCTAGAATTTTGCCCTTCTTGGGCAGAAGAGCTCAACATTTGACTCAAGGCATAACTGGAAAGAAATACCCCCCAATGTTTTTTGCTGTGGGGCATGAAAATGCAGGGAGGTGGGAGCCTGAGGTGTCTGCGGCCACCCAGCTGGAGGCGGATGGGATGCGCTTCTCAGATTGCTTTGAGGAATGTTCCTTTAGTTGGGAGGCAGTGCCTTTCCTGAAGAAGTCCTTGAGCAGAACATGCTCATCCTGAAAGAGTCCTAAGATGTACAGGTTTCCCAAGACCCAGAGAAGACAGCAAGCCTGTCTTCCAAGCCAGCACTGGTGGCAGATGGGTTCCGGGCAGGTGGAGCTGACATGGCCTCGAGCCTGCAGCCACACTGGTCAGAGAAACTTTCTAAGAAGCCTTCTTGAGCTCAGTTTTGAGGGACATTTATCTTCTGCTCCACAAACTGCATACTGCATTCATATTCATGGGGAAACAATTAGGGTATAATAGGTTCTTTTGTTAAGTGACATGGCTGATAGGTAGTCAGAATCTTAAGGCAAAATGATAAAGAGGTCTTTGATAAAATGTGAAATATTACTAATGTTCATGGAGGGTGTTCTGCAGTGGGGAGGTCTATGCAAACCTACCCCTAAAAGTCTGAGGAAGCTGAGGGGCCAAAGAAAGAGGCTGACAAATTCAGTTTTTTTGTTTTTTAAGGGTTTTTTCTGTAATTATTTTCTTACTTCCATGATGATTTAGTCCCAAGAGGGACTATCTTCAAACCAGTATAAATATTTCATAAATAATATCTGGCCATTCTCTAACCAATTGAGTAATTTGTTGCACAATAAGCCACCTCACATCTTTCATTGAGAAATACATTAAATTTGAATGGTAAAGACATTAATGAATTAGAAAATAATTAAAATTTGCTTTAAATATTTATTTGGGGGATGGAACACCACACTTGTACTTGATGAAGAGAAACATTTTTGCAGTCCAGAGGTCTTTTATTATTTTTTTTTACACCTACTATGTCATGAATTCATAAGAATTAGGTTCCGGCAGCCCAGATTCCTTCCCACTGGTTCTTTAAAAATGCATTTCTGTAGGTGGAGCACGCTGGTGCTTCAGTTGAACCCAGGTACCTTTCTCTTTGGCTTCCTTCTTTTTCTGATCATTTTCCTTCATGCAGTTCAGGAAGGTATCTCATTTCTTAGAGTGCCTAATGTGCTTAATATGCACATTAATTCTCTTTGCAAGAATCTTGCCCTTACTTGTTTTTTATACAATGCCAACAGCATTCTGGGTAGCATTATAGAGTGTTCCAGTTTTGCCATGGTAGCATTAGTGGGGCATTCCTTTTTGAACAGTACACATTCCCTTATGTCTACAATATCATCTTTCTTAGAAATTCACATATACGTGGCCAAAGGAACAACTCCATGTTTCTAAACAACTCCATGTTATACAGAACATATACAGATGCCTCTCCTCTTTTCCTTTGTGTTCGTCATTTTGGTGAGTTACTGGAAGATGACCATTCTGGCCTCCAGTTTCTTAGGAAGAAATATTTAATAGGGATTTATGAATGGAGGCCATGTCTGGTCTCAGGCAGCTGCAAGACAAGATGATGGATCCCCGCAATTACCCCCTAGACCCAGGGTTATAGACCACAGGGAAAAGAATGATCCAGAAGGGATTTATAGGGCAATTGAAGTATGATAATGATAATGTCAAGATTATTTTACCTAAGGGAAGGATCTACAGTACCTGCTCTTACACAAGGAACAGTAGATAAACTGGAAGTTTTAAAGGCCTTCCCGGAACAAGAATTAGTCGGAAGCCAACATGGTGGACAGATTAGCTTCCAAGATGGAGTTGCTTTGGCCTCCGCAGTGGACAACATGGAAGAGAATATTGAAAAATAGGGAAGTTAGGGACAATGTGAAAGGTTTACAATGAGAAGTATCCCTAAGGGAGCAAAACAGAGGAGCCCATAATGGGAAGCCCAACTGAAATACCACCTGAGAGACCCAGCTTTAGCCCTACTGGAATGGAATTGCTAATGGCTGATCTTTCTGAAGAGAACTTTTATTTTTAGTTACCCAACACTTACAGGGATTGATCTATTTTAAAAACCAAATAAGGCCAAGTTATACCTCAATCATTTTGCTTGGTCCACTCTTCTATTTCTTGCTTCATTCAACTCCATGAAGTCTTTCCTCCATAAAGGATTTTCAGGCACTTTAGTCTGCCCTACAAGTCCGTGGCTTCTGTTTCCCTCTCAGTGACCTGCTTATGGATCTTGTTATGAATCCAATTTTGTGGCTCACAAACAAAATCTCCTCAGAAATGTCCTGTGAAGCAGTCTCAACGGGGCTGCCTGGGACTTGAGAGCTTTCATTTCCTCCCCCATGGAGCCCTGCATGATCAAGCACAGAGAACAGAATGGGGAGGATGGGAGGGAGAGGGAGGAGGTTACATTTAGCTGTCAGAGCTTATGTTTGGCAGTTTGCACTTCTAGCTACAATTCCTCAGCTCTTTTCTGGGGTTATGAAATAAATTTTGACCTCACATCTTAATTGGCATATAAACATAAATTTACTAGAAAATAAGGCATGTTTTAAGGGGCAGTTGAATTTTTACCTTATTCATGATACCTCTTTATATTATTTAAGGTGATTCAGTTCAATTGTGGTTTTGCAAATAGATGGAATCATTTCCGGAAAAGTAATAATAACAAATCAATGTCTTATTTCAGTATTATAAAAGCATAAGCCCCTTTTTAAATGACTACAGTTGCATGTCAGAAAATCTAAACAAATGTGTAGTTAAAAATGATTGTTATACCTTAGGGACTTAGTTTATACAAGACAGATTAGCAAGATATGAGCCTCATTATGCATGAAAGTCATTTGTTTTTCCATGAATACAGCATAGCACAAGTTCTGGGATTGCAATTCATAAACAGAATGAACGTGAAGACTGAGTACCGTTATGACATTAATCTTCATGAATATGGAAAGAAGTGAATTATTATCTTTTTCTTTATGAGGTGAAGAGAACTGTCACAATAAATTTGAATCTTGGTGTATACTGGAATGTGAGAGCTGGAAGAGCCTCAGAGAATTAGTCTAACCCCTTCTAATTACCAAAAGGCAATTGAGAATCAACATTTTCAAGGGACTCATTCACCTTTATGTGGTGAGTTAAGGGCAAAGATGGTACAGACCTCCAGGCTCCCAAAATTAGGACCTTTTCACTGACCCACAAAAGGGGTGAATTTTCCCCTAATTCCAATTTTTTTAAACATTCAAGAGTCTTTCTTTTATGTGATTGCTTTTTTAAATGCACTTAACAAGACCTCCTAAACGATGTATAAATATCCAGTTAATCAATTTTTGAGCACTTATTATGGCCTAATCCACTTCTTGGTATTTATCTACTTTTTGTTTATATGCATACTATGTGAATTCCACTGTTAATAAGTTCTTGGCTCTGTTAACATTGTCTATAGTTATAAATCTGAGCATTTCTATATAGCTGTTTAGTGTTATGACCTTACAATGAAAGCTTCCAGGCTACTCACCGTTGGCTGTGTCCTCATGTATTTAATGCCTGAGTTTAAAAGTTCCACTGAAGGGAGGGCAGCCAAGATGGCCAAATAGGAAGAGCTCCGGTCTACAGCTCCCAGCATGAGCAACGCAGAAGATGGGTGATTTCTGCATTTCCATCTGAGGTACCGGGTTCATCTCATTAGGGAGTGCCAGACAGTGGGCGCAGGACAGTGGGTGCAGCACACTGTGCATGAGCTGATGCAAGGCAAGGCATTGCCTCACTCAGGAAGCACAAGGGGTCAGGGAGTTCCCTTTCCTAGTCAAAGAAAGGGGTGACAGACAGCACCAGGAAAATCAGGTCACTCCCACCCTAATACTGCGCTATTCCTACAGGCTTAAAAAATGGTGCACCAGGAGATTATATCCTGCACCTGGCTCGGAGGGTCCTACACCCACAGAGTCTCACTGATTGCTAGCACAGCAGTCTGAGATCAAACTGCAAGGCAGCAGCAAGGCTGGGGGAGGGGGGCCCACAATTGCTCAGGCTTCCTTAGGTAAACAAAGCGGCAGGGAAGCTCGAACTGGGTGGAGCCCACCACAGCTCAAGGAGGCCTGCCTGCCTCTGTAGGCTCCACCTCTGGGGGCAGGGCACAGACAAACAAAAAGACAGCAGTAACCTCTGCAGACTTAAATGTCCCTGTCTGACAGCTTTGAAGAGAGCAGTGATTCTCCCAGCACGCAGCTGGAGATCTGAGAATGGGCAGACTGCCTCCTCAAGTTTGTCCCTAACCCCTGACCCCCAAGCAGCCTAACTGGGAGGCAACCCCCCAGTAGGGGCAGACTGACATCTCACATGGCTGGGTACTCCTCTGAGACAAAACTTCCAGAGGAAAGATCAGAGAGCAGCATTCGTTGTTCACAAAACTCCGCTGTTCTGCAGCCACCACTGCTGGTACCCAGGCAAACAGCGTCTGGAGTGGACCTGTAGCAAACTCCAACAGAACTGCAGCTGAAGGTCCTGTCTGTTAGAATGAAAACTAACAAACAGAAAGGACATCCACACCAAAAACCCATCTGTACATCACCATCATCAAAGAACAAAAGTAGATAAAACCACAAAGATGGGGAAAAAACAGAGCAGAAAAACTGGAAATTCTAAAAAGCAGAGCGCCGCTCCTCTTCCGAAGGAACACAGCTCCTCACCAGCAATGGAACAAAGCTGGATGGAGAATGACTTTGACAAGTTGGTTTCAGACAATCAAACTACTCCGAGCTACAGGAGGAAATTCAAACCAAAGGCAAAGAAGTTGAAAACTTTGAAAAAAATTAGATGAATGTATAACTAGAATAACCAATACAGAGAAGTGCTTAAAGGAGCTGATGGAGCTGAAAACCAAGGCTCGAGAACTACCTGAAGAATGCAGAAGCCTCAGGAGCCGATGCAATCACCTGGAAGAAAGGGTATCAGTGATGGCAGATAAAATGAATGAAATGAAGCAAGAACGGAAGTTTAGAGAAAAAAGAATAAAAAGAAATGAACAAAGCCTCCAAGAAATATGGGACTATGTGAAAAGACCACATCTACATCTGATTGGTGTACCTGAAAGTGACGGGGAGAATGGAACCAAGTTGGAAAACACTCTGCAGGATATTATCCAGGAGAACTTCCCCAATCTAGCAAGGCAGGCCAACATTCAGATTCAGGAAATACAGAGAATGCCACAAAGATAGTCCTCGAGAAGAGCAACTCCAAGACACATAATTGTCAGATTCACCAAAGTTGAAATGAAGGAAAAAATGTTAAGGGCAGCCAGAGAGAAAGGTCGGGTTACCCACAAAGGGAAGCTGATCAGACTAACAGCTGATCTCTTGGCAGAAACTCTACAAGCCAGAAGAGAGTGGGGGCCAATATTCAACATTCTTAAAGAAAACAATTTTCAGCCCAGAATTTCATATCCAGACAAACTAAGCTTCATAAGTGAAGGAAAAATAAAACACTTTACAGACAAGCAAATGCTGAGAGATTTTGTCACCACCAGGCCTGCCCTAAAAGAGCTCCTGAAGGAAGCATTCAACATGGAAAGGAACAACCGGTACCAGCCACTGCAAAAACATGCCAAATTGTAAAGACCATCAAGGCTAGGAAGAAACTGCATCAACTAATGAGCAAAATAACCAGCTAACATTATAATGACAGGATCCAATTCACACATAACAATATTAACTTTAAATGTAAATGGACTAAATGCTCCAATTAGAAGACACAGACTGGCAAATTGGATAAAGAATCAAGATCCATCAGTGCGCTGTATTCAGGAAACCCATCTCACATGCAGAGACACACATAGGCTCAAAATAAAAGGATGGAGGAAGATCTACCAAGCAAATGGAAAACAAAAAAAGGCAGGGATTGCAATCCTAGTCTCTGATAAAACAGACTTTAAACCAACAAAGATCAAAAGAGACAAAGAAGGCCATTACATAATGGTAAAGGGATTAATTCAACAACAAGAACTAACTATCCTAAATATATATGTGCCCAATAAAGGAGCACCCAGATTCATAAAGCAAGTCCTGAGTGACCTACAAAGAGACTTAGACTCCCACACAATAATAATGGGAGATTTTAACACCCCACTGTCAACATTAGACAAATCAATGAGACAGAAAGTTAACAAGGATATCCAGGAATTGAACTCAGCTCTGCACCAAGCGGACCTAATAGACGTCTACAGAACTCTCCACCCCAAATCAACAGAATATACATTCTTTTCAGCACCACACCACACCTATTCCAAAATTGACCACCTACTTGGAAGTAAAGCTCTCCTCAGTAAATGTAAAAGAACAGAAATTATAACAAACTGTCTCTCAGACCACAGTGCAATCAAACTAGAACTCAGGATTAAGAAACTCACTCAAAACCGCTCAACTACATGGAAACTGAACAACCTGCTCCTGAGTGACTACTGGGTACATAACAAAATGAAGGCAGAAAGAAAGATGTTCTTTGAAACCAATGAAAACAAAGACACAACATACCAGAATCTCTGGGACACATTCAAAGCAGTGTGTAGAGGGAAATTTATAGCACTAAATGCCCACAAGAGAAAGCAGGAAAGATCCAAAATTGACACCCTAACATCACAATTAAAAGAACTAGAAAAGCAAGAGCAAACACATTCAAAAGCTAGCAGAAGGCAAGAAATAACTAAAATCAGAGCAGAATTGAAGGAAATAGAGACACAAAAAACCCTTCAAAAAATTAATGAATCCAGGAGCTGGTTTTTTTGTTTGTTTGTTTGCTTTTTTTCATTCCCTTTTTTTTTGTCCTTCTTATTATTATTATTATTATACTTTAGGTTTTATGGTACATGTGCGCAATGTGCAGGTAAGTCACATATGTATACATGTGCCATGCTGGTGCGCTGCACCCACTAACTCATCATCTACCATTCGGTATATCTCCCAGTGCTATCCCTCCCCCCTCCCCCCACCCCACAACAGTCCACGAAGTGTGATGTTCCCCTTCCTGTGTCCATGTGTTCTCATTGTTCAATTCCCACCTACGAGTGAGAATATGCGGTGTTTGGTTTTTTGTTCTTGCGATAGTTTACTGAGAATGATGATTTCCAATTTCATCCATGTCCCTACAAAGGACATGAACTCATCATTTTTTATGGCTGCATAGTATTCCATGGTGTATACGTGCCACATTTTCTTAATCCAGTCTATCATTGTTGGACATTTGGGTTGGTTCCAAGTCTTTGCTATTGTGAATAATGCCGCAATAAACATACGTGTGCATGTGTCTTTATAGCAGCATGATTTATAGTCCTTTGGGTATATACCAAGTAATGGGATGGCTGGGTCGAATGGAATTTCTAGTTCTAGATCCCTGAGGAATCGCCACACTGACTTCCACAATGGTTGAACTAGTTTACAGTCCCACCAACAGTGTAAAAGTGTTCCTATTTCTCCACATCCTCTCTAGCACCTGTTGTTTCCTGACTTTTCAATGATTGCCATTCTAACTGGTGTGAGATGGTATCTCATTGTGGTTTTGATTTGCATTTCTCTGATGGTCAGTGAGGACATCAGAGAAAGTGTCTGTTCAATGAGGACATTGAGAAGTGTCTGTTCATGTCCTTCACCCACTTTTTGATGGGGTTGTTTTTTTCTTCTAAATTTCTTGGAGTTCATTGTAGATTCTGGATATTAGCCCTTTGTCAGATGAGTAGGTTGTGAAAATTTTCTCCCATTTTGTAGGTTGCCTGTTCACTCTGATGGTAGTTTCTTTTGCTGTGCAGAAGCTCTTTAGCTTAATTAGATCCCATTTGTCAATTTTGGCTTTTGTGGCCATTGCTTTTGGTGTTTCAGACATGAAGTCCTTGCCCATGCCTATGTCCTGAGTGGTAATGCCTAGATTTTCTTCTAGGGTTTTTATGGTTTTAGGTCTAATATTTAAGTCTTTAATCCATCTTGAATTAATTTTTGTATAAGATGTAAGGAAGGGATCCAGTTTCAGCTTTCTACATATGGCTAGCCAGTTTTCCCAGCACCATTTATTAAATAGGGAATCCTTTCCCCATTTCTTCTTTTTCTCAGGTTTGTCAAAGATGAGATAGTTGTAGATATGTGGCATTATTTCTGACGGCTCTGTTCTGTTCCATTGATCTATATCTCTGTTTTGGTACCAGTACCATGCTGTTTTGGTTACTGTAGCCTTGTAGTATAGTTTGAAGTCAGGTAGTGTGATGCCTCCAGCTTTGTTCTTTTGGCTTAGGATTGACTTGGCGATGCGGGCTCTTTTTTGGTTCCATATGAACTTTAAAGTAGTTTTTTCCAATTCTGTGAAGAAAGTCATTGGTAGCTTGATGGGGATGGCATTGAATCTGTAAATTACCTTGGGAAGGATGGCCATTTTCACGATATTGATTCTTCCTACCCATGAGCATGGAATGTTCTTCCATTTGTTTATATCCTCTTTTATTTCCTTGAGCAGTGGTTTGTAGTTCTTCTTGTAGAGGTCCTTCACATCCCTTGTAAGTTGGATTCCTAGGTATTTTATTCTCTTTGAAGCAATTGTGAATGAGAGTTCACTCATGATTTGGCTCTCTGTTTGTCTGTTATTGATGTATGAGAATGCTTGTGATTTTTGTACATTGATTTTGTATCCTGAGACTTTGCTGAAGTCGCTTATCAGCTTAAGGAGATTTTGGGCTGAGACAATGGGGTTTTCTAGATACACAATCATGTCAGCTGCAAACAGGGACAATTTGACTTCCTCTTTTCCTAATTGAATAACCTTTATTTCCTTCTCCTGCCTAATTACCCTGGCCAGAACTTCCAACACTATGTTGAATAGAAGTGGTGAGAGAGGGCATCCCTGTCTTGTGCCAGTTTTCAAAGGGAATGCTTCCAGTTTTTGCCCATTCAGTATGATATTGGCTGTGGGTTTGTCATAGATAGCTCTTATTATTTTGAGATACGTCCCATCAATACCTAATTTATTGAGAGTTTTTAGCATGAAGGGTTGTTGAATTTTGTCAAAGGCCTTTTCTGCATCTATTGAGATAATCATGTGGTTTTTGTCATTGGTTCTGTTTATATGCTGGATTACATTTATTGATTTGCGTATATTGAACCAGCCTTGCATCCCAGGGATGAAGCCCACTTGATCATGGTGGTTAAGCTTTTTGATGTGCTACTGGATTCTGTTTGCCAGTATTTTATTGAGGATTTTTGCATCAATGTTCATCAAGGATATTGCTGTAAAATTCTCTTTTGTGGTTGTGTCTCTGCCAGGCTTTGGTATCAGGATGATGCTGGCCTCATAAAATGAGTTAGGGAGGATTCCCTCTTTTTCTATTGATTGGAATAGTTTCAGAAGGAATGGTACCAGTTCCTCCTTGTACCTCTGGTAGAACTCAGCTGTGAACCCATCTGGTCCTGGACTTTTTTTGGTTGGTAAGCTATTGATTATTGCCACAATTTCAGCTCCTGTTATTGGTCTATTCAGAGATTCAACTTCTTCCCGGTTTAGTCGTGGGAGAGTGTATGTGTTGAGGAATTTATCCATTTCTTCTAGATTTTCTAATTTATTTGCATACAGGTGTTTGTAGTATTCTCTGATGGTAGTTTGTATTTCTGTGGGATCAGTGGTGATATCTCCTTTATCATTTTTTATTGCATCTATTTGATTCTTCTCTCTTTTTTTCTTTATTAATCTTGCTAGCAGTCTATCAATTTTGTTGATCCTTTCAAAAAACCAGCTCCTGGATTCATTAATTTTTTGAAGGGTTTTTTGTGTCTCTATTTCCTTCAGTTCTGCTCTGATTTTAGTTATTTCTTGCCTTCTGCTAGCTTTTGAATGTGTTTGCTCTTGCTTTTCTAGTTCTTTTAATTGTGATGTTAGGGTGTCAATTTTGGATCTTTCCTGCTTTCTCTTGTGGGCATTTAGTGCTATAAATTTCCCTCTACACACTGCTTTGAATGCATCCCAGAGATTCTGGTATGTTGTGTCTTGGTTCTCGTTGGTTTCAAAGAACATCTTTCTTTCTGCCTTCATTTTGTTATGTACCCAGTAGTCATTCAGGAGCAGGTTGTTCAGTTTCCATGTAGTTGAGCAGTTTTGAGTGAGATTCTTAATCCTGAGTTCTAGCTTGATTGCACTGTGATCTGAGAGATAGTTTGTTATAATTTCTGTTCTTTTACATTTATTGAGGAGAGCTTTACTTCCAACTATGTGGTCAATTTTGGAATAGGTGTGGTGTGGTGCTGAAAAGAATGTATATTCTGTTGATTTGGGGTGGAGAGTTCTGTAGATGTCTATTAGGTCCACTTGGTGCAGAGCTGAGTTCAATTCCTGGGTATCCTTGTTGACTTTCTGTCTCGTTGATCTGTCTATTGTTAACAGTGGGGTGTTAAAGTCTCCCATTATTATTGTGTGGGAGTCTAAGTCTCTTTGTAGGTCACTCAGGACTTGCTTTATGAATCTGGGTGTTCCTGTATTGGGTGCATATATATTTAGGACAGTTAGCTCTTCCTGTTGAATTAATCCCTTTACCATTATGTAATGGCCTTCTTTGTCTCTTTTGATCTTTGTTGGTTTAAAGTCTGTTTTATCAGAGACTAGGATTGCAATCCCTGCCTTTTTTTGTTTTCCATTTGCTTGGTAGATCTTCCTCCATCCTTTTATTTTGAGCCTATGTGTGTCTCTGCACGTGAGATGGGTTTCCTGAATACAGCACACTGATGGGTCTTGAGTCTTTATCCAATTTGCCAGTCTGTGTCTTTTAATTGGAGCATTTAGTCCATTTACATTTAAAGTTAATATTGTTATGTGTGAATTGGATCCTGTCATTATGATGATAGCTGGTTATTTTGCTCGTTAGTTGATGCAGTCTCTTCCTAGTCTCAATGGTCTTTACAATTTGGCATGATTTTGCAGTGGCTGGTACCGGTTGTGCCTTTCCATGTTGAATGCTTCCTTGAGGAGCTCTTTTAGGGCAGGCCTGGTGGTGACAAAATCTCTCAGCATTTGCTTGTCTGTAAAGTATTTTATTTCTCCTTCCCTTATGAAGCTTAGTTTGTCTGGATATGAAATTCTGGGTTGAAAATTCTTTTCTTTGAGAATGCTGAATATTGGCCCCCACTCTCTTCTGGCTTGTAGGGTTTCTGCCGAGAGATCCGCTGGTAGTCTGATGGGCTTCCCTTTGATGGTAACCCGACCTTTCTCTCTGGCTGCCCTTAACATTTTTTCCTTCATTTCAACTTTGGTGAATCTGACAATTATGTGTCTTGGAGTTGCTCTTCTCGAGGACTATCTTTGTGGCGTTCTCTGTGTTTCCTGAATCTGAATGTTGGCCTGCCTTGCTAGATTGGGGAAGTTCTCCTGGATAATATCCTGCAGAGTGTTTTCCAACTTGGTTCCATTCTCCCCGTCACTTTCAGGTACACCAATCAGACGTAGATTTGGTCTTTTCACATAGTCCCACATTTCTTGGAGGCTTTGCTCATTTCTTTTTATTCTTTTTTCTCTAAACTTCCCTTCTCACTTCATTTCACTCATTTCATTTTCCAGGGCTGATACCCTTTCTTCCATTTGATCGCATCAGCTCCTGAGGCTTCTGCATTCTTCACGTAGTTCTCGAGCCTTGGTTTTCAGCTCCATCAGCTCCTTTAAGCACTTCTCTGTATTGGTTATTCTAGTTACACATTCTTCTAAATTTTTTTCAAAGTTTTCAACTTCTTTGCCTTTGGTTTGAATATCCTCCCGTAGCTCGGAGTAATTTGATCGTCTGAAGCCTTCTTCTCTCAGCTTGTCAAAATCATTCTCCATCCAGCTTTGTTCCTTTGCTGGTGAGGAACTGCGTTCCTTTGGAGGAGGAGAGGTACTCTGCTTTTTAGAGTTTCCAGCTTTTCTGCTCTGTTTTTCCCCCATCTTTGTGGTTTTATCTACTTTTGGTCTTTGATGATGGTGATGTACAGATGGGTTTTTGGTGTGGATGTCCTTTCTGTTAGTTTTCCTTCTAACAGACAGGACCCTCAGCTGCAGGTCTGTTGGAGTACCTGGCCGGCCGTGTGAGGAGTCAGTCTGCCCCTGCTGGGGGGTGCCTCCCAGTTAGGCTGCTCGGGGGTCAGGGGTCAGGGACCCACTTGAGGAGGCAGTCTGCCCATTCTCAGATCTCCAGCTGCGTGCTGGGAGAACCACTGCTCTCCTCAAAGCTGTCAGACAGGGACATTTAAGTCTGCAGAGGTTACTGCTGTCTTTTTGTTTGTCTGTGCCCTGCCCCCAGAGGTGGAGCCTACAGAGGCAGGCAGGCCTCCTTGAGCTGTGGTGGGCTCCACCCAGTTCAAGCTTCCTGGCTGCTTTGTTTACCTAAGCGAGCCTGGGCAATGGCGGGCACCCCTCCGCCAGCCTCACTGCCAACTTGCTGTTTGATCTCAGACTGCTGTGCTAGCAATCAGCGAGCCTCCGTGGGCATAGGA
This sequence comes from Pongo pygmaeus, assembly GCF_028885625.2. Taxonomy (NCBI): domain Eukaryota; kingdom Metazoa; phylum Chordata; class Mammalia; order Primates; family Hominidae; genus Pongo; species Pongo pygmaeus. The sequence goes on along the minus strand of NC_072383.2, from coordinate 56,092,340 downwards.
CCCTCTGAGCCAGGTGCGGGCTATAATCTCCTGGGTCACCGTTTCCTAAGCCCATCCGAAAAGCACAGTATTCGGGTGGGAATGGCCCGATTTTCCAGGTGTCATCTGTCACCCCTGGAAAGGGAACTCCCTGACCCCTTGTGCTTCCCGAGTGAGGCAATGCCTTGCCCCTGCTTTGGCTGGTGCACGGTGCACTCACCCACTGACCTGCACCCACTGTCTGGCACTCCCTAATGAGATGAACACGGTACCTCAGATGGAAATGCAGAACTCACCGGTCTTCTGCATCACTGACGCTGGGAGCTGTAGACCAGAGCTGTTCCTATTCGGCCATCTTGGCTCCTCCCCCTTCATCAGCTGGTTTTTTGAAAGGATTAACAAAATTGATAGACCTCTAGCAAGACTAATAAAGAAGAAAAGAGCGAAGAATCAAATAGACGCAATAAAAAATGATAAAGGGGATATGACCACCAATCCCACAGAAATACAAACTACCATCAGAGAATACTACAAACACATCTACACAAGTAAACTAGAAAATCTAGAAGAAATGGATAAATTCCTGGACACATACACCCTCCCAAGACTAAACCAGGAAGAAGTTGAATCTCTGAATAGACAAATAGCAGGCTCTGAAATTGTGGCAATAATCAATAGCTTACCAACCAAAAAGAGTCCAGGACCAGATGGATTCACAGCCAAATTCTACCAGAGGTACAAGGAGGAACTGGAACCATTCCTTCTGAAACTATTCCCATCAATAGAAAAAGAGGGAATCCTCCCTAACTCATTTTATGAGGCCAGCATCATCCTGATACCAAAGCCGGGCAGAGACACAACCAAAAAAGAGAATTTTAGACCAATATACTTGATGAACATTGATGCAAAAATCCTCAATAAAATACTGGCAAACAGAATCCAGCAGCACATCAAAAAGCTTATCCACCATGATCAAGTGGGCTTCATCCCTGGGATGCAAGGCTGGTTCAATATACGCAAATCAATAAATGTAATCCAGCATATAAACAGAACCAATGACAAAAACCACATGATTATCTCAATAGATGTGGAAAAGGCCTTTGACAAAATTCAACAACGCTTCATGCTAAAAACTCTCAATAAATTAGGTATTGATGGGACGTATCTCAAAATAATAAGAGCTATCTATGATAAACCCACAGCCAATATCATACTGAATGGGCAAAAACTGGAAGCATTCCCTTTGAAAACTGGCACAAGACAGGGATGCCCTCTCTCACCACTCCTATTCAACATAGTGTTAGAAGTTCTGGCCAGGGCAATTAGACAGGAGAAGGAAATAAAGGGTATTCAATTAGGAAAATAGGAAGTCAAATTGTCCCTGTTTGCAGATGACATGATTGTATATCTAGAAAACCCCACTGTCTCAGCCCAAAATCTCCTTAAGCTGATAAGCGACTTCAGCAAAGTCTCAGGATACAAAATCAATGTACAAAAATCACAAGCATTCTTATACACCAATAACAGACAAACAGAGAGCCAAATCATGAGTGAACTCCCATTCACAATTTCTTCAAAGAGAATAAAATACCTAGGAATCCAACTTACAAGGGACGTGAAGGACCTCTTCAAGGAGAACTAAAAACCACTGCTCAAGGAAATAAAAGAGGATACAAACAAATGGAAGAACATTCCATGCTCATGGGTAGGAAGAATCAATACTGTGAAAATGGCCATACTGCCCAAGGTAATTTATAGACTCAATGCCATCCCCATCAAGCTACCAATGACTTTCTTCACAGAATTGGAAAAAACTACTTTGAAGTTCATATGGAACCAAAAAAGAGCCTCCATCACCAAGTCAATCCTAAGCCAAAAGAACAAAGCTGGAGGCATCACACTACCTGACTTCAAGCTATACTACAAGGCTACAGTAACCAAAACAGCATGGTACTGGTACCAAAACAGAGATATAGATCAATGGAACAGAACAGAGCCCTCAGAAATAACACCACATATCTACAACTATCTCATCTTTGACAAACCTGAGAAAAACAAGCAATAGGGAAAGGATTCCCTATTTAATGAATGGTGCTGGGAAAACTGGCTAGCCATATGTAGAAAGCTGAAACTGGATCCCTTCCTTACACCTTATACAAAAATTAATTCAAGATGGATTAAAGACTTAAACGTTAGACCTAAAACCATAAAAAACCTAGAAGAAAACCTAGGCATTACCATTCAGGACATAGGCATGGGCAAGGACTTCATGTCTACAACACCAAAAGCAATGGCAACAAAAGCCAAAATTGACAAATGGGATCTAATTAAACTAAAGAGCTTCTGCACAGCAAAAGAAACCACCACCAGAGTGAACAGGCAACCTACAGAATGGGAGAAAATTTTCGCAACCTACTCATCTGACAAAGGGCTAATATCCAGAATCTACAATGAACTCAAACAAATTTACAAGAATAAAACAAACAACCCCATCAAAAAGTGGGTGAAGGACATGAACAGACACTTCTCAAAAGAAGACATTTATGCAGCCAAAAACCACATGAAAAAATGTTCACCATCACTGGCCATCAGAGAAATGCAAATCAAAACCACAGTGAGATACCATCTCACACCAGTTAGAATGGCAATCATTAAAAAGTCAGGAAACGACAGGTGCTGGAGAGGATGTGGAGAAATAGGAACACTTTTACACTGTTGGTGGGACTGTAAACTCGTTCAACCATTGTGGAAGTCAGTGTGGCAACTCCTCAGGGATCTAGAACTAGAAATACCATTTGACCCAGCCATCCCATTACTGGGTATATACCCAAAGGACTATAAATCATGCTGCTATAAAGACACATGCACACGTATGTTTATTGCGGCATTATTCACAATAGCAAAGACTTGGAACCAACCCAAATGTCCAACAATGATAGACTGGATTAAGAAAATGTGGCACATATACACCATGGAATACTATGCAGCCATAAAAAATGATGAGTTCATGTCCTTTATAGGGACATGGATGAAATTGGAAATCATCATTCTCAGTAAACTATCACAAGAACAAAAACCCAAACACCTCATATTCTCACTCATAGGTGGGAATCGAACAATGAAAACACTTGGACACAGGAAGGGGAACATCACACTCTGGGGACTGTTGTTGGGTGGGGGGAGGGGGCAGGGATAGCATTAGGAGATATACCTAATGCTAAATGAGAGTTAATGGGTGCAGCACACCAGCATGGCACATGTATACATATGTAACTAACCTGCACATTGTGCACATGTACCCTAAAACTTAAAGTATAATTATAATAAAATAAAATTTTTAAAAAATAAAATAAAATTTTTAAACTATTTTCTAGGCTCTTGAAAAGCTTATTTAAGCTTTAGACCCTTGAAAAGTACTTGTTCATTAAGTACTTTTTCTGTAATTGCCAATGAATAAAATAGTCCCAATAACAAATCTCCACTCAAAGAAAAAAGTAAGACATTAGTGCTTTAAGAATATTTTTGCTGGTTTTTCCCCCTCACAATATAAAGCATTTACATCATTTTAAATATTTCTTGTCATGTGTTCTTTTTTCCTCCTGCAATAGTTAGAACGGAACCAAGATGTTTGGGAATTACCGATTAGCTAGCTTGTCCCGGCAGTGAGGGTGTCACCTCTTTTCTTGCCGTGAGGTTTACTATCTACTCAGGCATGGTCTGAAATAAGGGTACCCCTGGCCAGTCTTATGCACCTGTGTCCTGTTATAAGACTTTCAGAAAGCTCATTAGGGCCATCCAGATGGTCCAACCAAGACCTAAGATAGATCTTAGTCATCCATGGACTTTGCTCCAATTTCTATAAATTTTGGAATGTATTAACAGGAAAGACATTACCAAAAGCAAAATGTGATCATTTAAAATACTTATTTCACCAAATTGTCAAATATGCAACATAAAATATATAAATATGCCTTAGTTATTTGCCTTGGCAGCAAACTACTAAGTTTCTCAAAGTTTATAATGAATTTCAGAAGATCTCCTTTGCTGGTTTCTCCTGGCTAAAAAGCCAAAGGCAAGAAGAACCATCAGTTTCTCCCTCTGTTTTTCCTTCCTCACCCAGTGCAATCACTCTGCTAATCTAAGTAACACCTGGAAAAAAAGAGAACAGAAGGAAAGAAAAGGCATGGGATAAATGGAAGCTGATTTAATGCTGTATGAGAAGGAGCCCTTCCCTACACAGCACGTGTCCAAATCTACATCCTTCTCTATGGAGGCAACTTGGATTAAGACAGAAAGAAACAAAAGCCTATTTAGCCAATAATTTGACAATATTCTCTGGACACTCTTTTCCTCAAATTTGAATAGCCACTTTCTTTTGACAATGAAAGAAAAGTAGCCCTTATAATATTAATTTCTTGAATAGCAAAGTTGTGTTGAATTTAATGTGTTCACTTAAGATCTGCTTTTTATTCCACAGACAGTATTAGATAATTGATTTAAAAAACTGTAGCACATGATAATTGCAATTTATTGATGGTGTTAATTTTTTTTTACTGTTTTATCATTTTGTATGCATTTTTAAAGACTCAAGAACTACATGTGGAAGAAGGGAAATTATTTTAAAGCAAAGCTAGTTATTTATTTTGACAAAAGACAAAAAATCAAAGAGGGATTTTTTCCTTTTTTTTTTAATTTTGTTATTGTTCTTCTTAATTTTTTTGTACCAAAGGCAGGAATTTTTTTTCTTATCTATGAACAGAAATTCTGTGTGATGTTATAGCTAATAAATAGACTGTTGACTTTTTCCCCCTTTCCACTTTTGCAGTGTGCTTTTGGAACTGCCTTTTATGTATTTTAAATATAGAAGTCTGCGTTACATTTGGGGAAACATACATATACTGAAAATATATTCTCCCAAATGGGCCTAGGTATTTCAGTTGCCAGAAATCTATTTCACACACGTTAGTCTAGCATCAGTCTAACTGTGATGCCCGTAAAAAGAGTAAGTTGAAATTGGAGAATTCAGCAATAACTGCCAAATAAAAAAGATTGATTTTATACCAGAAATAAAGTTAACCTGATTTTTAATTAAAGGCAAAAGATATATGGAGATGACCAAGAATACTTACACATCTTGAGATGATTTTCCATTTTCTCTCTTCGCTCCCCCACCCCAATCATATTATTTGCACACTGTAAAATAATTAGCTTTAGTAGCAAGGCTGGCAGGCCCTGAAACTGACATCTTCAATCTTCTTACCAATTCAATCGCTAAGGACAAAAATGTAGGATGTAAAATATATATACATATGGAAAGAGGAAAGGATTACATATTTGAAATGAGACTTTGTAAAGTAACAAAAGCTAAGTGTGATCTCTTTGTATAAACTTGACCCAGAGCCCCCAGCTTCTAACTTAATTCCTTCCTCTTTATTCACCCCAACACTTAACATGGTGCCCAGCAAAATAGAAGCACCTGATAATTTGTGTGTGTGTGAATAGATGAATATGTGAAATTTCCCATAAGAGCGTTATCCTTTCCCCAGGAAACTATCACAGAAACATTCTTTTTCCGAGGGGTGAGAGTGGAATAACTGGTATAATCAAGAAACATGAACAGGAACCCCTCAAGAATCTCATTTATTCCACTCAGAGGCAACAAATTAAAATAGGACATTTTAGTATTCTTCCTAACTTAAGAATAATGGCACAGTTTGTAACTGGGAGAAACTCCCAATTAGCAGATGATGTTGCTCATCTTCCCAGCTACACCCAAAATGACTGATGATCACCTGAAAGGAACTTCCATGCTAATAATTATTAACTCCATGGGTTTCTCAAAAGCTTTCCACCAAGATTGTTACCTTGGTTAATGAAGTTTCTTTGCAAATAAGAGGTTTTTAATCTCCAGCAAAGTAGTCATAGAATTACAGAAAAATTTCTTTATCATGAGGCTTAAACATTTTTTTCTTTCAAAATAAGCTTAACTTTCAAGGAGAAAAGGACACTTAAATAGAAGGGAGGAAATCTTTTCCAAACACAGTTTTTCAGTTTTCACAGTGAAATAACTGAAACTAAAGCTCCACTTGATTTAAAAGTAAGTAGAATCCTAAATCTGAGCCATGCCTATTGCAACGTGCAATCAGTTTATTCTCCAGAGAATACTCTCGTGAGGAGATTGGGAGGTCTCTTATTTGTCATTCAGGATGAAAGACAAATCACCAAGGTGTCACTTAGAAAAACATATTCATGCTTCTCCAATGCCTTCTAAAAGTCCCCTGTCAGGAAAACTGCATGCATTCTAGCCTTGTTCATTTTAGCTCCTTAAACATCACATATCATTAATCATCTCAGTCTATCAAGACAAAGAGCTGAAAAACACTTATGTTCCAAAATCTCTCAAATATCAAATAGGTCTCAAACACAAAATACACTCTGGCTACCAATTACTATTGGGTATTCAAGGTGACAAGTTCTGTTCCAGGCTCTTAGCTTCGCCCTCCCACCATCAGGCTCAGAAGATGGTACATCACAGACAAAAAAATAGCCATGCTCATTCACATGATGAACTTCACCCTACGGAATGAACAGCCTCTTTCTTGTGACACGGAGAGAAATGTACCACCCACTGTGACCATGACTCCTCCTGGGGAGATGCCCCAACACTCCCCTGAATGCATGGCTGGTTCTAAGAGGAGCCCACGTTCTTCCTCCCCCTCAGCCAAAGCTGCCTCCCCTGATGGCCTGCCACATATGAGACACTCTTTGAGACAGCTTTTCCCATAACCAAACATTCAAGACATCACACTGCTAGTAAGGACAAAGTTAGGTGGACACGCCAGTGAAAGGGTCTGGACGGCCAGCACAGAACAATGGGTGTCTGCTGAGGGAGGAAGCAAAAAGGAAGGACACAGGGTTAACTAAAGATAAACTTACCCTACTCTATAACTTCTCCCTGAACCTGCAGCTCTGAGATCTGGAAGGGTGATGAGAATAGCATCAGGAATCTTTGGATATGCACGTGGTAAACATGGAAACTGCTGCCTTCTATGTGCCTAATTCAGGGCTTTTCCAACCGTCACTCCAACACAATTTTGAGTTTTGTCACTACACACCTTTTAGTACTCAACTCCCAAATTCAAACAGATAATCTTCTTAGTTTATAACATAGCTTTTTCACTTCTAAATATATTTTTTCCCAAATAGCCACGTGTTTTCTCATCTTTCTACCTCTGCTGATTGTGTTCATTCTGCAATAAAGGCCCTCCAACCATAATAGCTTATCTAAATAGTGCCCATCATTTAAGGCCCAAAGTGTAAAGGGGAAGGATCATCATCAAACCTGCACAGAATTCTCCTGTCATCTGAATTCTGGATGCAGATTGGCTGGACCAGCAGAACATTGAATATGCCCCATCTCAGTTCCAACAATAACCCACAGCAGGGCATTCAATACATGCTAGTACAGATAGCTAGCTCTGACCAATTCTGCAAGGAATGGCTTTCTAGAATCCTGGTATCATACAGTTCTAAAAAAAGTTACTTTAGCCTTGAGCTAATCATAGCAAATAACTTTTGCCAAAATTGAAATGAGACTGCTTCCTTATAATTGGGAATATACGTCTTCTCTATGATTGCTCTTCTCTGTGGTTATATTGCTTTCACTTCACTTTATATGCCAGTTCTGCTATTTTCTCTTTCATTAGCCTACTACCAGATCTTTCAAATGAAAGAGATAAGGTAGATAATTTTCTATATTTTTCCTTAAAAATTCACTTCAGATTTATATGTAGTTATTAAATGAAAATAATTAAATACTATTTCCATAATACAGTATTTTTTGGATAGCAAGATAATCACTTTTTAAATGTTTCTGATTTGGTTCAGCTCTAAGGAATTAGGTGTTTCCTATCTATAATCTATTATATGACTAATGTGTACAGTGTTCACCTTCAAAAGCATCCAAAATGAGGAATTCAATATGTTAGCTCATTATTTATATTCCCACTAGCCAGGCAATTAAATTGGCCTTTTGCTTTTCACAGTTTTTTCAAGTCTTCGATTCCTACTACTACACTTCTTAATGGTTACGTGTTTTCATTGACAATATTAATCTGAAAAAGAAATAAAAAATGCTAAAGCTTTAAAGATAAAAATGACAATATAAAAACAAACTACATTAAGAATAAGGAACTCATGATACTCAACCTTTTGTAAAGGAAAGAACAGCATATTCACAAATTTATGTACATCCATAGTAAAGTTTATAAAAGGTTTAAATACTATCTTCATAAAATAAACCCAGATTTTAAAAGCAACTTTTGTTATACTCATATAAATCCTTCTCATCATTATGATGGATCATGTAAATGTTGCCATTTAAATACAGCAGATGAATTTCTTACATTTTAGATACCAAATAACATTAGTTCTAATGAGGAGGAAGAGGATTTACATTAATTGGGCACTGACTGGGGCTTGTCAGTCACTTTTAACATATTATCTCATTGCATAACCATCTGCAATGAATATTTTACTCTACATTTTACAGATTTAAAAATTGAGGATCAGAGTGACATCCCTAAGTGGTTGAACTAAAGTTTGTATTTAGTCTGACCCCAAAGGGGATGATCTTTTCACTACACCATGTGGCCTGCTTCAATTGAGCCTTTCTTGTCATAAGCCTGCGAGGACAGATATAATGTGATACCTAGGAGGAGACAAGGAGAAGCTAAGAGGAGATAATCAATGTTTTTCCCAAATATTTAGTCCACAAAAACCCTGGGAGATTTCAACCCAATTATGAGGCCATAAATTAAAACTTGCAAATTATCTAGTTTACCATGGAATTACAGCACCACAAAATGATTTATAATACTTCTTCATCTAACCATATATTACATGATGAACTCTAGAGTATTTTCCAGAACAAGATCCCACTCAAAGCAACTACTATTAAAACCATCTAAAAATAAAATAAGTCTCTGTTGATGGTGATGTAGGGCTATCTTCCTTGTGAAGGTAAACCAAACATTAAAGTTTAGAGGCATCATTCCTTTATTGTGCATGCCTGTTCTTTTACCTAAAACCAGTAGAAAGGAAAAATATAGAGAATGAAGGGTCATGATTCTAGAATAAACAACACATTCATCAGCACAATCAGACACCTGTTACAATGTGGCTTTTCCCCAATTCAATATCTGTCTCTAGTCTCCGGAGTAGTTGCCAAGAACTAGGCCCTATATAACACACTGGAGATCTGGAGTGGACTCAGATAGTCCTGGCCTTCCAAGATCCCACAGTCCAATAAGAGAGATAGATCAATTACACTAATCACTGCAATTGTAGATAAAGCAACATACATGTCATAAAGATATATAAGTGTTCAAAGGTAATGATGACCCCATGGTCACCATTTGGGATAGGTCAGGTGGTGAGTATATCAACAGGTGGAGGTGGGGCCCCAGCAAAGGAAGAAAAGGGCTGCTGTCTTCCAGATCTGGCATTTGGCTTCCTGGGCCGCAAGATGCAATAGATCTGCAAGGCAGTTGATTAGTTCCACACTGGGCAGAGCCTAGCACACGGCAGTAAGGATTCTGCATCAAACTGATGACCTTTGAAAGAGCTGTTTCTATAGAAAGGAAAGGTCTAAAATTAAACTACAAAGTGTGATTTGCATTTATGAATCCAATGACCAAGCCTCTCACTCTCTCCTTTTCTCTTGTCAGCTGCTGCCAATATCTGAAGTTTCATTCAAAACCTTGAAAGTCATTTCCTTACTCCTTATGCCCCTTGGAAGATTTAATTAGAGATACATTCAAAGTAGAATAAACAGAGCAATAAAGAAAGAAATTAAAGTAGTGTCAGGAAGTGTCAGTAGCAGAAGATTGGCCAAGGGAAGAAATCAATGGATCTTGAGGATGGGAAGGAAAAGTCTGTACACCCAGCCATTCCTGCCCACCCCCACCCTTCATACTTCCCTGCAGAAAGTGAGAATCAACCAGTGAAAAAGAAAAGGAGGTTTCAGGCTTCTTAGGACGTCACAGGCAGTGAGCACAATAGTTAAAAGCCTCAATTTGAAGTAAGACAGATGGATATCCACTTACTGGCTGTGTGAACCTCAGCAAGTCACAACTTCTCTGATCCTTGCTTTTTTGCCTATAAAGCAGGGAGACTACCAGTACCACCCTTACAGGGTTGTTGGAAAGAAGAAAAGAGATGATGAAAGAAAAAGAGCCTGGCCCAGTGAGCCCTGTGGTGGATTTCTATTATTAGCTGGAACTCTAGATGAAAACAGAGGTCAGCTACCCAATCCTCTACTGCATTCATATAATGGAAGACACAAACCCTCCCAGCTCCAGTGTGTGCATGCATGCCTGTGTGTGTGTAAGTAGAAAAATTCCATTCTCAAACTGATTATTGTTTTCTTATAAGAAAAAACAAGGAGGTGGAGCCAAGATGGCCAAATAGGAACAGCTCCAGTCTACAGCTCCCAGCGTGAGTGACGCAGAAGACGAATGATTTCTGCATTTCCAACTGAGGTACCGGGTTCATCTCACTGGGGATTGCTGGACAGTGGGTGCAGGACAGTGGGTGCAGTGCACCGAGCATGAGCCAAAGCAGGGCGAGGCATCGCCTCACCCAGGAAGTACAAGGGGTCAGGGAATTCCCTTTCCTAGCCCAGAAAAGAGGTGACAGACGGCACCTGGAAAATTGGGTCACTCCCACCCTAATACTGCACTTTTCCAGTGGTCTTAGCAAATGGCACACCAGGAGATTGTGTCCCGCACCTGGCTTGGAGGGTCCTATGCCCATGGAGCCTCGCTCATTGCTAGCATAGCTGTCTGAGATCAAACTGCAAGGTGGCAGCAAGGCTGGGGGAGGGGCACCCACCATTGCCAAGGCTTGAGTAGGTACACAAAGTGGCCAGGAAGCTCGAATTGGGTGGAGCCCACCGCAGCTCAAGGAGGCCTGCCTGCCTCTGTAGACTCCACCTCTGCGGGCAGGGCATAGCCAAACAAAAGGCAGCAGAAACCTCTGCAGACTTAAATGTCCCTGTCTGACAGCTTTGAAGAGAGTAGTGGTGTTCCCAGCATGCAGCTTGAGATCTGAGAACAGACAGACTGCCTCCTCAAGTGGGTCCCTGACCCCCAAGTAGCCTAACTGGGAGGCACCACCCAGTAGGGGCAGACTGACACCTCATATGACCGGGTACTCCTCTGAGACAAAACTTCCAGAGGAACGATCAGGCAGCAACATTTGCTGTTCACCAATATCCACTTTTCTGCAGCCTCCACTGCTGATACCCAGGCAAACAGGGTCTGGAGTGGACCTCCAGCAAACTCCAACAGACCTGCAGCTGAGGGTCCTGACTGTTAGAAGGAAAACTAACAAACAGAAAGGACATCCACACTAAAACCCCATCTGTTCATCACCATCATCAAAGACCAAAGGTAGATAACACCACAAAGATTGGGAAAAAGCAGAGCAGAAAAACTGAAAATTCTAAAAAGCAGAGCGCCTCTCCTCCTCCAAAGTAAGGCAGCTCCTCACCAGCAACGGAACAAAGCTAGACGGAGAATGACTTTGACGAGTTCAGAGAAGAAGGCTTCAGACAATCAAACTACTCCAAGCTAAAGGAGGCAGTTCGAACCCATGGCAAAGAAGTTAAAAACCTTGAAAAAAGATTAGATTAATGGCTAGCTAGAATAACCAATGCAGAGAAGTCCTTAAAGGACCTGATGGAGCTGAAAACCATGGCACGAGAATTACGTGACGAATGCACAAGCCTCAATAGCCGATTCAATCAACTGAAAGAAACGGTATCAGTGATGGAAGATCAAATGAATGAAAGGAAGTGAGAACAGAAGTTTAGGGAAAAAAGAATAAAAAGAAACCAACAAATCCTCCAAGAAATATAGGAATATGTGAAAAGACCAAATCTATGTCTGATTGGTGTACCTGAAAGTGACGGGGAGAATGGAAACAAGTTGGAAAACACTCTGCAGGATATTATCCAGGAGAACTTCCCCAATCTAGCAAGGCAGGCCAACATTCAGATTCAGGAAATACAGAGAACGCCACAAAGATACTCCTCGAGAAGAGCAACTCCAAGACACATAATTGTCAGATTCACCAAAGTTGAAATGAAGGAAAAAATGTTAAGGGCAGCCAGAGACAAAGGTCCGGTTACCCACAAAGGGAAGCCCATCAGACTAACAGCTGATCTCTCAGCAGAAACTCTACAAGCCAGAAGACAGTGGGGGCCAATATTCAACATTCTTAAATAAAAGAATTTTCAACCCAGAATTTCATATCCAGCCAAACTAAGCTTCATAAGGGAAGGAGAAATAAAATACTTTACAGACAAGCAAATGCTGAGAGATTTTGTCACCATCAGGCCTGCCCTACAAGAGCTCCTGAAGGAAGCATTCAACATGGAAAGGAACAACCAGTACCAGCCACTGCAAAAACATGCCAAATTGTAAAGACCATCAAGGCTAGGAAGAAACTGCATCAACTAATGAGCAAAATAACCAGCTAGCATCATAATGACAGGATCCAATTCACACATAACAATATTAACCTTAAATGTAAATGGGCTAAATGCTCCAATTAAAAGACACAGACTGGCAAATTGGATAAAGAGTCAAGACCCATCAGTGTGCTGTATTCAGGAAACCCATCTAACATGCAGAGACACACATAGGCTCAAAATAAAGGGATGGAGGAAGATCTAAGATCTACCAAGCAAATGAAAAACAAAAAAAGTCAGGGATTGCAATCCTAGTCTCTGATAAGACAGACTTTAAACCAACAAAGATCAAAAGAGACAAAGAAGGCCATTACATAATGGTAAAGGGATCAATTCAACAAGAAGAGCTAATTATCCTAAATATATATGCACCCAATACAGGAGCACCCAGATTCATAAAGCAAGTCCTTAGAGACCTACAAAGAGACTTAGACTCCCACACAATAATAATGGAAGACTTTAACACCCCACTGTCAACATTAGACAGATCAATGAGACAGAAAGTTAACAAGGATATCCAGGAATTGAACTCAGCTCTGCACCAAGCGGACCTAATAAACATCTACAGAACTCTCCACCCCAAATCAACAGAATATACATTCTTTTCAGCACCACACCACAACTCTTCCAAAATTGACCATATAGTTGGAAGTAAAGCACTCCTCAGCAAATGTAAAACAACAGAAATTATAACAAACTGTCTCTCGGATCGCAGTGCAATCAAACTAGAACTCAGGATTAAGAAACTCACTCAAAACCGCTCAACTACATGGAAACTGGACAACCTGCTCCTGAATGACTACTGGGTACATAACGAAATGAAGGCAGAAATAAAGATGTTCTTTGAAACCAATGAGAACAAAGACACAACATACCAGAATCTCTGGGACACATTCAAAGCAGTGTGTAGAGGGAAATTTATAGCACTAAATGCCCACAAGAGAAAGCAGGAGAGATCTAACATTGACACCCTAACATCATAATTAAAAGAACTAGAGAAGCAAGAGCAAACACATTCAAAAGCTGCCAGAATGCAAGAAATAACTAAGATCAGAGCAGAACTGAAGGAAATAGAGACACAAAAACCCTTCAAAAAATCAATGAATCCAGGAGCTGGTTTTTTGAAAAGATCAACAAAATTGATAGACCACTAGCAAGACTAATAAAGAAGAAAAGAGAGAAGAATCAAATAGGCGCAATAAAAAATGATAAAGGGGATATCACCACCGATCCCACAGAAATACAAACTACCATCAGAGAATACTATAAACACCTCTACACAAATAAACTAGAAAATCTAGAAGAAATGGATAAATTCCTCGACACATACACCCTCCCAAGACTAAACCAGGAAGAAGTTGAATATCTGAATAGACTAATAACAGGAGCTGAAATTGAGGCAATAATGAATAGCTTACCAACCAAAAAAAGTCCAGGACCAGATGGATTCACAGCCGAATTCTACCAGAGGTACAAGAAGGAGCTGGTACCATTCCTTCTGAAACTGTTCCAATCAATAGAAAAAGAGGGAATCCTCCCTAACTCATTTTATGAGGCCAGCATCATCCTGATACCAAAGCCAGGCAGAGACACAACAAAAAAAGAGAATTTTAGACCAATATCCTTGATGAACATAGATGCAAAAACCCTCAATAAAATACTGGCAAACCGAATCCAGTAGCACATCAAAAAGCTTATCCACCGTGATCAAGTGGGCTTCATCCCTGGGATGCAAGGCTGGTTCAACATACACAAATCAATAAATGTAATCCAGCATATCAACAGAACAACAAAAACCACATGATTATCTCAATAGATGCAGAAAAGGCCTTTGACAAAATTCAACAACCCTTCATGCTAAAAACTCTCAATAAATTAGGTATTGATGGGACGTATCTCAAAATAATAAGAGCTATCTATGATAAACCCACAGCCAATATCATACTGAATGGGCAAAAATTGGAAGCATTCCCTTTGAAAACTGGCACAAGACAGGGATGCCCTCTCTCACCACTCCTATTCAACATAGTGTTGAAAGTTCTGGCCAGGGCAATCAGGCAGGAGAAGGAAATAAAGGGTATTCAAGCAGGAAAAGAGGAAGTCAAATTGTCCCTGTTTGCAGATGACATGATTGTATATCTAGAAAACTCCATTATCTCAGCCCAAAATCTCCTTAAGCTGATAAGCAACTTCAGCAAAGTCTCAGGATACAAAATCAATGTACAAAAATCACAAGCATTCTTATACACCAATAACAGACAAACAGAGAGCCAAATCATGAGTGAACTCCCATTCACAATTGCTTCAAAGAGAATAAAATACCTAGGAATCCAACTTACAAGGGATACGAAGAACCTCTTCAAGGAGAACTACAAACCACTGCTCAAGGAAATAAAAGAGGATACAAACAAATGGAAGAACATTCCATGCTCATGGGTAGGAAGAATCAATATCGTGAAAATGGCCATACTGCCCAAGGTAATTTGCAGATTCAATGCCATCCCCATCAAGCTACCAATGACTTTCTTCACAGAATTGGAAAAAACTACTTTAAAGTTCATATGGAACCAAAAAAGAGCCCGCATCACCAAGTCAGTCCTAAGCCAAAAGAACAAAGCTGGAGGCATCATGCTACCTGACTTCAAACTATACTACAAAGCTACAGTAACCAAAACAGCATGGTACTGGTACCAAAACAGAGATATAGACCAATGGAACAGAACAGAGCCCTCAGAAATAATGCCGCATATCTACAACTATCTGATCTTTGACAAACCTGAGAAAAAGAAGAAATGGGGAAAAGATTCCCTATTTAATAAATGGTGCTGGGAAAACTGGCTAGCCATATGTAGAAAGCTGAAACTGGATCCCCTCCTTACACTTTATACAAAAATTAATTCAAGATGGATTAAAGACTTACATGTTAGACTTAAAACCATAAAAACCCTAGAAGAAAACCTAGGCATTACCATTCAGGACATAGGCATGGGCAAGGACTTCATGTCTAAAACACCAAAAGCAATGGCAACAAAAGCCAAAATTGACAAATGGGATCTCATTAAACTAAAGAGCTTCTGCACAGCAAAAGAAACCACCATCAGAGTGAACAGGCAACCTACAGAATGGGAGAAAATTTTTGCAATCTACTCATCTGACAAAGGGCTAATATCCAGAATCTACAATGAACTCAAACAAATTTACAAGAAAAAAACAAATAACCCCATCAAAAAGTGGGCAAAGGATATGAACAGACACTTCTCAAAAGAAGACATTTATGCAGCCAAAAGACGCATGAAAAAATGCTCATCATCACTGGCCATCAGAGAAATGCAAATCAAAACCACAATGAGATACCATCTCACACCCTTTAGAATGGTGATCATTAAAAAGTCAGGAAACAACAGGTGCTGGAGAGGATGTGGAGAAATAGGAACACTTTTACACTGTTGGTGGGATTGTAAACTAGTTCAACCATTGTGGAAGTCAGTGTGGCGATTCCTCAGGGATCTAGAACTAGAAATACCATTTGACCCAGCCATCCCATTACTGGGTATATACCGAAAGGATTATAAATCGTGCTGCTGTAAAGACACATGCACACGTATGTTTATTGCGGCACTATTCACAATAGCAAAGACTTGGAACCAATTCAAATGTCTGACAATGATAGACTGGATTAAGAAAATGTGGCACATATACACCATGGAATACTATGCAGCCATGAAAAAGGATGAGTTCATGTCCTTTGTAGGGACATGGATGAAATTGGAAATCATCATTCTCAGCAAACTATCGCAAGGGCGAAAAACCAAGCACCACATGTTCTCACCCATAGGTGGGAATTGAACAATGACAACACATGGACACAGGAAGGGGAACATCACACACCGGGGACTGTTGTTGGGTGGGGGGAGGGGGGAGGGATAGCATTAGGAGATATATCTAACATTAAATGACGAGTTAATGGGTGCAGCACACCAACATGGCACATGTATACATATGTAACAAACCTGTACATTGTGCACGTGTACCCTAAAACTTAAAGTATAATAATAAATAAAGAAAGAAAGAAAGAACAAACACTCCCCAGAGCCATGAGCACCTTAATGTCATTCTGGAGAAGAGTTCAAAATAAAACCACCACTTAGTTTAAAAAAAAAAAAAAAAGAAAAGAAAAGGAAAAGGAGAGTAGAAAAAAATTAAGAATTTATTCTTGTGGAAATTTGGCATCCAAAGCACAGGACTAGAAAAAGCTAAGTTGACCGAAGTAGGATTCTCAGGATGTGAAAAGTGGATATGCACTCTTTTCTGCTAAAGAGACACTATGCTCAGTACCCTGGTTTAACTCTTAAGGACCTCTACATTTATAACCAATATGTGCTTTCACCACACACACACACACACACACACACACACACACAGGCCCATACCCAGCTCACAGCTGTTCATTGTATTACTTTCACTGTATTACTTTGTGTTTCAACGTATTACTTTGTATTTTGGTGTAACACTTTTTAGTTCAGTGTATCACTTTTGCCATTACTTTCAATGACAAAAACTGCAATTACTTTTTCACCAACCTAATATTATTTGGAACACCAGATGTTATGGGTCTCCAGAATGCACCAAGTGAGGCCAGAGAGCCCTAACAAGACCAAATGTGCAGGAGTGCAGAGAGACCAGCAGTCACAGGAGTGGCAGTATGATGGTGTCAAGGCTGCATAGGAGGATCAGGGCTGGGCAATTCACCTTGGGAAGTGGGGGCAACAACTAGGTTTAGAGCAAATTGGGACTATGGGTCTAGAACCCATTCCTATAGATGGAGGCCTGAGGGGCTTTGTATAAGGCCACATTTAACTCATAGGTTCCTTCCCAAACACCTCTGGCCATGACTTGAGGAGCTCAGTACCTAGAGTATGAATCTCACTGTGTCTTGGCTTTTTTTTTTTTTTTTTAAAGTACCCAGGGCTAAAGCACTTTAGAAAATTTAAATAACCCAAGAATGACTACCCATGAAAATTCAAAAACGCTACTTCAGGCTACTCTTCAGAAATAGTATTACTCAAAGAACTAAAATGCAAATGGTCATTAACAAGTATTTCTCCAAAGAGCCTAGTGTTTGACTGAATGCTATATTTTTCAAGAAATTTTATCTGTGTGTAGACAGCACTTTGGTCTTGTTTACATAAAGCATTCAAACATTTTGACAAATTAACTGTCATCTGCCAAGCCAAAGTCCAAGAACTTCCTCAGGGAAGAAGTTGGACACAATTAGCAGCTTAACAAAACACAGCTGCAATACAGAAAGTACCTTAATTCTAATCCCCTCAGGCTTTCAGCAGAGGAAAAAAAAGAATGCAACTAAAAACATCCCAAGGGTCCCTAATACTGAGGTCACAATATTAAAGGGAAGTTTCTAACAGGTCCTGGAAACACCTGCCATATCAGAGGAATACTGGCAGCCCACATCCCCATTCAATACCCAGCAACTTTGCTCTTCTCCAGAACCTTAGTCTGTGGTTTGAATTCATGATTTACTTAGTTAACATTCCTAACATACCCTTTCCCAGACAAGGTAAATATATCAGTGTAGTCCATCCATGAGAAGAAACTATTGATTTTTATTATATTTTTATTATGGAAAAGCAAACTTGGTGAATTGTACACTTGGATTTCATTACTTTGGTCAGCAGTCCAATGACTTCAAGGATAAAGCTGGAAGAGACATCTATAGCAAATAAATGGAAAATATCCAGCAGCTCTGAATTACTCTAGTAGGGTATGACCTCAATTCAGCTGGAGTCAGATTTTACCTTCAGTGCTGTTTTTATGAGTCTGTTTGAGGAATGAAGAATCAATTATTAAAAGATCTTAAACTTGGAATGAAAAATCACAACTTAACATAGTGATTTTGGCTTTTATATACTGAAGCCTGTTAAAGTTAAAGAGTCCTTTGATATCATCTCATCCAGTTCTTTCATTTTACAGATGAGGGAGGTGGGATCCAAGGAGCATTGACGACTTGCCCAAGGTCACTTCTTTCCTTAGAGATGCTCTTTCCAGTACACAACAGGGACTTCAGATTGAAATTTGCTAAGTAAAATGCCATTCCCAGGGCACCCCTTTACTGTTGGTACTAAAAGACCACAGGCTCTGACATATTGGCTTCACCTTTTTCTACTAAAGAGATACTATGCTCATACCCTGGTTTACCTGTTAAGGACTTCTGCATTACAACCAAGTTGTGCTCACAATCTTGTCAAAGCAGTGGGTTAGAATTTGAATGGCATTGTTCCCACAGAAACAAGTTAGAAGTGGAGGGTTGGTGCCAAGACAACTCATAGAAATATATTTAAATTACTATAAAACTGCAATATCATTTACTATATTATAGAAAATATAGTAAAAAGCAATATTTTTGCAATTCTCATGATTAACAATTTGGAGAAAACAGAAAAACAATCTATTCCAAAGTAAAGTTTCACATTTCCATTATCTTGAATGTTGATAGTTAAAGAAAAGCAGTTTTAATAAGTATTCATTTAACAAGAATATCCTGGTTTCCACCAGATTGACAGCCTGCCACCAAGAAGCTACAGAAGCCTGGAGGGGTGGGAGGATGACAAGAAAACAGAATGAGAAGCCTACAGATATGCCCTAAACACTAAAGAAGTCGAGGTGACTTCTAATTCTACAAAATGAAGAAAGGAATATCACCCCAGACAGGAGACAGAAACACGTTGAAGTTATTCTGATGAGAATTGGAGTACTCTCGGGGACTAATTATTTCTCATTTCACTTGAGAATGCAGAGCTTCCCTTTTTGCTTCGTACAGATATTTCACCAGCATTGCTCATGCTCCTCAGTCATAACAAAGGTTGTATTTAGCTATGAATGAAAGGGGAAAAAAGGAGCAAAAGAAGAAAAGGTAACTGAGGAAGAACTGAAAAGAAGACAGGACCACCCAGCTCAGATACCATGCATTTCCCTCTCTGCAGGAAGCCAGGTTCTTCATTCATTTATAGTTTAATCTTCCAGAGCGCAGTGTGCAGCATGTATTAGTATTCAGCAAATGTTTATTTGTTTGAGTTAAAAGTCATAAGATTCCACAGTGAGATACTACTCCACACCCACAAGGATGGCTGTAATCAAAAAGACGGATAATAACAAGTGTGAATATAAGAGGATATGGAAAAAGTGGGACCCTCATACACTGCTGGTGGGAATGTAAAGTGGTGTGGGCTCTTTGGAAAACAGTTTGTCACTTCCCCAAAATGTTACACAGAGTTACCAAATGACCCAGCAATTCCACTCCTATAAATATACCCAAAAGAAATAAAAATAAAAATGTGTACCTCGATGCTCTTAGTAGCATTATTTAAAATAGCCAAAAAGTGGAAACAACCCAAATGCCCATCAACTAATGAATGGATAAATGAAATGTGGTTTATCTATACAACATAATATGATTAGACCATTAAAAAGAATGAAGTACTGATACATGCTACCACTTAGATGAACCTGAAAATGTTAAGTCAAAGAAGCAAGTTACAGAAGATCACATATGGTATGATTTCATTTATACGAAATATCCAGAATAGGAAAATCTTTAGAGACGGAAAGTAGATTAGTGTTTGCCTAGGGCCGGGGGTTTGGGGGAAATGGAAAATGACTGCTAATGAGTACAGGGTTTCTTTGGGGGATAATGAAATATTCTAAACTTAATCATGGTGGTGGTTATATGACTCTGTGAATATACTATAAACCATCCAACTCTACACTTTAAATGGTGAACTATATGATACGTAAATTACATTTTAATGAACTTTTTTAAAAAGTCACAAAGTTACTATACCTATGAAATTCCCTTAACTATTTATTCAACAAATATTTTAAGTCCCCACTCTGTGCCAAGTATGTTAGAGATCTGTACAAAATGATAAACACAACAAAATTCCTGCCTTCAAGGCGTTTATACTTTAGGGAGATGGAGAGCAGACAATAAGTAAAATCTCAAGGAACTAGATAAACACAGTGAATTTAACACAGGCCCTTTGGTATGCCACCCTCTCCCAAATTCCAGTAAAGTGACTGCCAAGGACTTAAAAGGTCTAAAAAGAAGGGACAAACAGAACAAAACAAAAAATAACCCCAGACAAGCCATGACGACAAAAATTTTAACTATGGAAAACTGATAGACAAATGGTATCTGATTTAGAAGAGCTGAGAAATATGAAACCCAATTGCTTACAGTGTGAAAAGTAATAAGAAGCAAGTTTCAAAGCCCCAGAAAGTCTTGGGATGGAAGCACAGGGCATCTCTTAAGGTTGAGCTTCAGGGGGGTACTGAAAACAGGAGCTGGGTTGAAAGTTGAAGGAGCAGTGAGACAGCCATCTCTAGATTTCATTCCCCAGGCTTCCACTTCTCCTCTGGCCAGGAAACAGTGGTTTACGCTTTGCAGAGGTTGAAGCAGAGAGAGTCTGGACTCAGGGACAAAATCTGGAGCAGGGCAGAGGCACTATATTGAAAATGGGTGTTGAGTAAAAGTAGGCATACTGAACAGCGAGGTCCCAGTTCCCTTCCCCTGATCAGCCCCCAGAACCTTGGCAGTTGGCCTCAAACATCCCAGGCAAAGGCTGGATGATTCCTTTCTGGGGAAAACGAGCCCACCAATAGAAAAGAACTACAGATACTGTCATTAGTGAGTGTCCCAATAAAACCATAGGTAATCTATCAGTTAGCAAACTCTGCCCATGCAAGCATAACTGCCAATTTGAGTTTTAGTGCCTCACCCCTAAAGTAATGATACAGAAAACTTAGGCATAAATAGATAGCCAAAGATCATAGGATACTTAAGTAAATTGTCTATCATAGAAGACAGAAATTAAACAAGAAACAGGGAAAAAACTGGAAGAAGTTTAAACAATTCAGGGGACAGAAAAAAATTTTTTTTTAAAATTCATAATGAATAGCTTCAAAGAAATAAGAGAAGATATCACATCCATTAATAGAACAAATCACTACAGAAAAACATTCAGGGAATAAGAAAGTGTTCTTTAGAAATTACATATATTAAAGCTAAAATGTTAAAATATCAAAGATTTGAAGACAACATTAGGAAACTCTCCCTGAAAGAAAAACAAAAGCTGAAGAGATGGAAAATAGCTGATAAAAGATAAAGAAATTAGTGAATCAATCCAGGACTAACAGAAGTTGTAGACAGAGCAAGCAGAGAACATGGCAGAAAGGAAAGTATTTGAGAAATAAGTTACATAAAAGATATTCTAAGAACTGAACAACATAAATTACCAGATTGAAAAGGCCCAGCAAATGCATTGTGCAATTAGTAGAAAAGACCTCCATTAAGGCACATGCGATGAAGTTTCAGAACATAAGGGAAGAAGAGGAGTTATTTATAAAAGGTCAGGAATCCAGATGACAGAATTTCAACAGCCATACTGGAACTCAGTAACTTCTGAGTTCTGAGGGGCAGTACATCCAATCTAGAATTTTATAACTAACTAAAATATCAAGAATGAAGGTAGATTACAGACATGTAACATCACAAGATATAATAGTGCCTTTCATACACTGTTCTTAAGATATTAAAAGATGTGCTTCGCTGAAATGAAGACATAAACAATAGAGATGGCAATGGAATTTAGAAAACAAAAATTCCAACCTAGGAAAGAGGTAAAGGAAATGTCTAGAATGACAGAAAAGGCAGTTCCAGAACCACAACTGACCAACAACACAAATTGGGCAGGAAAAGAGAGGACTCCATCATGGAGAGTTCCAAGCTGGGGAGAGAAAAAAAAATGAGTTAAGAGTGCCTGATGTATTTGCCTATTCTGAGAGGACATTTGTAGGTTTTGCTTTGTTTTGTTTTTTCCCCCAGACATTTAGAGGCTAAATTAGGGGATAAATCAAATGAAAAAAAAAGCAAAGCTCATGGTTCTGTAAGAAAGGAAATCTGGTCTTTACATTTTGAAGATCAGTTATGAAACAATATTTACAAAATCATCAGGTAAGATTATTTAGAATTTTGAAAGAAAATACAAGAAATCTAAGTATATGCCTCTAAGGAAAAGGTACGAGGAAGAATGGAGGAGAGGATGAGAGGATTACCATTTTTTGACCTAGATCTTGTATTACTATTTAGCTTTTTAAACTATGTGTGCATATTTACTAAAAACAAAAATCAAGTTTAAAAATCAAGTAAATGAAAAACAAGACAAAAGTTTCAAATTGGGGTGTTGAAAAGGAAATAAGATAATTTGAAGGTAAGTAAGTGGGAATGAATAATCTTATGTTAAATAGGATGGTCAGGGAAGAACCCTCGAAGGGGTAATGTTTGAGCTGAGACAAGAAAGATGAAAGGATTCAACCATGACACAAGCCTGGGGAAAGAGTTCAAGGAAGCTGCAATAGTGAGTGCTAAGGTGCTGAAACTGGAATGCACTCAGAGTGTCTGAGAACAGAAAGGAGCCCAGCACAGCTGGAGCTTAGAGAGGAGGGCCAAGTGGTGAGGAATGAAGAGGAAGAGGTAGGTAGAAGCCATAGCATAGAGGAGCTCAGTAGCCAAGGAGAGCAGTTTCTATTTTATTAAAAATGTGATGAGAAGTCACTAAAAGTTTTCAAGTAAGTGGAGTGAATTGAATTAACATTGAGACAATTGCTCTGGCTGCTCTGCAGAGAATGGAAAATGGAGCAAGAGAATTGAAGTTGGTAGAATAATTCAATGCTATTACCATAATTCTAATAGGTGAAGATGCCACTTGGACAGTGAAGACAAAAAAGTGGAGTTGGATTTGAGATATGTCTTGAAAGTAGAACCAATGGGACTTGCTGAATGATTGACTGTGGGGCATGAGGAGAGAGAAAAATCAAAAATGACCATTAGATATTTTAGCGGAGCACTTAAGTGGAAGATGTACCATTTACTCAGATGAAGATGCAGTGCAGTGGAGGATGAAAGCTTTAGGGATGGGGGTGAGGCATTAGGAATCAAGTATTCCATTTTGGATGGGTTAAGTCCGATATGCCTGTAAGATACCCAAGTGTCCAAGATGAGTACCAAGTAAAATTGTTTATATAAGTTTGGAATGGAGACACAGATCTGGGAGTCATAAGCACATAGATGGTGCTGAAAGCCATGGAACTAGGAGAAGAGAGCCAAGATCCAAGCCCAGAAGCATTAAGAGGTGAACCACGGGCCTTTTACTGGACACTGGATAACAGGCTTGCTCACAGTAAGCAATTATTTATGGAATGGAATTGGCTAAGACATATTAGACCCAACACTTAAACAGAATACATTCATAGCTGTTCAAAGCTACTCAAGGAATTTGAGGACAGAAGAGCCTGGGATGAGATGTAAAGCGTAAGTCAGTAAGGAAATGGCCATTTGCTTAAGAATGTGGGAGAATTTAAACATTAGATTTTCACAGAGAATTCCTGTGAAAGAGAATGAAAATGGAACATTATTCTTTACTTGATATTTTATTATACAGAAAGGAAAACTGTGATGCTATGTTGTCTTTGGAAATTATTTCATCTTTTTAATCCTTGATTTCCTCATCTATAAAATGGGAATAATAACAATAATTACCTCAGTTCATGAGGAATAGAAGTACATGTAACAGGCTTAACCCAGTGGCTGGCCCATAGTCAGCACTCAATAAATACTGCCTATCACAATAATCATTATCATCAGTATCATTTCTCATGGACAATGCAAAATGCTTCATAGGCATCTGAAAATATTTATTCTTAGTTTATTGGACAAATATATAAATCGTATGAAAATTGATTATTTGATCATTCCAGGCATGTATAGCCCACTTCTTTTTAATTTATTTAATCCATTAATTTCTGAACAAGATATATTAAAGTGTTCTAATATGAATCTTCTTATATTTATAATAGCTTTTGCAAATATTGTTTTAAAGTCTTCTTTTGGACCTTAATTTTGCTTGTGAAATATGTCATTCTACAAAAGTTTTAAATCATTCTTTCATACTTCTACTTTTAACGCCATGCTAAGAAAGGCCTTCTTCATTCAATATAAAAAAAGTATTTATCCTTCATCTTTTCATATTTATATGTATATCTGTGACACAGTAAGTGAGCCAAAGATTTGAACAGCCACCAAAGACAAAAAGTTGGGGCAATTATAGAATTCACCCCATCTGGGGTGGGTGCAGTGGCTCAAACCTGTAATGCCAACACTGGGAGGTGCCAACACTGGGAGGCCAAGGCAGGAGGATCGCTTGAGACCAAGAGTTCAAAACTAGCCTGGGCAACATAGCAAGATCATCTCTACAAAAAATAATAATAATAATTCAATGTGGTGGTGGGCACCTGTAGTCCTAGCTACTCAAGAGGCTGAGGCAGGAAGATCACTTGAGCTCAGGAGTTTGAGGCTTCCGTGAGCCATGATCACACCACTGTGCTCCAACCTGGGCAACAGAGTGAGACCCTACCTCAGACAAACAAACGAAAACAGAATTTACTTCATCTTTTCCCTGTTTTTCCAGGATCCCTGAACTTTGCTGTCTGATGTCCAGTCTTGAAAGCTGACCCACATATGTTTCTAACACACTTAATGTAAATGAGAATGTGCTAAATATATTGTATAATTTCATTTTTATATACAATATACATGCATAAATACATACATACTAATAAATGTGCACATATATTTCTAAGTGCATTGAAAATAAACAGAAATGACATATACCAAATTATTAACAATGCTTACCCTCATGAGTGAAGGAATAAAAGTGAAGCAGGAATCACTTTTTATTTTACTTCATATATCCCTTCAATGCATTAATTTTCTATAGTGTTCATATATTACCTTTATAAATTATTGTAAAATAATAAAAGTGTCAATAAGAATGTCTTGAATCATTCTCCCTGACTACCCCTCTTCAACTCAGTAAGCTGTGTTGAAGCAGAGGTGTTTGTCTGTGACTGACTGGCTCACATATCAGTTCAAATGACATTGTTTCTTTCATATTGTGATTTCTTATTAAGGTTTCCTAGACTTTATCTGTCTCCCATGTTTTGAAAAGCTTATCATTTAATTCAAATAATATGAGAATGAGGACAATTTAAATCAACAAATATATGATTTTAAATTCAGTTTGAGAAAAATAACTCTATCAACCATAATTTGAAATATAGCTATGGATATTACCATCTCCATTGAAACTTTCTTGCTGGTAGAAGAGCTGTTTTGTCTCCAGAGAAAATTGAGAGGCTGTCAAGCAATTCCACTACATGGTACAACCCATCTCTACCATCTCTAAAAGTCTGATTTCTTGTTTTGAATACTGTATTTAAATTAGATGACAGGTTTTGCATTGTAAATTGAGGGAACAAATTCTTGTGCAACCAAATGTCAATCTTATTTCCAGAGCTAGAGCCCAAAATGTAAATTCCACTATGTATTTTGAATGCCCTTTGAATAAAAAAAGTTCAGTAAAAGCATTTGGTCCAGATGTAAAGAAATGCTTCTTAATGTGTCTCCAGGTGGGATGTTAATCCCTCAAGTGTTTTGAACCTAGGGCAGGTCACCACATAAAATAAAATAAAGTTTTTCCTTTCTATAGTTAGAGAGGTGACATGGATGCTCTCTGGAGGGCCCCTTAAACTTTAGGTTCTATTTAAATCTATCATGTATTTTGTACTCCCATACGTACACACACACACACACACACACATACACACACTTACACACATACACATATTTACCCCTGTCTTAGTGTTCTCCAGAGAAACAGAACCAATGGCATATATAGAGATATATGTGAGAAGATTTATTATAGGAATTGGCTCACATGATGGAGGACAAGAGGTCCCAAGATATGCCACCTGCAAGCTGAAGAACCATGAAGGCAGTGGTGTAATTTGGTTCCATGTCTGCAGGCTGAGAATCAGGGGGAACGATGTGCAAGTTCTGATCTGAGTCCAAAGGCTCAAGAACCCAGAACACTGCTGTCCAAGGGCAGGAGAAGATGGATATCCCAGCTCCAGCAGAGTGAGAAGTTGCTCTTTTTCTGCCTTTTTGCTCTATGTGGGCCCTAAAGAGACTGGATGATGCCCACCCACATTGAGGAGGGCAGCCTGAGTTACTCAGTCCACGAACTCAAATGCTAATCTCTTCCAGAAACACCTTTACAAATACACCCAGAAATAATGTTTTATTGGCTATGTGGACATCCCTTAGCCCTATCAAGTTGACACATAAGATTAACCATCACAATTCCTGACTTTTAACCTCCAACTACTGTAAGAAGTCCTAGTCAGAGCAACCAATCAAGAGAAAGAAATAAAAGGCATCCAAATAGGAAAAGAGGAACTCAAACTATCTCTTTTCATAGACAATATGATGCTATTCCTAGAAAACCCCCTAGTCTCTGCCCAAAGGCTCCTAGATCCAATAAAGAACTTCAAAGTTTCAAGATACAAAATCAATGTAAAAAATTAGTAGCATTTCTATACACCAACAACATCCAAGCTGAGAGCCAAATCAAGAATATAATCCCATTCACAATAGCCACAGAAAGAATAAAATACCTAGGAATATGGCTAACTAGGGAGGTGAAAGATTTCTACAATGAGAATTAGGAAACACTGCAGAAAGAAATCAGAGACAACACATATAAATGTCTATGCTCATGGATAGGAAGACTCAATATTGTTTAAATGGCCATACTGCCCAAAACAATTTACAGATTCAGTGCTATTTCTATCAAATTACCGATGACCTTTTTCACATAATTAGAAAAAAACTATTCTAAAATTCATTTGGAACCAAAAAAGAGCCTGAATAGCCAAAGCAATTCTAAGAAAAAGAACAAAGCCGGAGGCATGACACTACCTAACTTCAAACTATGCTACAAGGCTACAGTAACTAAAACACAAACAGTAACTAAAATACAAACTGTACTACAAGGCTACAGTAACTAAAACAGCATGGTACTGATACAAAAACAGACACATAGACCAATGGAACACTTTAGAGAATCCAGAAATAAAGCCACACACCTAAAACCATCTGATTTTTGACAAATCCAACACAAACAAGCAACAGGGAAAGGATTTTCTATTCAATAAATGATGCTGGAATAACTAGCTAGCCATATGCAGCTGGTCAAAACTGGATCCCTATCTTTCAGAAGGTGAAAACTGGACCCCTATCTTTCACCATTTACAAAAATCAGCTCAAGATGGATTAAAGACTTAAATGTAAAACCTAAAACTATGAAGACCATAGAAGAAAATCTAGGAAATACCATTCCAGTCATCAGCCCAGGCAAAGATTCTATAACGAAGACTCCAAAAGCAACTGCAACAAAAAAACAAAAAATGACAGGTGGGACCTAATTAAAATAAAGAGCTTCTGTACAGCAAAAGAAACTTGACATAGTAAACAGACAACCTACAGAATAGGAGAAAATACTTGCCAACTATGCATCTGACAAAGGTCTGATATCCAGAATCTATAAAAAACTCAAATCAAGCAAAAAACAACCCCACTAAAAAAAAAAATGGGCAAAGGACATGAACTGACACTTCTCAAAAGAAGACACACACATGACCAACAAGCATATGAAAAACTGCTCAATATCACTAATCATTAAGAAAATGCCAATCAAAACCACAATGAGATACTATCTTATACCAGTCAGAATGGCTATAATTAAAGAGTCAAAAAATTGCAGATGCTGGCCACCTTGCAGAGAAAAGGGAATACTTATACACTGCTGGTGGGAATGTAAATTAGTTCAGCCACTGTGGAAAGCAGTCCAGAGATTTCTCAAAGAACTCAAAATAGAATTACCATTTCACCCAGCAATTCCATTACTGGGGATATACCCAAAGGAATATAAATCACTCTACCATAAGGACACTTGCACATATATGTTCATCATAGCACTATTCACAATAGCAATGACATGGAGGCAACCTAGATGGCCATCAATGGTGGACTGGATAAAGAAAACGTAGTACATATACAATATGGAATACTATGCAGCTATAAGAAAAAATGAGATCGTGACCTTTGCAGCAACATGGATGGAGATAGAGGCCATAATCCTTAGCAAACCAACACAGGGACAAAAAACCAAACACCACATGTTTTCACTTATAAGTGGGAGCTAAATATTGAGTACACATGGACACAAAGAAGGGAACAATAGACACTAGGGCCTATTTGAGGGTGGAGGGTAGGAGGAGGGTGAGGACTGAAAAACTCCTTATGAGATATTATGTTGATTACCTGAGTGACAAAAGTATCTGTACATCAAACCCCCACAACACACAATTTACCCACGCAACAAACCTGCACATGTACCCTTTGAACCCAAAATAAAAGTTGGAAACAACAACAAAACACTACTATAGATTTTGAGTAGATCCTAAACTTTCAAAAGTGCCAGAGCTATAGCCATCAGGATTGTAGGAGAAAATATCATTTAATACTGAAACCCAAATGACTAACTTTTGTGAAAGCACTTAGAACAGTGCCCAGAACCTGATAGAAGCCAGGGATGACATTCAAAATATTTTACCATCAATATGGCATAGTCACCTACCAATCAGAACACATACCAGCAATAAAATTTTAGGATTATACCACAGCATACTGGCTAAATTGTTATTAATAAAAGTTCAATAAATGTTTGGAATTTTCATGTGTGCCTTTATTCACAGAGTTTGTCAAAATAAATTTAATATTTATAAGACATTATAATAATAAATATGCTTTTTAATTGAGTTACAGTTTGGTGCAAAAGTAATTGCAGTTTTGGCCATTAAAAGAAATACAATAAATATTTAAATGTATTTATATTTTATCCGCTAATCTCATTGATACTGGAAGACTGCGGAAAGCTATCTCCCAAGAATTTGAAATAAGAGAAATAAGATCTGCCTCTGAGGGTTAAACTACGAAATCAACTTTTGCTGGGAGAAATTATCTGTCATAGTAGCTGGAGAACTTCTTCAAATTAAGTAATTGGAGGGTTACTCAAAAAAGATTATTATTATGTTAAAGCTGTGGAATATCTAAAGTCCAGAAAAAGAGAGAAATAGAGAAAAACTCCATAGAAAACATTCAGAACTGTCCCATAGAGGAAAAAAAAAAAAAAAAAAGAGCAGCTGCTGACCTGGAGTACCTTGGCCCACATCACAGCTGCCTCTAGAAGTGGGGAGCCCCTGGAGCAATATCGTTAAGGGATGTTACCCTGTGATTAACTACATTTCTTTCATTTTGACCTGCTTACTGATTTGGTACCCAAAAATGGGGAGGCGGGGGGCGGAGGGGAATGATCTGCTCATATGGACCTAATCATACACTCTGGCTCCTGTGAAGCTCCTTCTCACTGTAAATTAGTAAATTGACATTCTGGTGCCCCAATCAGCCCCAGGTACATTCTAATTAATAAATGCCAGCCACTCAGGGCCTGGTGACCTTCCGGTACTGATTAGAGAGAGAGGTGATAGAGCCTAGTGCTGAAGACTACAAGATTTTAAATCATACAGAGCTAGATTCAAATGCCAGTTCCACCTTTCACTATGCCTATGATTCTGGGCAAGTTTTAACTTCCTTACGTCTTGTTTTACACATTGACAAAATGTATACACTAGTTCTTCCATATAGGGTGATTAATGGATTAAAAGTGCTAAAGTTCATGAAGTGCTGTCATCATTAAGGGAGTCTCTGGGCTTTCAGAGCAGGAGACACATCCCTATGACCAGACCCCAACACACACTCACTTTTACCTGTCATCTGCAAATGCCTAAAAATGCACTGAATTATGTTTACATGGACTCTGATCTCATATTCATCTTTTTCTCCTCAGTGTCTCACTCACAATAGGTTTCCTTAGTTCTGCTAAATTGTTTTAAATCCTGAGAAAACAACTATAGTGCATGCACAATGAAGCTACAGCACATCTGTAGAGTTTTTCTACACTTTTAATAATATAACAATTGTTACTGTAGCACAGTGATAATTTAGAAATGGAAGGATGTACACAATGACTGATAGCCATATTATTAGCATTTGCTTATTTTGATTCTCACAGAAACCTGTGCTGTCGCTTTACTATTGACCCTTTATTTCTAGATTTTTTTTTAAAAAAGTCATAAAAGCTAAGTAGCTTACAAATATCAGTCAGATATGAAACAAATGTTCTCAGGTGCTTCCCATGTGCTTTTGACATCACAGCACTACCCACAATATGCATACCTGCACGTGTGTGCGTGCACACACACACACACACACACACACCCCAGCTGGCTGGTAAGAATCTAAAGTTGCCAAAACAAACATCTGTCAGGAGAGATCAGCTGGCAAGAAAGAGAAGCAGATTCTTAACAAAGCAAGAAAACAGAAACTGAGTCGATATCTTATAAATATTAAGAGCCTATGTTAGGTCAAGGCAGCTGCTGGGGAAACACTTCTTTATTTCTGGCTATTCTGTCTATGGGAAGGGAGCTGAATAGTGTAACTCTTGGACTCTCTGTGCCTCTGTATTCACTTCATCTCTAGAGAGCTGAAGGGATGGATCTGATTGGTAAATTGGGGGAAATCAAGGCATGCTCTGCTCTGCTTCCTCATGGGAATCAAGCTGCTTGAAGGATGCAGTATTCTCTACTGCTTTTCCTCAAACACTGAGTCTTCCAGGCCCATGGCTGCCATGACTGCAAGGGCTAGTCTATCCAATTTGTGCATTCAGTCTTCAGGTCTCTTTGGCTCTCACAATAAGCCATATTTTCTAACCTTGCCCTTATTAGTAATTAAGATGATCATCTGGCCTCCACCTGCCATTCCTTTGTCTTATCTGGAACTCAGGCAGGAAAAAGGAATATTATTTATTGAACTTAAACACTCCCAAGTATAAATTCTGATATTAGCAATGTCACCTTGGACAAGTTGGTTATCCACCTGGTAACATGGGACAAATTACTTAATCTCTCTGGGCCTCAGTGTCAACATCTATAAAGAATACAAAACACCACTCAGGTTAGGCCTAAGCATGAAACAAGATTTTAAATAGATTTATATATTTGCTATGGTGTGGCTCTGTCTCCACCCAAATCTCACCTTGAATTGCAGTTCCCACAATCCCCGTGTGTCATGGGAGGGACCTGGTGGGAGGTAATTTAATCATGGGGGTTCTCGTGCTGTTCTCGTGATAGTGAGCGAGTTATCACAGATCTAATGGTTTTATAAGGGGCTTCCCCATTTTGCTCGGCACTTCCCCTTCCTGCCGCCATGAGAAGGATGTGTTTGCTTCACCTCCCGCCATGATTGTAAGTTTCCTGAGGCCTCCCCAACCACACTAAACTGTGAGTCAATTAAACCTCCTTCCTTTATAAATTACCCAGTCTTGGGCAGTTCTTTATAGCAGTGTGTGAACAGACTAATATTATATATTGTACATTATATATTTCATATACATATATATCTCTCTAAGGTTCTGAAACTCTCAACCTGAATTAAGCATCAGAATCACCTGGAAGGCTTGCTAAAAAGATTTCTGGGCCCACTCCTCCCTGCCAACCTCCAGTTTCCGCTTTGGTGGGTAGGGCCTAGAATTTACTAATGCTGTTAAATTAGGAACCACACTTTGAGAACCACAGAGATTATGTACACACACACACACACACACACACACACACACACACAGAGATCTTAGTATAGCACCTGTCTCATGGATATACTCAATAAAATATTTAATAAAATATTCCATAAAGCAGCTACCACTGGTTTTCTTTTGTTGTTATAACAAATAACAGTAGTGGTTCTCAACCGATGGAGATTTTGCACACACATACATGCACACACACATACATATACACACACCTGCAAGGACATTTGGCCTATATTTTTATTGTCCCAACTGGAGTGTGGGCAAACTGCTCCTAGCATCTATTGGCCTACTGAGTAGAGGCCAGAGATGCTGCTAAACATCCTACAGTGCACAAGACAGTCCCCCGCAATAAAGAATGGTCTGGCCCAAAATGTCAATAGTGCTGAGATTGAGAAATCCTGCTCCAATGCCTTTCCCAAAACCCTCCATCTATAATTCAAGCACCTATGGCTACCTATTTTCACACACAGCCTCTTACCATGTGATAGAGATTTGACCCATTAGAGACTCATTAGGCTAAGCAGAAACACCTTGTGTAATAGTCAAAAAGGAAGCGTACATTTATCAGATTATTTTCTTATATAAAAAATGTCAGTTCAAGAGGGATTTTGATAAAGGAGAAACAAGTCTTGGAACCATTGGTGTGTGGGCTGAGAAATTTTTTAAGAAAATTGAGAGAGTTTTTAAGAGAAATTTGTGAATAAAGACATAAATTATCAGGATAGTCATAAAATCACTGTTTAAATGCAGAAATAAAAACAAATTATGTACAAGTTTCTTGCTCATAAAATTTTCATGCTTGAATATTTAGAAATGTTAAGATGCTAAGGAAAAATATATTTTTCTCCCTGAAGATTCCCTGAGTTTTTCTACCAGCAAATAAACAAGACACAATTTTAGTGGTCAGCAGTTTTAGGAATATAGAGTTGTTTGTACTTTTTTCCATCTATTTGAGAAAATTAGATGGGCCTTCTGAAATAATTATTTTGAGTGATTTCTTCTCATTCACAGCTTTTAAGACCTAGCACAGTTTTACTACTTCTGTTGCAACCTCTCTTTCTTTTTTTATTAATGTAGAACACAAGATTCAGAAATTATAAATTGACAGTGCATGGGCAAATCTCGTCTTCA
Source organism: Pongo pygmaeus (assembly GCF_028885625.2). Classification (NCBI taxonomy): domain Eukaryota; kingdom Metazoa; phylum Chordata; class Mammalia; order Primates; family Hominidae; genus Pongo; species Pongo pygmaeus. The sequence continues at coordinate 56,059,019 of NC_072383.2, read as the reverse complement.
CAATTGCTATTTTTTCACCTACCAACTTTTCTCAAACTTTGCACCTTAGGGCATCTGAGTTTGATCCCTGGCCTAGATTCAGTACCCACTGAAAATCCAGGGAAGTTCTTGAGTCAGGCCACGTTAGGTATTAACATGCAGCCTCTTTAGCTGCCTGGGAGAGACAATGACCGGTCAGATTGGACTAAGGCTATTCCCCAGTTTCTGGTTCCCAAGCCATCAGGAAGCAGTCCCCTGATTGCTGTACCTGGGACAGAAAGAACTCAACCAGAGGGAAGAGAAAGTTCAGTGAACAGTCTTGGTCTGTAGCTATTGTTTGCCAGTAACTAAAGAACTGTAACAGTACGAAAGTACATGCAGTTTCAAATAGCCGTCTCATATACCCCCAAGGAAAATCTGTAGGCTCCCTAATGAGAAATTGGCTGTAATCAATTAGGAGGGGCTCGGATTTTTTTTTAAGTGCTAACAACTGAGATTCAGTAAAAAGGGGGAGCCAAATGATTTAATTGTATGGCCCAATGCCAGACTCCAGCCAGAAAGGGGCAGGGCTAAGACAGGTGAAAAAAAGAGAGCTGTTTCATTTCTAAGAAAGGGCCCCAATTTAGATTTGGTGTGCGGTCTCCAAATTAAGCTTAAAGCATAATCAGTGTACGTTACATGAAAAGTGTTAATGTATTAAAAGTAAAACTTTCAAGTGTTTTCTTAGTCCAATTTTCTTAGTCATATTTGGCTTCTTCACTTCTTAATATAGAAAGATCTTTTAAAAATTGGCCTGCGGCTTTTCTCAACCTCTGAACAAGCCCATTTGGAGTTAGACAGTGAAGCAGAGCAAAGGAACAGCTAATGGACCAAAGTGCTGAGCCAGCCTATCTGCTAGTCCTGCCCTTGAAGAGCGGCAACTACCGTGAGAAAATGGAGAAGCCCTGAGAGACCCTGGGGTAAGAGGAAGAAGCCCTGCTCTGGACTACCCCACACCCTCCTTGCCACCGCCCTAGGACGCAGTGCCTGCCCCACACCTGGCCCAGGTGTCTAATGGAGTAAAATCAAGGCCGAATGGAACCCCTAGGCTTACAAGAGGAGCGAAGGAAAATGGGTGAAGACTGACTGCTCCTGGCAGTTGTTTCCCCATCCTTGCCAAAACAGCCCCAGGGCTATGAATAACCCTGGAGGGAGAGTGTCTTCCTAAGGTAGCTTATTATATGGGGAGGGGAAAAGGGTGAAGTTCTGACCTGGCGAGTTGTTTTGTGGGTAAGGGGAAAACATAAAACCAAGAAGAAATATGAGATATAAAATACATAATAGTGAAATAAAGAATGCAATAGAAAAATAAATGGCAGGATGGAAACAGCCAGGGGACCAATTGGAGAGCTGGAAGAATTGATTGTGGCAACCTCCTGCAAAAAAGAAAAGACAAAGCAATGGAAAATATAACAGAGCTAAGAAAAATGGAAGGTACAAGAAGTGCTAATATCCAAATAATAGGAATCTCTGACAGAGAAAAACATGAAAATGAAGAAGATATTTCAATTTTTGTGTGGGTTTGAAGTTTCAAAGATAAAATGTTTTTCAAAGGTGATTAGAAGTATTTGAAGAAATAATGAAAATAAATTTCCTGAAATTAAAAAAAAAAAAAAGACCTTAGACTGAAAGTGCCATAGGGTAGGGTGTCAATGGGCAGAGAGAGGAAAAAAAAGTCTCTTTTAGTGTAACTTGAGGATGTCGACACAAGAAAAAAAACTCTAAATCTTACAGAAAGAATGAGCAACCAGTATAAGAAAAGGTCAAGAAAGATTGATATCTGATTTTTCAACAGTTACATTGGATATAAGACAATACAGCAATATTTTCAAGATATCCCCCAACATGCCATTATCAAGTTAGGGTTTTCCCAATTTTCATCTTAGAAAATCCATAGAGTTTACAACATTAAAGGAGAAATACCACATAACTCTCTTAATAAATGCAGAAAATGATTTGATAAAATTTAACATCAATCCATGATTTTTAATAAACGCCTAACATATTTGTAATCAAAGACCGCATTCTTAGCCTGATAAAGAGATGAAAAGCCTACAGCAAATACTATCTTAATGGGGAAATGTTTGTGGATTGACAACGTGATCCCTTAGATATCCTTTGGCATGAATATGTAAGGCTGCTCCAGAAAGCGGGGGAGGTGATTTTGGAGCATGGGCCTCTTTGAGGAAAGCAGATTTGAGGGAGCCTTGGAATTGGGAGCTTTATGTATGCAGGAGACAGCATGAGAGGATGGGGCAACGGGGCTCTCTAAGTGGCAAGGAAACGGGGGCGCAGAGACAGATCTGAGAAGGAGCCTTCTTCAAAATATTCCCTAAGGTGAATTCTGTCCTTTCTCCCCAGCTCCCTGTATTAGTCTGTTCTCACACTGCTAATAAAGACATACCTGAGACTGGGTAATTTATAAAGGAAAGAGGTTTAACTTACTCAGTGCAGCAGAGAGGCCTCAGGAAACTTACAATCCTGGGAAAGGCGAAAGGGAAGCAAGACACCTTCTTCGCAAGGCAGCAGGAGGAATTGCCCAGAGAAGGGGGAAAGACCCGTCATAAAACCGTCAGGTCTCCCGAGAACTCACTTACTATTATGAGAACAACATGGGGGAAACCACCTCCTTGATTCAATTACTGGCACCTGGTCTCTCCTTTGAAAACATGGGGATTATGGGGATTACAATTCAAGATTAGATTCAGGTGGGGGCAAAAAGCCAAACCATATCACCTGCCTTCCCTCACATTCCATTAGCTGTGATGACAGGAGGCTCTTGGAAAGGGTCAAAGAGACTCATGCCTGGAACGTTTTCCCAAGGAAGCCCAGGATCCTAACAGGTTCACACCTAGGGACAGGAGCCTTGAAGGACTGAGCATGTGTACCATATAGCAGAAACTTGGATGCTCAAACTTCAATCGCTAAGAACCCTGGAAAGATCTTCAAGTGCCAGCCTTGCTTTTGTCTTTTTTGTTCTCATTACCCTTCCATAGCTTAGGAAATCCAAGTGCAAAATTCAGAACTGTAGGAAAGAAGGTAGATTGATTATATCTGGAATGGCACTTTGGGCTCTAACCTTGTAAAGTGATGACTCTTTTCCCCGTATAGCAGAGGTAGCATATGTTCTGAAGCTGTCAAGCATGCAGTGTAAAATCAAAGCTAGAAGGGAAAAAATGCTTTTCCAAGGAGACGACAACCTGCGTTAATTGTGGATTCATGAACAAAAAAATACCATGGAAGAGGGTGCTTAAGTCTTGGAAGTTTGGGGTCTACTAAACTATTTCCTTTGTTCATTTCTTTTTCCTAATAATGAGGCTCTTGGGATGGGCTAAAATATAGAAAACCCAGCACTCCCCATTTATGTTATTAAATACCATATTTATTTTATAAGAAGAAAAATTCCATTATTGAGCCAGTGTGTATTAACAGAAAGAGTGAGAAGGCACTTAGGGCCTCTCTGAAGAGACATCTAGAATTTGGCACTACTTATCAGAGTGCTCCACATTTTTAATTTCCACAGTTAAGTTGCATTATATTTCATTTGGGGAAAAAAAGTCTAACTCTGCAAAGGAGAATAGATTGAGTGGGGAATTTAACAGCATTACAACTGGATGACTTGTTATATGTTTGGGGGAAAAAAATTAAGCCCTGGAACAAAAGAAAATAACCATGGATGTAATTCAGTCACATGTGAGGTGACATTTAAACTGTGTATTTAAAAATAAGTAGGTTTTCATCAGATAGACCAGGTGAGGAAGAACATTCCAGAATGTCCACAGGAGAGGGCACACTGTGCACAGAGGAAGATAGCACAAGACAGCACAGTGTGTTCAGTGACCAGCATGATTTGCAATGTGACAGAGGCATGGGATGCTCCCATGAACTAGTGAGGGATGAGGCCAGAGAAGTACAAGGAGTGGCCATGTCATAAGGAACCTTCAATGCCCAATTTATCATTCAAGAACTTTTCTGCTGTAAGTAAAAAAGACTGGTTTAAGCAAAAATAAAAATAAATAACTAAAAGGAGGATATTCATTGTTTCATGAAACTGAAAGATCCAAGTGTAGGCTTTAGGCACAGTTCGAGTCACGGTTCAAATGATGGCATCAGGGCTTAAGTTCTCCCCAGTCTTCATCTGGGTTGCCTTCATTTTCAGATTCCACATAGAAATTTCCGGAATCACACCCAGGACCCGGACTAGGGTAAGTCAAGTGAGGCACTGGCCACATCATACACAAAATTTGAAGGGGCACCCAAAAACTCTGTAATCAAAATAAACATTATTTTAGTGTGATATTTTTTAAAATCTAAATTAATGCAAGGAAATCTGTGATGAACAAAATATCAAAATTTTAAATAAAGACAGGATCCATATTACTGATCTCTCCTTTTGCACCTGGCTTCACTGTGGCTCTAATTTTACATAAAGAGAGAGTCAGTAACGGTGCTACTGATACTAGAAGAGTAAATGGATGCTGGGGGTGGGAGGGCACAATTTGATGGACACCACATTATGGTTAGAAGCATAACTTGGAGAAATTGGGAATGAGAAATGTTGGGTAGTTAGGGACAGTGCTCTGACTTCTGGCTCTAGCAGCTGGCTGAATGGTAGTACCAATAACCAAGATCAAGAATATGAGCAGTTTGATGATTGTCCCAAGGAAGGCAAGGGTGGGAAATAGATACAGTTCTGGACATGTTTTGACACCGAGGTGGCAGTATCCAGCAGATAACAGGATCTGAACCTTTCAAGAGAGGTGTGGGCTGGAGAAGTGGTTTTGAAAGGTGCACAGATATGGGATAACTGAAGCCCTAGGAATTACTGCATTTGTCCAGGAAGGAGAGAAGAAGATGGAGAATGGAGCTGTTTTCATATGGAGTTCTCCCTAGTGTAAATTCTTCCCTGCTGATCTTGCAACAACTACTAGAATTTTCACCTCACTCCTGCCTTGGGTTAAGACACCAAAGGCTTTTTAAAGTAATACAGATGTTACATACGTAATTTTAAACTTTGCATATACATGTTAAAATGGCTAGGATAACCACTGAGTGAATGGATTTAGAGCACATAACTTCCAAAAAGGAGAGAGGGGAAATGGAATGAGGTAACAGGTGCTACCTATTGAGTATGTGAACACCCTAAAAACCCTTGGTTTATAATTAATTCCCCAGGTTGGGCCTAAAGGAATTACAGAGAATTAAAGACTCCCTGATGTATCTTTCGGACACTCTATATATGATCACCTTGAAGAGTTAAGGGAAACAGAAGCAAGAAATATTCACTGCAAAGAAAGAAGAAAGGCCTCAAGCTTTGGGGTCTGGGCCCATGGTAGGTTTCTGTACTCTTTTCACCCTCCCTTCAAGTTAGGAGGGGAAAAAAACAGTCATCTCTGGATGCCCCTTGATGGTGCCAACCATAGGGAAAAATAAGAAACCATCACCTGGCTCTCAAGAGAGAGAACAGACAGAGAGCAGATTCACTCCTCTTCCTGCAGAGTGAAGAAAAGCATTTGAAATATTTGAGTACTTCATCAGGAAATGCATGATTCAATAACAGGGTGCAATGTAACTTTTTTAAAAGCCCAGCAAGGTCTACAACAAGAAGAAAGATTACTTTCATTTGCAGCTAAGGCTGGAATCATTATTTTTATAGTGTAAGGTTTAGTGGATTTTAAAAATCTCTCGTTATTCTAAAACTTTAGGCTGTTTTTAATTAAGACACCCATGTCAGTTGAAAAATATGACATATTTGCATAGAAATAACTATGGAAAACCAAAATCTTAATTTTAAGCCATTTTAATCACTTTTCCAGATACACTGGTAATTACTTCTGGTTGACACCACTGAAGTGCTTTCTGGCAGCACAGAATATATCATATCAATTGAAATTTTCCCTTGTGCAGAAAGATGAGATGCCCAGGATAAGACTGGGAGTGGGCAAATCACATTTTTCATCAGTGCCTAATAATTAGCAGAAATTCATTACTCTGTGTTTGTTTGAGCCTGAACAATATCAGCTTGTAATTACTGGTAGCTTAGGGGAAGGTAAATATTTGATGTGATGCTGGTAAATCAGTTTTAGTAATACCAGGAGTTAGCTGATCATGTATTTCTTTAGCCTTTAATAAGATTGTAAGTATTAACAACAAAGGTGAGGCTGAACCTCTCCCATCTGCTATTGTGCCTTCATGCTGCTAACAAATAACAGGAAAGAGACTGCCCATGGAACACCAAGCTAATGAACCCCTTGGGGACCAGGGCTGTCTACTTGTGTTAAAAACAGGAAATTGCTTTTAGCAGGTTCAGTGCAGGAAAACTGACTACAGTGGCCTTATCGCGCAAGCTCTATCACCAGTTATAGGGCTAAGCTTTGGCCTAGTTTTGATTTAAATCTTTAATTTTTTTTTTTGAGTCTGTATCTCTGACACTAGAGGTGAATTCAAGATTTCCTGGGTGGTTTACTAGATATTTTTTAAGCCTTAAAATTAAGCAATATTCTTTATGCAATAACACAGCAGATAAGTTCCAGGACAATCTTCTCCGATGGTAAATATAAAAGTGACAATAAAAGTGCATAGGACTTTTTAACAGTCAAAACACAAACACTTACACATGTCTCATTTGAGCTCACTATAGCTCTGCCAGGTAGACACAGCTGGTGGCATTATGCCCATTTAAGAATGATAAAACTGAGTCTCAGATAGGTTAAGGCATTGACACGAGGTCAGAGTTTTAGTTAGTGGTGGAGTCAGGCTGAGAACACAGACCATCTAACTCTTAGTTTAGATGATACCACATTTACTTCTAGGTCAACATCAAGAGCAAATCAGCAGTAATGGGTTCAGAGCCAGAGAAAACTGCCTCTCTCAAGGCTTAGGAACACTGCCAGTGCATTGTACAACACTGAGGGGCACCAAGTCAATAGCTGCCTCCAATGGTTAATCTCATATGTCAATTTGGCTGGGTTATGGGATGCACAGATCTCTGGTTAAACATTATTCGGGGGCATGTCTCTGAGTATTTCTGGAAGAGATTAGCATTTGAATTGGTAGACTAAGTTAAAGCAGATGGTCCTCTCCAGTGTGGTCGGGTATCATCCAATTCATTGAGGGCCTGAATTGAACAAAAAGATGGAGGAAGGCTGAATTTGTTCTCTGCCTGACTGCTTCAGCTGGGACATCTATCTTCTCCTGTCCTCAGTGTGCCTGTTTCTCAGGCCTGCAAATCCAGACTGGAGTTCACACCATCGACTTTCTAGCTCTCAGGCCTTCAAACTATACCATCCACTCTCCTGAGTCTCCAGCTTGCAGACAGCAGGTTGTGGGGCTTCTCAACCTCCATAATGATGTGAGCCAATACCTTATAATAAATCTCCTTCTAGATGCATAAAGATACCAATACATATACTCCACAGAATGCCACATAAATTCTGCCTAACTGTATTGAAGGCAAACCAGAGGAAGGCACCAATTTGGGAAGTGACTTGGTGAGCATCAGAATAAGCTCCTTGAACACAAGGATTATATGTCTCTATTCCTGATATCCTACATCCCAGCACAGTATCCATGCAGCAGAGGCTTAATAAACGTGTCATATTCATGAGCCCAGTTGAGAGGAAAGGGAAAAGCAGAGGCAAAGGGAGGTACAGCGTACTGATCCATTCTCAAACTGACATCAGATTCTTCCTATAACAAGTTCCAATCAGGCCAGGCAGAGTGGCTCGCGCCGGTAATCCCAGCACTTTGGGAGGCTGAGGCAGGAGCATCGCTTGAGCCCAGGAGTACAAGATCAGCCTGGGCAACACAGTGAGACTTATCTCCATTTAAAAAAATAAATTAATAAATGAAAAATAAAAGAAATTCCAGTCAAATCTTTCCTCTGCTCAGAAATTATCAAGGGCTCCACATTGCCCACCATTGGCCTCACTTTCAAAGTCCTCATCAGCAACCCCTGTCCCCACTAAGATACAGCCAGAATGGTTTATTGTTTCTTCCAGAACATTCCCTAGGGGTTCTCACTTCTGCAGAACTGGCCTAAGCTGCCCTCTTGATGCTGTCTCTGCAGCTGATATCCTGCCGTCTTTTCACCCTCATTTGAAAGGCTGTCTACCCCATGAAGACCCTTCTGGTTTCTCCACCTGAATAAGATTTCATTCTCCCTTGAACTCCCAAACTTTCTTGTGTTTACTCTCTTACCCTGCCTTGAACAGGTTGAAGTAAAAGAAACTGCCAAAATTCAGGTGCTTCAACCTAAAATTGTTGTTTGTCTTACGTTTGAGAGCTTTGGAGAACTGGAACTTATTCCTTTTAGTCGGTATCCTCTATAATGCCTGGGCTGTAACAACTGAACAAGAATTTTCAGTCAACAAAGAGGTTATTGATTGTTCCTCAAACTCTTCAGTTTTCTTTTACATGATATTCATTCTATAAGACAGGTCAGGTCTCAGCCCTGCCACCTCCACTCCTCTCTCTCTCCTCTCTTTCTTTCTCTCCCCCTCCATTGACTCCGTTCTAGAAATTCATCCTCCACAATAGTTCCTGAACTAATGCTGAAGAGGGTTGATTCCCATATCTAATCACAACCTGTAGAATAAATAGGAGCTCCGTATTCCATTTGTCCATCTATTCAACTAACATGCATTGAGGATTGCCACTTTGCCAGACACTTGGAGCCCCCAGATAGACACAGCTAAAATATTCCATCTCTGTCTTCCAATCACAGTCCAGTGGGGAAAAAAGCAAGCAAGAAATCCAGGGATTGCCAAAGAATGTGGCAGGTACAATGAAAGGGCTTCACAGGGTCTTGTAGGGACACAGAGGATGGGCTGCTCCTGAGTTATTCCATAGGTGGCAGAGAGAGGGTAAAGTCAAAGAATTCTTCCCAAAGAAACTATTATAACTGAATCTTGAGAGATAAGTTAACTGGTTGGGAAAAAATAGGAAAATTTTTCCACGGAGACAGAGTAATGTTCAAAGGCAGAGGCCTGTGTCAAAACATGCATTTTGGTGGAATATTAAGTGGTTTGTAAGGCATACATTTATAATTCTATGTACAAATATTTATTTGAAAATTAGTTTTTCTTACTATCAACCCTAATACATAGTCTTTAGCTGCTATATATATTTAGAGTCCCTCTCCACATGTATTTATAATTTATAAATACACACACACACAGAGACAATTCTAATGACTTCTAATTATTTTCAGGATAAAGCCGACATTTCTTGCCTTGGCACACGAGGTCCACCATGATCTAGTTTTTCTCACTTCTCCAGTCCCCTCTCTTGTCTTAGCAAGGTTGTCAATATCTCAAATAGCTTATATAATAAATCAAATTTCAATATGCGCTATATCCAGATAGGAATAAATAAGTTTTCCATGATAGGAATAAAGCACAATCAGGGTGGTGTCATTAAGAAGTCACAGACAATGTCATTGACATTGCCCACATCAGCTTTGGAACTCCTCATTTGAATGCCTCTGAAACATCTGGAGGGAGCACAGCACAGTCATTAAGCGTTGGCCTCTTGAGTCCCAGAGTGTCTAGGTTCAATCTTGGCTCTGCCCCTTACAAGGTGAGTGATCTGAGCAAGTTGCTTAACTGCTTTGTGTCTCAGTTTCCCCATGCAGGGAAAGAAGAATAATTATACTTACCTCTAGAGTTGTTATGAGGATTAAATGAATTACAACCTATAATGGTGAGAATAGTGACAGGCACATGAGAGGCATTACATAAGCATGTTAACCATTCCATCAAATATGAATATTTATGCTTTTATTTGTTCAATGTTTATTGTTTAATTGTTGGCAAATCTCTTATTTGTCTGTTTACATGTTTAAAACCTCAAATGACAAAAACCATGCTCTCTGAACCTACTCTCTAAGGTGCCTAATGCGAGTGAACACTTTTAATGATGAGGACTAAGCTAAATAAACAAGTACCTTTTCTTTCTCTGTCAGCTTTATTTGGCTTTTCTAATTTTTTGGCCTATTATGCATTTCCTTGTCATTTACTTTATTTTGCTTCTCTTTTGAAAGGGGAGGGATAGTGGGAAGATAGTTTCCCCCTGATTTCGGTGATCTGTAAGATTGCTAAATTCCCCCACTAGGTGTAATCTTCCTCTTGGCTATTTTATTGCTGACTGGGTCTTCAGTAGGTCATTGAAGACATGAGGCAGCTTCATTGAGAAGTGAGACTGGGAGAGACCTACATAGGAGGAGAGGCAGTTATCTCATAGCAGCACGCTGTTTCCCACCTGATCAAAAGGGCTTGCTCCTTGGATCAACCCAGAGAGCCTTGATGTCATGCTCCAATCATTGTGATAAGGTAAATAATATAAAATAGAATGCTGAAATGAAACACAGTGGTTCTGTATTTTGTAGGAAATAACTTACCAAAACACACAAAGGAAAGGACATGTCAGGGAAAAAATGGTTCTGGATACAGATAGAATTAAAACCACTTTTTAAAATCCCCAAAACAAAACATCACAAATTTAGCTATTTCAATTCCACTTCTTGAACTACATATACCTTAAATTGTTAAGTGCTTTGTAGGGCAAAATCTACACATCGGGCTTTTCAAATAGTAGAAAATTGTTTCAAGAAAAATTTTGCAAAGAAAAAAACATGAAATCTCCCACACAATACTTTTGGAAATAAGAATGAGGCAAGGTCAACATGTTGAACTTCAACCAATATATAATAACATGTGTTTAACTGAAAGCAAAAAGCAAGTTGTGAATAAGATAAAACACTTGAAACTAAAGGATCCTCTTAAGCATGTCCATATTCATAATAAGTAATATTTCTGTCAGCGATGAATGAAACTAGTGAGAAGCTAGATTGGTTCCAGAGTTATAGACATGTCATAGCCCTCACCAAGCCTAGAGCTTACTTATCCAGTGGAATATTTGTAGCACAAGTTGTTGAGTTAATTAGTACAGACAGTATAGTATAATGAAAATATTCCCTTAAAGTGGAAATGCTTCTGTGTAATCTATTTGGACAATAAGAAAAGAGCATTTTTATGAGCTTCCAAAGGTTGAAAAAAGGTCAAAGGAAAACAACTACATAAGAGGAATATTAGGACAGCTAAGCACGATGCTCATACCTGTAATCCTAGCTACTCAAGAGGCTAAAGCAAGAGGATTGCTTGAGCGCAGGAGTAGGAGGCTGCAGTGAGCTATGATAGCACCACTGCACTCCAGCCTATCTGACAGTGAGATCATGTCTCTGAAAAAAAAAAAGAAGACATATACATGTTAGGATAATGAGATGAAATCTTCCCTGCTGTCAATACGTACCTAGCAGGCACTAAATGTCAAGTACAAAGTCTGTGTTGTCAATGGGCAGCCTCTCCCACAATGTGAGTTTAGTACTTCAGAAGAGTCTCTACTCTTATTTGTAAGAAAGTCTCAGAATTGCACCAAATCTGCTATTAATGCATAAGATGTGTATTTTCAGTGTGCCAAGGAAATATGATAATATTGAATTGCCTACATTCAAGTAAATAAATCATCTCTCTGTGATGATATTACAATGGCTCCCTCCCTTGTTCACGAGCTACTTCACACCTTCAAAGATCAAATCAGTTAGGAATTAAGAAATGTATTATTTCAAGAAATGCAACAAATATAATTCTTTTTTAAAAAACGTTCAGCAAGTCTATTTAAAAAAAAAAAGTCCTTGCTATCAATTTGTCAAGAATGTCTAAAAAGAGTGATTTGTGACCAAAAGGTCTTTCCTTAGAAAATATATGCATTCCCTCTCTGTTTCATTTCTGACAGGAATAGCCAGCATTAATACACCTAATTATTTATGGTTTGACCTTTACTTTTCACAGAAATTCAAAGAGCACCTTTCCTTATAAGTTCAAGATAATAACCATACAACTTTTTGAATATAAATCAACTTTTTAAAATTAAAAGTGTGCCTACTGCCATTTTGATTTCTTGTAAATAATCATATGAGAGAAGAACAAAAGAAATAAAATTTCAATATACCTGATTATCTCTTTAATTTCATCTCTTCAACAAGTGTGTATGCAGTTTCTCCTAAAAGCAGCACACTGTGCTATATATAACATGAAGGAGGAGAATTAAGAAAAATAAAATAAAATGAAAACTTCACTTTGAGGAAGCAAAATTTTTTTAAGAAGTACTAGGAACTTGCCTCTGAAGACAAAATTATTAATAAAATGATGTTAAAAATGCAAAGTAGTATATCTACAAGGGCAAAACCATTTGATACAAAGAGTGTCTCTAATAGCTGGGAGAATGACAAATAACAGAATGATTTCTGTAGAATTAGAGAGCAGGCAGGCTGTTATTCTGGGAAAGGTTTTTGAACAAGTCAGATTTTAAATTGAGTCTAGAGGGGAGTAGCTTATCAAAATCTTGCTTTTCTATGACCTTCTGCTCACCTTTCTAAATTGTCTCTTTAAATTAACTCTCATTTGTTCATTCACTACTTAGTATGTGCCAGTCACTGTGCTGGGTTATAAAAATACAGAAAGTAAAATACCCGAATCCTAACCTCAAAGAGGGAAGTAGGAGTGAATCTCCTAAATTTAAAGTAATGGTAGTGGGGGAGTGACATCTGCAAGATGGTAGAATAGGAAGTCCCAGGCTTCAATACCCCCAAAGAAAGTTCAACTAGTAACTATCCAAAGACAAGAACACCTTGGTGAAAACAATTTTAAAAAAAATACAAATAACCCTGAATCACCTGCATGATCCACAAATGGAATAAAAACCACAGAGAAAGTGTAGGAGAAATGGTCTCACTTTGACTATGTCACCTCTCTCATCTCAACCCCCAAGTCAGCACAGTGCCACACGTACACACACACACACACACACACACACACACACACACACACACACAAGAATTCCCTAGGGCCCATGGTTTCTACAAAGAAAAAAGAGAACCAGAGGTGGACACCCAGCTTCCCTAGTATTCCAAGATACTTCCCAGGAAACCCACTCCCATTGTACCTCAAAGGAAACACAAGAAAAAATAACATGGCTAGACCACCTGGGTTCAGGTAGAAACAAAGCAAGGAGGCAGAGCTTACAGTAGCATGCAGATCTTGGTGACAGCTCTATGTACCTTACAGCAACCGTGTCCAATCAGAAGTTCTAGCTAAGAACACAGCCCACCCACAAAGCTGATCTGGTTGCTCCCAGAAGCAGAGGGAAGTGCTACCTTGTTTGAATCCCTAGAAAATTAGCCTCCAAGACCAGCCTTAGATCTTACCTCAGGATCTTGCCCAGGGAAGAAAATGACTGCTGCAACAAACTATAGAAAAGAGCAAGAGGTAGTTGTGCCATACTCAGGAGTTTCATAGCACCCCATGCAACCTCAAAGTCCACCCCCAGACTCCACCCAGGGAGGGAGACAACTATCACAGAGAATTTTGGCAAAGAGCAGAGCTAAGTCTGCCAGACACAGGAGTTTAAACAGTCTTCAGCTAGCCTCAAAGCCCACCCTAAGACTCCAAATAGGCAAGGAGGCAAACCTCAATAATATATTTCCACAGAGAAGGCAACTGGTCCTGTGCATCCCAATCAGTAACTTCACCTAAGCTTGGGGCCTTTCCACAGTCTTGGCCAAAAAGTTCCTTCAGCTGATAAACAGCTTCACAAAGTTTCAGGGTATAAAATCAATTTATAGGAACCACTAGCACTCCTGCATACCAACAACAGCCAAGCCAAGAACCAAATCAGAAAGGCAATTCCATTCACAATTGCCACAGAAATAACAAAATACCTAGGAATACAGCTAACTACAGAGGTGAAAGATCTCTACAATGAGAACTACACAACACTGCTCAAAGAAATCAGAAAAGACACCAACGAATGGAAAAACATCCCATGTTCATGAATGGGAAGAATCAATATCATTAAAACGGCCATACTACTCAAAACAATTTACAGCTTCCATGCTATTCCTATCAAACTACCAACCACATTCTTCAAAGAACGAGAAAAACTATTTCTAAAATGTATATGTAACCAATAAAAAGAGCCCGAATAGCTATGGCAATCCTAAGCAAAAAGAACAAAGCTGGAGGAATCATGTTACTCGACTTCAAATTATACTACAGGACTAGAATAACCAAAACAGCATGGTATTGGTACAAAAACAGGCACATAGACCAATGGAACAGAAATGAGAGCCCAGAAATAAGACCACACACCTCTGACCACCTGAACTTCAATAAAGGTGACAAAAACAAGCAATAGAGAAAAGAATCCATATTTAATAAATGGTGCTGGGATAACTGGCTAGCCATATGCAGAAGATTGAAGCTGGACCCCTTTCTTACACTATATACAAAAACCAACTCAAGATACATTAAAGACTTGAATGTAAAACCCAAAAGTATAAAAACTTTGAAAGACAACCAGGCAATACTATCCCGGACATAGGAATGGACAAAGGTTTCATGGCAAAAACACCAAAAGTAATTGCAACAAAAACAAAAATTGACAAGTGGGATCTAATTAAACTTAAGTTTATCTGCACAGCAAAATAAACTATGAACAGAGTAAACAACCTACAGAATAGGAGAAACTTTTTGCCAACTATGCATCTGACAAAGGTCTAATATCCAGCATGTATAAGGAGCTTAAACAAATTTACAAGAAAACAAACAACCCCATTAAAAAGTGGGCAAAGGACATGAACAGACACTTCTCTAAAGAAGATATACATGCAGCCAATAAGCATATAAAAAAAGCTCAATATCACAAGGTTGTGGAGAAAAGGGAACCTTATATACTGTTGGTGAGAGTGTAAATTAGTTCAACCATTGAGGAAAGCAATATGGCAATTCCTCAAAGAGCTAAAAGCAGAATTGTCATTTGACCCATACAATCCCATTCACCCCAGATAAATATAAATCATTCTACCATAAAGACACATGCACACTAATGTTCATTGTGGCACTGTTCACAATAACAAAGACATGGAATCAACCTAAATGCCACCAATGACAGAATGGATAAAGAAAACGTGGTACATTTACACCATGGAATAGTATGCAGCCTTAAAAATGAAATCATGTCATTTACAGAAACGTGGATGGAGCTGGAGGCCATTATTCTTAGCAAACTAACACAGGAACAGAAAATCAAATGCCACATGTTCTCACTTATAAGTGGGAGCTAAATGATGAGACCTTATGAACACAAAGAAGGAAACAACAGACACTGGGGTCTATTTGAGGGTGGAGGGTGGGAGGAGGGAGAGGAGCAGAAAAGGTAACTGTTGGATACTAGGCTTAACACCGGGTGAAAAAATAATCTGTACAACAAACCCCCATGACAGGAGTTTACCTATGTAACAAACCCTCACGTGGACCTCTGGATGTAAAATAAAAGTTAAAAAATTAAAGTATACAATATGGTATTTTTTACATACTCTCTTGTATATGCAAGTAACACCATGGGCAATTTTAGAATATTTTTATTACCTCAAAAGAACCCTGTATTATTTAAGTATCACACTTCTATTCCCTCCAACCAACTCCCCCAGACCTAAGCAACAAACAACCTACTTTGTCTATATTTCCCTGTACTGGACATTTTATATAAATAAAATTACATATGGGAGGGAAAGGCCAATGAAGACTTAGCTTCTTGAAAAAATAAACAAAATAGAAAAAAAATTAGCTAGACTAAGAAAATAAGAAGACTCAAATAAATAAAACCGGAAATGAAAAAGGAAATATTACAACTGATACCACAGAATACAAAGGATCATAAGAGACTATTATGGACATTATATACCAAAAAAATGGATAGCCTAGAAATAAATAAATAAGACACGTATAACCTACCAAGACTGAATGATGAAGAAACAGAAAATATGGACAGACTAATAACAAGTAAGGTTATTGAAACAATAATAAAAAGTCTCCCATAAAGACCCGGACCTAATGGTCTTACAGCTTAATTCTACCAAACATTTAAAGAACAAATATCAATCTTTCACAAACTCCTCCAAAAAATTGAAGAGAAGGAAATACTTTCAATCTATTTTTACAAAGCCCTGTAACCAAGGCCAAACAAGAACATCACAAGAAAATAAAACTACAGGCCAATATTCACAATGAATATAGATGAAAAAGTCCTCAACAAAATACAAGCAACCTGAATTCTACAAAACATTAAAAAGATCATACACCATGATCAAATGTGGTTTATCCCTAGGATATGAGGATGATTCAACATACACAAATCAATAAATATGATAGATCACATTAACAGAATAAAGTACAAAAACCATATGATCATCTCATCATCTGCAGAAAAAAGCATTTGACAAAACACTCAACAGATCAGATACAGAGAGAATGCATCTCAACACAATAAAGGCTATATATAATAAGCCCACAGCTAACATTATACTCAATAGTTAAAATTTGAAACTTTTTCCTCCGAGATCCAGAACAAGATGAAAATGCCCACCTTCACCTTTTCTATTCAATATAGTACTAGAAGTTCTTGCCAGAGCAATCAGGCAAGAGAAGGAAATAAAAGGCATCAAAAAAAAAGAAATAAAGAAGTGAAATTATTATTGTTTGCTGACATGATCCCATATATAGAAAATCCTAGAGATTTCATTATTAGAACTAATAAATAAAATTAAGTCACAGGATACAAAGTGAACACACAAAATAAGTAACATTTCTATACACTAAAAATGAACTATCTTAAAAAGAAACCAAGAGAACAATCTTATTTATAATAGCTACAAAAAAACCTTAGAAATAAATTTAACCAAAGAACGAAAGACTTGTACACTGAAAACTATAAAATGATGATGAAAGAAATTGAAGAAAACACAAATAAATGAAAATATATCCCATGTTCATGGATCAGAAGAATTAATATTGCTAACATGTCCATACTACCCAACACAATCTACAGATTCAATGCAATCCCTATCAAAACTCCCAACGTCATTTTTATAGAAATAGAAAAACTAATCCTCAAATTCATATGGAACCACAAAAAAACCTGACTAGCCAAGGAAATTGTGAGCAAAAAACAACAAGACTACAGGCACCACACTACCTGATTTCAAACTATACCACGAGTGATAATCATTAAAACAGCATGTTACTAACATAAAAAGACTCATCGACCAATGGAATAGAATAAAAAGCCCAGTAGTGAACCCACATATGTATGGTCATTTGATTTTCAACAGAGGTGACAAGTATACATACTGGGGAAAAGACAGTCTCCTCAATAAATGGTGTTGGGAAAACTAGATATTCATATACAAAAAAATAAAATTGGACACATTTCACATCACATACAAAAACAATTCAAAATGGATTAAAAACTTAAATACAAGACTGGAATCTGTAAAACTGCTAGAAGAAAACAAGGGGGGAAACTACATGGCATTGGTCTGGATATTAGATTTAACCCCAAAAGCAAAGGTAATAAAAGCAAAAATAGACAATCAAAATTAAAACCTTCTGCACAATAAAGGAAATAATTCATGGGATAAAGAGACAACCTACAGATTGGGAGAAAATATCTGCAAGCCACACATCTGATAAGAGGTTAATATGCAAAGTAGTAGGAACTCAACTCTATAGAAAGAAAACAAATAATTTAATTTAGGAATGGGCTAGAGATCTGATTAGATATTTACATTTCTCAAAAGAATACATACAAAAGGTCAACAGACATATGAAAAATGCTCAACATCACTAATAGTTAGGGAAATGCAAATTAAAACCACGATGAGATATCACCTCACATCTGTCATAATGGCTATCATGAAAAAAACAAAAGGTAACAAAAGTTGGCGAGGATGTGGAGAAAAGGAAGCCATCATATACTGATGGCAGGAATGTTCATTAGGATAGCCATTGTAAAAAACGGTACGGAGGTTCCTCAAAAACCTAAAAATACGATTACCATATGATCCAGCAATCTCGCTTTTGGATATTTACCCAAAAGATTTGAAATCAGTATGTCAAAGAGATATCTGCCCTTCTATATGTATTGCAATGCTATTCACTATAGCCAAGTTATGGAATAAACCTAAGTGTCCATGAACTGATGAATGGGTAAAGAAAACGTGGTATATATACACAATGGAATACTAGTCAGCCTTTAAAAAGGAAAAAATGTTACCATTTGTGACAACATGGATGGAATTGGAGAACATTATGTTAAGTGAAATAAGCCAGGCACAGAAAGACAAATACTGTATCATCTCACATGTGGAATCTAAAACAATCGAACTCAAAGAAGCAGAGAGTAGAATGGTGGTTACAAGAGACTGGGTGGGGTGGGGGTGGGAGGCAGAGGAGGCAGATGGTGGTCAAATGGTCCAAAGCCTCAATTACCCAGAGGGAGTATGGGCTTTTTAAATTTTCAGATATATTGCACAGGGTAGTGAATATTGCAAATAATAATGTATTGTATGTCTCCAAATCCCAAGAAAGTAAATTTCAAATGTTCTCATCACAAAAAATGTTAAGTATTTGAAGTGATGGATATGTTATTTTAATTATTCCAAATTGTATTCATGAATCATATCATCACTTTGTGAGCCATAAATATTTACAACCATAATTTATCAACTTGCAATTAAACAATAAAAATATTTAAAGAAATTTTCTTTTTATTCATTTATTTATTTATTTATTTATTTTTTATTATTATACTTTAGGTTTTAGGGTACATGTGTGCAATGTGCAGGTTAGTTACATATGTATACATGTGCCATTCTGGTGTGCTGCACCCATTAACTCGTCATTTAGCATTAGATATATCTCCCAAAGCTATCCCTCCCCACTCCCCCCACCGCACAACAGTCCCCAGAGTGTGATGTTCCCCTTCCTGTGTCGATGTGTTCTCATTCTTCAATACCCACCTATGAGTGAGAATATGCAGTGTTTGGTTTTTTGTTCTTGCGATAGTTTACTGAGAATGATGATTTCCAATTTCATCCATGTCCCTACAAAGGACATGAACTCATCCTTTTTTATGGCTGCATATATTCCATGGTGTATATGTGCCACATTTTCTTAATCCAGTCTATCATTGTTGGACATTTGGGTTGATTCCAAGTCTTTGCTATTGTGAATAGTGCACAATAAACATACGTGTGCATATGTCTTTATAGCAGCATGATTTATAGTCCTTTGGGTATATACCCAGTAATGGCATGGCTGGGTCAAATGGTATTTCTAGTTCTAGATCCCTGAGGAATCGCCACACTGACTTCCACAATGGTTGAACTAGTTGACAGTCCCACCAACAGTGTAAAAGTGTTCCTATTTCTCCACATCCTCTCCAGCACCTGTTGTTTCCTGACTTTTTAATGATTGCCATTCTAACTGGTGTGAGATGGTATCTCATTGTGGTTTTGATTTGCATTTATCTGATGGCCAGTGATGGTTAGCATTTTTTCATGTGTCTTTTGGCTGCATAAATGTCTTCTTTTGAGAAGTGTCTGTTCATGTCCTTCGCCCACTTTTTGATGGGGTTATTTGTTTTTTCTTGTAAATTTGTTTGAGTTCATTGTAGATTCTGGATAATAGCCCTTTGTCAGATGAGTAGGTTGCAAAAATTTTCTCCCATTTTGTAGGTTGCCTGCTCACTCTGATGATAATTTCTTTTGCTGTGCAGAAGGTCTTTAGTTTAATTACATCCCATTTGTCAATTTTGGCTTTTGTGGCCATTGCTTTTGGTGTTGTAGACATGAAGTCCTTGCCCATGCCTATGTCCTGAATGGTAATGTCTAGGTTTTCTTCTAGGGTTTTTATGGTTTTAGGTCTAATGTTTAAGTCTTTAACCCATCTTGAATTAATTTTTGTATAAGGTGTAAGGAAGGGATCCAGTTTCAGCTTTCTACATATGGCTAGCCAGTTTTCCCAGCACCATTTATTAAATAGGGAATCCTTTCCCCATTGCTTGTTTTTCTCAGGTTTGTCAAAGATCAGATAGTTGTAGATATGCAGCATTATTTCTGAGGGCTCTGTTCTGTTCCATTGGTCTATATCTCTGTTTTGGTACCAGTACCATGCTGTTTTGGTTACTGTAGCCTTGTAGTACAGTTTGAAGTCAGGTAGCGTGATGCCTCCAGCTTTGTTCTTTTGGCTTAGGACTGACTTGGTGA
The DNA here is from genome assembly GCF_028885625.2 of Pongo pygmaeus. NCBI lineage: Eukaryota > Metazoa > Chordata > Mammalia > Primates > Hominidae > Pongo > Pongo pygmaeus. The sequence continues at coordinate 56,038,837 of NC_072383.2, read as the reverse complement.
TGCGGGCTCTTTTTTGGTTCCATATGAACTTTAAAGTAGTTTTTTCCAATTCTGTGAAGAAAGTCATTGGTAGCTTGATGGGGATGGCATTGAATCTATAAATTACCTTGGGCAGTATGGCCATTTTCATGATATTGATTCTTCCTACCCATGAGCATGGAATGTTCTTCCATTTGTTTATATCCTCTTTTATTTCATTGAGCAGTGGTTTGTAGTTCTCCTTGAAGAGGTCCTTCACGTCCCTTGTAAGTTGGATTCCTACGTATTTTATTCTCTTTGAAGCAATTGTGAATGGGAGTTCACTCATGATTTGGCTCTCTGTTTGTCTGTTATTGGTATATAAGAATGCTTGTGATTTTTGTACATTGATTTTGTATCCTGAGACTTTGCTGAAGTTGCTTATCAGCTTAAGGAGATTTTAGCCTGAGACAATGGGGTTTTCTAGATATACAATCATGTCATCTGCAAACAGGGACAATTTGACTTCTTCTTTTCCTAATTGAATACCCTTTATTTCCTTCTCCTGCCTGATTGCCCTGGCCAGAACTTCCAACACTATGTTGAATAGGAGTGGTGAGAGAGGGCATCCCTGTCTTGTGCCAGTTTTCAAGGGGAATGCTTCCAGTTTTTGCCCATTCAGTATGATATTGGCTGTGGGTTTATCATAGATAGCTCTTATTACTTTGAGATATGTCCTATCAATACCTAATTTATTGAGAGTTTTTAGCATGAAGGGTTGTTGAATTTTGTCAAAGGCCTTTTCTGCATCTATTGAGATAATCATGTGGTTTTTGTCTTTCGTTCTGTTTATATGCTGGATTACATTTATTGATTTGCATATATTGAACCAGCCTTGCATCCCAGGGATGAAGCCCACTTGATCATGGTGGATAAGCTTTTTGATGTGCTGCTGGATTCTGTTTGCCAGTATTTTATTGAGGATTTTTGCATCAATGTTCATCAAGGATATTGGTCTAAAATTCTCTTTTTTGGTTGTGTCTCTGCCCGGCTTTGGTATCAGGATGATGCTGGCCTCATAAAATGAGTTAGGGAGGATTCCCTCTTTTTCTATTGATTGGAATAGTTTCAGAAGGAATGGTACCAGTTACTCCTTGTACCTCTGGTAGAATTCGGCTGTGAATCCATCTGGTCCTGGACTCTTTTTGGTTGGTAAGCTATTGATTATTGCCACAATTTCAGAGCCTGTTATTGGTCTATTCAGAGATCAACTTCTTCCTGGTTTAGTCTTGGGAGGGTGTATGTGTCGAGGAATTTATCCATTTCTTCTAGATTTTCTAGTTTATTTGCGTAGAGGTATTTGTAGTATTCTCTGACGGTAGTTTGTATTTCTGTAGGATTGGTGGTGATATCCCCTTTATCATTTTTTATTGCATCTATTTGATTCTTCTCTCTTTTCTTCTTTATTAGTCTTGCTAGAAGTCTATCAATTTTGTTGATCCTTTCAAAAAACCAGCTCCTGGATTCATTAATTTTTTGAAGGGTTTTTTGTGTCTCTATTTCCTTCAGTTCTGCTCTGATTTTAGTTATTTCTTGCCTTCTGCTAGCTTTTGAATGTGTTTGCTCTTGCTTTTCTAGTTCTTTTAATTGTGATGTTAGGGTGTCAATTTTGGATCTTTCCTGCTTTCTCTTGTGGGCATTTAGTGCTATAAATTTCCCTCTACACACTGCTTTGAATGCATCCCAGAGATGCTGGTATGTTGTGTCTTTGTTCTCGTTGGTTTCAAAGAACATCTTTCTTTCTGCCTTCATTTCGTTATGTACCCAGTAGTCATTCCGGAGCAGGTTGTTCACTTTCCATGTAGTTGAGTGGTTTTGAGTGAGTTTCTTAATCCTGAGTTCTAGTTTGATTGCACTGTGGTCTGAGAGACAGTTTGTTATAATTTCTGATCTTTTACATTTGCTGAGGACAGCTTTACTTCCAACTATGTGGTCAATTATGGAATAGGTGTGGTGTGGTGCTGAAAAAAATGTATATTCTGTTGATTTGGGGTGGAGAGTTCTGTAGATGTCTATTAGGTCCGCTTGGTGCAGAGCTGAGTTCAATTCCTGGGTATCCTTGTTAACTTTCTGTCTCATTGATCTGTCTAATGTTGACCGTGGGGTGTTAAAGTCTCCCATTATTATTGTGTGGGAGTCTAAGTCTCTTTGTAGGTCAGTCAGGACTTGCTTTAGGAATCTGGGTGCTCCTGTATTGGGTGCATATATATTTAGGACAGTTAGCTCTTCTTGTTGTATTGATCCCTTTACCATTATGTAATGGCCTTCTTTGTCTCTTTTGATCTTTGTTGGTTTAAAGTCTGTTTTATCAGAGACTAGGATTGCAACCCCTGCCTTTTTTTGTTTTCCATTTTCTTGGTAGATCTTCCTCCATCCTTTTATTTTGAGCCTATGTGTGTCTCTGCACGTGAGATGGGTTTCCTGAATACAGCACACTGATTGGGTCTTGACTCTTTATCCAATTTGCCAGTTTGTGTCTTTTAATTGGAGCATTTAGTCCATTTACATTTAAAGTTAATATTGTTATGTGTGAATTGGATCCTGTCATTATGAGGTTAGCTGTTTATTTTGCTCATTAGTTGCTGCGGTTTCTTCCTAGCCTTGATGGTCTTTACAATTTGGCATGATTTTGCAGTGGCTGGTACCAGTTGTTCCTTTCCATGTTTAGTGCTTCCTTCAGGAGCTCTTGTAGGGCAGGCCTGGTGGTGACAAAATCTCTCAGCATTTGCTTGTCTGTAAAGTATTTTATTCCTCCTTCACTTATGAAGCTTAGTTTGGCTGGATATGAAATTCTGGGTTGAAAATTCTTTTCTTTAAGAATGTTGAATATTGGCCCCTACTCTCTTCTGGCTTGTAGAGTTTCTGCTGAGAGATCAGCTCTTAGTCTGATGGGCTTCACTTTGTGGGTAACCTGACCTTTCTCTCTGGCTGCCCTTAACATTTTTTCCTTCATTTCAACTTTGGTGAATCTCACAGTTATGTGTCTTGGAGTTGCTCTTTTCGAGGAGTATCTTTGTGGCATTCTCTGTATTTCCTGAATCTGAATGTTGGCCTGCCTTGCTAGATTGGGGAAGTTCTCCTGGATAATATCCTGCAGAGTGTTTTCCAACTTGGTTCCATTCTCCCCGTCACTTTCAGGTACACCAATCAGACGCAGATTTGGTCTTTTCACATAGTCCCATATTTCTTGGAGGCTTTGTTCATTTCTTTTTATTCTTTTCTCTAAACTTCCCTTCTTGCTCCATCTCATTCATTTCATCTTCCATCACTGATACCCTTTCTTCCAGTTGATCGCATCGGCTCCTGAGGCTTCTGCATTCTTCATGTAGTTCTCAAGCTTTGGCTTTCAGCTCCATCAGCTCCTTTAAGCACTTCTCTGTATTGGTTATTCTAGTTATACATTCATCTAAATTTTTTTCAAAGTTTTCAACTTCTTTGCCTTTGGTTTGAATTTCCTCCTGTAGCTCAGAGTAGTTTGATCGTCTGAAGCCTTCTTCTCTGAACTCGTCAAAGTCATTCTCCGTCCAGCTTTGTTCCATTGCTGGTGAGGAACTGCGTTCCTTTGGAGGAGGAGAGGTGCTCTGCTTTTTAGAGTTTCCAGTTTTTCTGCTCTGTTTTTTCCCCATCTTTGTGGTTTGATCTACTTTTGCTCTTTGATGATGGTGATGTACAGATGGGTTTTTGTTGTGGGTGTCCTTTCTGTTTGTTAGTTTTCCTTCTAACAGACAGGACCCTCAGCTGCAGGTCTGTTGGAGTTTGCTAGAGGTCCACTCCAGACACTTTTTGCCTGGGTACCAGCAGCGGTGGCTGCAGAACAGTGGATTTTTGTGAACTGCGAATGCTGCTGTCTGATGGTTCCTCTGGAAGTTTTGTCTCAGAGGAGTACCCGGCCGTGTGAGGTGTCAGTCTGCCCCTACTTGAGGGTGCCTCCCAGTTAGGCTGCTCAGGGGTCAGGGGTCAGGGACCCACTTGAGGAGGCAGTCTGCCCGTTCTCAGATCTCCAGCTGTGTGCTGGGAGAACCACTGCTCTCTTCAAAGCTGTCAGACAGGGACATTTAAGTCTGCAGAGGTTACTGCTGTCTTTTTGTTTGTCTGTGCCCTGCCCCCAGAGGTGGAGCCTACAGAGGCAGGCAGGCCTCCTTGAGCTGTGGTGGGCTCCACCCAGTTCGAGCTTCCTGGCTGCTTTGTTTACCTAAGGAAGCCTGAGCAATGGTGGGCCCCCCTCCCCCAGCCTCGCTGCTGCCTTGCAGTTTGATCTCAGACTGCTGTGCTAGCAATCAGTGAGACTCTGTGGGCATAGGACCCTCCGAGCCAGGTGCGGGATATAATCTCCTGGCGCGCCATTTTTTTAGCCCATCAGAAAAGCGCAGTATTGGGGTAGGAGTGACCCGATTTTCCAGGTGCCGTCTGTCACCCCTTTCTTTGACTAGGAAAGGGAACTCCCTGACCCCTTGCGCTTCCCTGGTAAGGCAATGCCTCGCCCTGCGTTGGCTCGTGCACGGTGTGCTGCACCCACTGTCCTGCACCCACTGTCTGGCACTCCCTAATGAGATAAACCTGGTACCTCAGATGGAAATGCAGAAATCACCCATCTTCTGCATCACTCATGCTGGGTGTTGTAGATCGGAGCTGTTCCTATTCGGCTATCTTGGAATCAATCCAGAAATTTTCTTTTCATTAAAAAAATACAAAAACAAAGGGATGATGGTGGTAACAGTGTAATCAAATTAAAAGAGAAAAATGGTTCTCCCCTGCAAATTAGAGATGTTTTCAAAAGGCAGAAACTAAGTTTAGTGTTGAGAGAGGAACAAAAGTCCCACCAGAAGAGTGGGAGAAAAGGCCATTCCATGCATACAACCATCAAAATTTGCAGAGCGTGGGGCATCCAGAGTGCAGCAGGGAGCTCTGTGTGGCTGGCTGGGCCAGAGAGCTGGGAGAAATGTCTGTGAGCTATCGGGGAGGCAGGGTGGTAACAGAAGATCTACAGGAAAGCTGGTCTGGGCCAGAATGTAAGAATTATTTATTTTTCAAGTCTGTTTCCCCCTCAGCACTAAAAGCATTTCAAGAACAGCAGCTATTTTATTTATTATAATTTATTATTATGATTGTATTCACTTTTTTTTTTTTTTTTACCTCCAGCATGATTATCCAGTTGGTCTGTGGGGAGCCAAGGAGGGAAATAATATCAGAAACTTACATTTTGTTACTTAGCATTGTTCTAAAATTAATCTTGTGAGGGAAAAAGAAGCACATATATAAGTATTTTTGTGTTGGATATTGGCTTGCAGTACTAATTTCAGTTCTTAAATAGGGCAATCTTTATTATTCAGAAAAGACTAATGTATAATAGAGGATAAAGACTGCATTTATTAGCAAGCACTTCGCTTAATCAGCCTGATAGTTACCATTGGCCAGACAAGTGCTTATGAATTATGGCATTGCTTTTGGCAAAACTATTTATCTGTGTGACATGATATGTCACTTTTGAACTTCAACTTGACATCCATAAAATTACATTTTCATCAAACTGAAAGATCAAGCTTTCTGTGCTGACTCACTTGGGTCAACATTTTGCAAATGCCTAGATTTACCACTTGAACCATAAACCCTTTGTGAATAATTTTGTGTACTGATGTTTGATAGCCTAGGGCACAGATCATAATTTCTGAGCAGAAGAAGAGGTGTCAAAGCAAAATGCATTTCCTTTCTGCATACAGGATGACTTACTCCAAAGTGTATTCTCATCAAGTCATTTTAAAATCACTGGATAAATACTAACTTTGTTGAGATCCGAAACAGAGTAAACAACACCCGTAGCGTATCCTTTATTTCTTAGAGATTAGGAAGGCACATCACCTCCACTGCCAGAGGATTTTCACTGGTGCAATAGATGCCTGCTACAACTTGGTGATTCTCTTCTAAGGTTAGACCTAGTTTTAGGTTCTTTAAAAATAAGCAATGAGGGTCAGATGTGGTGGTTCACACCTGTAATCCCAGCACTTTGGGGGGCCGAGGCAGGCAGATCACTTGAGGCCAGGAGTTCAAGACCAGCCTGGCCAACATGCCAAAACCCCTTCTCTATGAAAAATAAAAAAATTAGCCAGATGTAGTGGCACACACCTGTAATCCCAGCTACTCAGTTGGCTAAAGCCTGAGAATCACCTGAAACTGGGAGGCAGAGGTTGCAATAAGCCGAGATAGTGCCACTGCACTCCAGCCTGGGCAACAGAGCAAGACTCTGTCTCAAAAAATAAATAAATAAATAAATAAATAAGCAATGAGGTAGAAATTTCAGGACTGACCAAAAGACCTGGAGGTGAGTCAAGAATTATTCTATCCTTACTTCTTTCCTCAAAATAATCTTACACAGCTTTCAGGTATTACCACCCTTGTCTAAGCCCTCTGTGAGGTGATTCTTTATCTCATATGAACAAGCAGATTTCCACCTCTCACCCTGGTAAGTAGATGTAGAGGATTTAGCCCTTAGACAAGTGCCTGCTTGAAAAAGAAATTGATCCAATGCCCCTTGTAATCTGTTTAGACAGAAATGACTGGCTGTGATGAACTCCAGTCATAACTCAGTCACCCCATTCAAGAATTATTGAATGAATCATGTTCCTTGCTGATCTTTGCTAACCATGTTAAAGAGAAATCTGGCACCATTTTTGGAACAAGATTTTTCACAGTAATTTTGCAAGTATTATATATGTCATTTGGTGCAATGACGTATATCTCTCGAAAAAGGAACAAACCAATTTTGGTGATACTTATATGACAACAGTTTGTTAGCTCCAAATCTTTCCCAAGAGGTGGGAAATATTAAATATGGTGATTTTTATGGTGACTTCACTAAGGGCTCCTGGAACAAATGGTAGCAGAAGTTCTCACTGAAGATGGAATGTTTGAGGGCAAACCTTTGGGGAGGACATTGCCCCAGGAGGCACCTGAAATTAGATTGTTATTAACAGGGTTGACTGGAATAGCTATAAAGGTGAAAGAGAAGGTACCTGGGGTTTTAGAGATATCTACAAGAACCACTCAGATCTTAACTAAGAGGATATTGAATTTTGGGGATAAGGTTGGACTTGGTGTCAGATTTTCAGCACTTAAAATCTCTCATTGACAAGACTTGTCGGAATCAGTTTGGGTAATATTGGTATAGACCTTGCAGAATCTCAAATGTTAAAAGGCCCACCTTCTAAATTAGGTGATTGACAAAAAGATGTATCACTTATGATACTTTATGTTGCAACTAACAGAAATTTTAATTGGACCTGGATTAAATAGCAAAGAAGATTTATTAGCTCACCTAACTAGAAAGTTCAGAGATAAACAGGGGCTTAGGTTGGGCTTGATATATAACAGCTCAACTATATCACAAAACATCCAATTTCTTGCCATCTCTCTTCTCTGCCTCTCACAGAGTCCACTTTATCCTAAGCCTGCTTCCCTCATTGTCACAGGTAGCTTCTAGGGCTACATGCTAGCTTAGTAAACCCAGGGACAAACAGCAGCTTTCTAGGTACCACCCACAGAACATCAGGTAAATTCCCCTTCCAGAAGATTTCAGAAACTTCTTTTTAATTCTTCTTGGTGTGAATCCTGTTCCTAACCCAGAACCAACCAATGTGACTAGTAACCGAGGCAGAGATCTTGTCAAGTCATAGACTATGAGTCTAAGACTGGGAATTTTTCTGTTCTAACAATCTTCTATAGTCCTTTATTTAATGGTCTTTACCCTGGGCCAATTTCAAGTAGACTGTGCGGGGAAGGCACCACTAAAAGACATCCCCGAAGGTTGCATCCTGCTGCAGCTTCATGAAAGAAATCACCGTTTCTGCTCTCAGTAGGGAGAACACAGCAGAGGTTCCTGAGAGGAGTTGGAGGAATCAGGCTTCTCTCAGCTCTGACCTTATCTTCAGCTGAGTGTTTTACTTTCTTTGCTTTTGCTTGCACTAACTTTAGCTTGGAAAGGAAGCTTTTCAGACTGCTAGACCTTAAGCCACTTTGGATTATAGACTACTGCATAAAAGGTCTCTCTTCACAAAGTTGTGGGATTTTTTTCCCTTTCTTTTCGATTTCAGGCTAAGCATACTACTGCCTTTATAGGCAAAAGATCTAAGCACCAAACTACAGCAAGCCTTAGGTCAGTCAGCTATTCTACTACTAGAAATAAGAATAGATAATTTTCCAGACTTGAATAGTGAGACCTTCAGTCCACTCAACTTCCTGGGTTCAGCCAATTCCACATTTCTAGGTGTCTTCACTTCAAATACATTAACAGTTGCAAACAACAAAAGTAGTTTTTGACAATCCTAAATAAAAAGGGAAATTGTTGGAAAGTTATTGAGGGCTCATGGAACAAAAGGAGGTTGGAGTATGAGGCTTAGAAAATAAATAGATACTGTACTAATTAGGATATTAATTCTGCTTCTTCAACAGAGGCCAAATAACAGTGACTTAAACAAGATAAAAGATTCACTTCTGGATCATGTTAGGAGAAAGGGTGCAAGGGGTGTGGGCTGTTCTTCCCTGGGTCCCTTCCACCTGTCTTTTCATTGTCTAAGATGTTGTTTTCATTTGCCTGGCTGCGTCACCAGCATCACATCCAGGCTCCAGCCCATGGAAAGAAGAGGAAGTAAAGAGTAAACTGCTTCCTTTTAAAGATGGGACCTAAAAGTTATTCACATTACTTCCACTTACAGCCAACTGGCCAAAAATAGTCACATGGTCACCCCTAGCTGCAAGGGAGCCAGAAAAATCTAGTCACTAGCTAGGTAGCTAAATACCCAGCTAATATTTGGGGTGTACGAAGTCTATTTCAGAAAGGAAAAAAGGGGAATGGATGTGGGAGAATTGGCAGTCTCTGCCACAGTAACCCAGGAAGCTCTCGATGACAAAGAAGAAGAAACAATATCTTTAAGGAAGAACAGTCAGCTGGGGTCCCTAAGAGCACTACCGTCACTAACATAATACATTGCTTCCTACTGCCGTGAATAAATTCTAGCTGTCTATTTATCCTTTTAGTCACTTACATGACAGCCACAGTCCTGGGCCACAGTATCTGATTGCCCATGCCTAATTCATGTGCTTATGTCCTGGCATCCAAGAATGGTGTAATGGAAATCCTGTCTCCCACCAAGACTACATCTAATGAGGGATTCTCCAAAAATAAGAAAGGAGAGTAGATACTAGACGACCAAATGAAAATGACAAATGTCCGCTACAGATGAATATATAGTTTCTCTTAACTATCTTTTATCATCTCATTAATCTGCTTAAAGTTAATGGATCTTAAAGGGGTCGTAGTTCTGGTTCATGGCCTAGAAAACAAGTAGATGTAACTCTAGTAACAGCAGTGAACTCTACCAGCTTATTTAAGAAATTTATGGGAATATTATGGGGGAATGATTCATGAGTCAAGGAAGGAGTTTTTGTACTCCTATAATGTCAAGATTTCACATATGCGGAGAGGGGTTTCCATTTGCTTTAGAAAACATGATTTTCTTTTATCTAAATAAATCTTAGAAAACACATCACATTCCACATCTCCAATTAAAGAATCTCTCTCTGAAAATGCTGCTTAAAATTTTTGGTTAATGAAAAGAACGTCATCATTTCAGCTAACCAACACTCTCTATAAGCAAGATACCGGGCTTGATAAAGATACAGAAAGTTTATAAAAAGATTTTGCCCTAGATCCGTTTGCAACCGTGTTTCTGGAGGAGGGTACTATAACCATTTTGGGTGAAACAATTTTCCATTGTGCAGGCCTATCCCGCACGTTGGGCAATATTTAATACTCCAGGCCTCTGGACACTAAATGCCAGTGGCACCTCATTATAATATACATGATAGTCATTATAATAACAAAGATTGCCATATATTTTCCAGTGTTCTCTAAAGTGACAGCACCACCACTGGTTCAGAACAATTGGTTTATAATCTAGAGGAAGATAAATATACAATAGATGATATGGCAATCAGGAAACAGTCAGCATAGACTGGGAAATGATTCCTAGTGGCATCTAGCACCGTGCCTGCAGTATGCAAGCAATGTTAAATGAATGGATGAATGGGTAAATGAGTGAAGATGGACTTAACTGGATCTTACAGAGTGGTAGCATATACACAAAATCCTGATGGAGAGGTTGGAGAACAGTAAATAGACTTACAGGGTCAGAGTGAGGAGTTTCCTAACAGGATCCAGCTGGAAAAAGGATTTAAATATCAGGCATGAGTTTGATTTTCTCACTCTGCCACTTAACATGTGACTTTGGACAAGTTCATCACTTCACTACACCTCATCTTTTGTTAATTTGTGAAATGAGGGTACCTGCCTTGTAGAGTAGTTGTAAGAATGAAATGTCAGAAAGCCTAATGTAGTGCTTAGTATATAGTTAGCTAACAATAAATGGTAACTATTATTGTGTTATGGTAGCAAGTTAGATTTAAACTTAAAATGCTGACTGGGAAACAGTGAGGTGGGGAATGCAATATGTGCCAAGTAGTGCATGGGACTGAGGTACAGAAAAGGCTGGAACTGAAGACCAGTTAATCCTAAGAACTCAATTCCAGATTTTTTTTTTTTTTTAACTGAGATAGGGTCTGTCTCTGTTGTCCAGGCTAGAGTGCAGTGGTGCAATCATAGTTCATTGCAGCCTTGACCTCCTGGGCTCAAGCCATCGTCCTACCTCAGCCTCCTGAATAGCTGAGACCACAGGCACGTGTGCCACCACGCCTGGCTAATTTTTTTATTTTTTGTAGAGAGAGGGTCTCACTATGTTGCCTAGGCTTGTCTTGAACTCCTGGGTTCAAGAGATCCTCCACCTCAGCCTCCCAAAATGCTGCAAATTATTGGGATGACAATCATGAGCCACTGTGCCTGGCCAGCATTTTTCATTTAAAGCAATATGGTACTATTCCAGATTTTCTCTTAGTTCCAAGACCATATGTTTTTTTAAAGTCCTCATAATAAGATATATACTATGATATAATATTTATGAATTAAAGGTGTGATTGTGGGTACTATTTACATTCATTTTTTAATTTTTTTTACAATAAATCTCTTAAATCTGTTTTCTTTTTATAATTTTCATGTAGAAAGACTTACAATGAAACGAAAACCAGGAACTCTCTAATAAAATCTTCTTATGATAGTTAGCATTCATTGAATAGCCTAGATGGACTGGCAAAATCTTGCCACTAATGTCTGTCCCAAATGACCAGCAACCCACAGGGAGCCACTGAGAGGGACCAAGTGGTTTCTCCATGAAGTTGATGTACTTTCTGGAGCAGGAATAATGGAGTCCCAGAGCCTGTGGGTACCCAGGGGAGCCAAGGGCAGAGGAGAGGGCCAGAGCTTTGTTCTCAGGTTGTTGGAGCTCAATTGCTTTCTCCATCCCTTTTCACATCATGTGAAAAACTATCAGAGAGAGTTTATTTCACTATTGAGTAATTGTTTGAACTGGGTTAAAATAAAAAGCCATTTATTTAAGGCAAGTTTTGGAAGAATTGCCTTAAGGTTCCTTCTGAGTTTATCAAGCTACATTGCATGTTAAATGCAATCAATATTTGTTAATGTAATACAATATGCAAAATATAGTGGTTGTTACAGCTACAAGACAGCTGTATACAATACTGTACATGTAATTATGTTCTCACCTCACAACAGTTTACCAGTGTGACACACAAAATTGCGGACAAATTATCCACAATAGTGATTTTTGTATTTAAATATGTATATAGCTTAATTTATACCTTAGTTTGAGTAACATGGTAACAAATCAACTGTTTGAAAAGCAAAATAATTTCATCAAACTGGTGATTAAGAAAATGTAGATTTTTTAATTGTATGTGCATAGACACAGCCCTATAGGGTTATATTTTTTTGCACATGCTGTGAACTGGAATGTTCATGTTCTTATAGTTCAGCTGTAATTTGGTCTAATTTGTCAAAAGGTTTCCCACATACTCTGAATGATTGAATTTAACTAGCTAACATGCAATTAACATTAGTAACTTTTTAAGACATTATTTCAGCAAATGATTTGTTTGGGTATTTTTTAACCTTACACTCAGAGAAAATACAGAAATAACAGGGAAAAAATATTTTACTCATTTTTACTCAAATCTTTTGGATTGTCTCCTTCTAGGACTTAGCCACAATAATAAAAACCTACCTTTTATTGAGCACTTACCATAGACCAGGTAAAGTGCAAAGTGCTATCCTAGCCCTCTTCAATCCCCCAGGTGATCGTTTCCGTGGCTCAGAAGGGGTAAGTGATCTGCTCAAGGTCATGCAGCTTACAAGTGGCAGAGCTGAGATTTAATTCCTGAGCTGTTTGACTCCAAAGCCCTCATTGGTGGCACCACCACCCCAGTCTCCATTCACGTGAGCCATCTTGAGAGATAAATGGCACAACTAGCGACTACTTCAGGCCATTTGGCGGGATGCTGTATATATCTCAGGCCATCTTAGGGGTGCTGTATGTCTTTCACTAATGTTCACATCAGGTGAAAACCACGCCTTAGAGAAGAATGCCAAATAATTATAGCCAGCTCTTGATGTTTGCATTTATTTTGTGTCAGGCACTGTAAAATATAATACAGGTTTATTTTTAATCCTCAAAACCCTGCAAGTTAACTATTATTATTGTCAACCCTAATTTACAGATAGTAATTTGAGACATGGGGAAATTAAGTAAAGGTGACATGGCTGGCAAGTGGAGGAGCTGAGATTCAAATGCAGCCAAGCTGGGGCCAGGGCCAGAGTCTTCACCACCATTCTACACCAGCTCTCACAGAGACTGCGCTCTCATCTGCATATTCCCACTGTCTGTGTAAAGCAATGGCTGAGGCTTTCAGAAGTAGCTTTACTAATTGAGGTTTGGAATAACACACTTCTTGGCAAAGTATTTTGGGAGGTAGAGGTGAATGATTCAATTGAATAAATAGATATTCCATTCATATACTCATGTTCTTTTTTGTTCAAAACACTCTTAGACTTGTATTTTCTTTGCTAAGCCATAAAGGGGCAATAAAGAGGAAAGAAAATCTTATGATGAGAAAAATCTTATAACCATATAAAATGGCTTTTTAAATATATACAAACTGCAAGACCTTTCTTTTAGTCAGATAATATCTAAGTGGCTGTAAGATTAACAAGTATAAGACAATACATTTGAATTGTAGAGAATTAATATTAAATTTGATGTCCATGGTCCATTCTCAGGCATAGGAAAAGGTTATTTTAAAAAGCAAAATAAAGAGATAGTATAGCTCACATAACACTCAATTGCTATGAGCCACCTCTAAGGCCAGATTTACATGACTTAATCAGTCGATTAGTTCAATAATTTCACCACCTGTATTAATCCTTTTCCTAATACAATCTCATAACCTTTGGTCCCATGAAAACAAAACTCATACAACTCTATTAAGCTTCTGCACATTGGCTACCTCAGGCAGAAAGAAAGAAAATCTCTCATCCCACAGTGTTCCAGCACAGGAGAGAGAGGCTGGAGGCTGGAAGAGAAGCGGTTTGCCTGAATGTCTCCTCTCTCCTGATTTAATTGTACTGCACTGAATTGACTAACGAGACCAAAATGAGAAAACCCATCTAATTATTAAGATTTGGGTGTATCCATTGCCCTTCATACACTATTGGGTTGATTCACTTTGGAAAGCAATGCAGATCCAAGCAATTCAAATATTTAAGTAGACTCTTCTGTCTGGGAGAGACATGCTCTTGTCATAGGGCTGAAATTATCCTGCGATATGAGACAGGTACATACTACAGAAGACTGGGACCCCAGGAACTAAAAAGAGTCCTAAGATAATCCAAACCAAGAGAAGAGGTTTGTTTTATACCGTGTATGGTTACAGAAATAAAAATAACTATCATTTACTGAATAGTTACTACGTGTGAAGCACTTGCTAAGCATTAGGGGCCATGTATCCCATTTGGGATGGATGCAGTATTAATAATCAGAAAACCTGGGCTCAGCTTCGGGCACCTCCTGCATGGCCTCCTTGATGTTTGCTTTCCTTATTTGTAAAAAGGGGTCAACTATGTCCATCTGACTGAGCTAATGTGAGGATCATGTGACATAAGGTACATGTGGCTGATGATTGCTGTAAGGGCTCCCAATTTTAAGCTAGGCACTGGGCCACCTGAAATAAATGCTGCATTTCCCAGGCTCCCTTTCAGTGGAGTCTTGGCCTGTGACTATCATGGCCATGGAAAGCAGAGAGCAGTCAGGCGATAGTTGTCATTCAACATCCTTAAGAGAAAGCATGTGAGGGTGCCCTTTGCTTGTTCTTTGTCTCTTTCTCCTGCAACTTAGAATACAAGCCTGGCATCTTGGATCTCGAGGTTGCAGTCACACATGGTCAAACAACAAGATAGCAGAAGCCTGGGTCTCTGACACCGTGGAGTGGCATACCTCTGAACCAGCCACCCAGACTTGATCAGACAGAGAAATAAGCTTATATCTTCTGTACTTTACTGTTATATTTTAGCTTTCTATACAACTCTATTCTTGTCATTTGTTGTTGTTGTTTATAAAATACCATCCAAGCATATATCTCATTGGGGTGGTGAAGAATGAAGGGAGGGAGAAGAGGGATTTATAGCCCAACAAACAAAAAGCAAACCAGGTCCTTCCCAAATGTACCTTGAGTGTCCCAGTTTGTAAATGTATATAGCCTCTTCTCTTTTTATTTATATCACTTTCACATGGCCTGGATTCCAGCTCTAAAATGCTAGGATTCTATCTTCCCAATGTTGTTACTCCCACGGAATGTCAGCTCAGAGGAACAGTCTAAACAATAAACCTTACCAGGGAGGTGTAAGGCTCACAGAAGCACTGCCTCCTCAATGTAGCATTAGCTCCCTGGAATACCTAGGAGGAGAAACCTGCAGCAGCCTGGAACCAGGCTGATATAGGGCTCCAGAAATGTGTTTACCATTTGGAGGTAGAGGCTTTAAGCCAGATGAAAAGGGTAGTCAAGATCCCAAAGATCTATCTCTGCCCACAGTAAGCACAATTGTGAAAATGAAAGATAATGGCAATGTATTGCTGATGCTGATGTGTGGTCCCTGCCAGATTCACCCTCCTCAACACCTAAGTATCGACAAAATCCAGCCCCTTTCCCACCCTCCTTCATTCTCCAGAAGTGCCACAGACCAAATGGCTAGTCATTTGCCTTTATCACTGTCACTTTCAGTCCAGACTGCTAGCCAAGAAAGCATGCACACCAGTCCCCACTCAATGGTGTAGCATTGGGCGAGTCCCTCAGTTTCTTCCGCTCTAAAATTAGAGAACTAGAAAATTGCTTAACACACCTTTCAATGGCATAATCAGTGATCCTGTGCAGCCATGTTCAAAGACGCACTGAATCCAGAGAGCAGCCCTAGTGCAGAGCAATGGCACTCAGTGGTGTCAGGGCCTCCCAGGCCCCAAGGACCCTGAAATTCCTCTCACCGGAAGTTGGCACCCTGTGGATTCTGCATCTTTGTGATCTTTACTTTCAAAAACAATCTGCCGTTATCTTCCCACCTCAGACAGCCTGCTTCATTTTCACCTGGGCTAATATCAGGCACAGGTGTATGATGGGAAAACCTATCTGCTCTCTCTCCCATTTTCCCCACCTTTAATGGCAACTTTTCTGCCCTAGGCCTCAGTGCTGACATATATGTGTAGGTCAGAAGACAGATAAAGGATTTTTCCCAAAGGCCCACCTCCTGAAGTACTACCTGTCTTCAGGGATCAACTCAGCATCACTTCCTCTAGGAGACCTTGCCTAACCCACACAGGTGGTTTTGTGCACTATCTGCTGCTTCTCTGGCACCATGTCCATGACTGTGATAACTCACCACCTTGTGATGTGTTACCTGTGTGAAGCTCAAAACAGTATGTTGAATGGGAAAAAAAAGTCAGTAAAAAAAGTAAATATTGTATTCTTTCATTTAAGTGAAGTTGAAGACAATGCAAAAAAAAAAACAAAACAAAACACCATATCTATAGTGGTTGTCTTTAGTGAGAGAATTTGACTAAAAAGGCCACATAGAAAATTTAGAGGATAATAAAAATGTTTTGTATCTCAATTTCAATAATGATATATGGGTGCATATATTTGTCAGAAGTCATTGAACTTAAGGTCTGTGCATTTTACTGTATGTAAATTATTTCTCAATAAAGCAAACGATTTTGAAGATTACTGTTTTATAAGAACTATGCACTTCAAGAAGTAAGCTATGAGCATTTTTCCTTGGGAGATGGAAAACTTCAGGTATGTTCTATTTGAGAAACCACCTCATAGGAGAGAATATATGGCATTATACCTAGCATAATGACAGTGTAAAATATAAGCCCTTTTAAAAATGACAAACCATCAGTCATTTAAGGAATCAAAGAGGAAAAAGTGTTGTTCCAAGCCCTCATTAAAATTTCACTTTTGCTTACCTGTCATAATAGGTCTTAAATCAATTCTCTGATTATGAATTGCCTGTTATAATATTGTCTATTATTTTTAGCCTCTTTTTCAGAAGAGTAGAGAAAAATATTTTAACTCAAAGAAGGAATCAGGGAAATGTGATTGCAAGCCAAGGTGAATAAAGGCATTTTATGAAGCCAGAGTGATTGGTAAGTGTTCTGAGATCTAAGAATTAAGAGCTATGCCAATTGTGCCTGGTTGCTCAATAAGAAAATGCTTTCATTTTTGACAATTTGCACAAAGACTTCAATTGGTATCAGCAGTCCATAAATGTATCCAAAATATATACCTTACATAGGCTTGTAGGACTCAAGCCGATGCTTCTCAGCTCTTTATTACTGGACACCCCCCTCAGTGAATATTGCAGATTCAGAAGCTCCTTCATTTGTGCACACACACACACACACATTTATCTTTCACCCACTGAGTGGGCTTTGGAGTCATGTTTCGTCTTCCATTTATTAGTCCCATGACTTGGAGCAAGTTACTTAACCTCTCTGCTTTCCAGGTTCCTCATCTGTAAAATAGAATAATAACAGAATGTACCTCAGAATTCCTTACAGGTTAAATATGATTATGTATTTAGAATAGGATCTAGCTAAAAGTAAATCTTAGTGAATGCTAGAAGAAAAGCAGCAATTCAGTGGAGATTTAGAAATGAAAGAGACTTTAGATATTATCAATTTATAAATGAGAACACTAATGTTTAGAAAGGGAAACTGACTCCCTAAAATTACAAGATATTTGATGGCAGAGCTGGTACTAGAACATAAATTTTCTGACTCCCAAAACAATACTCTTTCCAATACTCCTAATCTTTTCTCCTCTGCCCCCCAGCTTTTGCTATGCCAGGTACCCATGAATAAGAAGATATCATGATGAACAGAAATAACAGACCCATATTCTACTCCCAGACTGACGCCTCCTTCAACTTCTTATTTCTCTTTTATGAAATGAAGGGATTGGAACCATATGATTGCAAAGATTCTGATCAGTAATAGCAGCATCCTATGATCCTACTGACAAATCTAAGTTCTGCACCATTTTTATGGGTGAAGAGTGGGACAGGAATCACTTTCACCACCTATAGTCCTCTGCTCTGTCTAATCACTTTGTGAAGTTGTCTAGTCTTGCGCTCATCTCCTTGCTATCTCCTGCTCCGATGCTTTCACCTTCTGCCTGGAGCAATGTGGGGAGAATGTAATGAACACAGATGAGGTAGGGAAAGGAGATCTAGGGAAGCATCTCTAGCAGGAGATTAGAGAACTAGTGTGTTCTTCATGCCTGGTGGTTCACACAACAGTTATCTAAGTTAAAGAGCAACCAGTAGTTGCATAAGGGCATGGATCACATTTTGTGGAAATAAGCCATAGAAGAAATCTAAGAAATTATTTTAATTCTGTTTCTAGAACAAAGTATATCTCCTCTTTCTGTATCATTAGAAGGGTGCTCATTTACAGTAATACATGAGTTCTATAAGAACAACAAAGGGCCAGGCATGGTGGCTCATGCCTGTAGTCCCAGCACTTTAGGAGGCTGAGGCAGATGAATGGCTTGAGCCTAGGAGTTTGAGACCAGCCTGGGCAACATGGCGAAACTCTGTCTCTACAAAAATACAAAAAATTAGCCAGACATCATGGTGCACACCTGTAGTGCCAGTTGCTTGGAAAGCTGAGGCAGGAAACTCACTTGAGGCTGGGAGGTCAAGTCTTGAAAAAAAAAAAAAATACAGGATGTGGTAAGCATATCTATCCCCTAGGTTAAAGGAAGCATGAAGGTGAGCTAGACCACTGTGATTAGATAAAGAAAGCAGACTCAGTGGCCTCTACACCTGCTTTTACATAACGTGAGACAGACCCAGATGCACAGAGAGCTCTGAAATGTCATGAAGGAAGCAGATGAAGAAGACAGTACAGGATAGAGGTAAAATGAACAGGATGAGATCACACTTGTTCTTCAGGTAGAACTGGGAACACGAAATGGTTGCCTATTTGGTCCCTCAATTTCTCTTCCTATAAACCCCTCTTAAGCCCATCATGTCAAAGGGCAGAGCCAGAGAAGCTAATCCACACAGGTAGAAACAACTAGTTGAACAGTTCATCAAACATGAAGTTAAAGTCTGGACACTGAGCAGTCCTACCCTTCACCCAAAAAGGGGACAATGCAGGGATCCACCTCATATGATGAACAGAGGAAAGAACTAAGGATGCTTGACTTAGAGAAGAGATCCATTTGGGGCAGAGAAGAAAGTTTCAAATGTGAAGGGATAAGATGTGGTAAAGAAAAGAGGTTACTTCTCCTTAACTAGAGTGAATATCATTCTCCTCGTCCCTGGGCCAGCACTGGCTTATGCCTGTTGACCCAGGACTAGTTTAGCATTTGTCCCATTTGAAGAATTTTTATTAAAGCTGCATTAAAATAAGTCAGGATAGGTTTGGTAGACTTCCACTTTGTACTTCCAGCTTCTGCCATAATTCTTACTTGGCTTTGTGTAAGGCACACAGGGCAGTGAACAGAGATCTAACTTTAACACGTGGTTTAAAACCAAAAGATGATCAACAATCCATCTCTCTTTTCCCAGCCCTTTTCAGAGGCAACGTGATTAATAGCTCACTTTGAAGAACAGCATGCACGGTGCATGCTTGCCCACATGACACAAGACACTCAGATACAAGCCCACATGACAAAAGATACTCAGATCCAAGCACTCGTGAACTTCCAGTGTCGGGTGGTAGGCGACTAGTCATCATTCCTCCCTCTGCTGGCGATTTCATTAATAAGCCAGGTGGACCAGCCTGTGTGAAATGCCTAAATGCATAGAGACGCCAGGCTCCCAGCTAACCATTGAGTGGGAAATGTGGGAAATTACATTACATATCACAGTACAGTCTGAACAGTTTCACCATAGAATGTATCATAGAAAGTAGTCTGAAAGCTCTTACCAAAGTGATTTTGTCATTTATAATATGGTATTCAGTAATTTTTTTATTTTGTAATAAACTCTTCAGCTGCAATGATCTTTTTAAAAGTGCCTATTAATAAAAAATTAAATACTGAATTTCTATGTCTCAAGAACATTTGTTAAGACTTACTTACCATCCACCATGAGGGCCATCGTGATATCACTGACCACGTGAAAACCTGAAGACAAACCTAAGAAGCATCCTCATCTACTTCAAAAGTTAATTATTTTAAGACGACTATGCCCAGAGATGAAGATTTAGCACTTTCAGCTGCAGAACATGTATTTGTGTATTATTCTGTGAGGCATGACTTTTTATTTATATCAAATGACTGTTCTTCTAAATAAATTTCACTTACTTTTTATTCCAAATATTTCTGTGCATATACAAAAGGTAAAGTGAAAGCTGTATGGAGTGACTCCATAAGCAGAAAAAAACTTCAAAAGTTAAAAACTGTCAGTTTTATATCATTGTCATCACTGAAGTTTCAAATACAATATCAGTTAATTCCAAAAATAGCTCCAGTATTTCCAATATTTCTGTCTATCTCATGAAAAAATTCAACAGTGAAAATAAAAACTTTTGTAGTAGACATAGGATTTTTGAAGTACAGTGTTATGGTAAAAGCAATATTCTTACTAAGTTAAATCAGACCAGACATGGTAGCTCAAGCCTATAATCTCAGCACTTTGGGAGGCCAAGGCGGAAGGATTGCTTGAGGCCAAGAGTTCAAGACCAGCCAGGGTAACAGAGCGAGATGTCTACCAAAAGAAAAAATTGTTTTAAAAACCAGCTGAAAAGGAAATAGTAGTGATGATTCTATGCAGTAATAATTGCATGACACTTTAACAATTGCCTTATATCTGCGTCCCAGAAAAATGGGTCAATAGGTCAATAGTAGTGAGAAGTGTGAAAATAAGTATATGAAAATGCTGTGAAAACAGTCAAGGGCAACACAGATGCAAGCTATCATTATTAATAAATTGAAGCATATATTTACATTTTTAGTGTATCCTATATTTGATCATTGGCTATGCAAATCACTGTTTTATATACTCTAAGATTTCGTTCTTCTGTGTTCAGGTTTTCAGATTTCTGTTTCTTAGGCTGGGGACACTTTAATTTGTGTTAACTTGCATTTAGTCCTTCCACAGAAGCATGTTTTACCCCCCAAAACAGCTCATATGAATGTTAAGGTAAGGGTCCCATCTCGCATTTTCCTGTTCAGCCCTCACAGTGTTTAGATCAATGTTTAGCAACTCAGAGGTCTCAGGAGACAAGACTGGCTTCATAAAAATACTTTCTTCCACATTTGGTAACAATAAAGTCTCAAATCTTTAGCATATTTTTTTTTCTCATAAAGAGTAAGCTCCATTCTGTGAGCCTTCCCTGCTCCTACCTCCTATTATTCCCCCACAAAGTGAAATGTTACTATGACCAGGATTCAACAAACAAAACTAACATGGCTCAAATCCTTAAAACCCTAAGAATACTTCTCAATATAATAGAATTCAGATCCACTGGTGTGCCCAGCAGCTTTTGATCCCAAGGAAGATAAAATGTATGCCTTACTATCTAATTCTTTTTCACTCCCTTCAATTGCAGTGGGATCCTTTTATCATTATTTTAATGTTTCTTTGCCTAAATGGCTGAAAGCCTTCATTCCGTGCTCTTGAGAGCTGATCCGAATCACACCCACAGAGCATATTGTGTGAACTTGCAATTATTTCCAGTGAGTGCTCTGTGAATGTGTTGAAATCAAGCATGAACATTTCCAGCCAAACTGCAAAAATTTTTTTCAGGACCTTTGCAACATCCCAAGCTCTGAAAACAAAGAGGGTTAATGGTAGTTTGTAACACAAAAATTGCAGATGCTCAATTTACAGAGGCAAAGGTTTCTGTTTCCACATTCATAGTTTTAATGTTTGAATAGTAAACCATAAATAGCATTTGAGCAATCATCAGTCCTATTCCATTCCTGGACAACTGTTACAAAAGAAAAGTTCCATAACAATTGTAAGGACAAAGGGGGCTCACCACTGTCTCCTGATACACATAATGGGAAAAATATTTGTGAAACTATTACTGATGTATGATGAGGGTTCCCTGGCAGTCATTTCATCATTATGCT
Source organism: Pongo pygmaeus (assembly GCF_028885625.2). Taxonomy (NCBI): domain Eukaryota; kingdom Metazoa; phylum Chordata; class Mammalia; order Primates; family Hominidae; genus Pongo; species Pongo pygmaeus. Next base: position 56,017,225 of record NC_072383.2, on the reverse strand, counting down.
GTGGTGGGAGGGAAAGTACATGCCCCCTCAAGAAGGAGAGTATGGGGTCAAGAAAGTTCCGATCAGACAGGAAGAGAAAATGGAAAGCCTTCATGTTTCAAACCCCAGTGGAATATGGGGAGGAGAGATAAGCAATAACAGATAAAATACTCATGATTTCACTTATCGCCTCTGAAGCGAAACCCTGGGAGGAAAAGACACGATAGAAGCATCCAGGTAGATATGGGTGAGCCCATGAGCTGTTAGTGGGATTTGTACTGGCAAGCTCCCCTCGGCATAATTTGGGGAGCCTGCAAGGCACAGGAGTAAACATACCCAGGGCCTCATCCCAAATAGCATGGGAACAAAAGTTCAGACTGGTAGAGAGAGGAGGCTAAACAGAAGAGCCCTGGCAGCGCTCCTGGCTTCCCAAGGCCCAGGAAGGTTCACAAGAGATCTGGGACCTCCTGTCGGCCCTGGATCAGGTGTTCCAGGACAGAAGGGCCTGTGGAGGATTGCAATCAGGATAAAACGGTTACAGCATCCAAGAACTACATGGCCAGAGGCAAAAGCATGAACTCGGTGCTAGGTACCTGATCTCCAAGTAGCCAGATAGGCCCATCTCCAACACCAGCTCAGGGAACAGACTAGTTCAGCTATCACTCAGTAAAGACCAGTGAGGACGCAAACGGCCCCGCATGCATCGGAAACTCCCGTATCTACCCTGCTAACGTGAGGTCACACATGCCCCACACCCTGATCTATCCAGGGACCATCATAGAGACGGAGGGGCATGAGGTGGAAATATAAACGACTAAACACTTACCCAAAAGAAACTAAGTCATCGGAGAGCGACTATTTAAATCCCAAGGTTCTGGGATGGCGTTAATTGGCAAGTTTAAAGTTGGTTTCCCCATCTTTCCCTAACTGCTACCATCCAGGAGAGTGCGGTCGGTAACGAAGATCGCGTTAAGTTTTAAGAAACAAACCCAACTCTATTTGCTTTGCACATCTGTGAGACATGTGAGTGTGTCCTACCACTACCCACAGTCCTGAGTGTTCATTTGCCACGCCCTGATTCTAAGATGATTTATTTTATTTCAAATGCTTTTTTTCGATCCCAAGTTGAGATTTCTTTTCTTTTGCTGGGTCTCATCTCATCGAGATGCACCTGAGAAAAAAAATGAGTGCTGGAAAAAGATGGCCAAACAATGTCCACACTGCCCTAGGAGAACCAGTGGGGTGGTGTTTCCACACCGTGGGGGCCCGGGGCTGTGCTGACTGGAGAACTGGCAGAGGGAGGAAGTGCGCGTGCGTGGTTCCACCTGGTGACGTCAAGCGTCCTGAGACCTCCGCAGAAGCATTCATGACCAGACTAGGAGCCAGCAGGGCGTCTAAATGTTAGGGAAGTACCCCATATATCCCCATTCTCTTGGTCCTAAGTGAAACACATATTCCCTTCCAAATCTGTGAAGCCTAGTGATAGGTGGTTAAGGCAAACCACTCCTACACACAAACACACACACACACACACACACAGCGATCACGTTAAACAGCTCCTGTTCCCACCGCTGCCATCGCACGCCATCACCAAAGCAACGAGGCAAATCCATCCCCTCCACCGGTCCTAGGGCAGAAACTCCTACTTGAGACCCCCACATTATGCCTTTGTGAGTTGTTTGCCTTTGTTTAAGCTTGCCCTTAATGTTCTATGAACTCTTCAAACCGTTTTTGGAAAGAGAAAGTGAATGAGTACATTCATTTTATTTTTCTGAGAATAAAACCACTCCAATTGCTCTGGGAAAGGAGGAAGAGGGTATAACTCTGCCTTTTCCAGGGGAGCTAGGGCCCCGCTGGAGAGGACCCCATGACTTGCCTTCTCTGTTCTTTAGCCTGCTTGAGGCAAAGTTGACTCCCACTCAGAATTTGATTTGCTTTCATCTGTCCAAGGCCTGCTGTTGTTTCAGATTTAATCGTTCGGCCTGAGACTCCATTCCGTATAGTGATGTCAAAGATCTCTGCCTCCTTCTTCTAATTAGTCTTACTCCAATTGCAGAAGCCAACTTATATTTTCCTTCCGCATCCTTTTCTGGGCAGCATGCCCAAGGTTAAAGAACACACACAGTTGTACTCTGGCTTGATCTTTAAAAGTGCTTGTTCTTTCTTCCCTTCTGCCTTGTAAAATGTCTCCTTTCTCTCACAGCTCAGACAATAGTCAGCACCTGGGAGGTCTCTTATTAAAAATCAAAAAGCAAAGCATTCTTCTCCCAAATAATTTTCTTCCTCCTTGAGACCTGGTGCCCGTTGGATGATAAGTCCAGGACACATTGATTATATTTCCCAGAGTTATTTCCTCTATTTCTACTTCTAGAAATTAAAAAAAAAACAGCTATGCTCTATCAATATTTAATGATAGCAATTATCTTGAACTGGCAAAAGTGCCTTCCATTATATAAGGTAGAAGGACAGCATTTGTATAGTCCTTGTATAAAGATTCTTGTTCCATTACATCTACTAGGGGGAACAATGTAATAAATAATTAACTAACTAAAATTGTTGCAATGAATAATAACATGGTCAGGAAGGACTTCCATCAATATACAAAATCAATCCTGTGAGGATGCCACCACCAGTAATCATATACACCCTCCACTCCTCTTCACTCCTGATGCAGGTCCAAGGGACCCGTTTCCATCCTGATTGCATCTTGAACTTGCAGCAATGTTAAAAAATGAGGCCTGAGCAAGGAAAAATGTTTTCTACAGGGAAATTTTGGCTACAAGCAGAGCCCTGCCCTCGGCCTAGTATTGCACCGTTGGTCACAGGTGCTGTGAGCTCAGGCTTCTCACCTGACTTCTACAGGGCTCTTCCCAAGGACTGACCACGGGGCTTCCACCAACACAGAATAAGCTAAGTTTTCATATGAAAAATAGATTGAACACTTATGTCTTGCCAAATACTTCTAGAACTCTAACCTACCAAAGAAATTCATAAAAATTATTGATTAAAAAAGTGAGAAGCTGCCATCTTAGCACCACAGCTGACTGGTTATGCTATCTGGGCCACAAGGGTACTGCAGCCACTGCCTGGACTCTCACTGTTTTGTCCCACGTGTCTGGTGTCTGCTACCACCACTGCAGCTTCCTCCCTGAAGAGCACAGCTCTCCCTGAAACGGGAATAAAGAAAACTATATTAGTCTGTTCTCACACTGCTAATAAAGACATACCAGAGACTGGGTAATTTCTGAAGGAAAGAGACTTAATGGACTCACAGTTCCACATGGCTGGGGAGCCTTCACAAACATGGTGGAAGGCAAATAAGAAGCAACGTCATATCTTACATGGCAGCAGGCAAGAGAGCGTTTGCAGAGGAGCTCCCCTTTACAAACCATCAGATCTCACTATCACAAGAACAACACAGGGAAAACCGCCCCCATGATTCAATTACCTCCCACCAGGTCCCTCCCATGACATGGAAATTATGGGAGCTACAATTCAAGATGAGATTTGGGTGGGAAAACAGCCAAACTATATCAAAGACTAAGGCTCTGCTACACCAGGCTGTCATATCTCACCTGTTATCACCTCTTCCTGAACATGGAGGAAAAGTAGATGAATAATAACAAGAAAGGAGATCCCTGAGGATTTTTTCCAGCTTCATCCTAAAACTGAAGTCCAGCACCTTACATGCTTTGTACTGAGTTTATCATGTATTTTCTAATCGAAGAAATTTCTGTTGTTATTTTGATGACTTTCTCTACCACAGTAACATTGTGTTGCTCATCTATGTAGGTGAAAAAATAGGGATCCTATCTAGAATTCACTGATAAAATCAGTCAGCAACAATTCACCTAGCTAGCAGAGTGAAACAAGCTTCAATCAAACACATCCAGGATTTAGTCATTTTGGAAAAGACAGCAGGCGTTGCTTCAGATGCTCACTGCTTGATGTCCATAAGAAAAATATTTCTCCTGTTCTTGAAGGACTCTTGCCAAAAATGGCTGCATAATAAAGAATACAAGAAAGCACAGAATTGCCTGAGCTAACAGAACTCGGTGCAGAATATGACGTACCAAAAGGAACAGAATCACATGGCCAATGGGTAGAGTAAAAATGCATTGTCTCAGCTTGGCAGGAAAGGAGACAAATGACGATAGCAATTCAGATTTAAAGCTGCAAAGAAAGAAGGTTCTGTAAATGCATCTCAGCCTACCCAAGAGAGCAGGAATTAGTTTGTGGACTAATTAGAAACTAGACTGTATGACAATAAAATCTTTCTCTGTATAATGTTGTATAATGTTGGGACTGAAACTAAACTTTAACTTTCCTAAAAATGAAAATGTAGACTTTGACAATACTTACTCAAGTGTCTCTCCTACCCCTCCTCACTCTATATTTTTTGTTTTTTCCATGATTACTTATGAATAAATTTATTTTAATTAAATGCTTGTTATTAAAGATTTTCAAGTTACAATTTAAATTTGTAACCCAATCTGCCATCTTGAAAATAAGGAATAACTGAATTGAGGTTTACAAAATTCAAAGAAAGAAGGAAGGGAAAGAGATTGAAAGCAATTCACTTGCACAAAAGTAGAGGAATTAGGTCATCTAAATAACGGAATGTTGTAGGGCCATTATAAATCATTTTCACAAAAAAAAACCCAAAGATGTCAGGGGAAATGTTCATGATATATTAAGTAAAACAAAAACATTATAATGCAAATTTTCTAAAAAGAAAACAACTTAGCCTGGGTTAAAATATACCCAATGTTAACTTTTTTTCTTGAACATATGTTATGAAAATGTTTAACATCTTTATATTTGTCTGTATTTTCTACAATGCATACATGTAACTTTTATATTCAAAAAAAAAAAGATGGAATTTTTAAAAGAGTACCTCAATCATAGAGAGTTGGTCAAGGATTGAAGCATATAAACAGATCAAAGAGACAAACATTGAAAGTGACCTTCCAGGTGCCATCTGGGGTGAAATGGCCTCAGCTTAAGAGCTTGCCTGGCTGGTACCAGGGAAAACCACAGCAGACTATCACTACCTGAGGTTATTAAGGATTCAGATTATAACAAACTCTCCATTTTTTGGTTCATTCTTTACTTTATTGCTAGAAAGTTCATTGTAGGTTCAGTTGTATCTGACTTGATTAAAGTGGGTAAAATTTATAACCTGTAATTAATTATCTTCTACCCCAGCCATGTTTTATGATTTCTGCAATGATTAAAATAGGCTTTACAAGCATAGAAGTTGAGTCTTGTAACAAGACAATTTGACAGCAGGACAGTCCTTATCTCTTTATATTACATGGAAGAAAAACCCAGTGAAGAAATTTGACCGTATGGAAGAGGACAGAAATTATAATCAAATTTCAATCTTCCTCAAAAATCTTCATCTTACTTAATTATTGCGCTACCCAAAACCCTTTGTTTGGTTTACTAAGTCATAAATCAAATTTAATAGCACACAGAAACTAAGTAATATAGGTCCAATAGATGGTTTTCTAGTTTCCCTTTAATTTAAGATGATGTCCTTCTTAGAAGAGATTCATGTTTTTAATTGTATATTTTATTTCTCCAAGAGGGAGCTTATATTGTCTCTACAAACAGCTTACCTGTTGGCAATAACAGTGTTCAAGTGTGCTATACAGTAGCCTTCCAGTTGTAGTTTTCAAGGTGCTAGAGACAACTGTAAGTATGTTTTACATGAGGAAGAAGAGTGTTGGCTAATGCAGTAGGTCAATTAGGGAGGGTTAAGAATGCTTCCACTGTACTTACCGTGTAGCACTTACATATTGTAATTACCCATTAGGGTATGTGGCTAAGAGAGTGCACTGTGACATCTGAGTTCAAAACCTGGCTTTGCTACTTCCAAGTCACATAACTTTAGGCAAGTTATGTAACAGCTCTGTGTCTCAGTTTCTTCATCTGGAAAATAATCATAATAACGGAATCTACCTCGAAGTTATTAGGAGAATTAAGTGAGATAGTTCATTTGTATCAGTTGGAGGGGTTCCTAGTGCATAGGAATTCTTCAATAAATATTTATTATTATTATAATTATTGTTAGTGGTGATGTTTCCTCCATAATGGCAGGAACTTGATCTCATTCAACACTGTGTGGTTACTTAGGTGGAAAACCAGAAATGGACTAAACTCTTACCTACCATTTTGAATGTAATGCTCTTCAAAATTCCTCATTTCTTTTGCCACAATTAGTGGGGGGCAATTAGTAATTCAGGTCCCTAAGTCTGGCTTATTTAATGCAGTTCCAGCACAGCTGTGTGGCAAGGGCTTCACTACAGTTAGCCACCTGCATAGAGGTCAGCTTTCATATTTAAAAATCCACCTGCCCCCAAAAGCAAGTTTCAATATGCAATAGCAGCAGCTTCACACACTGAGGAATGAGCTGTATGCACTTCCTTCAAATCACTAATAAATAGCCCCTGCAATGTTTGGGGTTCATGAACAACAGGTTACACTTTACAACACATGACAATGAGCTCTACTGGAGTGGAGCTTGAATGTGGACTGTAGAACTATATAGTGATCATTCAGACAGTAAAACCACTGATTTCCAAGGAAGTGGGATTCTTTACACAGATTTCCAGACCTCTTCAAAGGGCAGAAAACTCCGGGTAATGTAGTCAGAATCCTTATTTAAATGAAGTCATCTTCTGAAACCTTGTAAGACTGTCCATTTTGAATTCAAAATCCTTCACTTATGGGTTTTCTCCCTAAAGTTTACTTTAAAGTAAATATTTAAAAAATCAATCCCATTTTCCTCTTGAATGCCATGATAAAATTGAGAGTTTTCTCTAAACTTCCTAATAGAGTTGAGAGCTTTTGTCAACTAGTGGCCAGGACTATGACATGCTGATTGAATAGTGGGATTATTTGAACTATTTGTCCTCAGCATCTTTGTCACAGATAGGTATAAGTGGGGCAGGAGAGGGCTCTCCCAACCCACTAGGAATGTTGAGTGATGGTTCTGCAATTATCACATTGCCTCTCTAAAACTGATAAATTGGCAGCCAGCATCAGGAAGAGGCCATTTCCTGATGGTCTACACCTGTTGCACTAAAATGTTAATTGAATGCAGATGCCAGTGAGAAGCAACTTCCTGGGCATGTGCATTAACAGACAAAATGGCAGACTAGACCTTCCAGGGGCAGTCCACTAGAAAAGGGAAGGAAGCCTCAGATGGGCAAGTGTACAACTTCCTAAACACCTTGCACATGTTCACTTCTCAAGGGTAAGGGGGGCACTGTGCATGCAATCCACCCACGCTAAGGGAAAAATCACGGGAAAAGGGCCAGCCTGTAAAGTGCTGAATCATGGTTAAACATCATACTTTTCTTCAAGGTGACCACTTGGCCTTTTTAAATAAACTTTCACTCCTGCTCTGAAACTTGCTTCAGTCTTTTTCTGCTTTATGTCCCTCAGTTGAATTCTTTCTTCTGAGGAGACAAGAATTGAGGTTGCTATAAACCCTCATGGATTTACCACTGATAACTAAGTATGCCTTCCACCGGTAACATCTCTGCCCAGAAATTGTCCCCCACACCCTACTCCTCTCCAAAGCACCAACATTTCTCCATTGTCTGACATTCGCAGCCTGCGAGGCTTAGCATTCCTTCTCAATATTTATCTGTGTTTTCCCAGTGCCTAATAGAAACCTCATTCATTAAACAAAAGCTTTCTGAGCACCTCCAACTGAACAGGTACTGGAACAGGTGCTGGTGATAAGGCACTGAACAAGACACTCGGTTCCCATTCTCATGAAAACTTTCATTCAATAGGGAGAAATAGATGAATAAACATACAAACTCAATTTCACCTGGTAAAAGATCAATAAAAAAATTGTATTAGTTCATTGTCACACTGCTATAAAGAAATGCCCAAAACTGGGTAATTTATAAAGGAAAGAGGTATAATTGACTCACAGTTCCACATGGCTGCTGAGGCCTCAGGAAACCTACAATCACGGTGGAAGGGGAAGCAAGAACCTTCTTCACATGGTGGCAGGAGATAGAAGTGAAAGCAGGGAAATGCCAGATGCCTATAAAACCATCAGATCTCATGAGAACTCACTCACTATCATGAGAACAGCATGGGGGAAGCCACCCCTATGATTCAGTTACCTCCCTCCCTCGACATGTGGGGATTACAATTTGAGATAAGATTTGGGTGGGGACTCAGAGCCAAACCATATCATTTCATCCCTGCCCCCTCCCAAATCTCATGCCTTTTCAACAGTCCCCCAAAGTCTTAACTCATTCCAGCATTAACCCAAAAGTCCAAGTCCAAAGTCTCATCTGAGACAGAGCAAGCCCCTTCCACCCAGGAGCTCATAAAATCAAAAGTAAGTTAGTTACTTCCAAGATACAAATGGGGGTACAGGCATTGGATAAATGCTCCCATTCCACATGGGAGAAACTGGCCAAAACAAAGGCACTAAAGGCCTCATGCAAGTCTGAAATCCAACAGGGCAGTCGTTAAATCTTAAAGCTCCAAAATAATCTCCTTTGACTCCATGTCTCACATACAGGGCACACTGATGGAAAAGGTGGGCACCCACGGCCTTGGGTAAAAATAAAGGAAAGTAATGGAATAGAATGTAATGGGGCTGAATACTTAAATTGGGTGAACAGGGAAGGTCCCACTGACGAAGTGAGATTTAAGCACAAACCTCACACAAAGCTGCCAAAAAGAGTGCAAGAGAGGAGCACATCAGGAAGAGGGCTTCAAGTTAAAAAGGCCTGAGGCAGAAGCAAGTCGGGATTGTGAGAGGAACCAGGAGGAAGCCAGCCTGGCTAGAATCTAGGAAGAAGAGTGCCAGATGACATTAGGGAGGTTGGTTGAGGCCAAATCATGCAAGATCTTGTGAGAAGAAAGTTTGGATCTTTTAAATGTGAATAGGAAAATCCTAAAGGATGCAGTATTACAGCCTGAAGAAGCTACCATTAGATCTATAAGATTTTATAAGATTTTAGAAGGATGAGCTCTCCTTCAGTAGGAGGGCATTGAAGAGTCATGGTCTCTATTATTTTACTTCAAGCCAACCCCAGCACTGGGATTTTCTATCAGACACAGCTCCCCAGGATCATGAATCAGAGGCACATGGATTAGTTTTTCTGTACTCATTTTTCACCGAAAATGCTTCTGCTTTCTCTTTACCCTTTGAAGATACTACAAATTTTAATTATGGTTAAGGTAGAGCCTAACAAAGGCCCATTTGCCCAACTGCTTACTCAGCATCTCTATGGGTACCTCAGACTCAACCACAACACATTCCCACCTGCTCCTATCTGAAACCCAGTTCTCTAGTGTTGCCAACCTATGGAAAAAACACCCTACATCTCTAGTTTCACAAGCCAAGTATTGGGGAATTATCTACACCTTGCACTCTTTCACCCCTGTATCCAATCCTCACCAAGTTCTCCTCAAAGTGTCTCAACTCCATTTTCTCCTATCTATCTCAACTAACGCTGAGATCCCTGATTCAAACCACCATCATACAGTAAGACTCTCTGAACTGGCCTTCTCCCGGTCACTTTTGTTCTCCACAATATATTGCGTGCAACCTAAGTTATATTAAAGATGCTAAAAGCTCTGCAATGGCTTCTCATTATGCTTAGAACAACCCCAAATCTGGTCTACAAGGTTCCAAGTAACCAGGCCCTTGTCATTCTCTCCAGACTCATTTGTGTATCTGTGTTCCAGCCCTCCTGGCCCCTACCACTTCCTCAAGTGCGTCCACTTTCTTTCATCTCATGACTCTGGCCATGTTCTTCCCTCCACCCCACATCTTTCTTTCACCTGATTAACACTTTTTTTATATATATCTTGCCACAAACATCACTTGCTTAGGAAAACCTTCTTGGGTTTCCCTATTTTACACCTTAATTATATCAGTACCTTTTCTTTATATCATTTACCATAATTTGTAAATGAATTTTCAATTGAACGATTGTGTTATTGAATCAGTCTTCCCCACCAGTCTATGAGCTCCATGAGGGCAAGGGTGGTCTCTTTTTAGTTTGCCATTATCCTCAGCATCTAGTACAGAGCCAGGCACCTAATAGATGCTTAACAAATATTTGGTGACAGAATGAATGACTTGTAACATCCATGACTGTTAAATTCCATTCACATGCAATGCATGGCACAAGCTAAGCACTATAGTTTATGTAAACAAAATGTGACTCTACTCTCATGAAGCTTTAAAGATGAACACGGACATGTAGCAAAGGGCAGGAAATGAGAAGCACATGGATAATAGAAGTAGCCAAAGAGAGATTAAGTCCCCAAAAGGAGATGGAGGCAAAGTTAGAAATGTGGTCTAAGTCCCCAACTTTTATCTATCCCTTGCTTAATCTCCTAAAGGGTTTTATTTTATATCCAACTCAACACTTCAGCTTTCCAAAATGAAGATCTAATTATTTGATCTATTAACCTATATATTGGGCCAAAGTATTAAGAGGCGAAATGGGAAAAATTAAATGCTTTCCTTTTTAAATGTAAGCCAATATGCTCATTCTTTTCCCACCCAATGCTGTTTGAAATGCCTTCAGAAGATCTGGATGCCAGACCTCACTTTGCCCCTAACTTGCTGTGGGTGTTAGCTCAGGCGGCCATAACAAAATGCCATAGACTGGTGGCTTAAACAACGGAAATTTATTTTCTCACAGTACTGGAGGCTGGAAGTCTGAGGTCAGTGTGCCAGCATAGTCTGGGGAGGGCTCTCTTCCTGGCTTGTTGATGGCCACCTTCTCACTGTGTGCTCACATGGCAGAAAGAGACAAAGAATGCTCTGGTGTCTCTTCTTCTAACTACACTAATTCTATCATATCAGGGCTCTGCCCTTACACCTTCATTTAACTTAAATTACCTCTTTGTAGGCCCTATCTCCAAATACTGCCCCATCATGGGGTAGGGCTTCAACGTGGTTTTTTGGGAGACACAATTCAGTCCATAGCTCTGTGTGACCTTGATCAACCCCCTTCACTAACCTGGATTGCATTCACATCAAGGTTCAACAACCGCAGCCCACGAGCCAAATCCAGCCTGCCTCCTGTTTTTGTATATAAAGTTGTATTGGAACACAGCCGCATCCAGTTATTTACATATTGTCTACACTGCTTTTGTGCTACAACGGCAGAGTTGAATAGTTGCAGCATGATCTAATGGCCCCCAAAGCCTAAAACATTTACTATCTGGCCCTTTAAAGAAAAAGTTTGCTGACCCTAGACTTAAATGATCCCTTAGGACTCTTCTAGCTCTAACATGCTAGGATCCTATTCATGCCTTCAGCCTGAAACATTTTTTAGTTCAAGTCTTCAAGTTCTGCAAAGGCATTAGTAATCTAATGATTATTTCAATAAGCATTAAATGCTTACATTGACAGAGACTTTTTCATTAATCTCACATTGTAGCTAACCTCTGCAATGTTATTAAGGGAGCTTAAGTAGACATAGAACAAAGTCTTTCCATGTAGTAAATGCATTTTAAATCTCTATAGCCAAATGCATTCTCATTAAATCATTATTTTAGGGGCTCTATTGAGTGCCTAATGTAGCAAGAAAAAATAGAGAGCTAGAAATGCACCAGCCTCATTGGTTTCCCCTCTCTGCACTTGTATAGCCCCTCTAATCAGCACCACACAATTTGACACACAGATATGTGCCATTTCAATTGCTGGCTAGTTATGTTGTTTGCAATAGGCTTGTACCCCAATCTGGGCAGTTATCACCTTGGGATCAGGGATCATGCTTTTTAAATTAAAAAAGCGTAGAATTAAAGATGTGGGAGAGACATTATTAATCATAATTCAATCTTCCTGTTTCACAAATGAATAAACTGAGATCCAGACCAAGCAAATAACTTGTCTTCCTTCTCTTTAAGTGCCATGGTACATCACAATGACTTGACTCAGAACTGTTCATGGCCAGGTGTGGTGGTTCAGTCTGTAATCCCAGCATTTTGGAAGGCCGAAACTTGAGGATTGCTTCAAACCAGGAGTTCAAGACCAGCCTAAGCAACATAGCAAGACCCTGTCTCTATCAAAAAGAAAAAAAAATAAAATTTAGCCAGGCATGGTGGCATGTGCCTATAGTCCCAGAGAGTTGGAAGGCTAAGGCAGGAGGATCACTTTAGCCCAGGAGTTCTAGATTGCAGTTGAGCTAGGATCCTGCCACTGCACTCCAGCCTGGGTGACAGAGAAAATCCTTTTCTCTATAAGAAAAAAAAAAAAGAGAACTTCTGTTTGGCAAGGACTTGAAGAAAGAAATTAGAAAAGAAAACTGGAAAGAAAAGGAAGTTTCCTGCATCCCGATTTTGTTACAGTAGGTAGCTAGTCACGTATCAGCAGGAAAGGAGACGGCTCCCCACACACACATACCAAGAGTGTTGGATGACCATCAGGTGATGGTCAGGGTGTGGTTAACTGTTTCTCTAAAATAATAATTGCTCACAGCCAGCACCAGGGAAAGGCCGTCTCCTACTAGATAGAAAACACCTGAAACTGACGAGCAGCTTTCCAATAAGATCTCAGGAGTGGGGGAGAGGTTAAGGCAAGATCCCAGAAGTATGCCAACATATATAAAACCCCAAGTCAAGAGGTCAAACTGTGCACTTGGTTCCTCAAGTCGTCTGCTTGACCCTCTTCCAAGTTGTACTTTCCTTCTTTTCTTCCCTTCCTTCTGTTACTGTTCTAAAGCTTTTCAATAAACTTTCACTCCTGCTCTGAAGCCTGCCTCAGTCTCCCCTGCCTTATACCCCTCCGTTGAATTCTTTCTTCTGAGGGGGCGAAGAGCTGAAGTTGCTGCAGACCCATAAGAATTCGCAGCTGGCAACTTGGAGTAACTCGGAATAACTCGGATCTTTTCCACCGCTGGCGTTTGAGAGGCTTTAGGTGGAGTGTTCTAGAAAACGATCTAAAGTCTACACCATTTTCATGTGTCTCTAACACGTGGTTTCTTAACATGCACTCCATGAAGCACTAAACATGGTTCTGTAGTTAAACAAGTTTGGAAAGAGCTAATACTGTGCACCCATCTTAAACACATATTTTTCATAGAACACCTATTAACATTCTGAGAAGAATGAAACAAGTGTTTCTCAAGACTCACTTTAGAAAAAATTCTTTCTAGTGCCAGGCATATTCTACCTAAGAATATTTCCCAAAACAATTTTTCATGTTTGCTCATGCATTTCTCCCACTGTGTGCCACGAATCTGAGAGGGAAAGAACCTACGGTATTTTTCTCTTCGTAAAATCTCTCCACACCGAACTCCTATCCTTCCCTTCATGATGAGTAACCTGCCTCCTGGATGCACCAGGTGCAAACTCCAGACCACCCAGGAATCCATCCTTGCTTGGAGCTTTCTCTTTGAGAGTGGCAGGTGGAAGAGAATGGATAGGAAGGGGTCATGAAATCTGCACTGTCATGATTGGTAACAGTTGAAAACTGATGGATTTTTCCCTAGGGAATTCCTCCTTTCCGTTTTAATGATATTCATAGAACGGAGAGAATTATGCAAGCAATTTTTTTAGTCATTTTACTCCTTGGGATCTCTTTTAGAGATAATACGTTGTAGACCTAATTTCTTAATGAATTGCATTTACAATCAGCTGTAAGCCTACTTGTCTGATACAAGTATCAAGGAGAAATGGTTTGGAAAGACTAACTCATTTCTTAACCTAAGCTGACCATTTTTAGCTGACAGATACTTCTAATTTCATCTACTTCCCATCTCTCATCATTTAGCAACCCAATGTACAAAGAGTCTAAATACAATTATTCTTCTGGCTTCTTATTATAGAAATGGGATCTTCACTCCCCCACCTCAGCCAACACACACATAACCAGGCCTGGTGCTCAGCTAGAAATCCTGTGTGACAGGGCTAAGCTCCACATTAAGCAGCAGCAGGGGTGAGTGTTCTCACTTCTTCCACCCTTTTTCACTTTCATAGGACCTAAAGAAAATGATAACATTTGTCTGATACACTGAAAATAAACAGAGAACATTATTTACGACGTTATTAATAACTACTCTGGCAATTCAGCCACCTCCAGGGTTAAGAGGAAACTCAATACCTTGGCACACCTAGAACCAACTCAGGGCATATTTTTAAACCTCTGCGACAAATTGGAGAGCTTTGGCAAACCAGTTTGGAGGTTCTATGGCAAACTCCGTGTCTCTCAGAGTATGCAAGTGACACTCATCTCAGCAGTTCTCAGCCCTGACTATATTCATTGGCACTGCCTTAACAAAGTACCACAGACTACATGGCTTAAACCACAGAAGTTATCTCACAGCTCTGGAGGCTACAAGTCCAAAATGAGGTTGCCAATATGGTCAGGTTTTGGTGAGAGCTCTCTTCCTGGCTTGCAGATGGCTGCCTTCACGCTGTTCTCAGCTAGTGGAGAGTGCTCTGATCTCTCTTCCTTTCTTTTAAGTATCCTTGGCTTTCAAAAAATACTGATGGACAGACCCTGCGCCTTTGCATATTAAAGCTGCAGAACTTCTATACCCCATAGGAAACCAAGGCAGAACACAGAGCAGCCAGCTGTTCTGTGTGAGGCAGCCTCCCTGCTGTGGACCCTGAAATGTGGCTCCAGTTTCTGACCTGAACTCCATTCCCCATATCTTTCTGTGTTAGTCCGTTTTCATACTGCTTATAAAGACATACTTGAGACTGGGTAATTTATAAAGAAAAGAGGTTTAATTTATAAAGAAAAAGAGGTAATTTATAAAGAAAAGACTGGACGCACGTGGCCAGTTGCACATGGCATGGGAGGCCTCATAATCATGGCAGAAGGCAAGAGCACATCTTATGTGGCGGCAGGCAAGAGAAAATGAGAGCCAAGCGAAAGTGGAAACTCCTTATAAAACCATCGGATCTTGTGAGACTTATTCACTACCATGAGAATAGTATGGGGAAAACTGCCCCATGATTCAATTATCTTCCACTGGATCCCTCCCACAACATGTGGGAATTATGGGAGCTACAATTCAAGATGAGATTTGGGTGGGGACACAGCCAAACCATATCACTCTCCTCTTGGGAGACTAAACAGGGCCTGTGTGGCTATCCCCTGGGTCCACCCCCATCTCTGTCCTTGCAGAGTCACACCCTTCAACCTATGCAAGGACTTCTCAGATGCACTCAGCACTGCCACAGGCCCTGCTTATGTCCGGGGCTCTCTCTGGGGATCCAAGCCTACATTTTCCCCAAGTTTGATCCCTCCTACCCGTCTGACCTAGACCTCTCACCTGTCATCATCTAACAAGCAAGCATACACTAAGCCTAAACAAAATCACTCTGTACTTCTCTTCTTTAGGTCTTACTTTCTAACCCTCTGCTTCTGTGATTCTTTCAAAGTGATTCTTTTCTTGGAAAATGAGAATGCCAAAGCTACTTAAATCCTCAAATCAGGCCCAGGCCGGCATTTACTAAAGCCACACATGAACCTTCCCTATGGCATAGCAATTGCATCCCTGATTATTTACCCAAGAGAAATGAGTACATATGTCCACCTAAAGACACACAAAAGAATGTTCATAACCATGATAGCCAAAAACTAGAAACAACCCAAAAGCTGATCAACTGGTAAATAGGTAAATAGATCATTGTATATTCACAGAAAGGAACAGTAACAGCAATTTTTAAAAGAAAGCACTACTAATACACACAACAGCAGGATTACATTCAGTGAACAAAGCCAGGCCCAAAAGCAAATGCACTGTATGATTACATTTGTATAAAGCTCAAGAGAAGTCGAGTAGAAACTGACTGGAAAGAGGCAAATTTCCTGTTTGCCTCTTGAGTAGGGTGCTGACCATGTGGGTATCCACATCGTCCAAGGAATTAATTCATCTTCATCCAAGGAATTAGTTCACCTTCATGGTGTGTCAAAAGACTTATTCTTTTGTATGTGTTCTTAAAAATCTGTACTGTGAACCATAGGTCCCAAAACTCTTTGATATGTCCTCGAATGTTAGAAATTAGTGGTCAACCTTATTTTACAGATTAAGAATGTGAGACTTAGAGAAGTTTGTTAGCTTGCCCTAGGTTAAATGGTTAATTATGGGCAAAACTAGGTATAGGAATCAGCTCTCCTGAGTCCCACTCTGATGCTTTTTCTTTTATGTCATTCTGCCACAACAAATGTATGATAAAATAATATTTTATCTTCTCAGAAATGGAGGGAGATATTCAAGAAAAAGTGAGAAAAACTGGGGGCTCAGTTAAACCAGTGGATAATTTCCCACTCTCTAGTGACAGGTGAACTCTTTCAACTGAGGCCAGTACACTGAATAGATTTTCACTCCCACATATTAAATGGAAGTGAAACATTGATGTTCTTCCAAAAAAGAGAGTAATTTTCTTCTTCTCAAAATGGCCACAATAATATCTTTCCAATTAAAGGTAGAATCCACTCAACTGGCCCCCTGCTAAAGAGCAAATTGATTTAATAAAGACAGGAAAATATCAAGATAATCATGGATGTCAAGTGATAAAAGTGAAAAATTAATGGATTATTATGTTGAGAGAAGAAAAGGTCTGCTTAGGAGCTACATGTAACTTAGTCTTCAGGTTTGGTCACAAGGCTAATGAAGCAAGTTCGTGTTTCAAAACACTCCTCAGAGACTCCAACTGCTGGCCAAGATTAGATAGCAGAGACGAGATTTACCTTCCCACTTAAAATAACTCCAAAAATTGACAAGAATGTGGAATTAAATTTTTTAAGACATGGGACATAAGGCAACAAAGGGCACTGGTCACTGAAAGAAGACATTGAGATGAAACGTATGATCGCTCCAACTCACTGCCTGAAAGAGTTTCCAGGCCCCAGCACTGATATGGGAAATATGGACAGAGCCTAGCAGACTCCCTGAGATAACCAGACAGAGCTAGACATGTGGGGAGACTGAGGCAACTGGAGTTTGAAGGACAGAGCATTGGAAAGGAGAGTTATGCAGAGAGACATAATTCCAGATATCTGCAAATGGTCCCCCCCTAGTACTCAGCTGAGTACTGATCAGTGTATGTGTGTGAAGAAACTGCCTGGGTTGCCAGGGGAAGATCACCTGAAAGGATTAAAGGTAACTGTGTCTGGAACTTACACATGGTGGGATTGGTGCCTATTTTTACCAGCCAGACAGAAAAACCTTACGATTCTCAGGGCACTGGGTAACGTATACACAGAAGGGACTTTCATCAACAGTGTGGAATAGTTAGCCCTAGACTAAATACTTCTCCATCCCTGAAAATAAGCCTTAAAAGCAAGACCAAAAAATACCAAATGTTTTCAAGTAACTTAACTATGCCAATAAACAAAACTCAAGAATATTAATAGGAACAAAAAGATATCCAGCACCCAACAAGGAAAAAGTCACAATATTTTCTTTCCCGTGAAAAAAAATTACCAGACAGGAAAAGAACTAGGAAAATACAACCAAAAATGAAGAAAAAGAACAATCCATCAAAACCAAGCCAAAACTGACATATACGATATAATTAGCTGACAAGGCATTTAAAAGTTATTATAACTGTATTCCATATGTTCAAAATGTTAAGTAGAGAAGTGAAGATCTGAAAAGATTCAAACTGAATGTCTATAGATGTGTATTGCAAAGTCTGAGATGAAAAATGCACTGGATGAAATTAATGGCAAATTAGACATCACAGAACAAAAGGTTTAGTGAGCTTGAAAACAACTAAATAGAAACTATCCAGAATCAAACACAGAGAGAAGTGAATTTTTAAAAATGAACACAGCATCAGTGAGCTGTGGGAAAGTTTCAAGTGGAATCCCTCAGTGGAGAAGCTAGAGGAAAAAAAATTTGAAGAAATAGTAGACAAAATTTTTTCAAACCTGAGAAAAACTACAGACCACTGAGGTGATTAATTTTAGGTGTCAAATTGAGTGGGATAAGGATTATCCAGACAGCTGGTAGAACACTATTTCTTGGTGTATCTGTGAGGGTGTTTCCAAAAGAGGTTAACATTTGAATCAGTAGAGTAAGTAAAGATCATCCTCACCAATGAGGCTGGGCAGCATCCTATCTGTTAAGGGCCTGAATAGAACAAAAAGCAAGGAAGGATGAATTTGCTGTCCATCTTCTCCTGCCCTCGGAGAGCAGTGCTCCTGTTTGTCAGGCCTTCAGACCCAGACTGGGACTTACACCATTGTCTCCCCAGTTCTCGAGCCTTTGGACTTGGACTGGGACTTACACCACTGGCTCCTTGGGTTCTCAGGCTTTGGGATTTGAACTGGAAGTATATCACTGGCTTTCCCAGGCCTCCAGCTTGCAGATGGTAAATTGTAGAACTTCTCAGCCCCAGTAATCACCTGAGTCAGTCTCTCATAATACTTCTCTTTCTATAAATCTATATAGACCCTTTTGGTTCTTTTTCCCTGGAGAACCCTGATTAATATAGATGGTGGTACTGAGAATAGTTCAAGAAAAACAGAATTTTAAGGATGAGTTTTCTAAGTTAGTTCTAGGATTTCTGTAATTGGCTCTCTAATCTGCTTAGATTTAAAGATGCTAATGACTCTATTTCCAGTAGTAAAGAGAGCACTGATAGTCCATAGTGTGAACTGTTTATAAAAACATGCAAAATATCTGCAATTGGAAACTCTAATCAACCACTTATAAGAAGCAAGTAACTAGGTGACCCTGTATATATTTTGGAACATTTTTTTAAAACTAATGAATACAGTGATGTTGGTTGGTTGCTCCTAAAGTTGCTGGACAAAATGGTGAGTGAAAAGGATGAGCTCAGGGATTTGAATTCCTAGGTTGATCTCTATATAAATGACCTAAGACCTTCTATACGTGCCATGAGGGAGTCCCTTATCTCCTATAGAAAAAGTACTGAAATTGCTGAAAATCAAATGCAGAACCTGATCCTGTGATAGGCTGAATTGCAATGCAAGTTAAACTCCTATCCTTGCACGGTGACTACTATTAAAGTGGGGGCATTGGTTTGGAAGGAATTGGATCTATAGTTGTGATGGGGATGTGTGGGAAGAACCTGATGAAGCTGAAGACATTGAGCTCCTAAATGCTGATGAGTCTTTAGCAGTAAAATTGGCCTCACCACTCCCAGCAGAGGCCTTCTCAAACTCAGTGGCAGCACACACTCCCACCCAGTGGCAGGGTCTTTCCACTTCAGTGGTATTGGCCCCTCTTCCACCAGTGCATCAGTCTTTACACCTCAATGTGAAGGGAATTAACCCTTCATTGCCTGAGGAAATGGTAATGGCTTCCCCCAGGGCAGTTGTCATGGAAGAATGCAAGACAACATTGATTCTCCTCAGGACCCAACCCCACCACCCCACCTTTGCTTCTAGACCTATAACTAGACTCAAGCAGGTCCCTAAAAGTGAGGTACAAGTAAGACCCATGAAGAGGTTTGCCACACTACAAAAGAACTACTTGAGTTTTCCAATTCATATGAGCAGAAATCTGGGGAACATGTGTGGGAATGGATATTGGGGGGGTAGGATAATGGTGAAAGTAACATAAAGTTTGTCAACCTGAAAGAACAAACAGAGAGAGGCTCTCTAAAAGAAAATGATATTTATTCAGGAATAGAGCATTGCAATGTGAATACATGAGCCATAATAAACTATGTGTGTATTCAGGGAGGTAAAGGAAGACAAAGGTTTTTAAAGGAAAAATGAGAAGGATTACATAATTGTTTTGATATGATTATACTTGGTTACCAGGATCAATAACAAGGGGTAACATCAGTCCAAGGTTGGACAGGCAGTGGCTGGACAGATGTTCTCATAGAAGTATTTTTTGTGTAATGTCATGGTAGCCTTTGTGCAAGGTCGCACTTTTCGCAGAGCCTTTTTGATAGTTTTTTGTTATTGGGCATTTGTACATGAGAACCCTTCTCTTCATGGGCTTCTCCACTCTATTTGTCAGAGTTGTTTTTGTTTCACTTTGTTTTGTTTTATTTTGTTTTGTAACATAAGTGAATCCATTCTGAATATGACAACTTTCATAAGTTAGATCAGGCCAAATTTATTGATATGGTCCCACTAAGCAAAGATTCTATATTTAATGTTGCACTTCTGAGGGCTAGAAATGGCGCTAACATTTTGGTTGTTTGGCTGAAATATGGATCAGAAGATGGCCCACAGTGAGCAAATTAGAAATGCTGGACATGCCTTGGTTTAACATAGAGGAAGGGATTCAAGGCTTAGGCAGATTGGAATGTTACAGCAGAACTATCATTTAAGATATACTCAGCCATACTCAGAGGATTCAGAAGACATGACTTTCACCACTGCTGTGAGAAATAAATTTATGAGAGGAGCCCAACATCTTCGAAGATCTCTGTGATTACTCTTCTCTGTAGGACAGAACCTACAGTGGGAACAGGAATCACTAAATCTGGAAACCTAAATGCATAGAGTAATTATATCCTGGGGTGGCAGGAGCCAAATGGCAGGACTTAACCACCAAGTCAAGGTGAGTGTTGTTACCATAATGGACAGCAGAGTTGAAGCAGCAATCAGAATAGTCTGATTCACACAGACTGTGACATTGTCTAGTTGATCATCGTGTTCCCAGAAGTGAAGCAGATAGGAAGTCTACTAAATTCTTGTTTGATCTGTATTAGCAGAAACGTTCTAGGCTAAGTGAATAGAAGTCTAATTCAAATCATAAAAACTGAGTGTCAGGGCCCCTCAATCAATTCCCAGACTTAAGCCAGTTTACAGACCTAGAACCCCTTGAAGGTAGAGGAGGCCAGGCCCCCTTGAAGAAAGACCTTAGAACACTACAAAAAATTTATTCTGTTAATCTTTCTCCAAGCCTTCCCCAAAAGAACATAGGACCCTTTACCTGGGTGACTGTGCATTTGGGGAAAAGAAATAATCAGACCTTTTGGGGACTACTGGACACTGGCTCTGAACTGACACTAATTCCGGGAAACTCAAAACATTACTATGGCCCACCAGTCAGAGTAGAGGCTTGTGAAGGGTCAGGTGGTCAATAGAGTTCTAGCTCAGGTCCATCTCACAGTAGGTTCAGTGGATCCTTGAACCCATCCTGTGGTTATTTCCCCAGTTCCAGAATGCATAATTGAAATAGGCAGAGCCACTGGAAGAATCCCCACGTTGATTTCTTGACCTGTAGAGTGAGTGCTATTATGATGAGAAAAGCCAAGTGGAAGCCATTAGAACTGCATCAAACCTAAAGTATAATAATAAAAAATAAAAAAAAAAAGAACTGCATCTACATAGAAAGTATATTATACTATACTACATTCCTAGAGGGATTTCAGAGGTTAATGCCACTACAAGGACTTGAAAATTGCAGGGGTGTTGTTTCCCACCACATCCCCATTCAACTTTCCTATTTGGCTTGTACAGAAGACAGATGCTTGAGAATGACAGTGGATTATTGTAAGCTTAACCAGGTGGTGAGACTAATTGTAGCTGCCGTACCAGATGTTTAATTGCTTGAGCAAATTAACACATCCCCTGGTACCTGATATGTAGCTACTGGTCTTGCAAATGCCCTTTCTCCATTCTTGTCCATAAAGCCTTCCAGAAGCAGTTTGCTTTCAGCTGACAAGCCCAGCAATACACCTTCACTGTCCTGCCTCAAGGGCATATCAGTTCTTCAGCCACATGTCATAATTTACTTCACAGGGATATTGATCACTTTCTCTTCCACAAGATATCACACTGGTTCATTACACTGATGACATTATGCTGATTGGACCTAGTGAGCAATAAATAGCAACTATTCTAGACTTATTGGTAAGACATTTGTGTGTCATAAGGTGGGAAATAAATCCAACTAAAATTTATGGGTCTTCTCTCTCGGTCACATTTCTATAGGAGCCCAGAGGCGTCGGGCATGTCAAGATATCCTTTCTAAGGTAAAAGATAAATTGTTGGGAGGAGCCAAGATGGCCGAATAGGAACAGCTCCGGTCTACAGCTCCCAGCGCGAGCGACGCAGAAGACGGGTGATTTCTGCATTTCCATCTGAGGTACCGTGTTCATCTCACTAGGGAGTGCCAGACAGTGGGCGCAGGACAGTGGGTGAGCGCACCGTGCGCCAGCCGAAGCAGGGGCGAGGCATTGCCTCACTCGGGAAGCGCAAGGGGTCAGGGAGTTCCCCTTCCAGGGGTGACAGACGGCACCTGGAAAATCGGGCCACTCCCACCCGAATACTGTGCTTTTCCGACGGGCTTAGGAAACGGTGCCCCAGGAGAGTATAGCCCGCACCTGGCTCAGAGGGTCCTACGCCCACGGAGTCTCGCTGATTGCTAGCACAGCAGTCTGAGATCAAACAGCAAGTCGGCAGCGAGGCTGGGGGAGGGGCGCCCGCCATTGCCCAGGCTCGCTTAGGTAAACAAAGCAGCCTGGAAGCTTGAACTGGGTGGAGCCCACCACAGCTCAAGGAGGCCTGCTTGCCTCTGTAGGCTCCACCTCTGGGGGCAGGACACAGACAAACAAAAAGACAGCAGTAACCTCTGCAGACTTAAATGTCCCTGTCTGACAGCTGTGAGGAGAGCAGTGGTTCTCCCAGCACGCAGCTGGAGATCTGAGAACGGGCTGACTGCCTCCTCAAGTGGGTCCCTGACCCCTGACCCCCGAGCAGCCTAACTGGGAGGCACCCCCCAGCAGGGGCAGACTGACACCTCACACGGCCGGACAGGTACTCCAACAGACCTGCAGCTGAGGGTTCTGTCTGTTAGAAGGAAAACTAACAGAAAGGACATCCACACCAAAAACCCATCTGTACATCACCATCATCAAAGACCAAAAGTAGATAAAACCACAAAGATGGGGAAAAAACAGAGCAGAAAAACTGGAAACTCTAAAAACCAGAGTACCTCTCCTCCTCCAAAGGAACGCAGTTCCTCACCAGCAACGGAACAAAGCTGGATGGAGAATGACTTTGACGAGCTGAGAGAAGAAGGCTTCAGACGATCAAATTACTCCGAGCTACGGGAGGATATTCAAACCAAAGGCAAAGAAGTTGAAAACTTTGAAAAAAATTTAGAAGAATGTATAACTAGAATAACCAATACAGAGAAGTGCTTAAAGGAGCTGATGGAGCTGAAAACCAAGGCTCGAGAACTACGTGAAGAATGCAGAAGCCTCAGGAGCCGATGCGATCAAATGGAAGAAAGGGTATCAGCCCTGGAAGATGAAATGAATGAAATGAAGCGAGAAGGGAAGTTTAGAGAAAAAAGAATAAAAAGAAACGAGCAAAGCCTCCAAGAAATGTGGGACTATGTGAAAAGACCAAATCTACGTCTGATTGGTGTACCTGAAAGTGACGGGGAGAATGGAACCAAGTTGGAAAACACTCTGCAGGATATTATCCAGGAGAACTTCCCCAATCTAGCAAGGCAGGCCAACATTCAGATTCAGGAAATACAGAGAACGCCACAAAGATACTCCTCGAGAAGAGCAACTCCAAGACACATAATTGTCAGATTCACCAAAGTTGAAATGAAGGAAAAAATGTTAAGGGCAGCCAGAGAGAAAGGTCGGGTTACCATCAAAGGGAAGCCCATCAGACTAACAGCGGATCTCTCGGCAGAAACCCTACAAGCCAGAAGAGAGTGGGGGCCAATATTCAACATTCTTAAAGAAAAGAATTTTCAACCCAGAATTTCATATCCTGCCAAACTAAGCTTCATAAGTGAAGGAGAAATAAAATACTTTACAGACAAGCAAATGCTGAGAGATTTTGTCACCACCAGGCCTGCCCTAAAAGAGCTCCTGAAGGAAGCGCTAAACATGGAAAGGCACAACCGGTACCAGCCACTGCAAAATCATACCGAAATGTAAAGAACATCGAGACTAGGAAGAGACTGCATCAACTAACGAGAAAAATATCCAGCTAACATCATAATGACAGGATCAAATTCACACATAACAATATTAACTTTAAATGTAAATGGACTAAATGCTCCAATTAAAAGACACAGACTGGCAAACTGGATAAAGACTCAAGACCCATCAGTGTGCTGTATTCAGGAAACCCATCTCACGTGCAGAGACACACATAGGCTCAAAATAAAAGGATGGAGGAAGATCTACCAAGCAAATGGAAAACAAAAAAAGGCAGGGGTTGCAATCCTAGTCTCTGATAAAACAGACTTTAAACCAACAAAGATCAAAAGAGACAAAGAAGGCCATTACATAATGGTAAAGGGATTAATTCAACAAGAAGAGCTAACTATCCTAAATATATATGCACCCAATACAGGAGCACCCAGATTCATAAAGCAAGTCCTGAGTGACCTACAAAGAGACTTAGACTCCCACACATTAATAATGGGAGACTTTAACACCCCACTATCAACATTAGACAGATCAACGAGACAGAAAGTCAACAAGGATACCCAGGAATTGAACTCAGCTCTGCACCAAGCAGACCTAATAGACATCTACAGAACTCTCCACCCCAAATCAACAGAATATACATTTTTTTCAGCACCACACCACACCTATTCCAAAATTGACCATATCCTTGGAAGTAAAGCTCTCCTCAATAAATGTAAAAGAACAGAAATTGTAACAAACTGTCTCTCAGATCACAGTGCAATCAAGCTAGAACTCAGGATTAAGAATCTCACTCAAAACCGCTCAACTATGTGGAAACTGAACAACCTGCTCCTGAATGACTACTGGGTACATAACGAAATGAAGGCAGAAATAAAGATGTTCTTTGAAACCAACGAGAACCAAGACACAACATACCAGAATCTCTGGGATGCATTCAAAGCAGTGTGTAGAGGGAAATTTATAGCACTAAATGCCCACAAGAGAAAGCAGGAAAGATCCAAAATTGACACCCTAACATCACAATTAAAAGAACTAGAAAAGCAAGAGCAAACACATTCAAAAGCTAGCAGAAGGCAAGAAATAACTAAAATCAGAGCAGAATTGAAGGAAATAGAGACACAAAATACCCTTCAAAAAATAAATGAATCCAGGAGCTGGTTTTTTGAAAGGATCAACAAAATTGATAGACTGCTAGCAAGATTAATAAAGAAAAAAAGAGAGAAGAATCAAATAGATGCAATAAATAATGATAAAGGGGATATCACCACCGATCCCACAGAAATACAAACTACCATCAGAGAATATTACAAACACCTCTATGCAAATAAACTAGAAAATCTAGAAGAAATGGATAAATTCCTCAACACATACACCCTCCCAAGACTAAACCAGGAAGAAGTTGAATCTCTGAATAGACCAATAACAGGAGCTGAAATTGTGGCAATAATCAATAGCTTACCAACCAAAAAAAGTCCAGGTCCAGATGGATTCACAGCCGAATTCTACCAGAGGTACAAGGAGGAGCTGGTACCATTCCTTCTGAAACTATTCCAATCAATAGAAAAAGAGGGAATCCTCCCTAACTCATTTTATGAGGCCAGCATCATCCTGATACCAAAGCCTGGCAGAGACACAACAAAAAAAGAGAATTTTAGACCAATATCCTTGATGAACATTGATGCAAAAATCCTCAATAAAATACTGGCAAATCGAATCCAACAGCACATCAAAAAGCTTATCCACCATGATCAAGTGGGCTTCATCCCTGGGATGCAAGGCTGGTTCAATATACGCAAATCAATAAATGTAATCCAGCATATAAACAGAACCAAAGACAAAAACCACATGATTATCTCAATAGATGCAGAAAAGGCCTTTGACAAAATTCAACAACCCTTCATGCTAAAAACTCTCAATAAATTAGGAATTGATGGGACGTATCTCAAAATAATAAGAGCTATTTATGACAAACCCACAGCCAATATCATACTGAATGGGCAAAAACTGGAAGCATTCCCTTTGAAAACTGGCACAAGACAGGGATGCCCTCTCTCACCACTTCTATTCAACATAGTGTTGGAAGTTCTGGCCAGGGCAATTAGGCAGGAGAAGGAAATCAAGGGTATTCAAATAGGAAAAGAGGAAGTCAAATTGTCCCTGTTTGCAGATGACATGATTGTATATCTAGAAAACCCCATTGTCTCAGCCCAAAATCTCCTTAATCTGATAAGCAACTTCAGCAAAGTCTCAGGATACAAAATCAATGTGCAAAAATCACAAGCATTCTTATACATCAATAACAGACAAACAGAGAGCCAAATCATGAGTGAACTCCCATTCACAATTGCTTCAAAGAGAATAAAATACCTAGGAATCCAACTTACAAGGGATGTGAAAGACCTCTTCAAGGAGAACTACAAACCACTGCTCAAGGAAATAAAAGAGGATACAAACAAATGGAAGAACATTCCATGCTCATGGGTAGGAAGAATCAATATCATGAAAATGGCCATCCTTCCCAAGGTAATTTACAGATTCAATGCCATCCCCATCAAACTACCAATGACTTTCTTCACAGAATTGGAAAAAACTACTTTAAAGTTCATATGGAACCAAAAAAGAGCCCGCATCGCCAAGTCAATCCTAAGCCAAAAGAACAAAGCTGGAGGCATCACACTACCTGACTTCAAACTATACTACAAGGCTACAGTAACCAAAACAGCATGGTACTGGTACCAAAACAGAGATATAGATCAATGGAACAGAACAGAGCCGTCAGAAATAATGCCACATATCTACAAGTATCTGATCTTTGACAAACCTGACAAAAACAAGAAATGGGGAAAGGATTCCCTATTTAATAAATGGTGCTGGGAAAACTGGCTAGCCATATGTAGAAAGCTGAAACTGGATCCCTTCCTTACACCTTATACAAAAATCAATTCAAGATGGATTAAAGACTTAAATGTTAGACCTAAAACCATAAAAACCCTAGAAGAAAACCTAGGCATTACCATTCAGGACATAGGCATGGGCAAGGACTTCATGTCTAAAACACCAAAAGCAATGGCAACAAAAGCCAAAATTGACAAATGGGATCTAATTAAACTCAAGAGCTTCTGCACAGCAAAAGAAACTACCATCAGAGTGAACAGGCAACCTACAAAATGGGAGAAAATTTTCGCAACCTACTCATCTGACAAAGGGCTAATATCCAGAATCTACAATGAACTCCAACAAATTTACAAGAAAAAAACAAACAACCCCATCAAAAAGTGGGCAAAGGACATGAACAGACACTTCTCAAAAGAAGACATTGATGCAGCCAAAAAACACATGAAAAAATGCTCACCATCACTGGCCATCAGAGAAATGCAAATCAAAACCACAATGAGATACCATCTCACACCAGTTAGAATGGCAATCATTAAAAAGTCAGGAAACAACAGGTGCTGGAGAGGATGTGGAGAAATAGGAACACTTTTACACTGTTGGTGGGACTGTAAACTAGTTCAACCCTTGTGGAAGTCAGTGTGGCGATTCCTCAGGGATCTAGAACTAGAAATTCCATTCGACCCAGCCATCCCATTACTGGGTATATACCCAAAGGACTATAAATCATGCTGCTATAAAGACACATGCACACGTATGTTTATTGCGGCATTATTCACAATAGCAAAGACTTGGAACCAACCCAAATGTCCAACAATGATAGACTGGATTAAGAAAATGTGGCACATATACACCATGGAATACTATGCAGCCATAAAAAATGATGAGTTCACGTCCTTTGTAGGGACATGGATGAAATTGGAAATCATCATTCTCAGTAAACTATCGCAAGAACAAAAAACCAAACACCGCATAGTCTCACTCATAGGTGGGAATTGAACAATGAGAACACATGGACACAGGAAGGGGAACATCACACTCTGGGGACTGTTGTGGGGTGGGGGGAGGGGGGAGGGATAGCATTGGGAGATATACCTAATGCTAGATGACGAGTTGGTGGGTGCAGCGCACCAGCATGGCACATGTATACATATGTAACTTACCTGCACATTGTGCACATGTACCATAAAACCTAAAGTATAATAATAATAATAATAATAATAATAATAATAAAAAAAAAAAAAAGATAAATTGTTGCATGTGGTCCCTCCTACAACCAAGAAAGAGGATAAACACCTAGTAGGTATCTTTGGATTTTGGAGGCAACATATCCCTCACTTGGGTGTGTTACTCTGGCCCATTTAACCAAATTACCCAAAGAACTGCTAGTTTTGAGCAGAGCCCAGAACAAGAAAAGACTCTATAATAGGTCTAGGCTTCTGTGCAGGCTGCTGTGCTACTTAGGCCATATGATCTGCAGATCCAGTGGTGCTTGCAGAGTCAGTGGCAGATAGGGATGCTATTTGGAGCCTTTGGCAGGGCCCTATAGGTGAATCACAGATCATGCCTTTAGAATTTTAGAGCAAGACCCTACCATCAACCATAGATAACAACTCTCCTTTTAAGAAACAGCCCTTGGTCTGCTACTGGGCCTGAGTAGAGACTGAACACTTGACATGAGCCATCAAGTTAACATGTGACCTGAGCTGCCCTTCATGAATTGAGTATTATCTGACCTACCAAGCCATAAAAATAGGCATGCATAGGAACACTCAGTCATCAAATGGAAATGGCACCTAAGTGATCAGCCTCAAGCAAGCCCTAATGGCACAAAAATGTTGCATGAAAAAGTGGCCTGAATGTTTATGGTCCCCACTCCTGTCTCTCTCTCTCCCACTTGCACTTATGGCCTCATAAGGAGTTCCCTACAATCAGTTAACAGAGAAAGAGAAGACTCAGTCCTATCTTACAGATTGTTCTGCACGATATGCTGGCACCACTCAAAAGTGGACAGCCACAGCACTACAGCCACTTTCTGAGATACCCCTGAAGAATTGTAGTGAAGGGAAATCCTCCCAGTGGGCAGAAATCTGGGCAGTACACCTGGTTGTGCACTTTGCTTGAAATGACAGTGAATTACTATAAGCTTGATCTTACAATAAATGGACTAATATGCAATTGTATACCAATTAATGGGCTGTAGCCAGTGATTTGGCTGGATGGTCAGAGACTTAGAAAAAATGTGATTGGAAAACTGGTCACAAAGATTTGAGGGAAGAGGTATGTGGATATACCTTTCTGAATGCGTAAAAAATATAAAGATATTTGTGACCCATGTGAATGCTCACCCAAGTGTGACCTCAGCAGAGGAGAATTTTCATAATCAAGTGGATAGAATGGCCCATTCTGTGGATAGCAATCAGCTTCTTTTCCCATCCACCCTTGTCCTCACCCAATGAGCTCATAAACAAAGTGGCCGTGATGGGAGGGATGGAGGTTATGTGTAGAGATAGCAAAATGGACTTCAGAATAGAAATGAGGACTAAAATTACCATGAGTCTTTTCTCCTTATTTTGTTATGAATATGTGTGTGTGCATAAAATACCTTTGTTGTATTCCATTATTCCCTTACCACGTAAGAACATGAGATGTATTGACTATATGGAATAATATTTAAGTATGGTTAATTTTATATCATAGTATTTAAGTTATGAGATACCAGGGAAAGAGTAACCATCACTCAAAGACTACCTCCTCTTCTGGGGAAGATTTAGGGCATTTTCAACTGTACACAGGGCAGTTGTATCATATTTGGTGTAACTATGAACTTGTTTGTTATTGCATGCATTTGGAGATTAAGTATGATTTTAAAAATGTGTATGGGTGCCAAGTTAACAATGGGTAGGCTTATATGTGTCAACTTGACTACACATGAGGCGCCCAGATATTTGGTTAAACATAATTTTGTGGGCGTCTTTTAGAGTGTTTTAGATGAGACTGACATTCGAATTAGTAAACTAAGTAAAGAAAATTTCCCTTCCTAATTTGGATGGGCCTCATTCAATCAGTTGAAGGCCTGGCTAAAAAAAAAGGGACCATCCTCTCCTCCTGCAAGTAAAGGGGAGCTCCTCCTGCCTGGCTGCCCTGAATTGGAACTTTGGTATTTTCCTGCCTTCAGACACAAACAGAAACATCAGCTCTTGCTAGGTCTCAAGTTTGCCAGCATTTGGACTGGAACTATAACATCAGTTCTCCCGGGTTTCCAGCTTACTGATTGCAAATCTTGGAAATTGTCAGCCTCCATAGTCTTGTGAGCCAACTTCTTATAATAAATCTCCAAGTTATCTGGGGAACCCTGATTAATACAACTACTCAAGGAAAAAAAAGGAATGAACTATTGATAAACTTTATGACATGAAGGAATCTCAAAATAATTATTCTGAGTGAAAAAATCCGGACCCCCCCCAAAAAAGAGTACACACTCTATAATTCCATTTCTATAAAATTCTAGAAAATGC
Organism: Pongo pygmaeus; assembly: GCF_028885625.2. NCBI lineage: Eukaryota > Metazoa > Chordata > Mammalia > Primates > Hominidae > Pongo > Pongo pygmaeus. The sequence goes on along the minus strand of NC_072383.2, from coordinate 55,986,974 downwards.
AAACTAATCTATAGTGACAGAATGCAGATCAGCAGCTCCCTGGAAGGGAAGAAAGAAACAGTTTGGAAGAATTACAAAGGAGCATGGGCACTTCTAGGGGTAGGAACATGGTCACTATCTTAATTTTAGTGATGGCTTCCTTGGTATATACATATGTCAAGACTTACCAAACTGTACACTTTAAAATAATGCAGTTTATTATATATATGCAGTTTATTTAATATATGCAGTTTATTATATATCAATTATATCTAAATAGTTTTTATCAATTAATTATAAACTCCCCATGATGTTACCCTCTGCTTCCTGAATCATACAATTGAGACTCCCTATTTCTAATAAACATGTTTAGCATAAACACAACTTAGAAATATTATGGTTTTTTGGCCGGCCACAGTGGCTCATCCCTGTAATCCCAGCACTTTGGGAGGCCGAGGAGGGCAGATCACCTGAGGTCAGGCATTCGAAACCAGCCTGGCCAACATAGTGAGACCCCATCTCTACTTAAAAAATACAAAAATTAGCTTAGTGTGGTGGCAGGCCCCTGTAATCCCAGCTACTCCGGAGGCTGAGGCAGGAGAATCGCTTGAACCCAGGAGGTGGAGGTTTCAGTGAGCCGAGGTCGTGCCACTGCACTCCACCCTGGGCAGCAGAGCAAGAGGAAAGAAGGAAGGAAGGGAGGGAGGGAGGGAGGGAGGGAGGGAGAGAGAGAGAAAAGAAAGAAAGAAAGAAAAAGAAAGAAAGAAAGAAAGGAGAGAGAGAGAAAGGAAGGAAGGAAGGAAGGAAAAGAAAGAGCAAGAAAGAGAGAGAGGGAGGGAGGGAGGAAGGAAGAAAGGAAAGGAAGGGAGGGAGGGAGGGAGAGAGGAAGGAAGGAAAGAAAAGAAAGAGTGAGAAAGAGAGAAAGAGAGAGGGAGGGAGGGAGGAAGGAAGAAAGGAAAGGGAGGGAGAAAGGAAGGAAGGAAGGAAAAGAAAAGAAAGAGAGGGAGAAAGAAAGAAGGAGAAAGAAAAGAAAAGAAAGGAAGGAAGGAAGGAGAAATAAAGAAAGAAAGAAATGTTATGTGTTTTTTGTTTACTGCTATCATCTTAAATACACCAATACTGAGATCTATTTATACGATGCATCGAGAGAGAACCTGTGACCACCTAACCAATTTCTAATGAGCTCCTTTCATTGAGAAAGCAAATTAATTGAATTCTACTGAAGACTTGCTGAGCTCACAGCTTAACAATCTATTTCTCTCTGGCGGAGAACTGGAATGGTGCCCATGTGGTCTAATATCCTACCACGCCTTTCTCTTCCAGAAGATTTATTTAAAATCTCACAGCTTCTCAGGCAAGAGAATGTTAATTCACCAACCAGGAAATACTCCACACTGCAGCAGGACCAGAGACCATCTGAGACCAGAGATAACATCACTGTCTGTGTCTGAGTCACACTCACCAGTCCTAGCAACCCATATCTATTTTGTACACAAAAGGCAGATGGCCATATGGCAGAGAAAGTCTGTAAATTATCGTCTTTGAGACTAAAAAGATGAATGATGACAAAACTGCTGACATTTCACTCGCCTAAAATGATCATTTCCAGTGAGTAAGAAATGAATACCTTGCAGTACATATATATGTTTACGCAGTTTAATGTTTTCTATCCTTTCAAAGCATTCAAGATTAAAGTTTTTTCATTTACACATTTTCCTGGAGTTTGACTACTTAGCACTTTTTGTGAAAACAATTGAGGTGATGCTTTTAAGTTTAAATATTTACAAAATTAAGTGCTTTCTTAGTTTCTTGCTGGCAATTTTCAATTTACCAATGAGTTCTCAAACTCCAAAAGGTTTTTTTGGTCATTCAGCAGTTTGTAATTGGGAATGTATTTGCCCAATGCTCTAGAGCTAGAGAAGCAAGAGAAAACAATGCTCTTATTTATTGACTCATTCAGCAAATATGACTATATTTATTTATATTTTATATATTTATATAAAATTGAAGCCCTTGGGGATTCACAGGGTACAGGAATTCCTTCTGTCCATGAAGAGTTATTATTCCAGTAGGGAAGACAGGGATATGCAAAAATTATAGCAATAATAACTATAGATATATAGGTAATACAAATTTGGTATATGGTAAGTACTGTGAATATCATTTAGATGGACATTTCTTAAAATTTGGTCCATGAGCCACTAACACCCCAAATCCCCTAGAACTTGTTTAAAATGCAGATCCTTGGGCCCCCCCCATAGATGTCCAGAATACAGATTTCTGGGGGTTATTTGTATGAGCACCTACATCTAAGAAAAATTATGTAAGTGGTATATGCAATGTACCATAGAATTAAGCTGTTATGGTGAGAGAAGTGTTTAGAAATTCAGTATTAACAAATAAGATTTTGTTAGGTAGAAATTGAAAGTCAAAGTATTCCATATAGTGATTCTGTTTTAGAATGATGAGATAAGGACCTCCAAAAACCTGCTCTTTTCATAAAAGTAATGAGAATACTGGAAAAATGATCAAAATCAACTTTCTAAGAACTCTAGAAATTAGTCAAAGGCTTGTAACAATCCAAAAAGTGTTTATTCAAGAAAAGTGGTTGAATCTTGTTAAGAACAAGGAGGTTTGTCATTTCTTTAACGTACCCACATCTCATTCCCCCCAACCCCTGCTCTTCAGTAGCCTTGAAAACCAGCAGCCTCACAATCACAATAGTGATGAAAACCAGCCACCTAGCACCTACTGGAAGGAACAGAATATTTTAGGACTTTTGGACAGACTTTTGGACAGTCACATCCCACTATTTGACCTGTCTAGAAGTTCCCTGGAAACCCCCACTTCCAAGGCTCATCTTTATTTGACCTGACTCAGAGATCATCAAGTGAAAAAAGCCTTTCCCCTTGCAACATCAATCAAAAATAATCAGTAGCAATTGTTTAGCATTATAGCTGCCATAGGTGACAATAACAAGACAAATAAAAGGCTGAAAAAAACTTAAAAGGAAAATCTAGGAAATCTGATGTCCCTTTAAAGTGGGAGACTTCAACACCCCAGTGGCAGTATTAGAAAGATCACTGAGGCAGAAAATTAACAAAGGTATTTAGGACCTGAACTCAACATTGGACTAAATGGATCTGATATACCTCTACAGAACTCTCCATCCAAAAACAATAGACTATACATTCTTCTTATCGCCACATGGCACACACTCTAAAATCAACCACACAATCAGACATAAAATAATCCTCAGCCAATGCAGAAGAACTGAAATCATACCAAACACATTCTTGGACCAACAGTGCAATGAAAATAGAAATCAAGACTTAAAAAATCACCAAAACCATGTAATTACATGGACATTAAACAACCTGCTCCTGAATGACTTTTGGGTAAATTATGAAATTAAGGCAGAAATCAAGAAGTTCTTTGAAACTAATGAGAACAAAGATACAACATACCGGAATCTCTGGGACACAGCTGAGGCAGTGTTAAGAGGAAACTTTATAGCACTAAATGCCCACGTTAAAAAGTTAGAAAGATCTCAAATTAACAACAACCTAACATCACAACTAAAAGAACTAGAGAAGCAAGAGCAAACCAATCCCAAATCTAGCAGAACACAAGAAATAACCAAAATCAGAGCTGAACTGAAGAAGATCAAGACATGAAAAACCATTCAAAAGATCAACAAATCCAGGAGTTGGTATTTTGCAAAAAATAATGGAATAGATAGGTCACTAGTTAGACTAATAAGAAAAGAGAGAGGATCCAAATAAACAATCAGAAATGACAAAACCTGGCAGACACACACACACAAAGAAAAACACTCAGGGCAATATCGTTGATTAACATCAATGCAAAAATCCTCAACAAAATACTTGCAAACTGAATCTAGCAGCACATCGAAAAGCTAATCCACCATGATCAAGTAGATTTCATCCCCAGGATGCAAGGTTGTTTCAACATACAGAAATCAATAAATGTGATTCATCACATAAATAGAACTAAAGACAAAAACCACATGATTATCTCAATAGATGCAGAAAAGGCTTTCAATAAAATTCAACATCCCTTCATGTTAAAAACTCTCAATAAACTAGATATTGAATGAACATACCTCAAAATAATAACAGCCATCTAAGATAAACCCACAGTCAACATCACACTGAATGGGCATAAGCTGCAAGCATTCCCCTTGAAAACCGGCACAAGACAAGGATGCTCTCTCTCACCACAAATATTCAACATAGTATTGGAAGTCCTGGCCAAAGCAATCAGGCAAGAGAAAGAAATAAAGAGCATCCAAATAGGAAGAGAGGAACTCAAACTACCCCTGTTTGCTGATGACATGATTCTATAGCTAGAAAAACCCCATAGTCTCAGCTCAAAAGCTCCTTCAGCTGATAAACAACTTCAGTAAAGTTTCAGGATATGAAATCAATGTACAAAAATCACTAGCATTCCTATACACCAATAACAGGCAAGCGAAGAGCCAATCAGGAATGCAATCCCATTCACAATTGCCACAAAAAGAATAAAATACCTAGGAATGCAGATAACTAGGGAGGTGAAAGAGCTCTACGATGAGAACTACAAGACACTACTCAAAGAAATCAGAGATGACACAAACAAACAGAAAAATCTTTTCATGCTCATGGATCAGAAGAATCAACATCATTAAAATGGCCATATTGAACACTTACACACTGTTGATGGGAGTGTAAATCAGTTTGACCATTGTGGAAAGCAAAGCAGAAATTCCTCAAAGAGCTAAAAACAAATCTACTATTTGACCCAGGAATCCTATTACTGGGTATATACCCAAAGGAATATAACCATTCTACCTTCAAGGCATATGCAGTGAATGTTCACTGCAGCACTATTTACAATAACAAAGACATAGAATCAACATAAATGCTGATGGATAGCAGACTGCATAAAGAAAATATGATACATATACACCATGGAATACTACGCAGCCATAAAAGAGAAAGAGATTGTGTCTTTTGTAGGAATATGGATGGAACTGGAGGCTATTATCCTTAGCGAACTAATACAGGAGCAGAAAACCAAATACTGCATATTCTCACTTATAAGTGAGAGCTAAATGATAAGAATTTATGGGCCCAAAGAAGGGAACACTGGGGCCTACTTGAGGGCTGAGGGTGGAGGAGAGAGAGGATCCAAAAAAGTAACTATTAGATGCCAGTCTTAGTACGTGAGTGATAAAATAATCTGTACAACAAACACACATGACATGAGTTTACCTATATAGCAAACCTGCACATGTGCCCCTGAACCTAAAACAAAAGTTTTAAAAAAAAAAGTACAAAAACTAAAGTGAAAAATTCTCTAGAGAGGCTTAATAGTAAATTTGAGCTGGCAGAATAAAGAATCTGTGAACCCAAAGACAGGTCAGTTGAAATTTTCTAGTCTGAGGAAGAGAAATGAAAAATAATATAAATATAAAAACTTTCAGAGACCTACAGAATACCACCAAAAATAGCCATATACTCATAATGAGAATCTCAGAAGGATGCAAGAAAAAGAATGAATATTTAAAGAACTAATGACCAAAAATTTTCCCAATTTGATGAAAAATACATTAATCACATTCAAGAAGCTCAATGAACTTCAAGTAGGACAAACTCAAACACATTCATATAAAGACACATCATATTCAAACAAAAGCCAAAGTAATCCATGCAGGACAGGAGACAGGAAAGGGTCTATATTAGATATGCATAGAGTTCTAGAACAAGAAGGAGAAGATACAGATAAAAAGTTGGTTGGGATCAGACTACCACAGTAATCCTGGCTTGAAGTAATAAAGTCCTGAACTAAATAGCAGCACTGAAAATCAAAAAGAAGAAATGAAGTAAAACATTATAAAAGCCAAATAAATAGACCTGAAGACTGATGCCATGGACAGTGAGTATGAGAGACATTCAGAAATGACCCAGGTTGTCACATCTCAGGCATTGCAGGATGGCAGCTCCCTCAGAAGCAGGGAATTCAGGAATTGTTGATTAGAAAAGAAAAAAAGAAAAGAGTCTGAGTTAGGATATCTAAAGCTGAAAGCCCTGAACACACAAGTAGAAACCACCAGCAAAGGTTGGAAATGTGGAACCGAGGAAGATTTGGGAAAAATCTCAGTCCTGGTTTATTCTGGTTGCCCTGGCATCACATCCAGTTTGGCATTTGTCCCAGACAATAGTGTCCCAGTTTGGGCAATAAATTCTATGGCCACCCTATCACTGAGAAAGAAGGTAAAAAGATTAGAGACAAGCCTACAGGACAGAACACCAGGCAATGCCAATGTATGAACAAGAGGAGAAGGAGTAAAGTTCAGTCGTGGGGACAGAAAAGCACACTCAGAGACGTAGGAGAGCATATTCAGAGAAGTGAAGGACAGCCATGACGGGAAAGACATAGCTTCAGGGACGCCATGAGAGAAGAGCCCATCAAGAGGTGGATTATTAAAGATCCACATGCTTTTTTTAATTTTGTGCTTCAAGGAAGTACAAGTTAGAGGATAAGAGGGTTTTTTTAATGTTCAGCCTGTTTGTTTATTGAGGAAAAGGAGCTAGCAAAGATGAAGATCAAAGTAAAAGTCAAGGTAATGAAAAACGCATTGTCTCAGAGCATGTGAGAACAAGAGGAAGGAAAACAGTAAAAACAGGAATTAAAATACCATAGAAATATTAAATAGTTTGAAAAGTGAAGGAAATTTTCTTAAGAATGGATGAAAGCCAAAAATGTTTGAAGCAGTAAGAGGTTAGTAACAAAAGAAGAAGAAAACTAAGGTATCATCGCTCCCTGAGAGCAGAAATGGGCCTTATTTATCGAATGTATTTATGGCTTCCCACTTGGATTCAACTCCCAGTTCTGTTACTTCAAGTAAGTGATTTGATCTCTTTATGCTTCCATTTCCTCATCTGTAAAATGAGGACAATGATGGTATTGTTGCAAAATAAAGTTTACACAAGTAAATGTGCTACAATAAGGCCTTACACATAGTAAGTATTCAATTATTATCTTCATAGTATTGTTTGTAGCTACACTGTCACACATGAGCAATGGAATTCTCTAAATGTTCCACGAATGGATGAACAATGGAGCTCTCTAAATGTTCCATGAATGGATGACGTTAGAATCAAAGTAATATGCTGGGAGCTACAATGTGGAAATGTTGTTGAAGAATCATGATAAAAAAGATGAGACTTCTAGAATTCCACAAAATGCAACATTTAAATGATTAATAATTGAAGTCCAGGTTAGTGGGCAGGCTCCTGAAGCCAAAAAGAAGGTAATGGTGACTGGCACATGACAAGAATAAAGAGAAGATTGGGTAGTCCTGAAGGCAAGATTAGAGCAGGATAAATGATTATTCATCTTCCATATTTCTACATAATGAAATGCTTACTTACCCCCCACAGTATCTGGGAGACAACATTAGGACAGGCCATTACAGAAAAGCATTAGCCAGTTATGTACACACACAAAACCCAGAGAAAGATGCAAAATGTCTTTACTGTCACCCCTAAGTTCATTCAGTTCACCTGAGATAAGCATCTAAATTCTCTCTCTTTCTTTCTGGACTTCCTCCGTTTTCCCTCCTTCTCTCCTCTACCCTATCTCCTTGGCCTCTTTCTACTTCCTTTCCCTCTTTCTGAGTCCCAGCTCCTTGCAGGAGAGGCAATGTTTCTGATGAGCAAGCTTCAAGACTTGTCAATCTTTCTCGAGTTAACATGACCTGCTTTATAGAGCAAGTTTTTGATATTCCATTTTACAAAAGACCCCCTTCATATCTCAGATGAGAGAAGAAGAAATAGAAGATGTGGAGCTCAAAGAAAAGCCTCTTTCACCAGGTAACCATTTTAAGCACAAAGTTTGTCTTAGTCTCTAGAATAGTGTCTAAATGTGGTAGACCTAATAAAAGCTGGATGGATGAATAAATGAATAAATACAAACTTCAAAGAAAAATAGTACTGATTTGAACAACAATGACTGTTGATATTTGTCTTAGTCTGTTTTCTGCTGCTGTAACAGAATACCACAGGCTGGGTAATTAATACACAACAGAAGTTTATTTGGCTCATGGTTCTGGAGGCTGGGGAGCCCAAGATCAAGGGGCTGCATCTGGTGAGGGTCTTCTTGTTACTATCCCATGGCAGAAGGCATCATATGGCAAGAGAGGATGAGAGTGCACGAGACAGAAAGAAAAAGGGAGCTGAACCTCATCCTTTTATCAGATTCCCACTCCAGCAATACTAACCTATTCTCATGACAACAATTCCACCCTCATAACCTAATTACCTCTTTAAGGTCCTACCTCTTGATACCATCACAATGGCAATTAAATTTCAACTTGAGTTTTGGAGGGGACATTCAAACCAGAGCAACATTCATGATCCTCTCTTTGAGCCTTTTATTTGCTAACTCACTCTCTGTGTTAAACTGGTTGCATTAAGAGTCTCAATTTTTTGTATCTCTCTATATCCACACCCTTTGAAACTACCTTCCCACATGACTTTGGACTTCACCATGTGATTTGCTTTGGCCAATGAAAAAGCAGCAAACTTGACAAAGCAGAGTGTGTTAGATTGTCCTTGCATTGCTATAAAGAACTACCTGAGGTTGGATAACTTATTTTAAAAAGAGGTTTAATTGGCTCATGGTTTTACAGGCTTTACAGAAAGCATGGTGCTAGCATCTGCTTCTAGTGAGGTCCCAGGAGGCTTACAAACATGGTGGAAGGCAACAAGGAGCCGGCATGTCACATGGCAAAAGTGGGAGCAAGAGAAAGAGGGCAAAGGTGCCACATGCTTTTAAACAACCAGATCTCACACAAACTAACTGAGCAAGAACTCACTCATCACCACAGAAATGGTGCTAAGCCATTCATGAGGGATCCGCCCCCATGATCCAATCACCTCCCACCAGACCTCTCCTCCAACATTGGGAATCACATTTCAACATGAGATTTGTAGGGGACAAATATCCAAACCATATCCCAGAGATAAAAAAGTGAAAAAACACTTGCACATTAACCACCACTAACATGAGAATAAGCCTTAGCTAGCCTGTTAGAGGATGTGAAAAACACATGGAGGACAAATGAACTGTCTCTGTCAAGGTCATCCTAAACCCACCGCCACCAGTCTATTCATCAGCTGACCACAGAGATGCAGAGCAGAGTCTGTCAGCAGAACCTCCCAGGTGATCCTTTAACTCATGAAATTATTATTTTAAACCACAAAGTTTTGGGATATCAAGTAGCAATAGTTAAGTAACACATTTTCAAACCCCAGATTCCCATCTGGCTACAGCACTGGACTGACAGCCTTGCCACACCACTTTGGAAGGTGCCATCCCCATCATAATCTATATGTTGTGCAATGCAGAGCCTGTATGGCCACATGCAGCAGCACTCAGGAGAGCACCAGCATAAGTAAAAACTCTCTCTCCTGCTTGCCCTTCACCTTTAATTATATAGGGAGGAAGGGAAAAGAAAGTTAAAGGCAGCATGAGCTACCAAGACGAACTGCATACTGCAAAAGGAAACATTTCGCTTGACTGAATATTTCCAAACAAGTTTCAACTCCTGAGCATTTTAAACACAGAGAGAGAACAATATAAATAATGTGCATGTGTGTATGTGTACAAATGCATATAAATCTATATACATAGATATGCATTTATATCTATATGGCTCTTAATGAATCATTTCAAGGGACACTTTGAATGTTAAAATGGTGTGAATTTCAATACTCCTATCTGGCTTTCCAGGCACCAGTCCCATCAATCTCTAAACACTGACACCAGGCAGTTCATTGTTTTTCAAATTTACAACATTTTTCAGTCCATTGTTTTTAAACTGTCACCCTCAGTGGGTAGCTGGCACAACTCATTGCTACTCTCAGCTCCCATGGAGCTCATCACCCTAGGACTGATGTGCTAGCAAAATTTTCAGTTGACTGATCTCCAGGATGGTAAATACTCTCTGTGTGCTTTCTCTGGTGACATCATTAGTTTTGCCCTCCACCCTTACCCCAAAAAGAAATCATTATGATTGTGATTGTCCATCCCAAACACAGATAATGAAAATGAAGAGAACTGAAAATAGAACCAATCAGTCTATCCAACCTCTCAGTGGGATGGAAGACTCACTCTCCCCCAGACATCCCAATAGTTTTATGTCATCACTACAGAAATGTCCCTAATATTGCAGACTCTGTCTAGTCTCTTGAGAAACTATTCTCTATGTGGTTCTCAACGTAAACAGGCTTGTGTGATCTGCTAAGCTCCCTTGTTTGTTTTCTGAATTGCATTATGGGCTTCATTCTTATCTCAGGTAAATGTCCCAAAATGATTTCTTTCAGGGTTCTTAAAGTAATTGCTTGGGATTCAATGAACTTGGAAGTCAAGTCCCACTCTCTGTCTTTGTTGGGCCTTGGGTGTGATGTAAGGGTAGGGTATACACCTGGAGGAAGGAATTAGAAAACCAGGATCAGCTGACTCCCCTAACCAAGAGTGTGGCTCTGCACAAGTTGCAACCATGTCTGATCTTCATAGTCCTCATCTACAAAATGGAGATTCAGATGATTTCTAAAGCTCGTTTTAGCACTGAAACCTTATTATATTATCCACATATTTTCCTGATTTTTCCTTTTACTTTTACCACAGTAGAGTGGTTAGGCTTATTTCAACATTTATGGCATTTCCATTCACTATATTTCCTTATATAAATTGTTTGCCGGTATAAAATTTCATAATATATTTTTAGTTCTCCATTCCATCTAGGGTTGGAAGGAAAGAAAAGTAATTGAGTGATTTAATCACTCAACAAACATTTATTGAGCACTTATTATGTGCCAGGCCCTAAGTAGCAGGCTTGAGAAAATAAAATGAAAGTGATGATATTACTGATGTTCCTAATTATTTCTCTACAAAAACACTGAGTGAAAAACTTGGTCTCAACCTCAAACCAAAGTACACATTTAGTCTATTAAAATGTTTTAATCAACAGATCACTGCATTATACCAGACCTAAGAAGAAGCTAAAACCTTTTGCTAAAATTGTGTTGATACACACAGCCTTCAGTTCATCCTACAGAGATCAGGTGAAAGTTGCATTCTGAGAGTTGTTTAAATTTATTAAAATGCCTTGCACTGTGTCTGGTATAGGAGAGAAGAGCTATTATAATCTTTATCTTCCTATCCCTCTTCCTATCTTTCCATCTCCTTTCCCTAAATCTGCCTTTTCTTTCACTCCTACTATTCCAATTGTACTCAAAAGAAACACTATTGAAGCAGCAGAATTTCTTCATCCCCACTTTCAACAATGGTGAAAGGCAACTGCCTTCTTTGGCTCTAATCCAACTTCTTTCTTAACCCTCCACTGAGTATATGCTTATACCAAAAATGACCTGAAAATCAAGTAGGTGATAGGAAATCTGGTATTGTCCATAGGTTGCTGAGGGATCGTATTTAAAAATTTACAGAAGCTGACAGCCCAACAACTCATTTTGGCAGAAAAATTCTGCATCTGCTATTCACTCCCTGACAAGTTTCTTCAAGATAAAGTCCATTGTGACCATGTATTTACCTAACAGATTTTCCTCTGGTTTTTGTTGCTTCAACTAATTAATTTAGAACACAACTCTAATCTCTAGCACCTCTCCCCCAGAGGAACCAGGTCTATTAGAATGAAAACCTTGCTTTTTCAAGTATAATGAGGACTCATTAGTTGTGTTGTATAAGTCATTAGAAAAGATAATTTACCACACAGAAAAAAGAAATAACTCAAATGGCTTTAAGACACAGTATTTGGGCCATATTTATTTAATGAGTTATTTTTAAGGGCAAAAAAAACCCCACAAAACCTTAAACTTAATTTAGTAATCTGTTAGTAGTAGTATTGGTATTATTATTTTTAACTATTTATACTTATACATTTTATATATATGGAAGATAAAGCTATAAAAATATCTTGTTATTAGGAATTAAGATTTTCACTGAAAAGGAAAGAAGCAAATGTATAATTTTTTAAATTAAGTAAAAATCCTATTAAATTTAAATTGGAATTGGAAATTTCACAATGAACTTATGGGTGTTTTAATACAGATTCCCTAGCTCTTGTCTACTAAAAAGGCTTGAAAGCAATAACAGCTTAGGAATGAGCATGTTTACTGACCAGATTTGGGATTCAAATATTATATACCACTGAAAGGAACCAGGACTCCTTGAAGAAAAAGCTGATTCCCCAGCTAACAAGAGAAGTGAAGGACCTCTTCAAGGAGAACTATAAACCACTGCTAAAGGAAGTAAGAGAGGACACAAATAAATGGAAAAACATTTCATCCTCATAGATAGGAAGAATCAATAGCATGAAAATGGTCATACTGCCAAATGTAATTTATATATTCAATGCTATTCCCATGAAACTACCATTGACATTCTTCACAGAATTAGAAAAAAACTACTTCAAAATTCATACAGAATCAAAAAAGAGCCCACATAGCCAAGACAATCCTAAGCAAAAAGAACAAAGCTGAAGGCATCATGCTACCTGACTTCAAACTATTCTACAAGGCTACGGTAACCAAAACAGCATGGTACTGGTACCAAAACAGACATATAGACTAATGGAACAGAACGGAGACCTCAGAAATAAGACCACACATCTGCAAGCATCTGATCTTCAACAAACCTGACAAAAATAAGCAATGGGGAAAGGATTCCCTGTTTAATAAATGATGCTGGGAAAACTGGCTAGCCATATGCAGAAAACTGAAACTGGATCCCTTCCTTACACCTTATACAAAAATTGACTCAATATGGATTAAAGACTTAAATGTAAAACCCAAAACCATAAAAACCCTAGAAGAAAACCTAGGCAATACCATTCAGGACATAGGCATGGGCGAAGATTTTATGATGAAATCACCAAAGGTAATTACAACAAAAGCTAAAATTGCCAAAGGGAGCCAATTAAACTAAAGAGCTTCTCCACAGCAAAAGAAACTATCATCAGAGTGGACAGGCAACCTACAGAATGGAAGAAAATTTTTGCAATCTACCCATCTGACAAAGGGCTAATACTCAGAATCTACAAGGAACTTAAACAATTTTACAAGAAAAAAAAAACAAAAAACTCCATCAAAAAGTGGGCAAAGGATATGAACAGACACTTCTTAAAAGAAGACATTTGAGAAAAATCTCAATATCACAGATCATTAGAGAAATGAAAATCAAAACCACAATGAGATATCATTGCATGCCAGTGACAATGAGGATCATTATGATTATTAAAAAGTCAAGAAACAACAGATGCTGGCGAGGCTGTGGAGAAATAGGAACGCTTTTACACTGAATGTAAATGAGTTCAACCATTGCGGAAGACAGTGTGGTGATTCCTCAAGGATCTAGAACCAGAAATACCATTTGACCCAGCAATACCATTACTGGGTGTATACCCAAAGGAATGTAAATCATTCAGTTATAAAGATACATGCATACATACATTTATTGCAGCATTATTCACAATAGCAAAGACATGGAACCAACCCAAATGCCCATCAATCACAGACTGGATAACGAAAATGTGGTACATATGGAATACTATGCAGCCATAAAAAGAAATGAAATTGTGTCCTTTGCAGGGACATGGATGAAGCTAGAAGCCATCATCCTCAGCAAACTAACACAGGAACAGAAAACTAAACACCACTTGTTCTCACTCATAAGTGGGAGGTGAACACTGAGAACACATGGACACAGGGAGGGGAACAACACACACCAGGGCCTATTGAGGGGGCAGTGGAAGGGAGAGAATCAGGACAATAGCTAATGCATGTGGGGCTTAAGACCTAGGTGACAGGTTGAGTAGGTGCAGCAAACCACCATGGCACACGTATACCTATGTAACAAACCTGCACATTCTGCAGAGTATCCTGGAACTTAAAGTAAAGAAAAAAAAAAAAAGAAAAGAAAAAGCTGTTTCCAGGTCTGGGGCATGAAATATATAAGATGAGCTTGGAGCATTTTGTGCTCCAGAAAGTAAGGAAGCTATCAAAGTTTAATGAGACTCTTCAAAAGTCTTTGAAAGCAGCTTAAAGGGGCTTCAACTGGCCAGAGATGGAACAACTTGAGCATCAAAATGAATAATGATTGTGATTGGTTGGAATACACTGAATATATAAAAATCCATGATGAATCTTTTTTTAAAAGACAAAAGAAAATCTCTTTAAAGAGAATGAATTTAGAACTCATCTTGTCTTTCTTATTTAAAAAAAAAAAACTATTTCAGAACACCAAATAGTTCTAGTTTAGGTAGAAAAAAACTCTGTAGAAGAATTTCAACTAATAAATGTAGCAAGAATTACTGCATTAAAAAATCACTGTTTTGCAATCCCTAATGAAATAATTGCTCAAGCAACCTTTAATAGTTGCTAAAAACAATTAGATGAAAGGATCACAATAACTGTACCAAAGTAACAAACCACTGATTTGACATAAGCATAAGTAAGTGGTGGCAGTGTGGGGTGGGGGGGTGCAACTTTATTACAGAAGTACGAGATGATCACTCTTAGCATCCCTAAAACTAGAAAGCAGCATGTACTTCTGATAGGTTGTAATATGGTGTACCCAGCTCTATCTATGAAGTATCCTTGTCAAAAATGTTGAATCTGAACTTAATCAAGACTCTAGCTCTAACTTCCAATTCATGGGAAATACAAGGGAAAGAAGAATAGGTTAAATGACATCATTTGGAAGCAACCAAACATATCCGAATGAGAAGTATTCTACACAACAAATGACCCAGTCTTCAACATATTGATGGCATGTGTTAAAAAGGAGTGGTGACTGTAAGAGTACCTTTATAGATTAAAAGGAGTCAAGAGACATGGCAGTCAAATGTGTGTACCTTATTTGCACTCTGATTCAAACAAACTAACTGTTAAAAAAAAAAAAAAAGGACACTTTGGAGAAATTCCAAGTAGGGACTGGGTGTTAAATAATATTATAGAAATATTGCTAATATTGTTGGGTTCTACAGTAGTATAGTGATTATGAAGAAAATGTCCTTATTTTTATTTATTTATTTATTTATTTATTATTATTATACATTAGGTTTTAGGGTACATGTGCGCAATGTGCAGGTTAGTTACATATGTATACATGCGCCATGCTGGTGCGCTGCACCCACTAACTCGTCATCTAGCATTAGGTATATCTCCCAATGCTATCCCTTCCCCCTCCCCCCACCCCACAACAGTCTCCAGAGTGTGATGTTCCCCTTCCTGTGTCCATGTGTTCTCATTGTTCAATTCCCACCTATGAGTGAGAATATGCGGTGTTTGGTTTTTTGTTCTTGCGATAGTTTACTGAGAATGATGATTTCCAATTTCATCCATGTCCCTACAAAGGACATGAACTCATCATTTTTTATGGCTGCATAGTATTCCATGGTGTATATGTGCCACATTTTCTTAATCCAGTCTATCATTGTTGGGAAAATGTCCTTATTTTTAAAGATGTGTAAATGTATTGAACTATTTAAGCACAAAAAGTATCAGATTTTCCTGGATATGCTTTAAAGTTCTTCAACCAAAAACAAAAATAAAAACAAATATGATGATATGTTAATAGGTATTTAAGATGAGCATGTGTAGCTTCATTATACTATTTTCAACTTCTGTTTTCTCATAATAAAAAATGTTCTTCAAATATGAAGAAAAACAAAGCCCCTTACCTCCTGGAGAGTATCTCATCATAGCTACAATTATTTTTGGTATAGTGAAATAACCGTTAGTCTTCAGACTCACTATACAAGTGTTTGAAGTCTTAATCCCAAAATGAATATTTTGGTATTATTTATTGTTGATTTTCCCAAATTGGGTGTTAAATTTCTTCCAAAGTCTTCCTCCTCTAAGACCTATATTAGCTGCCACCTGCTCCACTAAATCTATTTATTCATTCGTTTAACGAATAGCTATTGGATGATTTAGCATGCTGAATCTGGTCCTAGACACAGGAGATATTGTGGACACAATAAAGACAAGTTCTTGACTCTCTGTAAGCTGACAGTCTACGTGACAGAGACAGGTAAATAAGAAATTACAGTATACAAAGATGCATGCTATAATAGGGGAACTGAAGGGTACCATAGGAGAGGGATCTCGCCAAGTCTGGAAGGGTTAGATTTGTGAACTAAGACTGGAACAGCCAGTAGAAGTGGACCAGGGGTCAGGAGACCAAGAGTAGCTTAGGCAGAGGGAACTGCATGTGCAAAGGGACAGATGTAAAACAGAACATGTCGTGCTCTTGGAATTTGTGATGGTTAATTTTGTGTGTCAACTTGACTAGGCCATAGGATGCCCAGACATTCAACCAAACATTATCGTGGGTGTATCTGTGAGGGTGTTTCTGGATGAAATAAACATCTGCATTGGTGGACTGAATAAAGCAGATTGCCCTCCCTGATGTGAGTGGGTTTCATTCAATCAAATGAAGACCTGAATAGAACAAAAGTTTGATCAAGAGGGAATTTTGCCAGCCAGACCACTTGAACTGGAACATTGTCTTCTTCTGCCCTTAGATAGAAACTTACAACCATCTGTCCTTGGTCTCCAGCTTGCCAACTGCCGATCCTGGGACTTCTCAAACTCCATAATTGTGTGAGCCAATTCTTTATTTTATGTGTGTGTATATATATATATACACACACACATATGTATATGTATATATATATATACACACACATATATGTATATGTATATACACACACACATATGTGTGTATATATACATGTATATATATATCCTATTGGTTCTGTTTCTGTGTAGAACCCTAACTAACCTGGAACTCAAAAAAAGGTTTAGTAGGGCTAGCCCATGAACTGTATTTTTGGAGATGGGCAAGGCAGAAGGAAGGAGAGAGATGAAGTTGGAAATTTAAGCCGGAGTTCACATACTAAACACTTTGTCACAAAGGGAATGAAATGTCACAGCAGTATTTTACCATGAGATTGATGTGATCAGATCCGCGTTTAAGAAAGACTATGTTAGCTGTTAATGAAGAGTAGACTAGAGTGGGCAAGACAGTA
The DNA here is from genome assembly GCF_028885625.2 of Pongo pygmaeus. Lineage (NCBI taxonomy): Eukaryota > Metazoa > Chordata > Mammalia > Primates > Hominidae > Pongo > Pongo pygmaeus. The sequence continues at coordinate 55,969,873 of NC_072383.2, read as the reverse complement.
GTCAGGGAGACCAATTAGGAGGTTGCTGCAATACCCCAGCCAATAGGTTCCCTTCATAGCACTCTCATCAAGGCACTTTGAAGCTCCTTTATGGCCTTTATCTTTTCTGCTTGAAGCACAAATATTTGTTCATATGTTTTCTCTCTCATTCTAGAACAAGCTCCTTAAAGATGGGAACCATGTCTCACCTTAATTACCCCCACATAGCTTAGTAATAATAGTTATCATTCAACACATTATATTCAGGCACTCTGTATACGTAATGTCTAATTCTCAGTTAACCATACAAGCAAGGTAGCTATTATCTCCATTTAACAAAAAGTATGCCAAAATTTAGAAATATTAAGTACTGGCTCAGGCCCAGAGAGCTGGTAAATTGTGGAGCTTGAATTCCCACCCCAGTCCGTCCTGCTCCAGTTCTTATATTCTTTCCACCATATCATGCTTTTCCTAAACAATGTCTTTTATCTTGTGCATGATCAATAAGTATGTGTACAATTGAGTTGTAATATCTCTGAGTCCAATCTTATTAAACCATAGACATGTTCTTACGATGTGTGCTTGTCTACAGATGAATGGGAAAATGTTAGCTACACTTCAGTTTTTTTAACTTCTAGAGTACTCTAGCTGGGCCTTTTTATTCTTATAATGAATGTGAAGGTACATTTCGAGGCTTTGCCATAAATGGTCTAAGTAGTGAACTGACCAGTGATTACAGGAAGAGTCAGAGGATGCTGGAGCCAAGGAAGAGAACCAAGGCCAGCCAAGAGCATCAGCAGCAGGTCCGGATGCAGTTCAAGAAGAAACATTAAAGGTCGGCATCACTCTCCACTTAATCTATAATGTGACTGAGCTGCAATCCCAGTGGTTTTGAGAAACAAGAATCAGCAGGATTTTGCAGTTTTAATAGAATGTATAAGCAACTAAAAGTTTCAGAGAAGTCTTCACTTCATTACCTCAGAGTCGTATTCTGACCTTGTGGCTGCTCTTTGTAAAAAACCCTTTTATGCTTTCTCACATAAGTAGAATTAACATTTTTCCCTCCATGACATGAACTCATGGTAGATGAATGCTTTAGTAGTTTGCAAGTAGTTTGTCAATGTCACATTTCTATAACAGTGTTATGGAACAAAACTAATTGGTGTCTGTATTGAAGGCAATTCTATTCACAGCAAGATAAATTGGATTTCTAAACTGTGATTTCCATTGTGTTACCTCTATGTATCATGAAAGTTATCTTGATGTGCACAGCAGTCAGGCTACTTACTAATACAGTGAAGTCCAGCTTGATGCTGAATCCATCATCTCTCTCTCCCCAAGGGAGAACAGAAGCACAGCAGAAGCATAATTGTTGACCACCATCTAATGGAAGGGGTTAATGAGGATACACTGCACTAAATAAAAGTGTGAACATTCAAAGACTAGAAGAAAATAATCCTTCTCTAAAAGGACTATACACCATTGTGAATTATCCAGTCTGCCACCGTGGACTTTCGTGTGTACATGGGGTTTTTGCCTCTTTTTTGCTTTTTTAGTAATATTTTTTAGAGATACAAATACACATAACTACTATTTTAGAATATAAGCCACCATCAGTAAAAAACAATCCTATCCTGCAATGTGTAAATTTGGACCCTGCTAATCTTAACTTTTAATAAATTAGACAATGTCTTGGATGGCACTTTCACAATTTATGAAGAAAAGATTTGCTGAGTGAATTAATGGGGTAAAAATGTTATGAAAAATAAGATTAAAAGCTTGAATGTTCATACCATTATAATTAAAAGACAATCTTAAGACAATAAAGCTTAAAAGCATGGATTTTGGAGCCAGTCCACCTGAATTAGAATCTTGTCCCCACCACTATCGTGCCCTTAGACAAATTACTTAACCTCACTGTGCCTAAGTTTTCTTGTCTGTGCAATGGAGATACTATGTTGGTACAAAAGTAATTGAAGTTTTTGCCATTAAAACTAATGGCAATATAATAGTGTATTCTTCATAGCAGGTTGTCATAAAATTTATAGTTAACAATGCACTTAGAAAAGTTCCTGGAACACAATAAACACTCAGTGGTACCAGCTATTATTGTTGTTATTATTATTATCTAAAAGCATCATTATTTTAACAAAGTGACAAACTAGTTACAGTTCTATCATACTGAGTCAGTCCAGCAGATTTCCTTAGAATCTTTAGCAGATTCTAGTAATTCCTTATTGTGTCGTTTCATTTACATTATTAGGTGTCTTTGAAAGTAAGAAAACTGCATTCCTTTAAAAACACACACACACACAAACACACACACACAAACTCTCTCCATAGATTACTTTCCCCACAGTTATTTATGCTGGTGTCTAAAGTCAACCCTAGGCTGTTCAACCAGTGCCTGAGCCTTGTTCCTTTTTGTTCAGCCAAATCCTTTTCTGATCTTGGAAAATTGCAGCATGTGCAACATCCCCCACTGCAGGGATGTAAGATAAAGTTCCTTTGTTTGTGGCATGGGCCATTTCTGTATATTGGAAATCATATTTACATCTTATTCGTTAAATGCTAAAGGGAAAAGAGACATTATACCTTACTCTGTTTCAGAAAGAAGTACAATAGAAGAATGAATTTTAAAAAGCAATATTTTCCTAGTTCACTTGGAGTAAGTGATTACACAAAGTGTAATAATTACATAAAGTATAGTTTAGTTGCTTGTACATTCTATTAAAGCTGCAAAATTCTGCTGATTCTTGTTTCTCAAAACCACTGGGGTTGCAGCTCAGTCACATAATTATACAAAGTGTAGTTTTCACAAGCAGCAAGTCAAAGCGGCTATATCCAATATTTTGTGTCAGTGTAAAACTGCCAAATGATTTCTCCTAAAATTTAAAATTTTATATCTAATTAAACTGTGATGTTCTTGTGCCAAGAATGCACATTATTCATTCAGGTAGTATCTAGCAAACACAGAGTGTGCAATAAACACTCATTAACTTGAATGAACACATAGCACAGCCCTGGGCTCACAGGACATACTCAAATATTTTTAAATGAATAAACCAGGGGAAAGTTCATGGAAACTGGTTCCAGGTGATCTGCCTCCAAGGTTCTAATCAAGTTTAGGAAAGAAACAAGTATAAAGACAAAATAGATACCACCCCTAAGTGATACACAGATATATATCTGATACATGCATTCACATATACAACCTGAAGCAATCTCCATTACTAGCATTCAAAAGTAGCAGGAACTTCAACTATAGATGAAAGATCAGCAATTTATATAGATAATGACAATAATAAACACTTTTTTTTGGATCAAAGCCACCATTTAGAATGTCCTTGATTAGAGGATGTAGAACTAGAAATACCATTTGACATAGCAATCCCATTACTGTGTATATACCCAAAGGATTATAAATCATTCTACTATAAAGACTCATGCACACATATGTTTATTGCGGCACTGTTCACAATAGCAAAGACTTGGAACCAACCCAAATGTCCATCAATGACAGACTGGATAAAGAAAATGTGGCACATATACACCATGGAATACTATGCAGCCATAAAAAAGAATGAGTTCATGTCCTTTGCAGGGACATGGATGAAGCTGGAAACCATCATTCTCAGCAAACTAACACAGGAACAGAAAACCAAGCACCGCATGTTCTCACTCATAAGTGGGAGTTGAACAATGAGAACACATGGACACAGGGAGGGAAACATTACACACCGGGGCCTGTGAGTGGGTGGGGGACTAGGAAAGGGATAGCATTAGGAGAAATATGTAATGTAAATAATGGGTTGATGGGTGCAGCAAACCACCGTGGCATGTGTATACCTATGTAACAAATCTGCATGTTCTGCACATGTACTCAAGAACTTAAAGTATAATAAAAATAAAAATAAACCCCTAAAATATGCATTAAAAAAGAATGTCCTTGATTAGTTCTGGGGGTAGAAAATTTCCCCAAAGCCTTCATGCAGTTTGGGCTTTGACATTTGAAAAAAAGAAAAGAAGTTTCTGAAATGTCCACTGGGATTTGAACTCTTGTATTCCCACTGACCAAATTCAAATGTAGGGTAGCCACATGTCAGCATCATTTCTCATCACCAGACCTGAGAGCTGAGCTCATCTTCCCCTGCGACATTATTATTGTTATCTTTCAAGACAGTCTCCAGTTCTGGAGACTGTAAAGTTCAAGATTAAGGTGCCAACAGCTTCAGTGTCTAGTGAAGGCCCATTCCTCATAGATAGGACCTTCTCATTGCATCTTCACATGGGGGAAGGAGGCAAGGCAGCTCTCTGGGGTATCTTTCATAAGGGCACTAATCTCATTCATGAGGGCCCACTCTCTGATCTAATCACTCCCCAAAGGCTCCACCTAATACCTTCACATTGGTAATTAGGTTTTCAACATACAAAACTTGAGGGAAGACACACGCTTTCAGACCATAGCAAATCTCAAACCACAGAAACATACGAGGCATCATGACTAAGAGCCAGCAGAAGCAATAGACAACATAAACTAACCTCCGTACTTCAGATATTGCAACAAACAGACAAGTATGTTTACTATGTTTAAAAAATAAGAGGGGATAAATACGTTTTGTTATTTCATATAATAGAATTCTTTGCCACTGTGAATTACTGCTACATGCAACAAAGTGGATGAATCTTAAAAACACGTTGAATGAAAAAAGTCACCAAAGGATACTTATAGTATGATTCCATTTATATAAAGGTCAAAATATGTGAACTAAATACTGTTTCTGGACACATATGTTTGTAGTAAAAGTATAAAGAAAAATGAGAATGATAAACACAAATTTCAGGGCTTCAGTTACTCTGAATGTGGAAGGAAATAAGTTGACTTCAAAGGCGATGAGAATGTACAAATTTTTTGGATGATGAATTCTTGGTAATTTATTGTATTCTCATTTTTTAGAGTTCAAGCGTTATTTCATATATACTCTTTTGTACCTCTGTAATATCTAATTAAAATTATTTTTAAAAAAGGAAAGACAAATAAATGACCATATTTATCAAGTGTAAAACAGACAAGAAAAGCATAAAACAAAATTATCCCTTGCCAACTACTAAGAAAAAAGGAAAACACAAGAGAAAAATGAGCAAAGGACATGAACATGTGATTACACAATAAGAAATACAAATGGCCAATGAATATATGAAAAGACATTCAACTTCACTAATCATAGTAATGCAAATGAAACAGAACTATATTTCACCCACCACACTGGAAGCATTTTTTAAAATGACATACTATCAGAATTAGTAAGAATATGAAGAATGAATGGATGAAGTCTTGTAGAGGGCAATTTGATATTATTTATCAAAACTTTAAATGTAAATACTCTTCCACCCAACAATTTCATTTCTAAGAATCTACCTGATTAGAACACACATACAGTTGGTCAAGTTTTATATAAGATATTCGTTGTAGCATTATTTGGAAAATTAGAAACAACTTAAATGCCCATCAATAAAGAAAGAGTTAAATTAGAATACAACTGCATTTTATCATTTTGGAATGTTTTCAACAGCAAGTAGAAATTGTGCCTTAAATAAACAGGGGCTCATTTTTATCTTATAACAAAAGCCTAGAGGCAGGGAGCCAAGATGGCCGAATAGGAACAGCTCCGGTCTACAGCTCCCAGTGTGAGCCACGCAGAAGACGGGTGATTTCTGCATTTCCATCTGAGCTTTGAAGAGAGCAGTGGTTCTCCCAGCACACAGCTGGAGATCTGAGAACGGGCAGACTGCCTCCTCCAGTGGGTCCCTGACTCCTGACCCCCGAGCAGCCTAACTGGGAGGCACACCCCAGCAGGGGCAGACTGACACTTCACACGGCTGGGTACTCCAACAGACCTGCAGCTGAGGGTCCTGTCTGTTAGAAGGAAAACTAACAAACAGAAAGGACATCCACACCAAAAACCCATCTGTACATCACCATCATCAAAGACCAAAAGTAGATAAAACCACAAAGATGGGGAAAAAACAGAACAGAAAAACTGTAAACTCTAAAAAGCAGAGCGCCTCTCCTCCTCCAAAGGGACGCAGTTCCTCACCAGCAACGGAACAAAGCTGGACGGAGAATAACTTTGACGAGCTGAGAGAAGAAGGCTTCAGACGATCAAATTACTCCGAGCTATGGGAGGATATTCAAACCAAAGGCAAAGAAGTTGAAAACTTTGAAAAAAATTTAGAAGAATGTATAACTAGAATAACCAATACAGAGAAGTGCTTAAAGGAGCTGATGGAGCTGAAAACCAAGGCTCCAGAACTACGTGAAGAATGCAGAAGCCTCAGGAGCCGATGCGATCAACTGGAAGAAAGGGTATCAGCGATGGAAGAAGAAATGAATGAAATGAAGCAAGAACGGAAGTTTAGAGAAAAAAGAATAAAAAGAAACGAACAAAGCCTCCAAGAAATGTGGGACTATGTGAAAAGACCAAATCTACGTCTGATTGGTGTACCTGAAAGTGACGGAGAGAATGGAAACAAGTTGGAAAACACTCTGAAGGATATTATCCAGGAGAACTTCCCCAATCTAGCAAGGCAGGCCAACATTCAGATTCAGGAAATACAGAGAACGCCACAAAGATACTCCTTGAGAAGAGCAACTCCAAGACACATAATTGTCAGATTCACCAAAGTTGAAATGAAGGAAAAAATGTTAAGGGCAGCCAGAGAGAAAGGTCGGGTTACCCTCAAAGGGAAGCCCATCAGACTAACAGCAGATCTCTCGGCAGAAACTCTACAAGCCAGAAGAGAGTGGGGGCCAATATTCAACATTCTTAAAGAAAAGAATTTTCAACCCAGAATTTCATATCCAGGCAAACTAAGCTTCATAAGGGAAGGAGAAATAAAATACTTTACAGACAAGCAAATGCTGAGAGATTTTGTCACCACCAGGCCTGCCCTAAAAGAGCTCCTGAAGGAAGCGCTAAACATAGAAAGGAACAACCGGTACCAGCCGCTGCAAAATCATGCCAAAATGTAAAGACCATCGAGATTAGGAAGAAACTGCATCAACTAACGAGCAAAATAACCAGCTAACATCATAATGACAGGATCAAATTCACACATAACAATATTAACTTTAAATGTAAATGGACTAAATGCTCCCATTCAAAGACACAGACTGGCAAACTGGATAAAGAGTCAAGACCCATCAGTGTGCTGTATTCAGGAAACCCATCTCACACGCAGAACACACATAGGCTAAAAATAAAAGGATGGAGGAAGATCTACCAAGCAAATGGAAAGTAAAAAAAGGCAGGGGTTGCAATCCTAGTCTCTGATAAAACAGACTTTAAACCAACGAAGATCAAAAGAGACAAAGAAGGCCATTACATAATGGTAAAGGGATCAATTCAACAAGAAGAGCTAACTGTCCTAAATATATATGCACCCAATACAGGAGCACCCAGATTCATAAAGCAAGTCCTGAGTGACCTACAAAGAGACTTAGACTCCCACACATTAATAATCAGAGACTTTAACACCCCACTGTCAACATTAGACAGACCAACGAGACAGAAAGTCAACAAGGATACCCAGGAATTGAACTCAGCTCTGCACCAAGTGGACCTAACAGACATCTACAGAACTCTCCACCCTAAATCAACAGAATACACATTTTTTTCAGGACCACACCACACCTATTCCAAAATTGACCACCTACTTGGAAGTAAAGCTCTCCTCAGCAAATGTAAAAGAACAGAAATTATAACAAACTGTCTCTCAGATCACAGTGCAATCAAGCTAGAACTCAGGATTAAGAATCTCATTCAAAACCGCTCAACTACATGGAAACTGAACAACCTGCTCCTGAATGACTACTGGGTACATAATAAAATGAAGGCAGAAATAAAGATGTTCTTTGAAACCAACGAGAACAAAGACACAATATACCAGAATCTCTGGGATGCATTCAAAGCAGTGTGTAGAGGGAAATTTATAGCACTAAATGCCCACAAGAGAAAGCAGGAAAGATCCAAAATTGACACCCTAACATCACAATTAAAAGAACTAGAAAAGCAAGAGCAAACACATTCAAAAGCTAGCAGAAGGCAAGAAATAACTAAAATCAGAGCAGAACTGAAGGAAATAGAGACACAAAAAACCCTTCAAAAAATTAATGAATCCAGGAGCTGGTTTTTTGAAAGGATCAACAAAATTGATAGACCGTTAGCAAGACTAATAAAGAAAAAAAGAGAGAAGAATCAAATAGATGCAATAAAAAATGATAAAGGGGATATTACCAGTGATCCCACAGAAATGCAAACTACCATCAGAGAATACTACAAACACCTCTACGCAAATAAACTAGAAAATCTAGAAGAAATGGATAAATTCCTCGACACATACACCCTCCCAAGACTAAACCAGGAAGAAGTTGAATCTCTGAATAGACCAATAACAGGAGCTGAAATTGTGGCAATAATCAATAGCTTACCAACCAAAAAAAGTCCAGGACCAGATGGGTTCACAGCCGAATTCTACCAGAGGTACAAGGAGGAACTGGTACCATTCCTTCTGAAACTATTCCAATCAATAGAAAAAGAGGGAATCCTCCCTAACTCATTTTATGAGGCCAGCATCATCCTGATACCAAAGCCGGGCAGAGACACAACCAAAAAAGAGAATTTTAGACCAATATCCTTGATGAACATTGATGCAAAAATCCTCAATAAAATACTGGCAAACAGAATCCAGCAGCACATCAAAAAGCTTATCCACCATGATCAAGTGGGCTTCATCCCTGGGATGCAAGGCTGGTTCAATATACGCAAATCAATAAATGTAATCCAGCATATAAACAGAACCAAAGACGAAAACCACATGATTATCTCAATAGATGCAGAAAAGGCCTTTGACAAAATTCAACAACCCTTCATGCTAAAAACTCTCAATAAATTAGGTATTGATGGGACGTATCTCAAAATAATAAGAGCTATCTATGACAAACCCACAGCCAATATCATACTGAATGGACAAAAACTGGAAGCATTCCCTTTGAAAACTGGCACAAGACAGGGATGCCCTCTCTCACCACTCCTATTCAACATAGTGTTGGAAGTTCTGGCCAGGGCAATTAGGCAGGAGAAGGAAATAATGGGTATTCAATTAGGAAAAGAGGAAGTCAAATTGTCCCTGTTTGCAGACGACATGATTGTATATCTAGAAAACCCCATTGTCTCAGCCCAAAATCTCCTTAAGCTGATAAGCAACTTCAGCAAAGTCTCAGGATACAAAATCAATGTACAAAAATCACAAGCATTCTTATATACCAACAACAAACAAACAGAGAGCCAAATCATGAGTGAACTCCCATTCACAATTGCTTCAAAGAGAATAAAACACCTAGGAATCCAACTTACAAGAGACGTGAAGGACCTCTTCAAGGAGAACTACAAACCACTGCTCAAGGAAATAAAAGAGGATATAAACAAATGGAAGAACATTCCATGCTCATGGGTAGGAAGAATCAATATCATGAAAATGGCCATACTGCCTAAGGTAATTTACAGATTCAATGCCATCCCCATCAAGCTACCAATGACTTTATTCACAGAATTGGAAAAAACTACTTTAAAGTTCATATGGAACCAAAAAAGAGCCCGCATCGCCAAGTCAATCCTAAGCCAAAAGAACAAAGGTGGAGGCATCACACTACCTGACTTCAAACTATACTACAAGGCTACAGTAACCAAAACAGCATGGTACTGGTACCAAAACAGAGATATAGATCAATGGAACAGAACAGAGCCCTCAGAAATAACGCCGCGTATCTACAACTATCTGATCTTTGACAAACCTGAGAAAAACAAGCAATGGGGAAAGGATTCCCTATTTAATAAATGGTGCTGGGAAAACCGGCTAGCCATATGTAGAAAGCTGAAACTGGATCCCTTCCTTACACCTTATACAAAAATCAATTCAAGATGGATTAAAGACTTAAATGTTAGACCTAAAACCATAAAAACCCTAGAAGAAAACCTAGGCATTACCATTCAGGACATACGCATGGGCAAGGACTTCATGTCTAAAACACCAAAAGTAATGGCAACAAAAGCCAAAATTGACAAATGGGATCTAATTAAACTAAAGAGCTTCTGCACAGCAAAAGAAACTACCATCAGAGTGAACAGGCAACCTACAAAATGGGAGAAAATTTTCGCAACCTACTCATCTGACAAAGGGCTAATATCCAGAATCTACAATGAACTCCAACAAATTTACAAGAAAAAAATAAACAACCCCATCAAAAAGTGGGCAAAGGACATGAACAGACACTTCTCAAAAGAAGACATTGATGCAGCCAAAAAACACATGAAAAAATGTTCACCATCACTGGCCATCAGAGAAATGCAAATCAAAACCACAATGAGATACCATCTCACACCAGTTAGAATGACAATCATTAAAAAGTCAGGAAACAACAGGTGCTGGAGAGGATGTGGAGAAATAGGAACACTTTTACACTGTTGGTGGGACTGTAAACTAGTTCAACCATTGTGGAAGTCAGTGTGGCGATTCCTCAGGGATCTAGAACTAGAAATTCCATTTGACCCAGCCATCCCATTACTGGGTATATACCCAAAGGACTATAAATCATGCTGCTATAAAGACACATGCACACGTATGTTTATTGTGGCACTATTCACAATAGCAAAGACTTGGAACCAACCCAAATGTCCAACAATGATAGACTGGATTAAGAAAATGTGGCACATATACACCATGGAATACTATGCAGCCATAAAAAATGATAAGTTCATGTCCTTTGTAGGGACATGGATGAAATTGGAAATCATCATTCTCAGTAAACTATCGCAAGAACAAAAAACCAAACACCACATATTCTCACTCATAGGTGGGAAATGAACAATGAGAACATATGGACACAGGAAGGGGAACATCACACTCTGCGGACTGTTGTGGGGTGGGGGGAGCGGGGAGGGATAGCATTGGGAGATATACCTAATGCTAGATGATGAGTTAGTGGGTGCAGAGCACCAGCATGGCACATATATACATATGTAACTAACCTGCACATTGTGCACATGTACCCTAAAATTTAAAGTATAATAATAATAAATAAATAAATAAATAAAAAGCCTAGAAAAAACTAGTGCCATTGTTGGCACAGCTGCTCCATGTTCTCATTAAGGACCCAGGGTCTCATCCTTCTGCTCCTCCATCCTTTTATTTCAATTTGATTATTGTTCTCAGCTCTCTACCCCTTTTATCTGCAGTATAACCTTGCAGTGTGCTAGAATGGGCTGATGTTGGAGTTGGCCTTGCAACATGCATTGGCCAACTGAATGTGGGTTAAAGTAATTGTGTATGTGCCAGTTCCAGGACAAGGTCTTAACAGGATCTCATGTTTCTACCAACTCTCTTGCACTCCTGTGATCCATGAAAAGAATTATTTCTTAGGAAACCTCTGACCCAAGAGGAATGAAGAAATACAAAGCTGAACCGAACTCACAGGTTAGAGCCAAGCCCAGCCAATCCTGGATAAGCCGAGCAGAGCCAGAGCTAACTCAAATACCCATGAGCAATAAAATAAATATTTTTGTTGTAAGCCACTGAGATTTTGAGGTTGTTTGTTAGACAGCAAAACTAACCAACAAATTTTGCGTGTTGACTTTCCAACCTTAAGCCTGTGGCCTGTGGTCTCAAGATGGTTTCAAGCTCCAGAAATCACATCTGCATTCAAAGGCAGGAAGTTAGGGGTGTGGGGAGGGCAGCCAGGGCAGAAAAAAACCTTTTTTTGTAACACTCTTGCTTTTTTATCAAAGAACACTGAAATTTCCCAGAAGCCTGTATGCTGGTGTTCCCTTACATTTCATAGACCAGAACCCTGTCACATGGTCACTGTAGCTATTACGGAGGTTTGGAAGTAAATACCCTGCATAAAGGACCATGACTGGTTGGAAAAAAGGCCTTCCCTGAGATCAAGGGATATCTGCCCTCTGCCTGGCAAATCGAGGGATTATTGGAAAAGCATATATAACCATGCTATCTACCACACGTGTTATGTAACACTGGGCAAAAGTCAAATAGAATAACGTGGATTTATACGTAGTAACACGAAAAAAAATGCCAAAGAGCTATTATTCAGAAAAGAATAGCAAATTACAAAGCAATATATGTAATATTCCTATTTATGTTATAAAAATAAAAACTACAAGCTTGCATGGGTGCACATATATATGTGAATACACAGAACAAGGGCTAAGGAGTCTGCATCACTCACAGTAGTCATTGCTGAGGAGGAGGTAGTAAACTAGCAGGACGTGCTAAAAGAACTTAATTCTCTCCATATACTTCTGTATTATTTGAACTTTTAAGAACATAGAATAATTTGTGGATTGCTTCTTTAAAAATTTACTTTTCATTAAAAAATTGAAAGCTGTATAATTGAAAGAACTGAACACAAACATGAGATACAAAAGGTCTATTTTTCTTTCATTAAGGGGTTAAAAAAGTTTTCTCTATAACCCAATTAATTTCTGGCTGCTAGGAAGAAAACAGAATTTTTCAGACATGAGGCTTTGTTTGTCCATTGCCAGGCCTTTAAAACAGAAATTCCCTTTGAAATCCTCTCTCTCTTGTAAACTTCCATGCTTCTAACACTTTCACTGGAAATGGCCATACTGCCAAAAGTAATTTATAGATTCAATGCTATTCCCATCAAGCTACCATTGACTTTCTTAACAGAATTAGAAAAAAACTACTTTAAATTTCATATGGAACCAAAAAAGAGTCCACATAGCCAAGACAATCCTAAGCAAAAAGAACAAAGCTGGAGGCAATACAGTACAATACAAGCTACAGTAACCAAAACAGCATGGTACTGATACAAAAACAGACATATAGACCAATGGAACAGGACAGAGACCTCAGAAATAACACCACACATCTACAACCATCGGATCTTCAACAAACCCGACAAAAACAAGCAATGAGGAAAGGACTCCCTATTTAATATATGGTGCTGGGAAAACTGGCTAGCCATATGCAGAAAACTGAAACTGGACCCCTTCCTTACACCTTATACAAAAATTAATTCATGATGGATTAAAGACTTAAATATAAAACCTAAAACTATAAAAACCCTAGAAGAAAACCTAGGCAATACCATTCAGAACACAGGCATGGGCAAAGACTTTATGACTAAAAACACCAAAAGCAATTGCAACAAAAGCCAAAATTGACAAATGGGATCTAATTAAACTAAAGAGCTTCTGCACAGCAAAAGAAACTATCATCAGAGTGAACAGGCAACCTACAGAATGGGAGAAAATTTTTGCAACCTATCCATCTGACAAAGCTCTAATGTCCAGAATCTACAAAGAACTTAAACAAATTTACAAGAAAAAAACAACCCCATCAAAAGTGGTTGAAGGATATGAACAGACACCTCTAAAAAGAAGACATTTATGCAGCCAACAAACATATGAAAAAAAGCTCATCATCACTGGTCATTAGAGAAATGCAAATCAAAATCACAATGAGATACCATCTCATGCCAGTTAGAATGGAGATCACTAAAACGTCAGGAAACAACAGATGCTGGAGAGGATGTGGAGAAACAGGAATGCTTTTACACTGTTGGTGAGAGTGTAAATTAGTTCAACCATTGTGGAAGACAGTGTGGCGATTCCTCAAGGATCTAGAACTAGAAATACCATTTGACCCAGCAATCCCATTACTGGGTATATATCCAAAGGACTATAAATCATTCTACTGTAAAAACACATGCACACGTATGTTTATTGCAGCACTGTTTACAATAGCAAAGACTTGGAACCAACCCAAATGCCCATCAATGATAGACTGGGTAAAGAAAATGTGGCACATACACACCATGGAATACTATGCAGCCATAAAAAAGAATGAGTTCATGTCCTTTGCGGGGACATGGATGAAGTTGGAAACCATCATCTCAGCAAACTAACACAGGAACAGCAAACCAAACACCCCATGTTCTCACTTACAAGTGGGAGCTGAACAATGAGGGCACATGGACACAGGGAGGGGAACATCACACACTGGTGCCTGTCAGGGGGTTGGGGTAAAGTGGAGGGAGAGCATTAGGACAAATACCTAATGCATGCCAAGCTTAAAACCTAGATGACGGGTTGATAGGTGCAGCAAACCACCATGGCACATGTATAGCTATGTAACAAATCCACACATTCAGCACAAGTATCCCAGAACTTAAAGTAAAACTTAAAAAAATAAATATATATATATATATACACACAAAAACACTTCATATATAAGCTTTCAATAAAGACTAACCATTTTTTAATACAAAAAAAAAGAATGTTCAGCTACACAGAATTAATTTCCATACACCCCAGCCTTTCCTAAGTGGCTAATTCAGAGAATAGCTTATTTATCATTTGAATTGTTTGTTGCAAAATGCATTATCTTAAACTCACCTTTGCCACCACCCATGAGAGACCTAAACACATTTGCTTAAATTCAATATGCCCAAAAGGCAACCATTGCCCATTTTTAAAGTCATGTGTATAAAATCAAAGGCATTAAAAAATCCAAGTGCCAAAAAAAACTAAAGTAGACTATCTCTGGAGTTCAAAAAATAGTTTTTATAGAATATTTCTATATTCTAAGTACTTTTGTTAATATAAGAAAGATATCTGAATGAACCAAATGAGAAAGAGTAGGGCACTTGTTTCTTTTATAAAAGTTCTTGTAACAATTCTTATGGAAACTTTATTTTATAAAAAAAAATTAGAAACCTGAAACTAAAATACTTTCATTTCAACTCCATTTATTAAGAGCTGTACTAAGATCCAAACTTGGATCTGGGTTCCAAAAAAGAGGAATAAGTTACATTTCCTCCCTTCAAACAACTTATAATTTGGTAAGAGATACAGAAGTAAAAATAGATGAATGTAATAAAATCAATAACCAAGTTTAAAAATCTGAAAATGTAATGAGACAGAGAAAATTGTATTTCCCTGAACCCCTCTCCGGGAGAATATTAGAAGTTAGAAGAAATACTTGGCTAAGCTGCTCTGGGGAGAGAGCAGTGGGGGTGAGGAGAGCGATGGGAACCAGGGAGCAAACTTGAGTGGCACCAGGCGGTTGTTCAGCCGCCTCTGGACCTCAGTACATGCCTCCAAGGTTGCTGAGTGAGCGTGCAAGTTGGGGCGCTGCCCGCTGCTGGTTCGAATTTTGGCTCACCTTTGAAAACCTCAGCTTCTCCAAACAAGCGTGGAAAAAGCAACAGCAGAGATTAACGTCATGTTTTAAGGTTTTGAAACCACCAGAAGCACTTTTATTTTCATCACTGCTGCAAAGATACAGACTGGGTGTCTTAGTGTCAGAAACACACTGAGGTCTGTATTGTGTCGACAAAATGCTTCTCTTTTTTTTGTTGTTGTTTTTTTTTTGTTTTTTTGAGACAGAGTCTCACTCTGTCACCAGGCTGGAGTGCAGTGGTGCGCGCTCGGCTCATTGCAACCTCCGCCTCCCGGGTTCAAGCAATTCTCCTGCCTCGGCCTCCCGAGTAGCTGGGACTACAGGCAAACACCACCATGCCCAGCTAATTTTTGTACTTTTGGTAGAGACGGGGTTTCACCATGTTGGCCAGAATGGTCTCGATCTCTGGAGCTCGTGATCCGCCCGCCTCGGCCTCCCAAAGTGCTGGGATTAGAGGCTTGAGCCACCCCGCCCGGCCCAAAATGCTTCTTTAAAAGATGTTAGGCCGGGCGCGGTGGCTCATGCCTGTAATCCCAACACTTTGGGACGCCGAGGCTGGCGGATCACCTGAGGTCGGGAGTTCAAAACCAGCCTGACCAACTTGGAGAAACCCCGTCTCTACTAAAAATAACAAAAATATTAGCCAGGCGGTGCATGCCTGTAATCCCAGCTACTAGGGAGGCTGAGGCAGGAGAATTGCTTGAACCCGGGAGGCGGATGTTGCGGTGAGCCGAGATGGCGCCACTGCACTCCAGCCCCGGGAACAAGAGCGAAACTCCATCTCAAAAAAAAAAAAAAAAAAAAAAAGGAAAGAAAAGAAAAAAAATGTTAAATTTGTGAACTTCCACTACACTGTCTCCTCCCTGAGGGGCTGGCGCTTCTCTCTTGAGCTCCAGACCCACATCCATCATCTCAAGAGTCAATCTCCTGGTTCTCACCCAGGCAGCTTGCATTCCTTATCTTAGCAAACAAAAGACCACCAACCACTTTACCCACTGCAGGAACTCAGGAGTCAGCCTTCACTCCTCTGTCACCGTTTAACTAAGCCCACCACTGAGCATCTTCCAAATGCAACTCTGTGAACGCCATCCTCCATGTCACTGCCTTAGTGGGATCCCTATCATCAGCCCCTTCCTTTCCACCAGGGATCTGTGTGCTGTCTCCACTCCAGTCTCATCGGCTTGTAGCTGTTCATCTTTCATCTGTTGCCAAATGATTTTCCTAAAGTCGTAATTTGATTATGTTATTTTAAAATTCTTCAGGGCTGTTATCTACCAACCCAAAGTTCCAACCCTTTAACACGGTGTACAAAGTGTGTGAGGGTTTGTCCCTGCCAGCCTCTTCAGTGTCTCATCTCCTGTCACTCCCCCATATTAATCTTGCACCAGAGCCACACTGGACACTCACATGCCAAACTCTCCTTTCCATGTCAGATGCTGCAGAAAACTTGGGGATACTACAGGGAACAAGAAGCCACAGTCATGCTCATGGCTGAAACAGATCCCTTCGGCCTCTGGGCCTTCACACATGCTCCTCATCTGCCCCAAATCCTGGCTTAGTGGTGAAGAGACATAACTTTGCTGGCCCAGCCAAAGGCTCACTGGATGACCTTAAGCAAATTACAGTCAGCCCTCTGTACTGTGGGGGTTTAGAAGAAATACCTGGCTATCCCTAGTACTCTCTATCCATGGAGTCAACCAATGGCAAATTGAAAATATTTTGTGGGGGGGATTACATCTGTACTGAACAGGTACAGACTTTTTTCTTGTCATTATTGAATTTTTTCTTGTCATTATTCCCTCAACAAAACAGTATAACCACTATTTATATAGCATTTACATTGTATTAGGTAATGTAAGTAATCTACAGAAGGTTTAAAGTACATGGGAGAGTGTGCATAGGTTATGTGCAAATACAACACCATTTTATATCAGGGACTTGAGCACCCGTGGATTTTGGTATCCATGGGATCCTGGACCCAATCCCGCCAGCTTACCGAGGGATGACTGTACTTCACTTCTCTAGACCTCAGTTTCTCATGTGTATCTTGAGTAGATACCGCAATTGATTTCAAAATTTTCTCCCAATTTTTACAAGTTATGAACCTAAATAATAATTTTAAATTTCAAAACTAGACAAGAAGGAATCCTCAGAAATATTCCAACAAACGTTTAAACTGCTGTAAGCAACACTGTCACTATGTCAAAACTGCCAAGTTTTTCTCTGCTATCACAAAAGAAGGAATTCATATTCTAAGCAAGACATGACCTCCACTGATTCTTAGGTTCAGACATCCCATTACAGGGTAGTTTTATTTAACTAAAGTACTTTGTAAATTAGAAAGTACTAAAAATGTTTTTGTCATTCCTGTTAGCTCTGTTCTATGCTAGTTTTCCATGGACTCATTATGTAAGTGCATTGCCTGCATTTCAAGGGAAAGGAAGGTGACCTCATCTCTGAGGTTGTTTCTTTTGCATTTAACAAAACTGGGCCTTTGGCATTATTTTTTTCTGGACACCCAGAATCCACACTTAAACCACTGAATTACAAATAAGTGTCCTGGAACAGGATCAGACAGTGCCAATTCTATCTTCAGCTCAAAATAAAGCTAGCTTTGATGTATTTTAACCTAGGTTCATAAATTAATTTTCAGAGATTAATTTTCTTATTTTGAGGTGGAACAAATTTATGAAAGTCACATGTAATTAACCAAATTATGAAGTTTTTTATGATTCTTTCACTGGACTTTTAAAAGAAAAATATTCTCATCAGAACACATTTAAAAGTGTATGATTATTGTACTGGTGTCAATTTCCCTGTTTTGATATTGAACTAGGGTTACATGTTCCTTACATAGATAAGGGAAGGTAGGTGAAGGGTACATGTGACTGTATACTATTTTTCCAAATTCCTATGAGTTTATTTCAGAATAAAAAGTCAGCAGCTTTTTATTTTGAATTAATAATCTGTCTAGTCAGTGATCTCCCCTGTAGTCTGTAGTTGCTTCCATCACACACACACACACACACACACACACACACACACACACACACACACACACAGCTAGACATCATGTACTTCCTGATGGGAACACAGAGCACTGTCTATGAAGGAGTCTTGCCAAAAGACAACCATGAATCTGATCAAGCCTGCATCCAGCTACTAATTCTTGAGAAATACAAAGAACTGAGGAACATGCTAAAAGGCATCCCAGAGATGCAGTCAGCAAGATCCAGACTGTAAGAAACTCTGCAGAACAAATGACCTCATTTCTTCAACCAATAAAACTGCAAGAGGAGACATCGAGACAGAGAGGCATAGGAATGGGGAGAGCCTGTAGATTAAAAGAGGCTTAAATGCACATCAATCAATCACAATGTGTGAAACTTAATGACATCCTGACTCAAGCAAAAAGTAACACTATTTAAACAAAGAGTAAGATAACAATTATTTAATAAATAAATTTTAAAATGTATTAGATATCCTTTTTAGATATCTTTATCAATTCTTTAATATCATAGCTAATAAATTTTAAAATTTATTATATATAATTTATTAGATGTGTTATGATATTAAAGAATTGTTATTTTTAAATAAATGTTTTTAAAATATTAAATAAATTATCAGTGGGTCCAAATATCCGTACATATATTATACATATAACATTTTTCTTTAAGTCTATTAATGGCATCTTCCCAAATGCTTAAATTAAGTGCTTTTGTATGGCAGGTGCAGTCCCTGTACAGACACAATAATGAACCAAAGCACTAGACAGCAGGGAGTACCAGGTCACCATGATGAAATGAAAAAAGAAGGCTGAGAATTAGACACTGGTTTAAATTTGTCCTCCTTTTCAAGTGAGATTCCACAGCTTTTCATTTGGAATATTAAACACTGCTTGGCAAAACTAAATACTACTATAGATCAGTTTCTTTCATCAGCCTGGGTGGTTCCAGATGCAGAATGAAAAATGCCCAACCAGAAAGCACTCAGCTCCATTAGCCTGAGATATGATTGAGGAAAAACTTTGATTGCTGCTCTCGTTCTTAATGTGTTTATTACCTGGACAAATTACCACCTCCACCTAAGTTTCCTGCAGTTCTTCTCAGCAAAAAAAGTGAGTGTTTTTAGGGAAGTGCTGACTAAATTTTCATTTTAGAAGTCTCAGTAAGTTAAGTGTGTTTCCCCGAAGCTCTTTCCACCAAAAAGGTGAGCTTTTTTTAGAGAAGTGCTGACTAATTTTAATTTTAGAAGTCTTGATATGTTGTGTGTTTCCCCTTTGCCCAAGAATTTTTCTGTAAAACTGTTGACATCAACCTCTTTCAAAAATATTTTTCTTCATTATATTCAATATTTTGGGGGAATTTGATGGTAGAGTTCAAAATTTAGTAAACATAGTTCTCAGAAAACAGCTAAGATTTTATGAACACAATGAGCCTTCCTGAGCGTAGACTGAATTAGGGTGATTGCCTTAATCCTTCCATTTAAGAGAGCTGATTAGCTTTAATAAAGAACTTGGGATGGCAGCAAGAGAGAGAAAAGGAGGTGGCTCTGATGGCTGATGTTTAAATCTGAGGAAGAACTATAAAGATATATATGGAATTCATTGCTTTGCATGTAAACCCATATACCAGCCTCCACCTGCCACCTACCCACCCATTCTAAAGTGACCTCCCTGCACTGTATTTTTCCTTTCATCATCTCCTGCAAGGAATTCAAGTTGTAGCTGCTTCTCTGCATCAGGAATAATTCATTCGCTACCAACCACAGCCTGGAACTCCTGGACCACAATCCTTCCTGCTACCCCAACATAAGCATCAGCAGACTGATGAATGGTGGCAGCCACATCACCCCTAAATATGGTTTTATGGGTCTATCAGAATTTGCTAAAAGGATTATTTGCAGCAATGCAAACAACCAGCAATTAAATGTTAAATATCCTGTTCTTCAATGAGAACACATGGACACAGGGAGGGGAACATCACACACCGGGGCCTGTCGGGGAGTTGGGGGCTAGAGGAGGGGATAGCATTAGGAAAAATACCTAATGTAAATGATGGGTTGATGGATGCAGCAAACCACCATGGCACGTGTATACCTATATAACAAACCTGCACATTCTGCGTATGTATCCCAGACTTAAAGTATAATAAAAAATATATATTCTGTTCTCAAAACACCTTTAGCCATTCTGCTTAAATTAATTAATACAAGAAATATTATTGATCCTCTACAATACATCAGATACTCTGCTGAGCTTAAGGGTTATAGTAGTCAGGGTTCAACTACCAGTAACAGAAACTGTACAAGCTAGTTTAAGGTGAGTGATTTGAAACAGAATTTTGATGCTCTAAAAAAAAAAAATCATTAGAAAAACAGAAGGAGAAGCCTCCAGGCTGAGTTAGACAACCCTGGGACTGTGCTGCCCAGATCTCTCTTTGAGAAAGAACCTGCTCTGAGATCAGTTGGCTGGCAGTTGCCACTTTCAGCACCTACCCCAGCATCCACACGAGGCCACACCTTACACAGCCTGCTCCAAACCGGTGACTCCAAGCCAGTGAGTAGTTAGTACAGTGGGAGTTCTAGAGCCAGGCTCCTCCTGCCCAGTGCAGGACCCCTCTGACAAGCAGGCTGTGCTTGGGTACTGCCCATCAGCCTAGCCGAGACTTTTCTCAGAGCTGCACTGCAATCCAG
Source organism: Pongo pygmaeus (assembly GCF_028885625.2). Lineage (NCBI taxonomy): Eukaryota > Metazoa > Chordata > Mammalia > Primates > Hominidae > Pongo > Pongo pygmaeus. The sequence goes on along the minus strand of NC_072383.2, from coordinate 55,948,918 downwards.
GTCTCTTCCTGCTCAACCCTCCTTCCTTCCCCTCTCATTTTATGGGTGATGTCAGAGCCTCATCTCCCTGCTCACTCCTGCTCCCTCCTGGCTTTATTCTTCACAGGCATTTTCCTCCATAAATCTCTCACATCAGGCATTTTCCTCCATAAATCTCTCACATTTATTGGGAGAAATTTCCATCTTGACATCTACTTCTCAGCCGACCTGAACTGACACACTAAACTTCCAGGAACAACTCCCTGAACAATGGGACAAAACTGATCCACCAAAAAGCTACAATCTGCATGATCAGGAAGTGGGGGACTGGATAGCCACCACCTCTACTGCTGGCTTCAAGGAATCTTCTGATACTGTCTGAGCCACCACATTCCTGCTTCTCAACACTCATAAAGTTAGAGAAGAGATTTTGAGGCTTCTACTAAGCTGCCATGATGGAAAGAAAAAAAAAAAAAAAAACACAGGACCATGCTTACCAGGAAACATATAACAGGAACAGCAGCAGAATCACAGCAACTTCCTCATAGTGTTCATGGCAGGTACTTCACATCACATAGTATCTCGGTGACCCACGGTCAATGTTTAATTTCTACTAAGGCCCACTAGGAAGCCAGGTGCTTCTCAAAAGAAGACTGGTTATTGGAAGAGGATGGCAGAGCTTTGTTTCAAAACCCTAAAGGCCTACACTAGTATTTATCTATAGGGGTCTGCAACGGACACTTCAAGAATCATTGAATGACTTGAGCCATATTTTTCTTATTGATTTTAGGAATTCTGTATGAACTGCAAAAAAAGCCTTTGCCCAGTTATGTAGAGTTGAAATTATCTTCTCTTAAGTTGTGTCTTGCCTTTTCATCCTATTTGTGTGCTTTTTAATGAACAGAAGTTATTTGTAATGTATAGTTTATCAGTCATTTCCTTTATGTACACGCTGTCTGTGTCTTGTTTTAAAAAACCTTTCCAACCCTGAGGAAATAAAAATATCCTCCAATATTTTTTTCCAAAAGTTTTAAACTTTCATCTTTAACATTTAGGTCCTTAACTGATTTTGTGTATGATAAGAGTAGTAATGCACTGTTTCCCACAAGGACAGCATTTCCCACTGAGTGCTTCATTTTTCACCACTGATCTGAAATACATCTTTTTTATTGTATCTTTCCTTATATAGATGTGTCTGTCTCTGGACTCTCTATTCTGTTGCATTGGCCTATTTGTCTACCCATGTACCAATGTCACATCATCTACAATATTACAGTACAATCAGTTCCCCAACCTCATGTTCTTCAGGAATATATTAGCTATTCTTGGTTCTTTGCTTCTCAATTTCTATTTTAGGGTAAGTTTTTCAAGATTCACAAAAACATCTTTCTTTTTTTACTGAAATTTTATTAAATCTATTGACTAATTTGGAGATAGATTACTTCTTAATGATATTGAGTCTTCTTGTCTTTGAAAATGATATGGCCGTTCATTTTTAAATGTCTTTCAATAAAGTTTCATGATTTTTTCTATAAAGATTTCACACATCTTTGATGAGATTTTTACCTAGGTACCTTTTATTTTGTAAACTATTATAAATGCTAAATGTTAAAAGTTTGTTTTTTAACTGTTCATTGTTGATGTATGGAAGTGTATTCGATTTTTGTATAATAGTTACATCAAAGAACCTTGTAAAACTCTTATTAAGTCTAATAATTTGTCTACAGACCCTTGGAAGTTAAGTTATATCATTTAAAAATAATTCTAATCTTTCTATATCTTCTCAAATTTTTATACTTTTTATTTCTCTTTTCTGGCCTGCTAGACTAGACAAGACATAAAGTTGAATAGAAGTGGTAACAGTGTACATTTTTGTCTTTTAAATAGAATTTTTTAACAATCCGTCATTACATATTGTGCCAGTTAATTACCCTTGTCTCAATAGCAAAAAGCAAAACAAAACAAATAATTCAATCAAAAAATGGTCAAAAGATCTGAACATTTCTCAAAAGAAGATGTACAAATGGCCAACAGTACATGAAAAAAATACTCAACATCATTAATCATTAGGAAAATTCAAATCAAAACCATAACAGGATATCACCTCACTCTACTTAAAATGCCTTGTATCAAAAAGACAGGCAATAGATGCTGGTAAGGATGTGGAAAAAGAGGAACCCTCACACACTACTGGTGGGAATGTAAATTCATGCAACCAATATGGAGAACAGTATGGAGGTTTCTCAAAAAACCTAAAAATAGAACTTTCATATGATGATCCAGCAATTTCACTACTGGGAATATATTCAAAATAAAGAAAATTAATGCCAAAATAAAGAAAATTAATGGGATTACGGTGGCTCACACCAGTAATCCCAGCACTTTGGGAGGCCAATGTGGGTGGATCACGAGGTCAGCAATTTGAGACCAGCCTGGCCAGCATGGTGAAACCCCATCTATACTAAAAATACAAAAGTTAGCTGGGCATGGTGGCGGGCACCTGTAATCCCAGCTACTCAGGAGGCTGAGGCAGGAGAATCACTTGAACCCAGGAGGCGGAGGTTGCAGTGAGCCCAGACCGTGCCATTGCACTCCAGCCTGGGCAAAGGAGCAAGACTCCATCTCAAAAAAAAAAAAGAAAGAAAGAAAATTAATATATCAAAGAGATATCTCATTCTCATATTTATTGCAGCACTATTCACAAATAGCCAAAATATGGAATCAACCTAAGTGACTGTCAACAAGTGAATGGATAAAGAAAATGTATGTATATGTACGTATGTATGTGTGTATATGTACATACACACAAGCACACACACAATGGAATATTATTTAGCCATAAAAAATGAAATTCTGTCATTTGCAGCAACATGGATGGAACTGGAGGTCATCATATTAAGTGAAATAAGCAAAGCACAGAAAAACACATATTGTATGTTCTCACTCATACGTGCAAGCTAAAAAAGTGAATCTCCTGGAATTAGAGATTAGTGGTTACCAGAGGCCCGGAAGGGGAAGGGGGAAGATGATAAGGGAAAAAAAGATTATAAATGTATTTACTGTCACTGAACAGTACATTTTGAAATGGTAAAGATGACAAATTTCATATGAATAATTTCCCTGAATAAAAAATAAAATAAAATTTAAGTGGAGTCAAGAGAAGGAGAAAGGAGCAGATATAATGACATAAGTCCCTGAATTCAGCCGTGCCTTAAGTCCATTCTTGTACATCCAGTTACATGAGCCAACAAATTATTTTTCTCCAAAATAAAAATAAAAAACAAGCAAACAAAAAAAATCTATTTTGGCTAAAAAAAAACTATAGGCAAAATATTGTTCGTTACGTTCTTAAACTTTCTTTTTAATCTCCACATCACCTATGGTTATGCTGTTTTGTTCACCCAAGCAACTTTTATTTGTGCCTTCTCTCCTTTTTTGATTGTTCTTCCCAGAGGAAGACTGTTAATTTTATTTATCTTTTCAAAAATACAACAATTATCTTTTTTGAGTCTTTCTGTGGTATCTTTATTTTCTTTTTCATTAATATACGCTATCTTTATTATAATCTTCCTTCTTGTTGAAGAAATTTGTTTTGCTACTATTTTTCTAATGTCTTAAGTTGCATGCTTCGTTCTTTAATTTTTAGCCTTTCTTCTTTTTTTAATATATACATTCATGGCTGTACATTTTCTTCAAAGTGTTGTTTGGATGCATCTTGTAAATTATTTGTTGTATATTCATTATTGCTCAGTATTTTGTTTTTCACTATAATTTTTGCTTTAATCCATAAATTACATAAAGTATATTCCAAAATTTCCTAAGACTGGTGGTACAGTGATCTGTGAATGTCTGTTGGACCAATAACACAATTAGTGTTATTAAAATTTTCTATATCCTTTTTGATTTTTTAACTGCTTTATTAATTACTGAGAAAAGTAGATTAAAATTTCCCACTCACCTACCAGATATGTCTGGCATGGTTGTCTCTTTACAGTTCCGTCAACTTTTGTTTTATGTATTTAAAAATGATATTAGTGTATATCAATTTAAGTTTTTATATCTCCCTGCTGAATCGAACCTTTATTGTTATGTAGAAACCCTCTTCATCTCTAATACTCTTTTTCTTGAAGCCTCTTCTGTCTGACTTAATATTGCTACATCATCTTTTTCTAATCATGTGGACTTTATTACAGTCTATGCTAAGAAATTGAAAATGGGTGACCATGTTCTGACCTCTTTGTTCAAGAGGCCCAAATGACTCCAGCCACATTTTTTTTTCCTCGATAGAATATGATAGCTTCTGAATCACTTACAGGTGGATTCTCCTTGCAGACAGCCTCCAGATAATCATATCTGCCATAACAGCAACATGGCAGGCTTTCCCACTCAGTGGTCCTACAAGCAGCCATAATAGCTTCTGTTTGGTGGCCCTATAAACTACTGTATATTAATATGGGCATTGCTGCTTTATCTCTGGTGGCTAAATTGTTATTATCTGAAAGTTTGATTGACAGGATTCCATCTGCCCTGAGCACTGAGGCCCCAAAAAGGATCCTATAGTAACAATTACTTTTTATCCATTAAAACACACAAATAACCACTTCAAAAATGTCTTCAGTTGCAACAGTATCCTTTTACCAACTCATTTATCAAGCTCATTATCAACATGAGTCTACTAACCTTACTTGAATAAGATTGCTACCATAGCTGATTAAACGAATGTGTTAGAAGACAGTTAAATGAAATTGAAGTGGATATCAAAGAGCTTTTATTTTAATCATGCATCTGTGCATGATGGGCATGATGGCATACTGTGGGTATGAGACATGACAGAGATGACACCATAAAGTGGAAGGCAAAAGTATGCTTTAAAATCAAGCCTCAGTTGTGTTATTTGGCAGCTATGTAACCTTGGGCACGTCAATTAATCTGCCTCGCCCTAGATTTCTTCATCTATAACATAGAGATACAAAGATCTACCTCAAAAGGTTGGTGTGGGGACTAAATTAAAATTTAAAGTATGTGAAAAAAATAGGTACTCAACAAATAAGTGTTCTCTTCACATTTCCTCCTAGTCTAGAGGAAAGAACCATCTTGAAAGCACTGATCTAATTGAGCTGATGTCTGTCAAATGAAAATCCAGGCCCTACTTTTTTTTTTTTTTTGGAAGAATCAGTCTTCTCCTACTACCCAGCAAACCAGTGGACCCAAAAGTTGAAAAAAACTGATGACAGACAAAAGCATGAAGATGGCATATTTGATGTCACTTTGGTTGTTTTTCCCAGAAGGCTTATACAGTGACTTAGTTGGGAAGCTTCCCAGTTTCCAGACCTTGAATGTGAAGTGTCATTGGCATGTCTGGCAGTAGTCTCTCATTCACTCCTCAATAAATAACACTGAATACAAAAAAGGCTTGTGTAAAAACTCAAAAAAAAAAATCAGTCTTCTAACAATGAACCAGCTTCACCCCTTTTCTAGCTTTACTGCATTCAAATCCACACTATCTCTAAGCAGAACATGGAACTGATTTAAAGACCAAAGTCTTACAATGTCCATAGGATTGAACTATAAAATGAAACTTTTATCATCAGATTTTAAGTAACAAAACTCTGCTGGTATTCCTCCATGTTAAATAAATTCCATGCACACATTTTGGAATTGTTAAAGCTAAAATCTAATAATTATTACATAGCCCAAAACCTCCTAGAGAGTTTTTAAGCTAGAATTCAGATGTTAGAGAGCAGCACCTGGTGGCAAGTTGTGATACTGGAGTCCACTGAGTCATTTAAGAAGTCAAACCACTGTGGCCAGTGAAAATTCCAGTGACCCAGAAGCAGTTCTACATTCAGAGAGCAATTCTCCTTCCCATCTCTCTGTCACCCATCCCTGCCCCCTCCCCACTGATCTTGGAATCACCAAGACCCATCAATTTGCCTCCCAAGCAGCTCACGGAGTCTTCCATGTTTCATCCCCATGCTCACTGCCCCAGTACAGGCCACCATCTTTTATTGCCTGGATTCCAGGAACAGCCTCCTAGGTGACTTCCCAGATTCCAACCTATGCTCCACACAGCAACCACGTGGCCCTTTTTATACAGCACCGTCATGATCACGTCACTCCTTGTCCAGTAGTTCCTTGATGCCTTCAGAATAGACAGGTAAGTATTTTATTACAGAATTACCAGATTCTTCTCTTCACCATGGGGCCTTTCTTCCCTCCCAGCATCATCTGTCTAGATAGCCCCCCTCCACTCTGAGTGTCGCTCAGCTCCCGTCATGTCACACACCCCTGCTCTATTGCTCTTACCTCCCTGTCTTCACACTGCTGTTCCCATTGCCAGGAGCTTCTTCGCCTCTGTTCTACTCTTCCATTTAACTCTCACTCATCCTTCAAGCTCAGCTTAGCTTTCATTCCTCTGGGAAGATTCTTTTGACCACTCTAAAATGGATTAGCTTCCCTTGCTCTGAATTCACACAGTAACTGTCCTTCTGCTATCAAAGCAATGATTTAATTGTCTGCCACCCCTTCTAGACTGTAAGCTTTGTGAAGACAAGACCCATGACTATTTTGTTCATCCCTGTAGCTTCAACACTTAACATAGTACCTCAGCAGGAACTTAATATTTGTTAAAGTGTTAGATTGAATTGAAATATAGTATATATTCAGTTGGACCATATAAAATTGCCTTCTTTAAGGTAAAAATTGTCAACTATTGGCAATTATATATATGCAACCTGATAGTTGCTACCAATATGGGAAAAGACAGGTATCTTAACAATTTATATATATTACTAATCAATAAATGTCTTTTTAAAAAATACAATCTTCTTGATTTTCACTGAAATCCATTTTCCTAGCCATAGACACAGTTAGAAACCCATTAATTCAGAAAATGACCTTCAAAAGGAAAACCCAAAGACCTGTGCCAGCAGATCTTTAAAAACACAACAGACAATCAAAAGTTAACTTTCTGACCTTGGAGTGTGTTTTGGCTAAAAATGACACTGACCTCATCGTGCCAACATGCTAATCATTCCCTGGACATGCATGCAAGGGAGCTAAATCTAGAACATTTTCCATTCTGCCAAATACTCATTGCAGCTGTTACATTATCCATCATTCAGTATTTCCCACAAGTGGACATTGCCACTCATTGTAACCAGCCCCAAAACTCTTGCCTCCATTTTAAAAGAGCAGTTCCAAAGAAACAAGCAGCTAGTTAAATAAATGCATCTGTGCTTCCACTGGAATCTTCTCATACTTTCCAATAAACATGTTCAGTGAGGTAGAACGGAATGGTGGGCTCCAGGACTAAAGGAAATCTGTCAAGCAGATGTTGCTTTTGTGCAGTTGACTATCCCTTAAAAGCTTCATATAAGACTAACAGAAAACAGAAGGCAAGAGTAGAGAGGTAATTTTCTTTAGCCTGTTTAGTGCTTTCTCCACTTTTGTATGAAGAGATAGCCTGGTTTAATTTCCAGGTGCAATGGATACCCCACAAGCATTCAGTGATTTGAATAGTTTATGTATTACACATTCCATATAAAAATTCCATACAAGAGCTGGGTGTAGGGGCACATGCCTGTAGTCCCAGCTACTCAGGAGGTTGAAGCAGGAGGCTCGCTTGAGCCCAGAGTTCAAGTCCAGCTTCAGCAACATAGCGAGAGCCTGTCTCTTAAAAAAAAAAAATCATACGTATTCTTGCTGAAATACACTGACTTGCTACTTCTACTTATTACTATTCTGGCTCAGAATGTCCTTTCTTACTTAACCTTTGTTTTCTGCATCATATTGGCTCCCAAATAATTATATTTTATGCTAAAACTTCTCCCATTTTCTTCTCAGCTAGATGTGATTTGAGGCAAACAGTTTAGAAAATCCATTTGCCTACAGCTTTGTTTTCGTTTATTTGAGGATGACATTTTTAAATGCAATTTTAAATTCAGTAGTTTCGCCTCTTCTTGTTAAATTTTTTTTCTTGAGGAAAAAAATGAGAAGTTTAAATCAATGTCACACTGAATGCCGAACTAAAGATCCACAAATGTCTTGACTGTCTCTTCTGCAGTCATCTCTCCTAATGTGAATATACAGTGTTTGAGGCAGGGAGAAATTTATCTCCTTCCAATGTATTAATTTGATATCTGTTTAAGACCTAGGCAAAACTATAATAGGTGGTTTAGAAATAGGCATGTTTTTGCCAGAAATCAAAATGCATAGTTGAAGCATATGGTATAATTTTGGTATTAAAAAAGGATCTATTCAATTATTACAACACAATTCCAGGGTAGTGGAAAGAGAAGTAGATTTGAGTCAGAAAACCTGGGTCCAAGCCATGACCCTCCATTTACCTGCTGTGTAGCTCTGAGCAAGTCTCTTAAACTCTCTGACCAGGTCTCCCTGCTCATGGCAGTAAGATTAATGTGATCATTGATGCTGTGTGGAAACAGAATGTAATAAATGTCACATTTATTTTTCTTCATTTTCCGAAATCAAATTATATCTGACCCTCTCCCTGTCAGGGACACCACTGGTGGCCTGCACAACATCCATTCCAATGTTCTCCCTAGCTGAGCCCTGATTTTTGTTCAGATGTCCATCATTTGCCACCCCAGCTCTAGCCCAGGTGAGTGAATCCTGAGTAGTCCCAACAGAGCACCTTGTCAGAAGGAGGATGGGGTGCAATTCTGGCCTGAGACACACAGGAAAGCAGAAAGCTTCTGGGAAACATTTCCTTCCATCTTTCAAGGAGACGCAGAATGAGATGGTCTCTTCTCCATTGGATACAGGCATCTCTAGATGTGAAATCAAGGCAGCAACCTAAAGCCACAAAGGACCACAGCTTGAAGACAAGACCAGTCAGTTGAAGATGGCAGAGAAGAAAGAGAGAATCTAGGTCCCTGGTGGCATTTTTGAGCCACAGGGTTAACCAACTCTTTAGCCCCCCGACCTTTGCACTTTGTGTTGTCTACAATAACAGAAGTTATTATTGTTAAGCCAGCTGAACCCAAGCTTTGGTTATTTGTAGCTAAAAGCATTATAACTGGTACATACCACAGCTCTCCAAGTTTGGCCAGAAGTCCAATACCAGTCATTTTTCAGAATCCTCTATCTTTGGATCAGAGAAGAATCCTGGGGCTTGAGGCCACCACTGCTGTGACTCCTTCCCAGGCCCTTGAGATTTATTCAAGAGTCTCCAGCTCCACTAACAACTTTGTAACCTCTGTACCAAGTTTGGCCAAAGGGATGATCACTGAGGTTCTTAAAGCCTCGGTCTAAAAAGTAACCCAAATAGTAATTCCCATGTGTGGCAGGCAAAATTTTGACTCCCAAGATCTTTACCACCTGGTGTTATACCTGTGTGTTACATTATATGGCAAAAGGGTCTTTGCAGATAAAATTAAGGTTGCAGACCTTAAAATAGGGAGATTATCCTGGATTACCCAGCAGCTCCAATGTATTCACGTGAGCCCTTAAAAATGAAAGAGGAAGGCAGAACAGTTCATCAGAGGTAAGGTGGAAAAAGAGGCAGGAAAGATTCAAAACCTGAGAGGGACTTGCCCTGCCATTGCTGGCTTTGAAGATGGAGGCATAGAACCAGGAGCCAAGGAATGCAGGCAGCCTCTGAAAGCTAACAGCCTTTAGATGGCAGCCAACAAGGAATTGGGGACCTCAGTCCTACAACCATAAGGAACTGAATTCTGCCAACAACATGAATGAACAAGGAAACAGATTCTCCCTGAGAGCCTCCAGAAAGGAAAGCAGGCCTGCCAACACCTTGATTTTAGCCTGAAGAGCCTCAGGTGAGCCCGCTAGACTTCTGGCATATGGAAGAACTGTAAGGTAACAAATTTGTATTGCTTTAAGTCATTAAGTTTATGGTAATCCAGTCTAAGCAGCAATAGAAAACTAACACACTACACGAGGTTCTGCCACATCTGGGTGCCCTGCTCCGGAAGGCTCATGTCTCTGTCACCCTCAGAATCTCCAGCCCTCCATTCCTCTTCACACTCTTGGGAATCAAACCACACACAAGCCATTCTCCTCCTCTACCTTTATGATATAAAATCTCCAAATACCCTACAGTCACAAATAGTTACACACATCCACACACTCACACAAACACACTGACCTCCCAAATTCAAAACACAGTGATGGGGTTGTCTTCCCTCTGCCAGACAAATATCCTCCCTCCAAAACACACCTCAAAATTAAAACTCTTACTTCTTTCCCTGGAAACTAGGAAAGAAACAGAAAAACAAAACAAAACAAAAGGCCACATTTTTCTGAATTAACTATGGAAATACCATTCATTATATTCTGTAATTCTTGATATTAAAGGTTTTATTAACTTCTTCTTCTTAATAAGGAAACAATATAATACCTTTGGGCATCTCATCTGTGAAAAGTTATCATATATTTCTTTTCAGGCTGAGAGAAACAGAGCCATTAAGAGTGTTAACTTTACTTTGAATAAACACAATAAATCCTGGCACCCAATGTAGTTTTTACTATTTTTCTTCTATCCTTTCTTACTGAAAAAAAAACAAACAAACGAACAAAAAGAAAAAGCAACAATAAAAAAAAAACACCTGACTGCCTTACAATATCTTCTGGTGCTATTTTTTACGCTCTCCACAAGTGCAATGGGCTTTATGATATTAGCCTGACCATATTCAAATTAGGTTGGGCCATTTGTTGCTTTTTATTGACCTTTACTGCTTTCACATTTTTCTGCATGTGACCGACATGATCAGTATCTATGACAATAAAAACTCCAATCAATTGATTTCTGTTTATGCAAATGTTTACACACAACACACACATACACAGGCATATATCTGATAATGGTTATAATATATATAATACTGCTTATGTGTGTATATTAATGTTAATATATAATATATATAATTTAATCTACCTATATTGCTATTATGAGTAAATATTATTTGCACATCCAATACCTATCTTGTTTATGCATTACCTGTGCTTTCCCAAGCCTGGTCTGAAAGGTAAAAATAAGATCGCATTAAAGTGAACAGTATTTCTCTGATTTTTCCTTCACACACTATTGTGGCCCCTTCACTTCCCCTTGGTGTCTTCCCAACTGTTTCCAGGAGCCATGGAGGTGTCCTGTGTGTGCCCAAGATCTCAGGCCTCCCAGTAGCCATGTAGTAATAACTGAAGCTGAGGCTCCCAAGACTCGTAGAAGGAGCCTTATGGTTGTTGCTGGTGTCAAGCTCCCACTGTGCTCCTCAGAGTCACTTAGCCAAAGCTACAGCACCTTAATGCTACCCTGCTAGGCCAAAGCTACAAAGCATGATGCTAGGTCAATGGTGCCCCAACACAGCAGCACCACCTGCATCCCTGCCACATTAAGATGTGGCCACTTTGGGCTGAGTGTCTAATACCACAGTCTCCAAAGCAGTGTTCCCAGGTGCTCCTGTGTCATCCAAATTCTTTAATGAATTCTAATTTCAGGTTCTCCTTCCAAGGACACAGTTCACAGTGGGGCAGAGGGCAAACTGAGTGACAGATCAAAAACTGGACTCCAAGTGATCTCCTTGCCTGGAATTTTTTTTTTTCTTTTTTTTTGAGACAGGGTCTTGCTCTGTCACCCAGGCTGGAGCTCACTGCAGCCTCAACTTCCTGGGCTCAAGCAATCTTCCCACCACAGCCTCCCAAGTACCGAGGAGTACAGACGCGTGCCACCACACCCAGCTAATTTTTTATTTTTTGTAGAGATCAGGTTTCACCATGTTGCCCAGGCTGGTCTCCAACTCCTGGGCTCAAGCAATTGTCCCACCTCAGCTTCCCCAAATGCTGAGATTACAGCCATGAGCCACTGCACCTGGCCTGGAATTTTCATATGGTACTAAAATTGTGTGCCTGACTCCCTGTTCCCTTGGGTTGAGTTCTTTCTCATGGGACTGCACAGTTTCTGCTGCAAATAGGATCATTCCCTAATTTGTTCAACAAGTATTGAGGGCCCATCAGGTGTCAGGCACTATGCTGACTGTACGTACAATGGTTAAAAAAAAATGGACTCAGACAGCTCTGGCTCCATGACTTAGCAGTGCCCCAGACATGTTTAAATCCTGGGGTGGGGGAGAAAACCTAGGACTCAAGCTGGGACCATGGAAAGAGAAAGAAAGGAAGAAACAAGAAAATAGAGAAGATTTTCAAATATATGATAGAGGAATACAAGTATATCAAAAGAGATGCATGGACCTTGCTCTATTTATATGTATTTAGTTGTTCAGAATTACATTTTTATTTGTGCTCTAGGTACATAAATAATGCTACAAGCAGTATGAGCATTGTTAGTGGGACTTAAGAGCTAAGCAGCAGCTTAGCACCCCATTAACTTTGTGTTATAATCTTATGAACAAGCTGTATGGCTTTGAGCAAATGTATTAACTCATTGCTTCAAACTTTATATGAATTATTGTTTGCAGACATAGAAGTCACATCCACAATATTGTAAGTTTTAGGAATAGAGATGAGGAAGTGAAGAAGAGAGCAGGCCTCCCATTGTAACCAGGTGGAGCTTATCTGTATGCTCATATTTTTCAACTTATGACTTTCTGAGCTTGCTTTAATCATTCCCTTCATGTCCAATACCTTTCTTTCTTTCTTCCCATCTATTATCCAGACCCTAGCGTAAGTTCTATATGGCTAAAAAAAAACAGTCCCCCAAAAATGTCCATGCCTAATTATTAGAATCTGTTAATATATTACCTGTCATGGCAAAAGAGACTTTGCAGATGTGATTAGGAATCTTGAGACAGAAAGATGTCCTGGTTCTCCAAATGGGATCAATGTCATGACAAGGGTGTTTATAAAGGGAAGCAGGAGGGTTAAAGTGAGAGAAGGTGATGTGACAGCAAAAGCAGAGAGAGATTTGAAGATGCTATGCTGCTGGTTTTGAAGATAAACATGTATTCTTACATAATAATATATATTTTATTTGTGTGATTGGGGTAGGGATGGAAAAGGTGCTCCAAGTCTGCAAACCTAAGGGCCTGTCTAGCAATGCCCTCAGAGTTCAGCCCATGGAGGTCCAGCCTAGACTGGCCTTAACCTCTCACTAAGTTATGTTTTGTAGGTTGTACTAGAAGTCACTGAGGTTTGGAGAACTATAAACATTTTTAATTCAAATATGTTATCTGGGAAAATAATATGTTATGCCAGCATTTTTCAAATATTTTAGCCACAGAAACCTTTATTTAAAGTACTTTTATATACAGTTATGATTGGCCAATTAAATATAATATGAATTTTAATTTTTTTAATAAAAATAATAAATAAAATATTTTAGGAAACCCCAAAGAGATTAAAGTGGATCTACTGAAATTGAAGGGAGTGGGGAGAAAGTGGACCCTAACTAGTTCAAGTTACAAAGGGGTCCTCAAGAGAAGAAAAACAGCATCAGAACAAGAGAGGAAGTGTAATATTGTGATACAAGAAGAAATATATATTTGGTCTCTGTCCCCATTTCTGGAGCTAATATTTGGTCTCTAACACAGTTCCTGACACAGATCTCCTAAGACCTCTGTAATTTCCTGAGTGATAGGAGCTTCTGGCACAGAGATCCAAAATCCCTTGGAATTTCTTGGGTGATAGGAGCATCTTCTGTTCTAATGAGGTAACAGTTGGTGGGGGCTGGTTGCTAGGGGAACCAACAATGTGATTGGAGGGTTGGAACTTTCAGCCTCACTCCGTGACTTCCTGGAAGGGGAGAGGTGCTGAGGTTGAGTCTATCCCCAATGGCCAATGATGTCATCAATCATGCCTAAATAATGAAGCCTCCATAAAAACTCAAAAGGATGGGATTTGGAGAACTTCTGGAATGCTGAGCATGTAGAGGTGCCTGGAGAGGGCATGGAAGCTCCACATGCCTGCCCACATACCTTGCACTATGCATCCCTTCCATCTGGCTGCTCATCTGTATCCTTTGTAATATCCTTTATAATAAGTAGGTATTATGGTTTGGATGTATGTGTCCCTCCAAAATTCATATGCTGGAACTTAAACTCAAAGGTAATCGTGTTAAGAGGTGGGATCTTTGGTGAAGTGATTAAGTCAAGAGGGTTGTACACTCATGAATGGGATTAATGCCCTTATAAAAGAAAATGAAGGGAGTGCCCAGCCCCTTCAGCCCATTCTACCGTGTGAGGATGCAGCAAGAAAATGCCATGTTGGAAGCAGAGAGTAGCCCTCACCAGACACTGAATCTGCTGGTGCCTTGATCTTGAACTTCCCAGTCTCTAGAACTGTAAAAAAAAAAGTGTTTATTATTTATAAATTACCCAATCTAAGGTATCTTTTATAGCAGCCCTAACAGACTGAGACAATAAGTAAATCTAAGTGTTTTTCCCCGAGTTCTGTGAGTCACTCTAGTTAACTAATCGAATCCAGGGAAAGGGCAGTGAGAACCCCCAATTTATATAAAGCCAGTTGGTCAGAAATACAGGTCACAACCTGGGACTTGTGCTTGGCATCTGAAGTGTGGGGCAGTCTTGTGGGGCTAAGCTGTTGGATCTGATGCTAACTGTGGATAGACAGTGTCAGAGTTGAATTATAGAACATCCAGCTGGTGTCCACTGGAAAACTGATTCTGGCTGGTGGGGAGAAATCCCTACATATTTTGGTGACCAGAGGGGAAGTATTCTGCAATGAGGATGACAGAAGGAAAAGCAGTTTGTTTTTTTTCCTCAGGACATATCACATAATGGTAAGGGCTCATGATCTGGAGCAGACTACCTGAGTTCAAATCCCAGCTCCACCACTAACCAGTTATGTAATTTGTTGAGCACTTACTATCTGCCAGGCATTGTGCTAAGTGCCTTGCATGTATTAATATTATCTCATGAGTAAAAAGACACAGAGAGGTTGAGTGTCTTATCCTAGATCTCACAGAAGAGCAGGGATCTTAACACAGGCATCTCATTTCAGAGCCCACATTCTTAACCACTACACTGAAGTACTTTTTTTTTTTTTTTTTTTTTTTTTTTTGAGACGGAGTCTCGCTCTGTCGCCCAGGCTGGAGTGCGGTGGTGCGATCTCAGCTCACTGCAAACTCCGCCTCCCGGGTACACGCCATTCTCCCGCCTCAACCTCCCGGGTAGCTAGGACTACAGGCGCCTGCCACAACACTCGGCTAATTTTTTGTATTTTTAGTAGAGATGGGGTTTCACCATGTTAGCCAGGATGGTCTCGATCTCCTGACCTTGTGATCCGCCTGCCTCAGCCTCCCAAAGTGCTGGGATTACAGGCGTGAGCCACCGCGCCCAGCCCCAGTACAATTCTTTTACAACCATTGTTTTAAGCTATATACATCTCTATTAGTGAGGGTTCTACAGAGAAACAAAACTAATAGGGTACAAATTCACATAGAAAGAAATTTATGTTAAGAAACTGGCTCATGTAATTAAGCTGGCAAGTTTGAAATCTGCAAGGTGGACCATCAGGCTGGAGACCCAGGAAAAGCTGATATTGTAGTTCACGTCCAAAGGCCATGGCAGAATTCCCTCTTGCTTGGGGGAGGTCAATTTTTTGTTCTATTTAGGCCTTCAGCTGATTGGATAAGGCCTACCGAAATTTGGGAGGGCAACCTGCTTGACTCAAAGTCCACCAATTTAAATGTTAATATTGGCCTAGCACGGTGGCTTATGCATATAATCCCAGCACTTCAGGAGTCTGAGGCAGGCAGATCACTTGAGGTCAGGAGTTCAAGGCCAGCCAAGCCAACATACAGTGAAACCCTGTCTCTACTAAAAATACAAAAATTAGCTAGGGGTGGTGGCACACACCTGTGGTCTCAGCTACTTGGGAAGCTGAGGCAGGAGAATCACTCGAACCCAGGAGGCAGAGGTTGCAGTGAGCCAAGATCACGCCACTGCACTCTAGCCTGGTTGACAGAGCGAGAATCTGTCTCTCAATAAATAAATAAATAAATAAATAAATAAAAAATAAATGTTTATCTTATCCAAAAACAGCCTCACAGAAACACCCAGAATAATGTTTGACCACGTATCTGGGCACTGTGGCCCAGCGAAGTTGGCACATAAAATTAACTATCACAGCATCCATCCATCAAAACAGGTAAAAAGACTCAGAGAAGGTGGTAATGGGGAGACAGGGAAATGTTTGGACATGGAGTAGCCCAGCAGGACCAGCCTGAGAGGCCCCTTTTACATGGTGATGGCCAGGGACCCACTAAACACACCAGCACCCAGTGAAGGAAACAACAATAGGGGTGGGGGTAGAATAGCAGACTCATTTGGCCCACACATTCTCTCAGGCCCTTCTTACTAAACCTCCTATCTGTAGGGATAGTGTGAAAGGATTTGGCAGTGTCCTGTATGAGAAACCTCACAAAGTTTGGATTGTCTTTTACAGCCATGAGCTGAAGGCCCATTTGGTCAGGCACTTTTCAGTTTGGGATGTGACATTCTTGGATCAGGGGGATCTGAAGATCTTCTGTAAAGCACTACTTGGTTTCCATCAAGCTGTGGAAGGAGTGCTCTTGGACACTAAAAAAAAACACCTTCTCACTTCCACATTTGGGACTGTCAACTCAAGAATGCAAGGAGAGTTATACAGAAAACACCTCATTTGGAGTTATTTACTCTAACTGCTCAGCATTGTGAGAACAAGTTCATTCTTGTACCTTTCCTCCATGGATTTGGGGATCACAAGGGACTTACCCATCATTGGAGTGGCCACAGTCTGAACAAGTTCCACCCACTGCCTGAGAGTCCTGCCCTGAATTTTAGACTTTGATCATAAAAAAAAAATGGATAATATAATTTAACAGTGAATAAATTAGGTATCAATGAAGCTGGCTTCAAAGCAAAATGTATCCATGTCGGTTGAAATATTTTGCTAAGTTGTCAGTGTACTAGCTTCCTTTCCAACCAAATGGGTGCAGGAAAATCTGCATCTGGAAGAGTACAGGATTCAAAGGAGAGGGTAGAGTTAGGCACAGAAACCATAAAACCTGACATGAGTTCAAACCTTGGCTTTGCCACTGCAAAGCCAAACTGCATGACATTAGGCAAGTCACCTAGTCTCCTTGTGCCCATCTGAAAAATGCACCGCAAGGATAAGGCCAGCATATGGGCCCTGCCAGGCAGCTGAGGACATGGCATGGCTTCCCCACCAGGCATATGTCAAGGTCATAGGGGAAAGCAGAGGAATCCCAGGTACGAAGCAGAATCAGGAAGAAAGGGTCAGGTAAGGAGACACCACAGAGATAATCAGGGGAGGGCCACATCTCAGGAACTTCAGATGGTGCCTGAGAACTAGTTCATGGTGACAGAGCAGTCATGGAGCCATTTGCAGACCTGCTGGCCTTTCCATACATAATTACACTGAGCAATTATTATAAATAATTGGAATGGCCCTGGAGAGGTAACAGGACCAAAAGAAGTTGCCTCTTGATAGCAATTTCATATGTAGCAGGGTTGCAATTCACTTACACTACCTTCATAAATCCAGAGAAAATGAAGTTTCAGGCCGGGCATGGTGGCTCATGCCTGTAATCCCAACACTTTGGGAGGCCGAGGGGTCGGATCACAAGGTCAGGAGTTCGAGACCAGCCTAAACATGGTGAAACCCCGTCTCTACTAAAAATACAAA
This sequence comes from Pongo pygmaeus, assembly GCF_028885625.2. Lineage (NCBI taxonomy): Eukaryota > Metazoa > Chordata > Mammalia > Primates > Hominidae > Pongo > Pongo pygmaeus. Next base: position 55,931,296 of record NC_072383.2, on the reverse strand, counting down.
AATTAGCTCGGCATGGTTGTGTGCGCCTGTAATCTCAGCTACTTGGGAGGCTGAGGCGGGAGCATTGCTTGAACCCAGGAGTCAGAGGTTGTGGTGAGCTGAGATCGTGCCATTGCACTCCAGCCTGGGCAATAAGAGCGAAACTCCATCTCAAAAAAAAAAAAAAAAGAAAAAAAGAAAATGAAGTTTCAGTGTTTTCTTATAAATTAATCTCTCTAAATTCCCCATTCCTCTTGCAAGCAGAAAGAGGGAACTAGAGATTTTAGTTCGATTCTAAAATTACAGGCCATCCCAAAATCTGAACAGAGTCCTTAGGTAATGTGATGTCTTTGGGATAAAAGCCACTCCATGTCCTCAGCTGCCTGGCAGGGCCCATATGCTGGCCTTATCCTTGTGGTGCATTTAGGTGACTTGCCTAATGTCATTCAGTCTTTCAGATGCCCGACCTTCCTTTCTTCCTTCGTTCCTTCCTTCCTTCCTTCTCTTCCTCAAGATGATGTTCAAGGAAGGGAAAGGTCCTTGATTCCACATGGCATCCCTTGCAGCAAAATGCCTAGACTGGGATGCTTCTGGAGAGTGACCCTCATGGAGCAGCCAACATCTGGAGGAGTGTTAGTGTCTCCTGCAGAAGCTAGGCTGGGCTGGACTGGGCCGGGCTGGCCCCTTGCATCTCCACAATGGCCTGGTGATTCTCCCTGGCTACTCACTCAAGCTCTGCCACATCCTTCAACCACCTGCTGGGGGTCACCTTCCTCACGTCTTGCTGGGTTCTAAAGCAGGCTTGTTTGCATCTTGTCCAGTCCCTTTCACTATCCCTCCTGGGGCTGGGAGAGGTACATGGGCACATCTGGGTCTCCTCCACACCTCACCACATGAATTGGTACAAGAGTTGCCTGGGAGAACAGAGTAATCCAGTTCCCTTCTAGAGTCTCACACCTAAACTGAAACAAATCTCCTCCACCCCATTCTTGAATGTCTTATCCCATATACCCATCTCCCCACTGCCTCCCAAACCTCTATCTTTTTCTTCCCACAATCCCCCACGCCAGAAGGGGTAAACTTTCACTTACTTCTGTAGGGGAAGAAAGATTTCTTTTCTCATTCTTCACCAGGTTCATGGCTGAGGCACCTATAAGAAAAGCCTGATTAACAAAAAAAAAAGCACACGTTTATCTAATATAAGTTTTATGTGACATGAGGGCCTTCAGAAATGAAGACCCAGAGAAACAGGAAAACCTGTATATTTTTACACTTGAGTTTGTTGAAGAATGGACAGTCATGGAGAAGTATGATTGGACAAAGGAGGTATGACTTAATGGGAATAAACTTGGAGGAACTTAGTAAGGCAGGTTTGTTTGTTCAGATTCTTCTGTGTCTTCAGAGATAAGGATGTTCCTTTCTTCTGGGTATAGGGAGGCTACCTCCTGAATGAGGATGTTATGACCTGCTTTAGGGAAGAAGGATCCGAGAAAGTCAGAGAGTGCCCTTCCTGGGTTTTATGACCTGCTTCAGGGGAGAGAGGGAAGGGTAAGGTGAGGGAGACATTCCACTTCTGCAGTTTTCTCAAATGCCAGGCTGCCATATTTTGATGTTTCTGTGCCCCATCACTTCCCTTTCCTCTCTTACTGAGACTAGGCTGTTGCCACTTTCTCCTCCTCCTCCCAGGTTCTTAGCTCATGGCTAGGTCTTACTAATAAGTAGAATTCAGGGGAGAAAAAGATGACAGGAGTTAAATTTGGATCTTTCTCATAAATATGAAACTCATTATCCTGAGGAAAAAAGATCTCTCCCAAATTCTCAGAAAGCCCCCTTAAAAACAGGCAAGGAATTATTTCAGGGTGTCCTTGTAAAAGTCAGCACAGATGGCATTTGAATTTGTACATCATTGGCATGCATAAGTATATCTATAGCAACAAGGTATGCAAAACTTGTAATTCCCTAGACTTTGACCACAGGAGAATAGGATGTGACTGTTATGCTAATGATGTCATTAATATCATGAATACAATTAACAAATGAAGTCAATTATCACTGGCAAGCATTCATTACAAAGAGATAAGTTGCTGTGCTCCAACTGCACAAGTAACTATTTTGCTACGTTTGTCCGGAAGCTCTCTTTTCATCTTTGCTCATTTATTACCACTAAATGTATAAATGCCTGGGAATGTGGACTCAGCTCATTACTTATATATATTACCTTGATTATAATTTGACCTCATGTACACTTCAGTTTGAAGAACCCTACAAAATACCACTTCTATTTATAACACAGCCTCATCTGCCAAGCCTACAGGAGAAAGCCTAATTGGAAAGAATAAAAGGTTACTTTGCGTGTAAACTGCACATTCATTTAGTCATCGATTTTATTCTTTCTAATTATCAGTGGTTGTGCATCTCCCAGTAGCTTGGATATAGTTTGTTTTCCTCCTAATAATTCCTGAGAAATAGAAACTCTAATGATCAGATCAGTCATTGGGAAGTGTGGTCTCAATGTGCAGTTTATTGGGGCTGTCAAAAATTAATTTCAGGATTCAAACTTAAACTGCCATAAGACTGTGGTTCTGAGGCCAAATGCCTATTTTTATGTGACTCTTTCACTATCTGTATCATAAGAGCTGCATGTTCTTTGTAGTTTAAAACAAAATAATGGTCTTACCAGAAGTCCCACAATTAAATCTTGTTGCAGGCAGCTTTTCTTGCTGCCCATCCATAAGAAGTGAAACGGTTCTCAGACGTGGATTTTAAACTGTTTGAAGAAATGAATGAAGCTGACCTCTACTGGGAGCCATCTCAGTTCCCAACCTGCAGCAAGCACAGCTGCCTCGCTCTCTCCTTCTGCCCACCTCAGCTTGCCTCCCCATCCCTGAGTCTCCCTTGTATTAATTAGTCATTTCTTGCTGCCCTAACAAAGTACCACAGACTGGTGGCTTACACCAGGGGTCCCCCAACCCCCAGGGCCACAAACCGGTACCAGTCCCTGCGTGGCCTGTTAGGAACTGGGTCACACAGCAGGAGATGAGCTGCAGGCAAGTAGGCTAAGCTTCATCTGTATTTGCAGCCACTCCCCACTGCATGAATTACCAGCTGAGCTCCGCCACCTGTCAGATCAGCAGCAGCATTAGATTCTCATAGGAGTGCAAACCCTATGGTAAATTGTGCATGCAAGGGATCTAGGTTGTGCATTACTTATGAGAATCTAATGCCTGATGATCTGTCACTGTCTCTCATCATCCCCAGATAGGACCATCTAGTTGCAGGAAAACAAGCTCAGGGCTCCCACTAATTGTACATTATGGTGAGATGTATAACTATTTCATTATGTATTACAATGTAATAATAATAGAAATAAAGTGCACAGTAAATGTAATGTGCATGAATCATCCCAAAACCATCTCACCCCCTCCCCGAGTCCATGGAAACATTGTCTTCCACAAAACTGGTCCCTGGTGTCAAAAAAGTTGGGGACTGTTGGCTTGAACAACAGAAATTTATTTTCTCACAGTTCTGGAGGCTAAAAGTCCAAGATCAGCCAGCCAGCACGACTGGATTCTGGTGAGGGCTCTGTTTCTGGCTTGCAGATGTCTGCCTTCCCACGATGCCCTCGCATGGTGAGAGAGAGCTCTGGTATCTCTTCCTTTTCTTCTGAGAACACCCGTTCTCCCAGGTCAGGCTCCAACTTTATGACCCCATTTAACCTTCATTACTTTCTTCAAGGCCCTATCTCCAGTATAGCCCACATGAAGGGTTAGGGCTCCAACATATGAATTTAGGGATGGGACACCATTTAGTTTATGGCACCCCTGGCCCTGGCACATTGATGCTCTTATTCACCATGACACAACATCTTTTCAAACAAAAAAGTTTTGAAGAAGCTGTGCTAGGAGAGTGGCTGGTGAGTAGCAGGGCTCCCCCAGTTCACAGGCTGTGTTCTTTTTGCAATGTGCCTCCTAATATCGCTTTGTCAGGTGGGCCTTTTGCAGAGGCCAAGGCAGAAATTTCTCAGGGAGGTTGTAGGGGTTGAAAGAGTAGGGAAAGGGCTGTTTCTCCAGAAGTGTCTGTAGTTATCTGAGCAAAGAATGGCTCTGATTAGGAAAGGTGGAGTAAACTGAAAAGATGGACTCCTAAGGGGCTGGCCTTAAGAGGGAACTATCATCTGCATCATGGGATCTGAGGAACACTGAAAATGTCTGTTCAAAATACCTCACTCCTTGGCCTGATGCTGACACTACGATTTCACCACTAGAGATAAGGAAAAGAGGATCCATGTAGTTGTCAGCTAATAGAAAATGGAAGGAGGAGAAAAAAACATTGTTGGTCATTTTTTTCCCAGACTATAAGAGCCAAAGGGAAAGAAGAAGCATTTTGCTCACTTTTGAACTCCCACCACACTTAGTACGGTTCCCTGCGTAAAAGCGGGTGCTCAGTATATCTTGAGTGACCCCAGAGGATTTGGGTTCCTTTTGCATTCACATGCCAAGTACTGAGTAAAACCTATTAACTTTACTGTTATTTATGTCACCAAATATATTTGTCCATTTCATTTTCATCGCCTGAGCCAAACTGGGCGTGGATGCCATACAAGGCCAAGCATTAAAACAGCCCCATAAAGGTCACATTTATACATTCAGTTCTTTCTAGTCTTCTCCCCACTTCATGAATATTTTAAATAATAGAATACAAGCTATTTTCTATTTAGTGTTGCTATAACTAGAAATTATTCTGGGCTACAGTAAAAGCACAACAGATGTGTGATTCACTTTGCAAATAAATTTACTGTTTAGCATTTTAACCGTGGATTCATTTATTGTATTTTCAGATTGTTTTTATATGAAACAGCTGAATGTTCTGCTTTCTTCACTTTGCAGTATTGGAGGTGTTTCCATTTTGAAACTACATCTCTTAACTAAACGAGTTGATTAGATAAATGAGCAAATTAACAAGGTCAAAAGAAGGTCTTGCCCTGAAGGCACAGACTTGAAGTGTTCAGCTGATGGAGAGGAAGGAAGAAAGAGAAAGTTGCCAGGCCATAGTCAGGGGGAGGCAGAGTCCAGTTATTTGTACCTCATACACACCTAACCTGTGGACTCCTCTAAATACTGATGTATCTGTTTCTTGAACTAGCAAGGGCTCATCTGGCTGCAAGAACAGGATAGAATCCCCTCAAATTAGCTCAGAAAAGGGACTCTGTTCAAAGGACACATCTCTTGTGGAATCCATGGAAGTGCAGGGGGAAAATAAAAATGGGAAAAACAGGGCTCAGAGGACAAATTAGGGCTTGTCTGGGATCCTCTGCACCAGAAGCTCCCAGATATTCACATCAGCTACACAATTAAGGTGTCTGGGCTCTTAACTCCCGCTGTCTCTGTAACTTGGTACCTTGCTACTCGAAGTGTGACCCTGGGACGAGCAGCCTTGGCATCACCTGGAAACTAGTTAGAAATGTGGAGTCTCAGATTCCACCCCTGCACTATTGAATCAAGATCTTTGTTTTAGCAAGGTTCCCAGTAATAGGCTAGCCGCTTGGCAGCAGACTTGCCACCACTGTGGCAAGAGGCTACTCCTGATCGAATTCCGGGGAGATAAACGAACCAAAGTTATAGGGCATAAAGAATAGTTAGGCATTGCAGACAAACTGTCCTACTGCATATGTTAAGTGTGTTTTGAGCTAAATTAAACCTGTGTCCATTCTGAGTGTGCAGTTCCCCAAAGAGTCTACACTGTGTACCCATTGGTACCATCTTGATGCACATCTCTTGAAATTAAGCATCCTTGTTTCTTGGGTGACTAGAAATATCAACTGTCATTAGCAAAGTGAATGTTTGGTCCTTTATAAACACTGTTGTCACACCAAAAAAATGAATGTAATGCACATATACAAGAAAAGAAAAAGGCGAGCTCTTTATAATTCTTACCAGTTCAGTGATCCAGTAATGAGCTCTCATGACCTCCTTTCTTCTCTAAAATCTGAATTCCTCCTAAGCAGCATCTTCACTGATGCTTTAATCCCAGGCGGTGGTTTCCATACCTGGCGGTATAGAACACAGCTGTATGTCATTTTCTCCTCAGGATTTAAATTTAACTTGAGAAGGCAAGCCTGTGGGTAGCTAATTAATAGATTTTTTTTTTTTACAATTGCATGTACCTGGCATTATTCTGATTAAATTTCCAAGCCGATTAAAAATGAGTCCAAAAGATTGGCAAGCATGGTTTCCTGCCTTGAGGAGCACAGAACTGGCTGGGGAAGTCCCCAAGCAAACTTCCGAGTTGAGAGACATGCCAAAAAAGAAAGGAAGGTGGTGAGCCCAGGTTCAGAAACAAGATCGGCACAGTTTCTCTCTCTTTCCATCTCTCACCTCATATAACAAGCACCAATCTTTCTGTGCTCTAGTTTTCAGCACACAGAAATTTCTGGTTCTTATCTACCAGCAGCCAGAAATACACAAACCCCTCCAGTATCACAGATGCGGGATTTCCACTGCAGCCCATTTACTGTGTATTCTGCATTTCACACATATTCAATGGGCCCTGCTTCTCAGGGCTACCCGGCCTGAGCCCTGCCCTGGGCTCCTGGGGCGCCTGCCCTAAGCACACCCTCCTTGTTAAAAGAGACATTGGCCACTCTCCTTTGTTATTCAGACGCTACCTCCTTTGTTATTCAGAGAGATTAGGACCTAAGAGAGGCTCTGTCTTTGATGTCATTTTACAAATACATAAATATAAGGAAATAGAGGGAAGGAAAACTTCAAGGAAAAAAATGTATTAAAACAGTGCCCAGAACAGCATCTTTAGGTAGATGCCTTTTCAAACCAGGTGGTTCTGGTGAGCGTTTCCAACATGTGCCAAGAGGTGGGCACTTGATCCAGTTGGACCAATCACAAAGTCTCACACTTTGGTCACTGTGATTGGCCCAGGAATAAACACGTGACCCCCCCCAATCCAGCCAATCAGGATTATCCTCTGTTTTTTTTCAAACTTGAGCTTAGGAGAGAGGACCTTTCCTTTCTAGTCTTGGAACTGTAAACGTGGGAGGCTGGAGCTGTAGCAACCATGGCTCCAGCCACATGAGAAGCCAATGTGCGCAGACAAGCTGATGCTCAAAGAAGCCAAGACAAGCAGGAAGAGAATTCCTCACAATGTTCAAGTCCCTGGTTCCAGTTGTCCCTAATGTTGACATCGCCCCTCCCTTCCAGTTCCATTAACCAGTAAATCCTCTTTTCCGCTTTCTCTAGTTCAGTTTCTTTCACTTGCCACCAGGAGAGTGCTAGCAATTATTTCCAGTCACTCTCCTGCTGCGATAGCTGCCCTCAGCAAACCGCTCTTTTTAAAATAGAAATGCCTCCTCGGAAGCGAGAAGAGATGCTAGAGTAAACAGATCCACACCATGATGCAGTCAGAAGATCTGGACGGCTACAAAAGGCAGGAAAGGGGAAATAGAAACAACTGGCAAGCATTTTATGTCAGGATCAAATTGCCATTTTTACACAAATCTTTGTTATTAATGGAATATAGTATTCCTGGATTCTTCTCGTTATAAGGATTGCACGCTCCACACTCACATCTGTGTGTGGAACAAGCCAGAAGGTGACCTACACTCACTATGGAAAGCGTTCAGTAGGCCCTTGCCAGTGCAGAGGACGGCAGACTGAACTACACATCAAAGACTATGTGATCTGGCCCGGCGTGGTGGCTCACGCCTGTAATCCCAGCACTTTGGGAGGCCAAGGCAGGCGGATCACGAGATCAGGAGTCCAAGACCAGCCTGACCGTGCAAACTGTTACTCCAAGGCCTTTGGATATGCTATCCTTTCTGACTAGAAGGATCTCTGCTGATTGCCTCCCACCCACAAATTAATCTCACTCTTCCTGAAGACTTCAATCAATTATTATTTTTTTCACAGAGGACTTTGTTAATGCCCATGACTGCATCAATTCTGCTGACTATATACACTCATTTCACCATGCACCTCTCCTCTAGAGGATTTAGCGTGGATCACAATTGTAATTATATTTTGTCTGCTTCCCCTGGTGAATTTTAAGCTTGCCATTGTATCCTCATCATCTTTCACAGAACCTAATATATAGTTCAGTAAATATTTGTTGGATAGATAAGCATATTTAGGTTAAGGGTAAAATGATAAAACAAAGAAACTCAACAATAATTCAAAGATTGAGAAAAGATAGCTTGTTATTTACCTAAAAATTAGTGGTGAGCATTCCATGTCAGTGGGTGGCTTTGCTCCACATAGTCATTCAGAGACCCATGATATGAGTCATTCAGAGACCCAAAGGTTGAGTTGATAAATTCCAGCCAGTAGAGAGGAAAAAGAGAGCATGAAGATGCATATTGGGTGTATAAAGTCCCAGCGTTGCAAGAAGCACAAATCACTTCTCACATTCCACATGACAACACCTAACTACAAGGGAAGCTGAAAAACATAGGATACCTTGGCAGCCACATGCCAACTACAATTTTGTTATTACAGAAAAGAAAAACATAAGTCATGGACAGTTAAGACTGCCCACCACAGAGTGAATTAATAAATGGGTGAATATGGTCCTCCCAGCTTCCACATAGCAAGCACTATTTGCCCCTCTCCTCTGGTTTTCTGCCAAGTCCACCAAAATCAACAATGGGGCACCCAGTGCCCAACATCCTAGGTCAGATGCCTCCTTATGTGGCCAAGGCAGTTGATACCAGTGCTGCTGAACCCGTTGACTTATATTCCCAATGCCCCAAGGAAGAGCAACTGAAGCACTCTTCTTTTCCTCTTTCTTGCACTGTAATTCCTCTCTCTGTGGGATTCAGGGATAGGTCTATGGTGGCTGGGCTGGAAGGTAAGTCAAGTGATGGTACTGGACTATTCTCAAAGTTGACCAGCCCTGGAACATTAGACCATTACCCTGGCACCAACTTCTTGAGCAGAGAGTCTCTTTGCTCAGGGTGAGTTCTTTCTCAAAAGGTTTGTTGGTCTTCCATACAAACACTCCTAGAGAAATTACCTGGCAGGCAGGCTCTTCTGACTACCCAGGCATGCTTGTATTAAAAGACTTCACAGAGATATTTCTCAAATTAGGACCTTGATGATATAGGATAAAGAAAATGTCTTCAAATAGATTCATTTATAAAACATTTTTAGATGATCAAAAATCACTGAGTTGTTACCAAACCAGAAAAAGGTGTTACATGCTGTTCCAGTTGCTACTGCTGCACAGCAAACACCCTAAAACTCAGTGGTATAGAATAGCCATTTTATTACGCTCACAGATTCTGTGGGTCAAAAATTTGAACAGAGCACAGAGGGAGGGCTTGTCTTTGACCTCTGATAGCTGTGTATTCACGGAGGAAGACTCAAAGACTGAGGGTTACTCAACAGCCGAGGAGTGGAATCATCTGGCCTGCTCACATGTCTGGTGGTTGATGCTGGTGGTCAGCTGGGATCTCAGCTAGGCTGTTGGCTGAAATACCTGTACATGGCCTTTTCATATGGCCTCTGCGTGTGAGCTAGCTGGGCTTTCTTATAGCATGGTGGTTAGATGCCAAGAACAAATGTGCCAACAGAGCAAAGCAGAGGTGCATGGCATTTTCATGATCTACCTTTGGAAGTCACAGAGAGTCATTTCCACCACACGCTATTGATAAGGCAATCACAACATCCACCCACGTTCAAGAGGAGGGACACAGGCTCCACTATTTTATAAGTGAAATGTCACAGTCACATCATAAGAGAACAAGAGGTAAGAGCGACCATTGTCATCATCTTTGGAAAACACAATCTGCAACATATTGCCTCAGTTGCCTCTGATGAAAAACAGATGTTTTTTAACAAATAAGCCAATTAGCAATATTTTTGAAACAGTAAGGATTTGAGTTTTGCTTTAATGACTTGAAAGGCAGAGTAGTTAATTCAGACAAAAAAATATTTTATTCTATTAAAATAAAATCAGCACTAATAATCCTCAGTGGCTTTGTAGATCTACTGGCCAAACAGATTGTCACATGTGTTTATATCACATATATACCATCAAAATGCAAGGGTGGAATGATGGATAACTTGTACACAGTTAGGGCCATGGAAAACTATAGGGTAAAGGAAGTGTTCTCATTGAAATATATGTATTTCTTTCAGTATCTTTTTTTCCTATCCCTATGTAATCCAAATGTCATCAGGCTTCACTAGCCTGTGAGGCCACCATAACAACAGTGCTCACATCTTGCTGCTTTATGTCCACTACTTGCATTCATAAGGTTTTTGTAGCCACCTTCACCTCCTCAGCCTTAAAGTCTTACCCATTCTGAGAATCTCCAAGTGTTGAGTCCGGAAACAAGTTTGTTCACACCTTCTGCTTTCAACGTCCACTAACAAAGAGCCAGCCACTTCAAGGAGGTATCTGGGCCCAGCCATATCTGCCAGTATCATCTATGAGGACATTTCTCTGAGGTCCACAGTCTCACACAACATTCTGGCCCCACCCTGAGCCCTCATGTGGCCAACCTGCATCTAAGAAAATGGACTCCTTGCAAACGCTGACACCCAGACATACAAGCACATGGCTTGCCAAGGTTCATGACATTTCTCATCATAGTAACCCTTTTCTTCTGCTGTCTCCCTCTGCTTCTGTCTGAAATGAAACACCTTTTACTATTGGAGTCAGACCATCAGAAACATATGGGAAGGCCAGTGTCCACACCATTCCCAAGCCACCATCTTTAAGGAGCCAAAGCAGGGTTGGGTTCTGTGCAGAGATATGGAAAATGGATTACAGGAGAGAGTGACAGAGGAGTGGAGACAGGGAGAGAGAGCGAGAGATTCACACAAAGAAAGCTCACAAAGTGTTAGCAACTGATCAATCTAGAAGGTGAGGTTTATATATGTGTTTATTGTTTCGTTATTTCAACTTTTCTGCCGATTTGAAATATTTGAAAATTAAAAGTTGCGAGAACAATTTTAAAATAAACGACTACAGAAGACAAAAAATAAAATTGCTCTAGTGACTACATCTTATGAGTCTGCTGGTTAGATGTATAGGTTATAGTCATTAAAACAAAAAGTGATGATGGCCCAGACTAAGGCGGTAGGAGTGGGAGCAAATGTGGAATCTAGACTTGAGAGAGAAATTTCTGGCTAGAAACAAAAAGGGGTGGCTGATTGGATATGGGTGTGAGGGAGGGAGGAGTGAGGGCTGTCACTATGATATTGAAGAAGAGCATGAAAGATAAACTCTATTTGAACATGTAGAGTTCAGGTTCCTAGGAGACATCCAGGCAGAGATAGCCAGAGGGCAGACTGAACCATGGGCAAGAGGTCAGCGCTGAAGTTACAAATACTTAGGAATTAATAGAAGCTGAAGCATGTACGTGCATGAGCTCAGCCAGAAAAAGTAAGAAGTAAAGTGGAAGGAGGAGAAGACAAGGACAAGCTGTTTGAGGTGTTATAGGAAATTGATATCCAGGATGAAGCACTCAGTGTTAATCCCACACTCCATGCTGTCTCCTGGTATAATTCATTCCTGGGCAAATTCCATTCCTCATTAACATTTTTTCTTTCCTTGGGTTGTGTTTTATTATTTTAGTTTTATTATGCTGGTACCTGGTACAAATGCCAAGTACTTCTCCTAATAAATGGCCTTTTTCATCTGTTATATCACCCAAATGAATCCAAGCACTTATAATTAGCAAGGTTTACATAACAGGTATAATTTCTTCATAATAAAGTCTAACCACTATCATTGATTTTTCTTAATGGAACATTTTGTTTTTGAAATAAACAGCAGGCATTAACCAAATATATCTGGATAGCAATAATACTCAACTCTGATCATAACCTGTTTGCTACTCTCTTGAAACTAATCATAATTCTAGAACAAAATAAAAACATTAGAAGATTAATAAAAGCCATTTTATCAGAAAAGGCTCATTCTTCTTTAGTGCTATATTTATCTCACAAGGGAAAATTACTTTATTACATGGGTAGCAATGCATTTATGACAAGGCACTTGAAAAATAAGTCTGATGCTCATTTTGAAATTCTATTTCTTAGTAGTCGTAGGCCATGCAGTCATCAGAAATACTTTTAAAAAGAAAAAACTACCACATGCTTTTAAGTGCTTTGCTTCCAATAATAAAAGGACTGGCAGGTGTATATATTAGAGTTTAGACTGTCAGTATTTGGTTTATGTTAAACCATAAATGAAATTCAGTACTATGGCCATACCAGATCTAAATATAGTCACGCCCTGCATAACAATGTTTTGGTCAGTGATAGACTGCACATATGACTGTGGTCCCCTAAGATCATAACATGTTTTTACTATACCATTTCTATGTTTAAATGTGTTTAGATACACAAATATATCATGTTATAATTGCCTACAGTATTGAGTACAGTAATATGCTGTACAGGTTTGTAGCCTAGGAACAATAGGTTATAGCATAGGTGTGTAGTAGGCTACACCATCTAGGTTTCTGTAAGCATACTCTTTGATGTTCACACAATTACAAAATCACTTATTGAACACTTTTCTCAGAGTGTATCCTTGTCGTTAAGCAACACATGACTGTAGTTAGACAAAAGAGAGGGTTTTTCAATTATTCAGTAATTTGATATAGTCAAGCAAATAATTCCAAGGAATGGGGGGGAAATGCCCCTTCTGCCTAAGCTACTTTAATTGGCAACACTTAGAAGATCCATGGGTAAATCACTGGCCTTGTTACCTCTGTGTCAGCAGCTTACCCCACCAGCTAGCTCAGAACCCTAGGATTCTGCAAAGTATCTGCCCCACCCCAATCTCACCACAAAACAAGTATCATATTTCCAGGAGTACCTGGCTGGCAGAGATTGCCTATCATATTTCATTCTCCTATTTCAGGATATAACCTGGAGCAGCTGCCAAGCCAGGGAAACCCATTGACCACTCCATTTGCAGTTAGGTAGAAACATATAACTCCTTTCCACTGTGAAGTAGAAGGGGGGTAATTTGTGCCACTTCTAGACTGAGGTTTTTAAGAAGCAGCCATATCTCCCCCATGTTCTTTTTTCTTCTACCAGCCGAATGCCATGACAACCAGGTCCCAAGGAACTTCAGTATCTTCAAATGGAAGTCTCCAAAGCCCCTGATTCACCAGAAAGAGAGAGAACCATCCACTGGCCACCACACTGTTATATGAGCAGAACACAAACTCCTGTTGTGTTTGAGCCTTTAAACATTCTGGGCATATATGAGGCAGAAGATTATCCTCTTTAATATACAAAATGATGCCTCAGATATGCCTACAAACAAGTAAAATCAGGTATCCAGAAAGCTACTCTGTGCCATAGTTTCTTTATTTCTATTTCTGCAACATGAGGCACCCCAGTGTCAACCAGGGACTGCTACATCTGCTGGGCTTCCCCACTCACATTACTTCAGTCTGGCACATCTGCTTCTTCTGCCACGATTGCCAGACATTATTGCCATAGCCTCTGGGCACCGCTGCCTCCACTGGCACTTCCACTGCTTATTCTGGGTACTGATGCTCTGGCTTAACACGCTCACTCTTCCTGAACTCTGCTACCTCTTCGGCTGGGGCCCTCGAATTACTGAAAGTCCTCCAAGCTTTGTGGTGAATTAAACAAATGCATTAATCCATTTTGATGTTACACTCATTTGATTTCAAGCAGCTGAAAGAAAGAGAAAACCCAGCTCACCGTGGCTTAAGCAATAAAAGCATTTACTGATCTCGTGATATAAGAATTCTGAAGATGTGGAGCTCCAAGTTTCATGCAGCAGCTCCACAGCACCATCCATCATCTAATTTCTTTCTGCCTCGACCATGCCATTCTCAACTGTGAGCTTTTCATTCTTGGACATGCCACCTCTTGATCACAAGATGACTGCCATAGATATAAGCTGCACATCTTCACACAATATCAGGTGGGCAAAATGGTAGGAGAGTTTCTCCCAGAAGCCCAGCTGCACCCTTCTCCTTGCACAGCATTGAGTAGAACTAGGTCACATGGTCATCATAGCTCTGGGACCCCTGGGAAAGGGAGACTGTCAAAGTAATGAAATTGCCATTAATGACTTAAACCAATCATGATTTTAGCCCTCATAGTGGGGCATAAGGCTACCCCCTCCCCCTCAAAGAAAACAAGATTGTGCTTACAAAAAGGAGGGGAAATGGCTATCGGGGTTAGAAGGGCAACTAACAGCATCCGCCACAGATTCCGATTCCGCCGTATCACCTTCCATACACAGAAAATCTAGTCAAGGTCTTCTCTCTTCTACAGCCCAGATTTGAGTCCATGGGGGACTGGCCAGGTATAAGGCTAAGTGGTGGGCATCTGTCCCATGTGTCATCCACACATACACTGGCTGTGACTATGGTTTTGATAATGGATGAAGCTTTTCAAGCTTGGCTCCTTCTCTCTGAATGAGTGCTCATCCAGTACCTGTAGTGATCAAAGAAGGCTTCATTGCAGCAGTGCACCACCAGTTTGACAGACAAGCTTATACATGTTTATATTCCATAATAGCCATTGTTTGGGCTTAAGCTGCAATTTACCAGACTTATCCCACCACTTTTCATTTTGTCTTTACTGGACTTCAAATTAAGAAGCACATCATTTTTGATACATACTCAATACTGGTCAGAATGTTTTAGATAAAGTCTTATCTTGGAACATGTATATATCCTTACACATTTCAAAAAGGAAATTCTGCAAGTGTTCAAGTCACATTAACAATAAATACTAAGAAAGACAACAGGCCATTTATTCAATATTAACTGCATTTAAATGTGAGAAAAATCAAAGATTGTTAAAGGAAACACACTACTTGTCAGAAATGGTATGTGTTAATAATTCTGAGAGAAAAATTCTAATTCATCTACAACTTCAAAGGGTAACATTTCCCAGGGGAACTTAAAATGAAAATGCAATGGCATTACATGCATTTTTTAGGCTCTTGATATTTTCCTTCTACCTATTTAAATGAATTTCCAAAATGATGGACTCTCTCTGGAGTAAACCTCCAGAACAATCTGAGATGAGGCTTTCTGATTGTCCATATTTCATACTTAGGGCAGTTCAGATGCCTCTGTGATAAGAGAGGCTTGCAGCTGACACAAAGTTTCTGATAGAGAAACTGAATTTATTAAAACACAATATCTATCGACATGCTAACAGGTAAGATGTCTTCAGGGCTTCAGTTAAGGTCGATGATTTCTAATCTACATAAATTTCCCTGGAACTGACTGTAAACTAGTTAAATGGCTGACTGGTGACAAAAAGATGAGGAAAATAATCAATGCATATAAAGCAGCACAAAAGATTTGGAGGCAATTGTATCTGCTCTGTAATTATGTTGGCGCATGGGAAATTAAAATTCTTGCTGGCCTCCTCCTTCCCTTCCACCCTTCCCCCAGGCCTCCTCATCTTGCCTCAATAAAAAAGCTCTTGAAGCAAATGGGAATGGTAGTTTGAGGTCAAAGAAAACAAAGAGAAAGAAAGATAAGAAGAGAGATGAAAAGAATGGGCAGGAGGGCTCTCCATGGCCCCCAGTGAGGCAAAGGGCTCTTGCACAACCAAGAAAGGCTGTCTTAACTAAAGTGTCTGGTCAAGGAAGGAAACGGTTCAGATGAATTTTTTTGCCTCTTACTTCTATCTTGCACATTGGGGTGTGATTATCTGTGTATATTATTCCTCTAGAGCAGGGGTGGACAACCACAGCAGGGCCAAATCTAACCCACCACTTGTTTTTATACCACCCACAAGAATGGGTTTTACATTTTCTAATGGTTACATTTTTAAATGTTACATAAATACCTACATAATTCACTCAACTTTGCCTCACAAAATCTGAAATATTTACTCTCTGGCCCCTTAAAAGTTTTTCAGCCCCTCATTAGATGAGACCTCCAGAAGCAGCACTGTTCGTTTATATTGTTCTCCCTTGGATGGAATAAAGCCTGGTGGTTAGATGGATAAAAAATAGTTTTGAGAGCATCCTGGAACAGGGGCAAAGACTTTTTTTTTTTTAATTTGTGAATGAAGAAACCAAGACCTATGGATGCCAATCAACTGACCTAAAGTCCAGCTGCTTTTTAGTGGCAGAGCTAAAGCTGGAATCCCCTCCACAGCATACCACCTTGATCTGGTGCTGCCAACAAAACATTACAACACCTTTCGAGCTCTGTCTTTCAATCCAACTGATCAACCTCTGTGCATCACTAAGATGCAAAAGCATGGCTATTCAGAGTGTGCTTTGATGAAGAGGGACAAATGCAGTTAGTAGGAAGAAAAAACGACAACAACAACAACAAAACTAATCTTATTCCTAAAGAGAGGTACAGTTTGAAAGTCAGTACCTGGGTAAGTGACAAACCTGATACTGTCCTAAGCAATTAATCTATGACTATATGGACCTATTGAGGAGACCCTGAAAAACATGAGTGTGTTTACTGTGAAATTCAGAACTGATTTGTAATGCACTTAATGGTAAACTGAGAGTAAAAAACACACTGATAAAATAATTTTTTTCATTATGTATGCTTGTAAAAAACACACTGATAAAAAGAATTTTTTTCATTATGTATGCTCAGAATAACATCAGAGGGAAAATAATTTCCTTGACACATTTTATGGCCATTTTGAATGTCTCTAGTGATAAGAGTTTCTAACTCTTTTCAGGAAGGCTACTCCCTAAACGAATAATTTTTGTTGTCATTTAGGTTTTCCAAGGCAATATATCAAGTTCTAATAGGTTTATTCAACACTCAACACAGATGCTAAGTTGAAACCTTTCTAATCATTTTCTAATCCAAACTGTATTATGATTTCTTGCTATGTTTTTAAAAGCTTGGGGATTTGAAATCTTGACATGTATATTTTAAGAAATATCGATGCTTCCTTAGGAATTTAAGAGGAAAGAGTCAATAAATTGGGCATAACTAGACACTCTGACCAGCTATCTGGGAATAATTAGCCTAATGCTATTGCATAGGTGATGTGCGCTTTATATTATCTACACAATGTGAAAGAAAAACCCTTCCTTCCTCTCTCTGGAGGGTTCTTTTGAAAGTCTTACTGCTCTAGTTAGTTCAATGCTATTTATTTTTACTGTGTTCATTATTTTAGTGCTCAAGAGTAATGTTCAATGTTTAGTAACAATAAATTTTATTTCCCATATGTCAGTCTGGTTACAAAGCTAATACAAATCCATCTAAATCTTCTGTGCCATTTAGTACGCATTCATTACTTTCTTCATCTTTTTTTTTGTCACCAGCCAATCGTTTAACTAGTTTATAGTCAGTTCCAAAGTAATCTGTGTAGATTAGAAATCAAAAGTGTTGTCCAAGGCCCTCAAGGCATCTCACCTGGCCCTCTCTGTAGTGAATTGGGTTTTTTCTCTATCAAATCAACCATACATATATTCTATGTAGACCTGTGGTGTTGGCTTTATTTAACCTCCAACTTCAGAACACATACTCTCCAATCATAAGCAATTAACCAACAATTATTTCTACCCATGTAATACTCTTCTAAGGAGTTGCTCTGGGTAAAAAAATAAAACCAGAATAAATGACAGCAGATGGCAAAAAAAAAATAAAACACAGTATTAATTGATTTTTCAGAATTGATTTAAACTTGGCTAAGGATTTTAGAAAGTCTTGTTGTTTCACAAGTGAATGTCATACACAAAGAGTAGAGGGAACAAAGTGATTCTCAACAGAAATGTCTAGTTTTAATTTATAGAAGGATGAACCAAAGACAACCCACATTAAAATACATTTTACTCTTTATGCTATGTGAGACACTCTGTAAATATTGCCCCAACGAAACAAAATCTTGTGTCTATTTAGGCTATATTCAAATTTTCTCTAAAATAAACCAAGTAACAAATGTTTATTGAGTCCCACGGTTTACTCTGTAGGCCCTTCAACATAAAGATGTTGGAGAGCAAGGAGAAGGCCAAATCCAGAAGGCAAGAAAGCATAGAGGGAAATGAAAGCATATCTATGCACTCTTTTTCTGTATGTCTTTCCCACCCATTACCAGGACAGCAAAGCTTTACCTTGACCTATTAGGACATGCTTATCATGAAAGATTTTAGAATAGAGTGAGACCATAGAAGCCAGAGTAACCAACTTTTCTTACAAACAAGGTTTCAGGACACTATTTACAAAGCTCTGTCTGAATTTTCTAAGGCTATAATCAAGTAAATACCTCCCACCAAAAAAAACCCCACAAAAACAAAAACAAACCACACAACAACCCTGCCTTCTGGTAAGACTATATCTAGGGCAGGTCAACAGGTTCCTGTTTCATTTATGCCTTTTTAATTACGTTAATTTCTAAATGACATCTGAGAAGCATCCAAATTTATAAATAGTAAAACCATCCTTTTAGAAATTTGTTCATGGGAGATTAAGTCAGAACAAAAGATCAGGCTGCCCAACTCAAATAAGCCAGACAATACAACCAAAACCTTTATCAAGTACAAACAAAAATTCACCCAAACAAAATTGTGTTGTTAGGTGGATAAAACCTACAAACAACATACGGAATTCTGTACCAAAGCAACTGGGTATTCTGGCACTTTATTACATTTCACAATCTAGTCATCAGTTCATATGTAATTTTTAAAAATCTACCTATAGTTTACCATGTCTTCAGATTTTTTTTAAAAATGTGGAGCATGATTTCCACTGTGGATTAGTAATTAATTGGTTCCTACTGGGGCTGATTTTCCACACCTCTTTTTATACCGTAAGCCCCTTTCAAAATTATTTTAAACTTTTGGATGATTCTAAGTGAACAATAGCCCAGCCTTCATTAATAAACACATTACAATTCCCTAACCTGGTTTTCCTGCGTCTTCTTTAGGGATAGCTCAGGGGCAGCACTAGGAGGACGTGTGCACTCTTTCTTCAGGTGCTTGTGCTTTGATGGTGACTGGTAGGCAGGCAAACTCCCTGGGCTAGTTTGCATGTTAAAGATACTCCTGTCAGGTATCTGGTTGAAGATCTGAAAGCTCCTCTCTTGTGTGAGCAAGGGCAAACTCTCTTTAGCGACATGAATTGACAATAAGAAGCATATTGAACAAACTTCAATGACCCTTTGTGCCCCTTTTTTTAAAGCCAGAAAACCTATATTAGAGAAAGTTTGGGCCTAATGTTTTCTATTGTGTCACTCTGCCCTACTTCCCCCAGTTGCCAATAGCATAAAACATTTTAACATGTCACTACTTCTTAATTTGAGCAGAGGCAGAAATCTGTCCAGTTTTTATTTTTTAAATTCTTTTCAATTTCTGATTTCACTTGCATATCACTCACTTATTTTCTTTACAGAAGAGAACAAAAGTGCTTGAATTATGCATAAAGTATTTTAAAAGGCATCTTTCAGATAAAGTACTTTATATTATTAAGCACTGTAAAATTATTATTGCACATCACTTTTATTATGTAGCTCATTTTAATGGGCCAGAATATTTTAATCATCAAAAAAAAGCCATAGTTTATAGGTTAAAATTGAAAATATATCTGCACATTTTTTCCATAAAATATGTAAGCGTGATTTTCAGCCCCATTTAACTAATGTGTTTTGGAAATATGTTACAATAGTAAATGCAACAAATCTCAGTGAAGGAAAAAAGTCATACAAAAAGTGTGATTAATAGCAATATCTTTTTTTTCATTTTACAGAAGTCCCTATTTTGAAAATGAATCATTTTACATGATAACCTCTGTATTTCCATGTCATTTATCTAAACTGTAGTTTAGATAAACTGTAGTATATTACAACTCTGGGTTGTAATATACTGTATATTACAACTCTGGGTGCAGAATTGCAAATTATATCAAAGAAACAAACTATCAAAACAACATAAATTACCCACTATGCACTTGCAAAGAAAAAAAATGCAACTGTTAAAGAATTAAAGAGTAATAAAAAAATGAAATAAAGCCCACAGCATGGGTGCATATATGTCCAGAAATGAAAATATATTTGGATTCATATTATTGGAAATTATTTCTTAATTGAACTAGCGATGTGAAAATGAAAGTTGTTAGATCATTTTGATGCGTGATCTTCATAATCAGCTCCTGGTAAGCTTATAAAATATGTATGCTCCTCCTGTATGTAAGACAGACATTTCCCTGACTATGTCACTTTCCTCAGATGTGACTCCACAGTAAAACTGAGCTGGTTTTTAAAATGTGCATTAAAAATTTTGGATGAGAGCACATTTCTGTAAGGCAAAATTGGTTTATGGTTTCTATTGTAAGAAAGAGAATTACTGTGCACAGTATAGGAAGTCTAATTTTATGGCTTGCATGGTTGGGTAGTAGCTAGAGTTTTCAGCTCAACCATACATGTCATGAATAACAACACATTGAATTTACATAGCTATTTCCTCAGTGGAATTCCAAGAACTACATAATCTCATTTGGACTCATAACATCTCTTCCAGGCTACAAACTAGGAAACGTCTCCATTTTAAACAATGGAAAAGAAAAGGCGTATAGAGATTGGACCACACCTTGCACCAAGTAGATTAGAAAACAGTTTTCTGGTAATGGAAATGGGTTCCAACAATCCCTTTTGAGAAATTCCAAGTGTCAAGCCTTTGCTGATCAGGTCCAGGTACCACATTTTCACAGTGGCCAGTCTCAGACCACTATTGTAAGACAGATAAGACTCAGGACTGGGAGAACCAGATGTGTGCATTTTCAACAACATTCTCTCAGCACCCCTCCCCACTTGGCCCAGTACCAATCACCATTGCCACCCTAGCTGACACTCATGCCACCTGACTCTGTCTCAGAACTGTGCCTTCTGGGGCCTAGTGCCCATCCCTTGCCTTGACCTCCAAGAGTTCTGATATTTCTAGACATTGGCTTCTACAAAATGTATCTTCTCTGTTTATTCCATTTTATTAGCTTAACTAACCACAGCACTCTCCTCTTCCACTTGGCTTCTATACCTGAGTTCTCCTTCCTGGCTTCTCCTTCAGCATGGTGCTGCTGATCATCTTTAAACCCAGCCTGCGGCTTGATGCTCTCATATATTACTCATAGGACAGGCCCCAGCCAGCTTGTCAGTGGGGCTGTATCCTCGTGGCCCCAGTTTTCACTCTAGGGCAAGAGCTCCAGTAGCAGTGGACTCTAGTGTACTTCTATGTAACTCTAATGGCCTTAACATGAGCCTAAAGCGAACAAAGTCACAAAGACCCCAGGCAGCCTCACCATTCTATGGTCACAGATGTATCACCAATAAATGGCCAGCAGTGCTGCAGAAGCCTAATGTTGTTACAGAGAACAAAAGGAAAAAGTGAAGCCAATTAGTGGCTAAGACAAAAACCCCAAGATGCACATTCCACAAGCCATGGGCTTGTCACATAATCTCCCTAACAGAAGGGGCATTGGATAATTATAGTCTTCTTGCTCAAAATCTAGCACTATCACTGTGTTGCTCTTGAAATAATCAAAGTACTACCAAAAAAATGGCAGCATGTGGGGGTTTTCTGCTAAGCAATACTCCAACTTCCTGAGACACTCCGAGTTGTGGTGTAAGTAGGTGGCTTGAAAAACAAGGCCACTTTAAGACAAGTAAGTTCTTCCTCTTAGAAAAGTAGAGTCTATGCTTCCAGAAACTATTTGACTTGGCTTTAAAAGTATGACCCCAGGGTGGCTGGCAAGATGGCTGAATAGGAACAGCTACCATTTGCAGCTCCCAGCGAGATCAACACAGAGGGCAGGTGATTTCTGCATTTCCAACTGAGGTACCCAGCTCATCTCACTGGGACTGGCTAGACAGTGGATGCAGCCCACAGAGGGCAAGCTGAAGCAGGATGGGGTGTCACCTCACTCGTGAAGGGCAAGGGGTTGGGGAACTCCCTCCCCTAGCCAAGGGAAGCCATGAGGGAATGTGCTGTTAGGAACGGTGCACTCCAGCCCAGACACCATGCATTTCCCATGGTCTTCACAACCTACAGATGAGGAGATTCCCTCAGAAGCCTACATCACCAGGGTCCTGGGTTTCAAGCACAAAACTGGGTGGCCATCTGGGCAGACACCAAGCTAGCTGCAGGGGTTTTTCATACCCCAGTAGCACCTGGAACACCAGTGAGACACAATTGTTCACTCCCATGGAAAGGGGGCTGAAGCCAGGGCACCAAGTGGTCTAGCTCAGCAGATCTCACCCCCATAAAGCCCAGCAAGCTGAGATCCACTAGCTTGAAATTCTTGCTGCCAGCACACAGTCTGAAGTTGACCTGGGATGCTTGAGCTTGGTAGGGGGATGGGAGTCCACCATTACTGAGGCTTGAGTAGGAAGTTTTCCCCTCATAGGGTAAACAAAGACCCTGGGAAGTTCAAACTTGGTGGAGCCCACCACAGCTTGGCAAAGCCACTGTAGCCAGACCGCCTTTCTAGATTCCTCCTCTCTGGGCAAGGCATCTCTGAAAGAAAGGAGCAGCCCCAGTCAGGGGCTTATAAATAAAACTCCCATCTCCCTGGGACAGAGCACCTGGGGGAAGGGGCGGCTGTGGGTGCAGCTTCAGCAGACTTAAGCATTCCTGCCTACCAGCTTTGAAGAGAGCAGCAGATCTCCCAGCACAGCAATAAAGCTCTGCTAAGAGACAGACTGCCTCCTCAAGTTGGTCCCTGACCCCCATGCCTCCTGACTGGGAGACACCTCCCAGCAGTGGTCAACAGACACCTCATACAGGAAAGCTCCGGCTGGCATCTGGTGTGTTCCCCTCTGGGATGAAGCTTCCAGAGGAAGGAACAGGCAGCATTCTTTGCTGTTATGCAGCCTCTGCTGGTGATACTCAGGAAAACAGGGTCTGGAGTGGACCTCCAGCAAACTCCAGCAGACCTGCAGCAGAGGGGCCTGACTGTTAGAAGGAAAACTAACAAACAGAAAGGAATAGCATCAACAGCAACAAAAAGGACATCCACATTCACACAGAAACTCCATCCAAAGGTCAACAACATCAAAGACCAAAGGTAGATAAATCCACAAAGATTAGGAAAAACTAGCGCAAAAAGGCTAAAAATTTCAAAAACCAGAATGCCTCTTCTCCTCCAAAGGATCACAACTCCTCACCAGCAAGGGGACAAAACTGGACAAAGAATGAGTTTGATGAATTGACAGAAGTAGGCTTCAGAAGGTGGGTAATAATCAACTCCTCCGAGCTAAAGGAGCATGTTCTAACCCAATGCAAGGAAGCTAAGAACCTTGAAAAAAGGTTAGAAGAATTGCTAACCAGAATAACCAGTTTAGAGAAGAAAATAAATGACTTGGTGGAGCTGAAAAACACAGCACGAGAACTTCATGAAGCATGCACAAGTATCAATAGCCGAATCAATCAAGCAGAAGAAAGGATATCAGAGATTGAAGATCAACTTAATGAAATAAGGCATGAAGACAAGATTAGAGAAAAAAGAATGAAAAGGAATGAACAAAGCCTCCAAGAAATATGGGACTATGTGAAAAGACCAAACCTACATTTGATTCATATACCTGAAAGTGATGGGGAGAATGGAACCAAGGTGGAAAACACTCTTCAGGATATTATCCAGGAAAACTTCCCAGACCTAGCAAGACAGGCCAACATTCAAATTCAGGAAATACATAGAACACCACAAAGATACTCCTTGAGACAAGCAACCCCAAGACACATAATTGTCAGATTCACCAAGGTTGAAATGAAGGAAAAAATGTTAACGGCAGCCAGAGAGAAAGGTCAGGTTACACACAAAGGGAAGCCCATCAGACTAACAATGGATCTCTCTGCAGAAACCCTACAAGCCAGAAGAGAGTGGGGGCAAATATTCAACATTCTTAAAGAAAAGAATTTTCAACCCAGAATTTCATATCCAGCCAAACTAAGCTTCATAAGCAAAGGGGAAATAAACTCCTTTACGGACAAGCAAATGCTGAAGGATTTTTCACCACTAGGCCTGCCTTACAAGAGCTCCTGAAGAAAGCAGTAAACATGGAAAGGAAAAACCGGTAGCAGCCACTGCAAAAAACATACTAAATTGTAAAGACCATTGAAACTATGAAGAAACTGCCTCAACTAATGGGCAAAAGAACCAGCTAGCATCACAATGACAGGATCAAATTTACACATAACAATATTAACCTTAAATGTAAATGGGCTAAATGCCCCCAATTAAAAGACACAGGCTGCCAAATTGGATAAAGAGTCAAGACCCATCAGAGTGCTGTATCCAGAAGACCCATCTCACATTCAGAGACACACATAGGCCCAAAATAAAGGGATGGAGGAAGATCTACCAAGGAAATGGAAAGCAAAAAAAAGCAGGGGTTGCAATCCTAGTCTCAGATAAAACAGACTTTAAACCAACAAAGATCAAAAGAGACAAGGCCATTACACAATGGTAAGGGGAGCAATACAACAAGAAGAGCTAACTATCCTAAATATATATGCACCCAATACAGGAGCACCCAGATTCATAAAGCAAGTTCTTAGAGACCTACAAAGAGACTTAGACTCCCACACAATAATAGTGGGAGACTTTAACACCCCACTGTCAATATTAGACAGATCAACAAGACAGAAAATTAACAAGGATATTCAGGAGTTGAACTCAGCTCTGGACCAACCAAACCTAATAGACATCTACAGAACTCTCCACCCCAAATCAACAGAATATACATACTTCTTAGCATTTATTCTAAAATTGACCACATAATTGGAAGTAAAACACTCCTCAGCAAATGCAAGAGAACAGAAATCCTAACAAACAATCTCTTAGACCGCAGTTCAATCAAATTAGAACTCAGGATTAAGAAACTGTCTGAAAACTGCACAACTACATGGAAATTGAACAACCTGCTCCTGAATGACAACAGGGTAAATAACGATATTAAGGCAGAAATAAATAAGTTCTTTAAAACCAATGAGAATGAAAATACAATGTACCAGAATTTCTGGGACACAGCTAAACCAGTGTTTAAAGGGAAATTTATAGCACTAAATGCCCACAGGAGAAAGTGGGAAAGATCTAAAATCAACACCCTAACATCACAATTAAAAGAACTAGAGAAGCAAGAGCAAACAAATTCAAAAGTTAGGAGGAGACAAGAAATAAGTAAGATCACAGCAGGACTGAAGGAGATAGAGACACAAAAAACCCTTCAAAAAATCAAAGAATCCAGGAGCTGGTTTTTTGAAAAGATTAACAAAATAGATAGACCACTATCCAGACTAATAAAGAAGAAAAGACTGAAGAATCAAATAGACAAAATAAAAAATGATAAAGGGGAGATCACCATCAATCCCGCAGAAATACAAACTACCATCAGAGAACATTATAAACACCTCTATGCAAATAAACTAGAAAATCTAGAAGAAATGGATAAATTCCTGGAAATGTACACCCTCCCAAGACTAAACCAAGAAGAAGTCAAATCCCAGAATACACCAATAACAAGCTCTGAAATTGAGGCAGTAACAGCCTAACAACCAAAAAAAAGCCCAGAACCAGATGTATTCACAGCCAAATTCTACCAGAGGTACAAAGAGGAGCTAGTACCATTCCTTCTGAAACTATTCCAAACAATAGAAAAAGATGGATTCCTGCCTAACTTGTTTTATGAGGCCAGCATCATCCTGATACCAAAATCTGGCAGAGACATAACAAAAAAGGAAATTTTAGGCCAATATCCCTGATGAACATCAATGCAAAAATCCCCGATAAAATACAGGCAAACCGAATCCAGCAGCACATCAAAAAGCTTATCCACTATGATCAAGTGGGCTTCATCCCTGAGATGCAAGGCTGGTTCAATATACCAAATCAATAAACATAATCCATCACATAAACAGAACCAATGACAAAAACCACATGATTATCTCAACAGATGCAGAAAAGGCCTTCGATAAAATTCAACACCCCTTCATGCTAAAACTCTCAATAAACTAGGTAATAATGGAACGTATCTCAAAATAATAAGAGCAATTTATGACAAACCCACAGCCAATATCATACTGAATGGGCAAAAGCTAGAAGCATTCCCTTTGAAAACCAGCACAAGACAAGGGTGCCCTCTCTCACCACTCCTATTCAACATAGTGTTGGAAGTTCTGGCCAGGGCAATCAGGCAAGAGAAAGAAATAAAGGGTATTCAAACAGGAATAGAGGAAGTCAAATTTTCTCTGTTTGCAGACGACATGATTGTATATTTAGAAAACCCCATGGTCTCAACCCAAAATCTCCTTAAGCTGAGAAGCAATGTCAGCAAAGTCTCAGGATACAAAATCAATGTACAAAAATCACAAGCATTCCTATACAACAATAATGGAGAACCAAATCGTAAGTGAACTCCCATTCACAATTGCTACAAAGAGAATAAAATACCTAGGAATACAACTTACAAGGGATGTGAAGGATCTCCTCAAGGAGAACTACAAACCACTGCTCCAGGAAATAAGAGTGGACACAAACAAATGGAAAAACATTCCATGCTCATGGATGGTAAGAATCAGTATCATGAAAATGGCCATACTGCCCAAAGTAATTTATAGATTCAATGCTATCTCCATCAAGCTACCACTGACTTTCTTCACAAAATTAGAAAAAACTACTTTAAATTTCATTGGAATCAAAAAGGAGCCCATATAGCCAACACAACACTAAGCAAAAAGAACAAAACTGAAGGCATCATGCTACCTGACTTCAAACTATACTACAAGGCTGCAGTAACCAAAACAACATGGTACTGGTACCAAAACAGAGATATAGACCAATGGAACAGAACAGAGGACTCAGAAGTAATGCCACACATCTACAACCATCTGATCTTTGACAAACCTGACAAAAACAAGCAATGGGGAAAGGATTCTCTATTTAATAAATAATGCTGAGAAAACTGGCTAGCCATATGCAGAAAATTGAAACTGGACCCCTTCCTTACACCTTATACAAAAATTAACTCAAGATGGATTAAAGATTTAAACGTAAGACTTAAAACCATAAAAACCTAGAAGAAAACCTAGGCAATACCATTCAGGACATAGGCATGGGCAAAGACTTCATGACTAAAACACCAAAAGCAATTACAACAAAAACCAACATTGACAAATGGGATCTAATTAAACTAAAGAGCTCCTGTACAGCAAAAGAAACTATCATCAGAGTGAATAGGCAACCTACAGAATGGGAGAAAATTTTTGCAATCTACCCATCTGACAAAGGGCTAATATCCAGAATCTA
Source organism: Pongo pygmaeus (assembly GCF_028885625.2). Taxonomy (NCBI): domain Eukaryota; kingdom Metazoa; phylum Chordata; class Mammalia; order Primates; family Hominidae; genus Pongo; species Pongo pygmaeus. The sequence goes on along the minus strand of NC_072383.2, from coordinate 55,904,067 downwards.
CAAAGAACTTAAACAAATTTACAAGAAAAAAAAAAACCCCATCAGAAAGTGGGCAAAGGATATGAACAGACACTTCTCAAAAGAAGGCATTTATGTGGCCAACAAACATATGAAGAAAAGCTCATCACCACTGGTCATTAGAGAAATGCAAATCAAAACCACAATGAGATACCATCTCATGCCAGTTAAAATGGCAATCATTAAAAAGTCAGAAAACAACAGATGCTGGAGAGGATATGGAGAAATAGGAACACTTTTACACTGTTCGTGAGAGTGTAAATTAGTTCAACCATTGTGGAAGATAGTGTGGTGATTCCTCAAGGATCTAGAACCAGAAATACCATCTGACCCAGCAATCCCATTACTGGGTATATATCCAAAGGATTATAAATCATGCTACTATAAAGACACATGCACACATATGTTTATAGCGGCACTGTTCACAATAGCAAAGACTTGGAACCAACCCAAATGCCCATCAATGATAGACTGCATAAAGAAAAGGTGAGACATATACACCATGGAATACTATATAGCCATAAAAAAGGATGAGTTCATGTCCTTTGCAGGGACATGGATGAAGCTGAAAACCATCATTCTCAGCAAACTAACACAAGAACAGAAAACTAAACACTGCATGTTCTCACTCATAAGTGGGAATTGAACAATGAGAATACATGGACACAGGGAGGGAAACATCACACACCAGGGCCTGTCAGGGGGTGGGCGGCTAAGGGAGGGATAACATTAGGAGAAATACCTAATGTAGATGATGGGTTGATGGGTGCAGCAAACCACCATGGCATGTGTATACCTATGTAACAAATCTGCACATTCTGCACATGTATCCCAGAACTTAAAGTATAATTTTTTTTAAAAGTATGACCCCATAAATTTTGGCATCTTCTCTCTGTCCTAATCTTTTCTGGCCATTTTGTAATTGAGCTCCACCTCGCTGTCATTATCTCTCACCACCATTCCAGCCACTTAGCTCTGCCTGCTCTTCAATGCAGTTAGCTGCCTAGGCTGTCCCAACTAGTTCCTCATTCATTAGAACACACCCAAGTACAAGGTTCTAGTTTCCTCCTCAGAAGCCTATCTCAACTGAGCATTTGGTTTAAATGATTTTTAATCATTACTATCCATTCACAACTCTCACTCCCAATCCCTCCAAAAAATTCACTTTACATTCATTCTTTTATTTTTTCTTTCTAACATAATCCATGTTTTTTCCAGTATGAAAGTGGGCCTAGCTGAAAATATTCACCTTCCTACACTCCCTTGTAGTTAGGGTGGTCCTGAGACCTAGCCCTGGCCAATTGACACAAGGAAGTCTTCAGAGAGAACATCCCTTTCCAAACAAGAAGAAAGACTCAAAGGCAAACAGATTGTGCCCATATTCTACCAATATGGAATGTGGATATGGAGCTAAAGATGGAAAACCCAATTTACAATCATTAGGCAACAAACCTGAAGACAGAAGTCCCATGCTAAGGATGGCAGAGTGGAAGGATTTGAGTAGCAGGGACTCTGATGCATGTGGGGCTATTCCCTACCATGGACTGCCCACCTCTAAACTTCTTGTTATGAAAAATATATATATTCTTATTTGGTTAAGCTACTCTGACCAGATTCTTCCATTTTTCTATTACTTACAGCCAAATGCACTCCTACTTGATATACTGTTCACTTTTTTCTCATTTAATTTTGATGAAACTGGGCTGTTTTCACATTCAAATGGCCAAAGCTCAGAGTTGTACTTTCAGACTTCTTGACTTTTTGATTTTTAACTGGAAATACCTCCCAGTATTTGACCTACAAGATGAAAGCCACTTCATGGATGATGAGGGATACTAATGATGAAAGATAAATATAACCATGATTACTTCAATAATACACCCTGGTTTAAACCAAAGGAACATGAAGTAACACAAAGAGCAAACAATTTCATCTCAGAATATCTATGTGTGAGTCCTCCTCTCTTCATTGCTCACTAGGTGTGTAGCCAGGAGCAAGTCACCTAAACCCCTCCAAGCCACAGTTTCCTCACCCATAAAAGAGAGATAATAATAATGTCTATCTCATAGAGTTGCTGTCAACATTAAATGAAAAAGCATATATATGAATAAGTACAGCCTTTAGGGGCCATAATACTTCTCTAAGAGAAGAGTCTTTTCTCCATATGAATAAATATCTGGCATTTTAAAATAATTTTTCTAAATACATTTCCTATAATTTTGGTAACAGCCTCTGTCTTAGTCCATGTACATTACTATCACAAAATACCATAGACTGGATAGCTTATAAACAACGTTTACTTCTCATAGTTCTGAAGGCTGCGAAGTCCAAAATCAAGGCACTAGCAGATTCAGTGTCTGGTGAAGGCTGTCTCCTTGCTGTAAACTGACATGGTAGAAAGGGGCAAGACAGGTATTTGGGGCCTCTTTTATACAGGCACTAATGCCATTCATGAGGGCTTCAACTTCATGACCAAATCGTCTCCCAAAGACCCCACCTAATACCATCCCATTGGTGATTAGGTTTTCAACTTATGAATTTTGGGTGGACATATACATTCAGACCATAGCATTCTCCTGACTTTTAAAGCAAGATCAGGTAAAGGTACTAGAAGTTACCTTTCTTGTGGAAGCTTAAGAAAGGTAACAAGAGAGGCCCCAGAAATTCATCTTGTCCTTAATTGGCTCTAGGGATGCATTGATAAGGCAGGCCCACACTAGTGAAGAACAAAAGCACAGATAACTCAGTCCCTGCCCTACCTACCAGGTCTGACCTACAAAATCAAACCTCCAAAACCTACTGAAACCAGAAAACTGGGAAGTTTTGGTGGACAGGCTTTGAATATTCATTAAGGGGAATTTGTTCACTTTGTATACTGTGTGCTTATCCATTCTTCTCTGTGTCTTCAATAGAGATCATCCTCTAGACTGTATGAATGTATCCCATATTATTATTTTCAGGAATCAGAACAAAAAAGGAAACAATACTTGTAAAAACTGGAAACTCATTTGTCTTCCCTCCCCTCCTTTCATTTTTCCACTTAATGAATAACTGATCATAAATATCCGGGAACTAATAAGACTTGGAAAGAATTTGAGAGCTATATCTTATAAACTTACAAAAGAAATTAACCTAAAACCAAGGACTTCGAGATTTCCTAATGATGTTGAAAAGCAGTGCGTATTTCTAAGCATCCTTTCCCAGTGACAACAGGTCTCCTTAAGTTGTCATTGTCATTTCCATAATGCTTAGATCCTGTGATTTTTAAAGTGCATGTATTGTCTACAATATGCAGCACCATGCTGATGAGGGTTACAAATGTTTCCTTGTAGAGTTTAGGCTTTTGTCCCTTCTGTCAAGATTGGTAAGTGTCACTGTCTTCATTTCTGCCTGCATTTCATGTGGATCTGGACATTAACTTCTGTACCAATTTCTATGAATACTCATTGCAACCTTGTTGATCATCAAGCCTGACAAGGTTAACCTTGAGAACATGAAAGTCAGATAAAAGCAGATCTGAGAAGTGTGGTCAGGGAGGTGACTGGATGTTCTTGAGCCTTTTGAGAGAAAGGTGTTTGCAGGCTTCATTGCATCCCTGAAGCCTGGATCCACAGCTCTCTCTAGCTCTTGCTGTCTCTCTCTCTCAGTCCCTATCCCTATTCTCAGGGCTGCTAGGCCTGAGTCAAAGGCCAACCTTGTCACATTTTCCATGGATCTCAAAACTGAACCATGGTGCTGTGCAAGGGAAAGCATGTCATTTGGAATTGAACAAATAGAGTATTTACCAACTTGTGCAAGTATTTACATTCTCCAAAATTTGTTTCCTTGGTTATAAATGTAAAAAATACTGACAACATATGAGCACCTTCTTATGTTTCAGGAATGGAAAATAGAGGAGGTTAAATGATTGACTTCTCTCAAAAGCACTTTGTCATCAAGAGTCTTAAAAACATCTACCCCATTTGACCAGGTAATTTCACTTTGGGAAATCAATCCTGAAGAAATCATCTGAAATGCATATTTGCAAGTGTGTGTTCTCCAGAGGGTCTCTCTCCAAAAACTTCTCTTAATCCTGTGGTTTTTCTCTCTTTCTTCCACCTCCAGCAATCTCTTCCCCTTATTACATAAATCTGCTCTCCTCTCAAGGGGTAAGGATTCTTCTTCCTTAGGCAAGAGGAAACAAAGAAGACAAATGCAGAATTCTCTTTGGCAGGCAGGTCCTCCAGCAGCCTTACCCACAGCTCAAATTTTTATGCAGCCCCAAGTTTCCTCTTATGACCAGCAATACTAAAGGAAGGCAAGGAGTCCTTTGTTAATTGGTTTATTGGAGACCCAGTTGCACATCCTAACTATCATTTGAGCACTCCTCTTGCTCCAAGAGTACACAAAGCCCACTTTAATTTCTCACCTCACTTTACCACCACATTATACTCTAAAGCAAAAGTTTCAACAATTACTTCTTGAGTACCCACTATGTTCCTGGAATATAACAGTAAATAAGACACAGATGTGGCTTCTCTGTGGCTGCCCTCACTTTAGAATTTATCTAGCCTTGTGTTAAACAACTGTGAGGTATAAGAATCTATATCATCCTCTGCTAAGTCACAGAAGAATTGAGTGACACTCAGGCTTAGATCTGAAAAGGAACCTCAACGTGGAATAGAAAGGCCTTTACAATTCTCCAAAAGATAGTGATTTAGAATGGGAGTTATAGCCTATAGTCCTTGGGTAGGTTTCATGGGGCCTATAATCTTCTAATATTGTTGGCAAATTTTTCTGTATACATATGTGCATTTTTCTCTGGAAAGGGTCTATGACCTCATACACCTCCATGAACCAAAAAAGGTTAAGAAACTACTGCTTCAGAGCAATGTCCAAGGAAATGAACTCCAGAAGTAGAATCCGATAGTGGTTTGGTCATACCCTGAATCCTGGTGCTCTGGCCATATCACTGGAAACATCAAGTCAACTGGTTGTCAAAAGCACTGTGGATACCAAACCTACAAGGCCTTCTCTCATCTGTTCTCTTGCATAGCTGCTGCTGAAGGCATTTCCCACAAGTGTGCTCTCCCTCAAAACACCTCTTCCTATCTTGCACATAGAAAAAAAAAAAAAGAGAGAGGGAGAGAGAGAGAGAGAAAAAAGAAAAAAAAAAGTAGATAGATAAGACATCCCTACACTGAGAACATAAAAACCTGTGATTAGAATCTCTCTAGTCAAAAAGAAGTAATTTTCTCTTTCACTTTTTATTCTAATTTATTGAATTAAAAATTCTAAACTTATGAGGCTCTGGACCAGTAATACAAAAATAGCAAAGTGTCAATGAAAAACTATCAGTCTCTCAATATGGAGAGTCTTTTTTCAAATATCTTGGAAATCTAATTAGAATGATTAATTCAGCATGGCTACAACTAGTCCTTTTGTTAAGATAAAGGGCTTGTATTCATGTCTTGATACATTTTTAAAAAATAACTCTCCTACCTTCCTCCATTTCCTTCTATATTTTCTCCCATCTCTGAATTTAAATATCCATCTCACTACAATTCTGTTGCTTCCTTAAATTGTATTTTAAAAACTGGCAAACATACATGTCTCCAAAGGAGAGACTGACATGCTGCAATTTGCCCGTAGTTCACATACCAAGGCACACCCTGCAATTTCCTTTTATACCCTTAAAGAAGTAAAAATCAACTTTCTAAATGAAAGCTTCTAGAAGTATAGCTTGAAATTTATACACAATGACACGCTAAACAACTCACCAGGGAAAATGTTGCAATCCACAGCTGTTACAATCTGCCTGTAATTCAAAACTTTCTCAAAGCTGTTTCTTAGCAGGACCTACTTCTCCTAATACAATTGTTTTTGCCAATCTTTTAAGGTTTTGGTTTTATAAAATTGATTTTGAGTAAATCTGTGACAGGATGGTATAGAATATCGCATCCCTCTCCACTGAGATCTAATGTAAGATAGTTCAAGATACAGCAGGGAGGGAAGGGCCTATGTTTTACAACTGGCAGCAAACTTCCTCTTCAGGAGAAAGATGTCTTTTCTTTGATGGCCTTTGGTTATAAAAATGAAAGCATGCAATAACATGATTGTATTAGTCTGTTTTCACACTGCTGATAAAGACACACCCAAGACTGGGCAATTTACAAAAGAAAGAGATTTAATTGGATTTACAGTTCCACGCAGCTGAGGAAGCCTCACAATCATGGTGGAAGGCGAGGACGAACAAGTCATCTTTTACATGGATGGCAGCAGGCAAAGAAAGAGAGAGCTTGTGCAGAGGAACTCCTCTTTTTAAAACCATCAGATCTCGTGAGACTTACTCACTATCACGAGAACAGTATGGGAAAGACTTGCCCCTATGATTCAATTACCTCCCACTAGGCCCCTCCCACAACACGTGGGAATTCAAGATGAGATTTTGGTGGGAACACAGCCAAACCATATCAATGATCAAGAAGAAGACAATGAGAGAGCTGAATTATTCTACTTTTTTTTTTAATGAAAGGAGTTTTGAGTTGCCAGAAAGATGCAGGAGGACAGATGAGGGAGACAGACGAGAGAAGAGAAAGAAAACTGATAGTTGGCAGGAGGCCAAGGAACTGGACTTTTCAAAATGGGGCAACTAATATTCAATTTTAAGTAATCTTCTGCTATAGGTATTTTGCTCTAATGCAACTCCCATTTTTACCATAGAACCTCTGTGAAATTCCTTGCTTTTATGAGTGGTATTTGAGGTAAACTAAGGAAAAGGCATTGTGTTCCACATTTTGGTTGACTTGGGGCATAGAAAGGGGAACAGACACAAGAGTCAAGGCGACAGTAAATTTGAAAACTCTGAGGAGCAGAAAATTAGGCCAATAAACGACCAAGAGGACGAAGTCCTCCCCGAGAATCTTCAGAGATAGTAGACAGATGCTGTGTCATTTAGGCTTTGTCAGACAAGCAGAGCCACTATATGGGATTTGCTGTAGGAATTCCACCTTATGTAATTGTAGGAGCTATTGAGGAACCCTATGGGAGGCTGTCGGTCCTTGTCTGTTATAGCCCTGCAGGCTCTGTAGAGTTTCTCAGTACCAGCAGTTGGTAAGAACAGCTGGACATTTAAAAGGCAGGACAAGGACAAACTGGAACCTACAAAGACCAGCTGGAACCCTCATCTCCCTCTCTCTATCTCCAGCCTCAATGGCACAGAAGGAGCTGGCACACTTCACCACAGAGCCATCCACACACTCAGCTTAGGATCTGGAGAAGCTAAAGGAGGTGATCCAGCAGGGGCTGGGGAGCTGTGGGCTTGGCTGCTGCCTTGTGCTAACAGGATGAGCAACAGATCAGGGACAACAGGCATGAACTTCAAGAGTGCCTGGTACCCCACACTGAACTTCCACACAGAGTGGCTCACTGTGGGTAATAGTGAAAGGAATAACTCCCATCTCACACAGCTTTCCTGAATCCATGGATCCTACCTCTGTGAAAGAGAGCATTGTATATTGGTCACTGATTTACAGTATTTCCCACATCCTGTAGACTTTATCTCAAACCTGTGAGATGTTCCTTCCCAGCTGGCATGGAAACTAAATTTTTGAAAGGCTATATCAGCATTATATCAGACCAGCTACTTCATGGTAATGGGGAACATGGTAATATCAGTAGATTCCATCAGCATGAGTCCACAATTGCTGTTAAGTAAGTTCCTTGGTCAGAAGCAGTGTTATAAGAATACCTTGATGTGAATCATACTATGTAAGTCCACAGATGGTGATTTTGACAAAAGCCTTGAGGGCAAGGAAAACAAATCCATATTTAGAGTAAATGTCTCTTTCAGTGAGAACAAAGCACTGCCTCTTCTAAGTTGGATGTGGTCCATTGCAACCAACCTACCAGCAGGTATTTCAGCCTGCTGGGGAATGGTACCATGTCAGGGGCTCAAAGTTGTACTCTGCTGTTGGCAGGTTGGGCATTCAACAGTGACTATAGACAGATCAGCCTTAGTGAGTGGAAGTCCATGTTGCTGAGTCCATATGTAACTTCTACCCCTGCTGCCATGGCCACTTGTTCATGAGTCCATTGGGCATGGATGGAATGGCTGCAGAGAAAGCCTGCTTGATGTCCACAGAGCAGGGCATCTTGTTCATCTGATTATTAAAATCCTCTTTTACTGAGGTTGCTCTTTGATGAGCAATCACATGGAACAAACGTCTTCACTCTCTATGCCCATTCAGAAAGATCTATCCACACACCTCCTTGTCACCAATTGTTTAGTTGTGTTCTTTCTTGGGGGGATGCAAACAGTCAGTCCATAACACAAACCATCTAGTCAAACCATTAGCCACTGCCTGCAAGTATAAGGCCGTACCTGGGGCCATCTCCTCTTCCAGGAAAAATTAATAAGTAGGTGTACTCCTTGAAGTACTGTCCAACAATAGGAGCTCCCTTCACTTAGTTCAAAGCCACCCCAGAGTGGGGCAGTAGTGCTGAGCTATCCATTTTTAGGATGTGCCAGCATAGCATACCAATCTATAAACCAGGCCTGAATTGTTTTCTTCCTCAGTCAATATTTGCCATAGGCAACCCCCCATAAGCCATATATATTTGTCCTTAGATATCCATGGGGGATTGAGTCTAGGAGCCCTTCAAATACCAAAATCCACAGATGTGGAAGTCCCTTATATAAAATAGAATAGTATTTGCATACAACTTTTGCACATCCTCCCGTATACTTTAAATCATCTCCAGATTACTTATAATAACTAACACAATATAAATGCTGTGTAAATAGTTATTTCTTTCTTTGTATGACTTTTATTATTGTATTTTTTTTTCAAAATATTTTTAATCCTCAGTTGGTTGATTCTATAATGCAGAACCCTCAGATTTGGAGGGCTGACTATTTGGGTTGAGAGAGAGGAGGCAACATAACATGAGGAGGGGCATCTGGGCAACTTGCCAAGCAACTTACTCATGCCTTCAGGATCTACTTAAGCTGTACTGCATCCCCAACATTTTTATTTTTTTGAGAGGGCCAAAAATACCCAGTTTATTGTCCACAGCTCCTGTTCATTTGGTGGCCCATGACCAAGTGCTGAGTCTCTGCCAAGGCAAGGAGCAATCCATAAGCAGTTTCTCAAAGAATAGCCATCTAAAAAGGATGGTAGAGCTTTGCTCCAAAATTCTAAAGACAGGCACTGTGATTCACCTGGAGCAGCCTGCCACAGTCTCCACACACATCCCAATCTATTCAGACACTTTGAGCACCATTGGATGGGCTAGGTAATATAGCAGAGCACTTTGCACAGCAACCTGGACCTCTTTCTGGGTGACATTTTGGCCTCTATCAGCAATCATTTGAATGTACACTTGATATACAATCACTTGCATTTTTTTCTCCACTAATTTAGAACTTGAGTTAAAAAAAAAAGGGGGCTGTTTATTGTGTGCTCCTCAAATACTCTTAACACAAAGGATGTGGGGACTCTGGCTATTTTTATTTAAATATTTAAGGAAACAGTAGACCCATAAGGCTGAAGCTCTTCAGGATATCCAGTGACTGACATGTGTAAAACATCAATCCTAAAAATGAAGGGAAGAACGAAACAGCAATGACTATAAGACCTCTCTGACACCAAAACAATTTGTTGTGAAGTGAAAAATTCAGTCAATCAAATTTTTGGTTTTTTCCACTGCACTAAGCTTCCAGTTTGACTGATGGACCATTCATTTTGGTTTCACAGCCTATAAATAACAATCCTAAGCTTCCATGCAAAGGAGAGCCTTCAGTGAAATTGAGAATCTTTTTAACTGTGTAAACATTACAGTTGCAAACTCTTTTTTTTTTTTTTTTTCAGTTTGGCCTGAAAGAATACAAAATAAATATGATTCAGGCCAAACTGAACAAAAAATGCCAATTTGACCCAGTTTAAAAAACAAAGAAGATAGAGATTTTACTTGAAATTGAGTCATTTTTATTCTTGTCATCTCTGCCTTGGACATAGACATTTAATATTTAAATGTTATTCCCTGTGAGAACTGGACTTTCTGCATTTTGTGGCTCTGACAGGATTCAAATTTCAGATTCTACCTTGTGTGAAAATATCATTTCAAACTGTGTGCCCCAGGAGAATAATAATAAACCTGAGTCCTGGCATTTTTGTAAATGAACTTTTTTCAAAGGTCTCTTAAAATATAGTGTATTCTCCCTCCTTCCTAGACACCAGGATTTAAGCAACAATGCCTTTTATTTTCTTCCAGTTAAGTTCCATCTGAATCTGTTACTTATTGCAAGCAGAATGAGTAATTGCTAAATGAATTAAGATTATTTCATCTGCATTTAACACATTAATTATATACTTTATACTATGCTAACCCTGCCCTTTTATACTAATTTAAAATGTTACATTAATTGTCTCTCATTATAATTTGACTATTAAAAAATATTCTGTTATTTTTCTTCTTATTAGTATAATCCTGAAAACACCTGCCCACTGTGTACTAAATACTAGAAGCTGCTGTGATTAATAGTAGCAAATCCTGTGAAATCACTTTTTATCCTCAAGCAGTCTGAACAAATTGGGTCATTAAAATATCTTAGCTTAAGTGCTACATTGTGCTGGCATGTTTCATAAGGTTGCATAAATTCTGTCATTCTGCATCCCATAACTCATGTAGCGTAAGAAATGCCATGTGGTGGATTTAATCATGTAGTATCCTCTACTGACAGTGGCCTGGCAAAGCTTAATGGGCATGTCTTTGGTAAAAACTACTTACAAAAGTTTGGAAATGAAGGTTCTCAAATTTTCTTTAAAGATTATTTTCTTGTTCGAGTTTTTTCATATTTTTTCCATGGTCTCTACTATCACAATATTAAAATGAATTCCTGAAAGAAAACTGACTTTAAGCAAAGGTACACTCTAAGTTCTACATTTTCACTTATGCCAGAATGACCAGCTAACTTCTACTTTAACCTCACTTAGCTATTTTGCTGTAGACTATTCATATAACTAAAAAGGCAACTAAAAGAAAGGTAGAAAAATTAGGAAAAGCATTATTATGCCTCTGTCTAGCTTTTATTCTCATTAGAATATTTTTATTGAATTAAACAGTGTTCAACTTTCGAAAACTAGATTTCCAGAAATCAGCTTGCAAGTCTGTTTGCTTGAAGATAGAACACATTTGCTCATAAAAATGGTATTATAAATGGAGGTAGGTACCCAGGTTAGCCCAATAAACTCATTCATACTCATTTATATTGATGCCATATCATGTATTTACAAGAAAAAATTTAGTAAAAAATTCCATTGCCATATTAGCATTTATGTAAGTAATTTAATCTCTCATCTCTGAAATTTATTAAGAAATGTTTTCATTTTTACTAAATGGTGAATGAAAACCACAGCGGAAAGCAGATTTAATTAAGGACTGAAAATTAGATGAGTACCGTGGTGGAGATTCCGAAGGGAAATTTGGGCCCTTTCCAGGACTTCCTTCTTTTTTTTTTTTTTTTTATTATATTTTAAGTTCTAGGGTACATGTGCACAACATGCAGGTTTGTTACATACGTATACATGTGCCATGTTGGTGTGCTGCACCCATTAACTCGTCATTTACATTAGGTATATCCCCTAATGCTATCCCTCCCCCCACCCCCACCCCACGACAGGCCCCAGTGTGTGATGTTCCCCTTCCTGTGTCCAAGTGTTCTCATTGTTCAATTCCCACCTATGAGTGAGAATACGCATGTTTGGGTTTTTGTCCTTGCGATACTTTGCCAAGAATGTTGGTTTCCAGCTTCATCCATGTCCCTACAAAGGACATGAACTCATCCTGTTTTATGGCTGCATACTATTCCATGGTGTATATGTGCCACATTTTCTTAATCCAGTCTATCATTGATGGACATTTGGGTTGGTTCCAAGTCTTTGCTATTGTGAATATTGCCGCAATGAACATACGTGTGCATGTGTCTTTATAGCAGCATGATTTATAATCCTTTGGGTATATACTCAGTAATGGGATTGCTGGGTCAAATGGTATTTCTAGTTCTAGATCCTTGAGGAATCACCACACTGTCCTCCACAATGGTTGGACTACTTTACAGTCTCACCAACAGTGTAAAAGTGTTCCTATTTCTCCACATCCTCTCCAGCACCTGTTGTTTCCTGACTTTTTAATGATCGCCATTCTAACTGCTGTGAGATGGCATCTCATTGTGGTTTCGATTTGCATTTCTCTGATGGCCAGTGATGATGAGCATTTTTTCATGTGTCTGTTGGCTGCATAAATGTCTTCTTTTGAGAAGTGTCTGTTCATATCCTTCGCCCACGTTTAGATGGGGTTGTTTATTTTCTTCTTGTAAGTTTGAGTACTTTGTAGATTCTGGATATTAGCCCTTTGTCAGATGAGTAGATTGCAAAAATTTTCCCCCGTTCTGTAGGTTGCCTGTTCACTCTGATGGTAGTTTCTTTTGCTGTGCAGAAGCTCTTTAGTATAATTAAATCCTATTTGTCAATTTTGGCTTTTGTTGCCATTGCTTTTGGTGTTTTAGACATTGAAGTCCTTGCCCATGCCTATGTCCTGAATGGTATTGCCTAGGTTTTCTTCTAGGGTTTTTATGGTTTTAGGTCTAACATGTAAGTCTTTAATCCATCTTGAATTAATTTTTGTATAAGGTGTAAGGAAGGGATCCAGTTTCAGCTTTCTACATATGGCTAGCCAGTTTTCCCAGCACCATTTATTAAATAGGGAATCCTTTCCCCACTGCTTGTTTTTGTCAAATTTGTCAAAGATCAGATGGTTGTAGATATGTGGTATTATTTCTGAGGGCTCTGTTCTGTTCTATTAGTCTATATCTCTGTTTTGGTACCAGTACCATGCTGCTTTGGTGACTGTAGCCTTGTAGTATAGTTTGAAGTCAGGTAGCATGATGCCTCCAGCTTTGTTCTTTTGGCTTAGGATTGACTTCGCAATGTGGACACTTTTTTGGTTCCATGTGAACTTTAAAGTAGTCTTTTCCAATTCTGTGAAGAAAGTCATTGGTAGCTTGATGGGGATGGCATTGAATCTGTAAATTACCTTGGGCAGTATGGCCATTTTCACGATATTGATTCTTCCTATCCATGAGCATGGAATGTTCTTCCATTTGTTTGTATCCTCTTTTATTTCATTGAGCAGTGGTTTGTAGTTCTCCTTGAAGAGGTCCTTCACATCCCTTGTACGTTGGATTCCTAGGTATTTTATTCTCTTTCAAGCAATTGTGAATGGGAGTTCACTCATGATTTGGCTCTCTGTTTATCTGTTATTCATGTATAAGAATGCTTGTGATTTTTGCACATTGATTTTGTATCCTGAGACTTTGCTGAATTTGCTTATCAGCTTAAGGAGATTTGGGGCTGAGACAATGGGGTTTTCTAAATATACAATCATGTCATCTGCAAAGAGGGACAATTTGACTTCCTCATTTCCTAATTGAATACCCTTTATTTCTTTCTCTTGCCTGATTGCCCTGGCCAGAACTTCCAACACTATGTTGAATAGAAGTGGTGAGACAGGGCATCCCTGTCTTTTGCCAGTTTTCAAAGGGAATGCTTCCAATTTTTGCCCATTAAGTATGATATTGGCTGTGGGTTTGTCATAAATAGCTCTTATTATTTTGAGATATGTCCCAACAATACCCAATTTATTGAGAGTCCATGAAGGGCTGTTGAATTTTGTCAAAGGCCTTTTCTGCATCTATTGAGATAATCATGTGGTTTTTGTCATTGGTTCTGTTTATATGCTGGATTATGTTTATTGATTTGCATATGTTGAACCAGCCTTGAATCCCAGGGATGAAGCCCACTTGATCATGGTGGATAAGCTTTTTGATGTGCTGTTGGATTTGGTTTGCCAGTATTTTATTAAGGATATTTGCATCAATGTTCATCATGGATATTGGTCTAAAATTCTCTTTTATTGTTGTGTCTCTGCCAGACTTTGGTATCAGGATGATGCTGGCCTCATAAAATGAGTTAGGGAGGATTCCCTCTTTCTCTATTGATTGGAATAGTTTCAGAAGGAATGGTACCAGCTCCTCCTTGTACCTCTGGTAGAATTCAGCTGTGAATCCATCTGGTCCTGGACTTTTTTTGGTTGGTAAGCTATTAATTATTGCCTCAATTTCAGAGCCTGTTATTGGTCTATTCAGAGATTCAACTTCTTCCTGGTTTAGTCTTGGGAGGGTGTATGTGTCGAGGAATTTATCCATTTCTTCTAGATTTTCTAGTTTATTTGCATAGAGGTGTTCATAGTATTCTGTGATCATAGTTTGTATTTCTCTGGGATCAGTGGTGATATCCCCTTTATCATTTTTTATTGCATCTATTTGATTCTTTTCTCTTTTCTTCTTTATTAGTCTTGCTAGCGGTCTATCAATTTTGTTGATCTTTTCAAAAAATCAGCTCCTGGATTCATTGATTTTTTGAAGGGTTTTTTGTGTCTCTATCTCCTTCAGTCCTGCTCTGATCTTAGTTATTTCTTGCCTTCCGCTAGCTTTTGAATGTGTTTGCTCTTGCTTCTCTAGTTCTTTTAATTGTGATGTTAGGGTGTCAATTTTAGATCTCTCCTGCTTTCTCTTGTGGGCATTTAGTGTTATAAATTTCCCTCTATACACTGCTTTAAATGTGTCCCAGAGATTCTGGTATGTTGTGCCTTTGTTCTCATTGGTTTCAAAGAACATCTTTATTTCTGCCTTCATTTCGTTATGTACCCAGTAGTCATTCAGTAGCAGGTTGTTCAGTTTCCATGTAGTTGAGTGGTTTTGAGTGAGTTTCTTAATCCTGAGTTCTAGTTTGATTGCACTGTGGTCTGAGAGACAGTTTGTTACAATTTCTGTTCTTTTACATTTGGTGAGGAGTGCTTTACTTCCAACTATGTGGTCAATTTTGGAATAAGTGCGACGTGGTGCTGAGAAGAATATATATTCTGTTGATTTAGGATGGAGAGTTCAGTAGATGTCTATTAAGTCCACTTGGTGCAGAGCTGAGTTCAATTCCTGGATATCCTTGCTAACTTTCTGTCTCGTGGATCTGTCTAATGTTGACAGTGGGGTGTTAAATTCTCCCATTATTATTGTGTGGGAGTCTAATTCTCTTTGTAAGTCTCTAAGGACTTGCTTTATGAATCTGGGTGCTCCTGTATTAGGTGCATATATATTTAGGATAGTTAGTTCTTCTTGTTGAATTGATCCCTTTACCATTATGTAATGGCCTTCTTTGTCTCTTTTGATCTTTGTTGGTTTAAAGTCTGTTTTATCAGAGACCAGGATTGCAACCCCTGCCTTTTTTTGTTTTCCATTTGCTTGGTAGATCTTCCTCCATCCTTTTATTTTGAGCCTATGTGTGTCTCTGCAGGTGAGATGGGTCTCCTGGATACAGCACACTGATGAGTCTTGACTCTTTATCCAATTTGCCAGTCTGTGTCTTTTAATTGGAGCATTTGGCCCATTTACATTTAAAGTTAATATTGTTATGTGTGAATTTGATCCTGTCATTATGATGTTAGCTGGTTACTTTGCTCATTCATTGATGCAGTTTCTTCCTAGCATTGATGGTCTTTACAGTTTGGCATGATTTTGCAGCAGCTGGTACTGGTTGTTCCTTTACATGTTTAGTGCTTCCTTCAGGAGCTCTTGTAGAGCAGGCCTAGTGGTGACAAAATCTCTCAGCATTTACTTGTCTGTAAAGGATTTTATTTCTCCTTCCCTTATGAAGCTTAGTTTGGCTGGATATGAAATTCTGGGTTGAAAATTCTCTTCTTTAAAAACATTGAATATTGGCCCCCACTCTCTTCTGGCTTGTAGAGTTTCTGCTGAGAGATCAACTGTTAGTCTGATGGGCTTCCCTTTGTGGGTAAACCAACCTTTCTCTCTGGCTGCCCTTAACATCTTTTCCTTCATTTCAACTTTGGTGAATCTGACAATTATGTGTCTTGGATTTGCTCTTCTCGAAGAGTGTCTTTGTGGCATTCTCTGTATTTCCTGAATTTGAATGTTGACCTGCCTTGCTAGGTTGGGGAAGTTCTCCCGGATAATATCCTGCAGAGTGTTTTCCAACTTGGTTCCATTCTCCCCATCACTTTCAGGTACACCAATCAGATGTAGGTTTGGTCTTTTCACATAGTCCCATATTTCTTAGAGGCTTTGTTCATTTCTTTTTACTATTTTTCTCTAAACTTCTCTTCATGCTTCATTTCATTCATTTGATCTTCAATCACTGATATCCTTTCTTTTAGTTGATTGAATCGGCTACTGAAGCTTGTGCCTTCATCACATAGTTCTCTTGCCATGGTTTTCAGCTCCATCAGGTCATTTAAGAACTTCTCTACATGGGTTATTCTAGTTAGCCATTCATCTAATCTTTTTTCAAGGTTTTTAGCTTTTTTGCGATGGGTTCGAACTTCCTCCTTTAGCTCAGAGAAGTTTCATTGTCTGAAGCCTTCTTCTCTCAACTCATCAAAGTCATTGTCCGTCCAGCTTTGTTCCATTACTGGCAAGGAGCTGCATTCCTTCAGAGGGGGATAGGCACTCTGATTTTTAGAATTTTCAGCTTTTATGCTCTGTTTTTTCCCCGTCTTTGTGGTCTTATCTACCTTTGGTCTTTGATGATGATGACATAGAGATGGGGTTTTGGTGTGGATGTCCTTTCTGTTTATCAGTTTTCCTTCTAACAGTCAGGACCCTCAGCTGCAGGACTGTTGGAGTTTGCTGGAGGTCTACTCCAGACCCTGTTTGCCCAGGTATCAGCAGCGGAGGCTGCAGAAAAGTGAATATTGCTGAACAGCAAATGTTGCTGCCTGATCGTTCCTCTGGAAGCTTCATCTCAAAGGGGTACCTGGCCGTGTGAGGTGTCAGTCTGCCCCTACTGGAGGGTTTCTCCCAGTTAGGCTACTTGGGGTTCAAGGACTCACTTGAGGAGGCAGTCTGACCATTCTCAGATCTCAAACTCCATGCTGGGAGAACCATTACTCTCTGCAAAGCTGTCAGACAGGGACGTTTAAGTCTGCAGAGGTTTCTGCTGCCTTTTGTTTGGCTATGCCCTGCCCCCAGAGGTGGAGTCTACAGAGGCAGGCAGGCCTCCTTGAGCTGCGTGGGCTGAACCCAGTTCGAGCTTCCTGGCAGCTTTGTTTACCTACTCAAGCCTCAGCAATGGCAGGAGCCCCTCTCCCAGCCTCTCTACTGCGTTGCAGTTTGATCTCAGACAGCTGTGCTAGCAATGAGTGAGGCTCCATTGGTGTGGGACCTTCCAAACCAGGCATGGGATATAATCTCCTGGTGTGCCGTTTGCTAAGACCATTGGAAAAGTACAGTATTAGGGTGGGAGTGATCCGATTTTCCAGGTGCCGTCTGTCACAGCTTCCCTTGCCTAAGAAAGGTAATTCCCTGACCCCTTGCACTTCCCGGGTAAGGCGATGCCTCGCCCTGCTTCAGCTCATGCTCGGTGGGCTGCACCCACTGTCCTGCACCCACTGTCCGACAAGCTTCAGTGAGATGAACCCGGTACCTCAGTTGGAAGTGCAGAAATCACCCGTCTTCTGCATCGCTCACACTGGGAGCTGTAGACTGGAGCCGTTCCTATTCAGCCATCTTGGAACTGCCATTTCCATGTATTTTTGTAGCTATTGTAAATGGGATTGCCATCTTGATTTCTTTCTCAGCTAGTTCATTATTAGTGTACAGAAATGCTACTCATTTTTGTTTGTTGATTTTGTATTCTACAATTTCACCAAATGTATTGAATCTAAGACTTTTTTGGGAGAGTCTTAAGGTTTTTCTATATATAAGATCATATCATGTGCAAAGAGGGCAAAGAAGGACAATTTGGCTTCCTCTTTTCCAGTTTAGATGCCTTTTATTTCTGCCTCTTACTTGATTGCTCTGGCTAGGACTTCTAGACTATGTTGAATAGGAGTGGTAAAAGTTATCCCTGTTCTTAGAGGAAAGGCTATCAGCTTTTCTCCATTCCATAAAATATTAGCTGTGGGTTTGTCACATATGGCCTTTAGTATGTTGAGGTATGTTCCTTCTGTGTCTAGTCTGTTGAGCATTTTTGTCATAAAGGGTTAATTTTATCAAATGCTTTTTCTGCATCTACTGAGATTATCATATGATTTTTGTCCTTCATCTGTTGATGTGATGTATCATGTTTATTTATTTCTGTATATTGAACCATTCATGCATCTCTAGGATAACTCCCACTTGATCATGATATACTATCTTTTTGATGTGCTATGGGTTTCATTTTGTTAGTATTCTGTTGAGGGTTTTGGGGTCTCTGTTCATCAGGGATATTGGCCTGTAGTTTTCTCTTTTTTTTTTTTTTTTTGTTGTTGTTGTTGTTGTTGTTGAGTCTTTGTCTGGTTTTGGTATAAGGGTAAATGCTCACCTCATAGAATGAGTTAGGGAGAATTCCCTCCTCTTCAATTTTTTGGAATAGTTTGAGGAAAATTAGTGTTAGTTCTTTTTTGAAAGTTTGGTAGAATTCAGCAGTAAATCCTTCCTGTCCAGGACTTTTCTTTGTTGGAAGACTTTTGATTACTGATTCAATCCCATTACACATTACTGGTCTGTTCAGATTTTCTACTTCTTCCTCAGTTAATCTTGGTAGGTTATATGTGTTCAGGAATTTATCAGTTTCCTCTTGGTTTTCCAGTTTGTTAGTGTAGTTGTTCATATTATCTAATGATCATTTATATTTCTTTGGTATCAGTTGAAATGGCTCCTTTTTCATTTCTGATTTTATTTGGGTCTTATCTCTTTTTGTTTGGTTAGTCTAGCTAGCAGTTTATCAATTTTGTTTATCTTTTCAAACAATTTTTCATTTTGTTGACTCTTATTTGATTTTAATCTCTGTTTTGTTTATTTCTTATCTGATCTTTATTATTTCTTTCCTTCTACTAAATTGGGATTTGGTTTCTTCTCGATTTTCTAGTTCCTTGAGGTGCATTAGATTACCTATTTGAAATCTTTCTACTTTTCTGATGAAAGCATTTATTGCTATAAACTTTCCTCTTAGCACTGCTTTGGCTATATCCCACAGGTCTTGGTAGGTTATATTTTGATTTTCACATGTTTAAATAAATTTTTTATTTCCTCCTTAATTTCCTCCTTGACCAGTGGTCATTCAGGAGCATTTTGTTTAATTTCCATGTATTTGTAAAGTTTCCAAAGTTCTTCTTATTATTGGTTCTTAGTTTTACTCCATTGTGGTCTAAGATACTTAATATGATTTTAATTTTTTATTTTTAACTATTATGAATACATAATAGGTGTACATATTTACAGAATACACATGACATTTTGATACAAGCATATAATGTATAACTGTCAAATCAGAGTAATTGGAGTATCCATCATCTCAAGCATTTATCATTTCTTTCTTTTTTTTTTTTTTATTCAGATGGAGTTTCATTCTATCGCCCAGGCTGGAGTGCAGTGATGCAATCTCAGCTCACTGCAACTTCCATCTCCCGAGTTCAAGCAATTCTCCTGCCTCAGCCTCCTGAGTAGCTGGAACTACAGGCATGGGCAACCACACCCCGTTGGTTACTTTGTACTTTTAGTAGAGACAGGATTTCACCATGTTGGTCAGGCTGGTCTCGAACTCCTGACCTCAAATGATCGCCCATCTTGGCCTTCCAAAGTGCTGGGATTAGAGGTATGAGCCACCATGCCCAGCCACAAGCATTTATCATTTCTTTGATAGGAACATTCCAGTTCTACTCTTTAAGTTATTTTTGAAATATACAATAAATTATTACTAACTATAGTTGCCCTACTGTGCTGCCAAACACTAGATCTTTTTCCTCCTATCCAACCATATTTTTATACCTGTTAACCAACCTCTTCTCATCTCCCCTTCCCAGCCTCTAGTAACTATCAATCAACTCTTTACCTCGATGAGATCCACTTTTTGAGCTCTCACATATGAGCAAGAACATGCAGTACTTGTCTTTCTGTGCCTGGATTATTTTGCTTAATATAATGTCCTTAAGTTCCATCCATATTGTTGCAAATGATAGGATTTCATTCTTTTAATGGCTGAATAATATTCCATTGTATATACATACCACATTTTCTTCATCCATTCATCTGTTGATGGATACTTAAGTTGATTCCATATCTTGGCTGTTGTGAATAGTGCTGCAATAAACATGAGGATGCAGATATCTCTTCAATATACTGATTTCCTTTCTTTCAGATACACACCCAGCAGTGGGATTGCTGGATTGTGTGTCAGTTCTTTTTAGTTTTTTTGAGGAAACTTCATACTCTTCTCCATTGTGGATGTACTAATTTACATGCCCTCCAACAGTATAGGATTCCCCCTTCTCCATATCCTCACCAGCATTCATTATTGCCTGTCTTTTGGATAAAAGTCATCTTAATTGGGGTGAGATGATATCTCACTATAGTTTTAATTTGCATTTTCCTGAGGATTAGTGATGTGGAGATTTTCATACACCTGTTGACCATTTGTATGTCTTCTTCTGAGAAATGCCTATTCAGATTTTGCTATTTGTTTAAGTTGTTTAAGTTCCTTATATATCCTGGTTATTAATCTTTGTCAGACAGGTGGTTTGTGAATATTCTCTCCCATTCTGTGTATTAGCTTTTCACTTTGTTAGTTGATTCCTTTGCTGTACAGAAACTTTTTAGCTTGATGTGACCTGTTTGTCCAGTTTTGTTTTGTTTGCCTGTGGTTTTGAGGTCTTACTCAAGAAATCTTCACCCAGACCAATGTCCCGGAGTGCTCCTCTAATGTTTTCTTTTAGACGTTTCATAGTTTGAGGTCTTAGATTTAAGTCTTCAATCCATTTTTATTTGACTTTTGTATATGGCAAGAGACAGGGATCTAGTTTCATTCTTCTGCATATGCACCTCCAGTTTTCCCAGCACCATTTGTTAAAGAGACTGTCCTTTTCCCAATGTTTGTTCTTAGCACTTTTGTCAAAAATGAGTTGACTGTAAATGTATGAATTTACTTCTAGGTTCTCTATTCTGTTCCATTGGTCTATGTTTCTGTTTTTATGTCCATACAATGCTGTTTTGGTTACCACTGCTTTGTAGTATAATTTGAAGTCAGGTAATGTGATGCTTCCAGCCTTGTTATTTTTGCTCAGGATTGCTTTGGCTATTCTGGGTCTTTTGTGGTTCCATATAGATTTTAGGATTTTTTTCTATTTCTGTGAAGAATGTCATTGGTATTCTGACAGACATTTCATTGAATCTGTAGACTGCTTTGGTTAGTACAAACATTTTGACAATATTTATTCTTCCAATTCACAAACATGGAATCTCTTTCCATTTTTTTGTGCCCTCTTCAATTTCTTTCATCAATGTTTCATAGTTTTCATTGTAGAGATGTTTCATTGCTTTGGTTAAGTTTATTCCTAAAAATTTAGTTCTACTGTAAATGGGATTATTTTCTTGGTTTCTTTTTCAGACTGCTTGCTGTTGACATAAAGAAATGCTACTGATTTTTGTATGTGGACTTTGTATCCTGAAACTGTACTAAATTTGTTTATCAGTTCTAATAGTTTTTTGGTAGAGTCTAGGTTTTCCTAGATTTTTTTCTTTAGGTTTTTTTTAGTTTTGCAGATGATACGATATCTGAGATCATATCTAAAATCATATCATCTGCAAACAAAGATAATTTGGCTTATTCTTCCTTTCCACTTTGGATGCCTCTTATTTATTTCTCTTGTTTAATTGCTCTAGGTAGGACTTCTAGTATTAGAAAGTCCATGGGCCAGGCGCGGTGGCTGACACCTGTAATCCCAGAACTTTGGGAGGCTGAGGCCAGTGGATCATGAGGTCAGGAGTTTAAGACCAGCCTGACCAATATGGTGAAACCCCGTCTCTACTAAAAAAAAATAGTGGTGGTGTGCACCTGTAGTCCCAGCTACTCGGGAGACTGAGGCAGAAGAATCACTTGAACCTCGGAGGTGGAGGTTGCAGTGAACTGATATCACACCACCGTACTCCAGCCTGGGTGACAGAGCGAGATTCCATCTCAAAAAAAAAAGAAAGAAAGAAAGTCCATGGTTGGAATGTGGAGTCCTGTGGGTCTCTCGGTTTACCTGCATTGGGAACCCTCTCCCAGGCTCCCATCTGATCCCAACTGAGCAGGCTGCCTCACTTCCCTCTCCTTCCTTGCTTTAGGTGTTTCCTGTCACTTCTTTGCTGAATTCCAGAATTCTCTCATAGATGATCTATTTGAAGTGTGATTAACTGCTCACTATTTTGGTTCTTCTTTGTGGGGTAGGCCAGTACCAGGTGCCTCTAGTTAGCTATTTTGAAGTCTTTCCAGTGGTGTTTTCTAATCTAGTTTAGGAATTACTATCACAGTCAATGTCATCCAAATCTGTTTTCCAGCATTTTTCTCTTCCTTCCTGCTGACTCTACATCCTGGGGGAAATGGCAGGATTGCAAACCAGCCACTGACCCACTAACCCTGAAGGTGGTTCTGAGCCTGCAGAAAACTCAGGTATCCTCGCCATACCATGTGGTGGGAGCCACACACTCTCACCAGCTCTCTCAGCTCCACCACTCCACAGTTGTTTCCCATTCAGCTACTGTACTGTGAAACTGTCAGCCCCCAGTCTTTGTGAGAGTTCCTGGCAAGAAGTAGGTGCAGCCCCATGTTCTAGAATCACTCTTAAACCCCGTGGAACACTCTCCTGGGACCCCTTGGACTGGTGGGGGTTGCAGAGAGAACAGGTCGAGTACCCTGCATACCCCCTGCAGAAAGGAGAAAGGGTAAGGGACCAGGTGTCTAATGTAACACTCCATGAACTCTGCTGTCTCAAAGAAGCCTCTTCTGCTGGCTTTGTATTTCCCCTCCAGACCGGAGGAAGATGAACCAGTTCTTCTGGGACCACACTCATTTTGGCTCACACTTGGCAAACTGCCATTGGGTCTGGACTTGGGTAATACATGGGTGGATGGTCACAAGAGAAGGAAAGCTCAACTTGTGGTTTGATGTTTCAAGTTATTTCCACACAGAAATATATCATACATGATACCTCCACAACTTGATCTTTGGAGGTCAAACTCATGACTTATCTCTTGTTCCTCAAAGTGTCCCCTATACTGAAAGCCTAATTAGGACTTTGTGAAGACTGAATGTATGGACTATAAACCAATAATTTGTAAAGTTCCTGACTTTCTTCCAGAACTTTGAAAAGTTTTGAAATCCATAATAGGTTTTTTAAGCGTAAGTCAATGTTATTACAGAATGACAATTTTTGTTACATCTTTTGAACTGGTACGCTCATGGAGTGTGGGAACTTCTCTTACTTTGCAACAATACGTCATAACAGACATGACTATGGCCATTGCTGTCACAAAGTCATGGGTTTCAACCCGGTTCTGTCACTCACTGGCTGGGATCCTGAGCAAGGTTTTTAACCTCCCTGAGGCTCAGTTACCCCATCGGTAAAATGGAGATAGTAATACCTATTTCAGAGGAGTGTTGAAACAATTAATGTATGTTTAAAGCACTTAATAATATGTAATATTATCAATCATAAAAAGAGCTCAATAAAGAGCCCATTATTGCTTCTCACTGCTTTATTTCTTACTTTTGTCTAATGATGTTACATTTTGCTTTTCTTGGACTCTGACTCCATAATCCAGGAAAATATACATTCCTGGCCAAGCAGGAGCTCTCCTTTGTGAGCATTCTTCACACAAATGTTGTAGAAGGACATTTAATTAAAAGACAGTAACAGAAACACTAGCCTCTAGAAACATAAAGCATCATCCCTTATTATGAAGAGCTAAGCAAGAAGCAGGGGGGTTATCAGGCCAGCCCCCGAGGGATCTGTAGCACCATAATCAACCTTTGCATATCAGGTATTTGGCAGCTCCCAATCTTATAATACCCACTGCAATGTACATGATGAATGGCATTCATGTGTAGCACCAAGATTAAGGGCTTTGGAACAGATATTATGTGCTGCAGGTTGTGTACAATTTCCCCTTCTCCAACTCACTCGCATCTTTGAAGACTCACAGAAGTGCCAAAGAGACCCATGTCCTTGGATGACATCATCATGCAGATCACTTTGAATTTGCTATAATTTCTAACAAGCAATTCATTTTAAAACTTGGGTAACTGTTATTAATAATAAATTACTTGTGACACACCTCACAAAGGACATATCTTGATTGAGTACTGCTGCTTCCAAATGAGGGCTACCAGAGTTCAGTATAAATATTGAAGCTAAGTGTTAATTATTAGTAGAAGTTTCAATGATCTCACCTATCCTAACACCTATGTTCAGATAAATTTTTTTTGCCTGCCCCTTCTGAGAAAACCTAGATCCAGTTATGTATTACATTTAATAATTCACTAAAAAGAATTTTTCTGTTTAATTACCTATGTTTTTTCTTTAATGACCCAAAGTGTTTAAAATGACAGCAAGTTTTAGAGAATGTTTATTATATTTTCTTATCTTAAATATTCTTCAGGTAGTTGTTCATATTCATTTTGAATATTATGAGTAAACTGCCACCAAGCTTTGATTAAACAGTTTTTAATAACACATGATTTATAAAGTGTCTTGTGTTGAAATATGTTTCCATTATTTTTCTTCATGTAGTATCATTAAGACAGAAATATTATATATTCTTGCCAGCACATGTGCTTCTGTACAGTTCATATTTGTGACTACTTCTAGAATAATTACACAGAAAGTAAATGAAATTAAAGATACTTAATATAAATGGTTGCCCTCAAAATATTCTACCCATATTAAAGTGTCTGTGGAGCTGGTGCTCATCTCAATGGGCTCCCAACAGATGGAGTGTTCCATTTGTTACATTACTTTGGAGCTTCAAAATGTGCCTGATGGGAATTCTATTACCTGCACCAGCTGTACAGGTGACCTCCTTGCCTTCCACTTGCCAGATTCAGAATATACGAGACATTTTTAAACATGATTTTAAAATACAGCATATGCAAATATGGCCATACTTGACATACTTACTCCAGTGCCAAAAAAAAGTCTGTCCTGTCTGCTTTAACCCCTGGATGTACAGGATGTATGGTTTTCCATCTTCTGAAAGTCTTTCTACAAAAACGTAGTAATGCCTGTCAACATGAGGAGATATTTGTAAGGGTTTGTTTTGTTTTCAACACCTACAAATATGTTTTCTTTTATGTGATAAAACTTTGTAAAGAGTTCTTATTTTCTTGCCAAATGTAAAATTAAATGATTAAATGAAGAATTTGAGAGACATGTGAAAAGTTTCCTCAACCCAGAAATATCTTCCTTCCCAGTGCCTGAAAGTTCTCCATTAGTGACACA
The DNA here is from genome assembly GCF_028885625.2 of Pongo pygmaeus. Lineage (NCBI taxonomy): Eukaryota > Metazoa > Chordata > Mammalia > Primates > Hominidae > Pongo > Pongo pygmaeus. The sequence continues at coordinate 55,878,699 of NC_072383.2, read as the reverse complement.
TTATTTGGGGTTTGGCAATCTCAATCCAGGCATTTCCAGGCATTCTTTTTATAAAATGCAACAAGCAGAGACAGGATTGAAACCCTGTTTCATCTGCCTTAAAACTCTTGCTCTTTTCCCCTACAACATACTGTTTCGCTTGGATGGTCATCAGTAACAACATAAATGTGAATGAGCTTTTTTCCTAAGTGAGAAGAAATAAATTAGCATCTGCAAACCCTGAACAAGCAGAGTTGAAGACTCAGGAAAGGGGGAAAAGCATAGATAAGGAAACTGGGAAAAGACAAAAGAATAATGTCTACTTCAATTTTGCCTAGATTTAGCCATGACTAGAATCTGACTTCTATGAATTCTGTCTACAATGTAACATAGTGGTAACCCATCTTAAAGATCTCCTGTCACTGCAGAAACTCCACCCCATGGTACCTATTCATATAACATGTATTACAATATGTCAGATTGGACTGCATGGAGCCCAGAGGGTTTGGCATAGGAATGGTTGCAGTGGAGCATGGCCAGGGACACGTATCCCCAAGGCTCATCAGGCTCTTCTACGTGGATTTCGCCTTTGTTAACTGTCGGATTTGCACAGAACAGAGTTATCTTGCCCATGAGATGGGGCCAGTCTGATCTAAGCACCCCTCTATCTGCTGGCTTCTGCCAGGGGCCCTGCCTGGCTGCACCCACTTGTAGTGCAGCCTCAAGATGCCCAACCAGGGTGCTTCCCAGTGGTCACTGCTATAACTCTTTTGCAGGCAGATCTTGTCTAACCATTAGAAAGCTTCTGCAGATGGGCCCCCACCAGCACACACATACCCACAGCCACCCCCACCACCACCACTTTGCCAACATGCACTCACTCTCAGCCTCCCTCCACTGCTTTGATGGTACATGTGTCCACACACAAACCCCATCATCCTACTGCTACTGACATGTACATGGGGACCCCACCACACCACTGCCGCTAGTGCATGGGTGCAGACCCTACCACACAACCACCCTGCTATTGCTGGCATGTGTATGTAAGCACAGGCTCTGCTGTCACTGCCCTGACAAAGTACTTTTGCCAGCACCTTCCCCAGTCAGAGTGTTGTTACCAGAAGACCAGAAATATCTCAGCCCCTGCAGTGCTGTAGGTGCTTAACCTCAAAGAGACAGAGAACAAAGCCATGGACCTAGTCCCAGACCCCCAGGGTCACAGCACATAGTACAAGAATGCTGAGCTGAGCCTTGGCCGCCTGAAATCATCCAGAAACAAAGCCAGTCAGCTAAACCCAACTTATATTACCATCAAACCCTCAAGTGCATCAAAGAATATGAAAGCAAAAAGCCCCATCCAAAAAAACAGCAACTTTAAAGATTAAAGAAACATGAGCCCAAACGTATATATTTTTTTTAAAGGCACAAAACTCTGAAACTCTAAAAGCTAGAAAACTAGAGTGTCTTCTTACCTCCAAATGACTTCACTAGGTCCCCAATAATGGTTCTTAACCAGACTCAAATGGCTGAAATGACAGACATAGAATTCAGAATCTGGATGGCAATTAAGAGCACTGAGATGCAGGAGAAAGATGAAACCCAATCCAAGGAATCTAAGGAATCCAGTAAAATGATTCAAGAGCTGAAAGATTAAACAGCCATTTTAAGAAAGAACCAAACTGATCTGATAGAGCTGAAAAACTTATTACTATAATTTTGTAATATAATCAGAAGTATTAACAGCAGAATACACCAAGCTGAGGAAAGAATCTCAGAGCTCAAAGACCAGTTTTTCAAATAAATTCAGTCAGACAAAAATAATGAACAATGAAGTTTTAAAAATGAACAAAACTTCTGAGAAATACAGAATTATATAAACAGACCAAACCTATAACTCATTGGCATCCCAAAAAGACAGAAAGAGAGAACAAGCAACTTGGAAAACATATTTGAGAATACTGCCCATGAAAATGTCACCAGCCTTGCTACAGAAGTCAACATTCAAACTCAGGAAATTCAGAAAACCCCTATGAGATACTATATAAGATTACCATCCCCAGGAGACATAGTCATCAGATTCTCCAGGATCAATGCAAAAGAAAAAATAGTAAAGCCAGCCAGAGGGAAGAGGCTTTCACCTGCAAAGGGAACTCCATCAGGGTAATAATAGACCTTTCAGCAGAACCCTAAAACCAGAAGAGATTGAGGGCCTATTTTCAGCAGCCTAAGAGAAAAAAAAATTCCAACCAAGAATTTTATATCCAGTCAAACTAAGTGTCATAAGCAAAGGAGAAATAAAATCCTTTACAGACAAGCAAATGCTAAGAGAATTCATTACCACCAAACTTGTCTTACAAGAGGTACTTAAGGTCATGTCAAACATGGACAGGAAAGACCATTACCGGCCACCACAAAAATACACTTAAGTATATAACAACACGATGACAGGATAAAATCCACACATATCAATATTAACCTTGAACATAAATGGGCTAAACACCCTACTTAAAATGCACAGAGTGATATGCTGGATAAAGAAGCAGGACCCAAATGTATGCTGTCAAGAGACCCATCTCACATGCAACGACACCCATAGGCTCAAAGTAAATGGGTGGAGTAAAATTTCTCAAGCAAATGGAAACACAAAAGAATAGGAGTTGCTATTCTTATTTCAGACAAAACAGATTTTAATGACAATCAAAAGGAACAACAAAGGGCATTACATAATGATAAAGAGTTCAATTCAACAAGAAGACTTAACTGTCCCAAATATATATGCAGCCAATACTGGAGCACCCAGATTCATAAAACAAGTTCTTAGAAGAGATTTGAAGACACTTAGATAACCACACAATAATAGCAGAAGACTTCAACAACCCACTGGCAGTATTAGGTGGATCATCAAGGCAAAAGCTAACAAAGATATTTGGTACCTAAACTTGACACTTGACCAAATGGACCTAACAGATTATGGGAACACTCAACCCAACAGTAAAAGAATATACATTCTTTTCATCTAAATGTGGTACATATTCTAAAACTGACCACATGCCCAGCCATAAAGCAATTCTCAACAACTTTTTGAAAACCAAAATCACACCAACCACACTCCTGGAGCACAGCACAATAAAAATAGAATCAATACCAAGAAGATTTCTTGAAACCATACAATTACATGCAAATTAAACAATCTGGTTCTGAATGACTTTTGGGTAAGAATGAAATTAAAGCAGAAATCAAGAAATTCTTTGAAATTAATATAAAAAAAGATACAGCATACCAGAATCCCTGGAACAGTTAAAGCAGTGTTAAGAGGAAAGTTTGTGGTGCTAAATGCCCACATCAAAAAGTTATAAAGATCTCAAATTTACAACCTAACATCACACCTAGAGGAACTTTAAAAATAAGAAACTGACAAACCAACCCCAAAACTAGCAAAAGTCAGGAAATAACCAAAATCAGACCTGAACTGAACCAAACAGAGATGTGAAAAACCATACAAAAGATCAACAAAATCAAAAGTGGTTCTTCTAAAGAATAAATAAGATAGATTGCTAGCTAAACTAATTTTAAAAAGGAATATCCAAATAAACAGAATCAGAAATGACAAAGGGTACATTACTACCAACCCCGTAGAAATACAAGAAACCCTCAGAGACTATTACAAACACCTCTATGCACACAAACTAGGAAACCTAGAGGTGGATAAATTCCTGGAAACATACAACCTCCCAAGATTGAACCAGGAATAAATTAATACCCTGAACATACCAATAATGAGTTTAAAAACTGAATCAGTAATAAAAAGCCTACCAACCAGAAAAAGCCCTGAACAAGACAGACTCACAGCCAAACTCTACTAGGCATATAAAGAAGAACTGTATCAATCCTACTAAAACTATTTCAAAAAAAAAAATTAGGAGGAGGGACTCCTCCATACCTCGTTCTATGAGGCCAGCATCATTCTGAAACCAAAACCTGGCAGAGACAAAAAAATTTTAAAAAACTTTAGGCCAACACTCCTGATGAACATAGATGCAAAAATCCTCAACAAAATACTGCCAAATCCCATGAAAAAGGATGAGTTCATGTCCTTTGTAGGGACATGGATGAAGCTGGAAACCATTATTCTCAGCAAACTATCACAGGAACAAAAAAACAAACACCACATGTTCTCACTCATAGATGGGAATTGAACAATGGGAACACTTGGACACAGGAAGGGGAACATCACACACTGGGGCCTGTTGTGGGGTGGGGATTGTGGGGAGGGATAGCATTAGGGGATATACCTGATGTAAATGACGAGTTAATGAGTGCAGCACACCAACATGGCACATGTATACATATGTAACAAACCTGCACATTGTGCACATGAACCCTAGAACTTAAAGTATAATAAAAAATTTTTTAAAAATACTGCCAAAACAAATCCAGCAGCTCATTAAAAAGATAATCCACCATGATCAAGTAGGCTTTATCCCTGGGATGCAAGGTTGGTTCAACATATGCAAATCAATAAATGTGATTCACCATCTAAACAAAACTAAAAACAAAAACCATATGATCATCTCAATAGACACAGGAAAGGCTTTCAATAAAATTCAACATCCCTTCAAGATAAAAACTGTCAACAAATTAGACATTGAAGGAACATACCTCAAAATAATAAAGGCCATCTATGACAAACCCACAGCCAACATCATACTGAACAGGCAAAAGCTAGAAGCAGTCCCCTTGAGAACTGGAACAGATAAGGATGCCTACTCCCACCACTCCTATTCAACACAGTTCTGAAAGTCCTAGCCAGAGCAATCAGGCAAGAGAAAGAAATAAAAGGCATCTAAATAGGAAGACGGGAAGTCAAACTATCTCTCTTCACAGATGATACAAATCTATACCTAGAAAACTCCATAGTCTCTGCCCAAAGGCTCCTAAATCTGATAAACAACTTCCTCAAATCTTCAGGACAAAAAAAATCAATGTACAAAAAATCAGTAGCATTTCTATACACCAACAATTTCTAAGCTGAGAGTCAAATCAAGAATGTAATCCAATTCACAATAGCCACAAAAAAAAAAAAAATACCTAGGAATACAGCTAATGAGGGAAGTGACAGATCTCTACTATGAGAATTACAAAACACTACTGAAAGAAATCAGAGATGCCATAAACAAATGGGAAAACATTTCATGCTCATGTATAGGAAGAATATATGACCATATTGCTCAAAACAATTTACAGATTCAATGCTATTCCTATCAAACTACCAATGGACATTTTTCACAGAGTCAGAAAAAAACTACTCTAAAATGTATATGGAACCAAAAAAGAGCCTGAATAGCCAAAGCAAACCTAAGTAAAAAGAACGAAGTCAAAGGTATTATACTACCCAACTTCAAACTATACTACAAGGCTACAGTAATCAAAACAGCATGGTATTGGTACAAAAGCAGACACATAGAGCAATGGAACAGGTTAGAGAACCCAGAAATAAAGCCACACACCTACAACCATCTGAGCATTGACAAAGTCAACAACAACAAGCAATGGGGAAAGGATTCCCTATTCAATAAATGATGCTGAGATAACTGGCAGCTATATGCAGAAGACTGAAACTAGATCCCTTCCTTTCACCGTATAAAAAAAAAAATCAACTCAAGATGGATTAAAGACTTTAATGTAAAGCCTAAAGTTATAAAAATCCTAGAATAAATCCTAGGAAATATCACTGTGGACATAGGCCCTAGCAAAGGTTCCATAACAAAGACACCAAAAGCAATTGCAACTAAAACAAAAATTGACAAGTGAGTCCTAATAAACCTTCTGCATAGCAAAATAAACTATCAACAGAGTAAACAGACAACCTACAGAATGGAAGAAAATATTTGCAAAGTTTGCATCTGACAAAGTTTTAATATCCAGAATCTATAAGGAGCAATTCAACATACAAAAAACAACCCCATTAAAAAGTGGGCAAACGACATGAACAGAAACTTCTCAAAAGAAGACATACAAGCAGCCAACAAACATTTTCTTTTTATTATTATACTTTAAGTTCTAGGGTACATATGCACAACATGCAGGTTTGTTACATATGTATACATGTGACATGTTGGTGTGCTGCACCCATTAACTCGTCATTTACATTAGGTATTTCTCCTAATACTATCCCTCCGCCCTCCCCCCACCCCACAACAGGCCCTATTGTGTGATGTTCCCCAACCTGTGTCCAAGTGTTCTCATTGTTCAATTCCCACCTATGAGTGAGAACACACAGTGTTTGGTTTTCTGTCCTTGCAATAGTTTGCTGAGAATGATGGTTTCCAGCTTCATCCATGTCCCTAAAAAGGACATGAACTCATCCTTTTTTATGGCTACATAGTATTCCATGGTGTATATGTGCCACATTTTCTTAATCCAGTCTATCATTGATGGACATTTGGGCAGCCAACAAACATTTTGAAAAATGTTGCACATCACTAAACATTAGAGAAATGCAAATCAAAACAACAATGAGATACCATCTCACACCAGTCAAAATGGCAATTATTAAACAGTCAAAAAATAACAGATGCTGGCAAAGTTCAGGGAAAAGGAAACACACACTGCTGATGGGAATGCAAATTAGTTCAACCACTCTGGAAAGCAATTTGGACATTTCTCAAAGAACAATGTTCTCACTCATAGGTGGGAATTGAACAATGAGAACACATGGACACAGGAAGGGGAACATCACACACTGGGGCCTGTTGTAGGGTGGGGGGAGGGAGGAGGGATAGCATTAGGAGATATACCTAATGTTAAATGACGAGTTAATGGGTGTGGCACACCAACATGGCACATGTATACATATGTAACAAACCTGCACATTGTGTACATGTACCCTAAAAAAGTATAATAAAAAATAAAAATTAAAAAAATAGAACGACCATTTGACCTAGCAATCCCATTATTAGGTATATGCCCAATGGAATATAAATCATACTACATAATGACACATACATGCTGATATGGTTTGGCTCTGTGTCCCCACCCAAATTTCATGTCAAATTGTAACCCTCACATGTCAGGGGAGGGACTTGATGGGAGGTGATTAGATCATGGGGGTGGATTTCCCCATGCTGGTCTCATGATATTGACTGAGTTCCCACAAGATCTGATGGTTTAAAAGTGTGGCACTTCTCCCCTCACTCTGTCTCTCCTGCCACCATGTAAGATGTGCCTTGCTTTCCCTTTACCTTCTGCCATGATTGTAAGTTTCCTGAGGCCTCCCCAGCTATGTGGAACTGTAAGTAAGTTAGAACTCTTTTCTTGGGAGGAGGAGCCAAGATGGCCGAATAGGAACAGCTCCGGTCTACAGCTCCCAGCGCGAGCGACGCAGAAGATGGGTGATTTCTGCATTTCCATCTGAGGTACCATGTTCATCTCACTAGGGAGTGCCAGACAGTGGGCGCAGGTCAGTGGGTGAGCACACCGTGCGCCAGCCAAAGCAGGGGCGAGGCATTGCCTCACTCAGGAAGTGCAAGGGGTCAGGGAGTTCCCTTCCAGGGGTGACAGACAGCACCTGGAAAATCGGGCCACTCCCACCCGAATACTGTGCTTTTCCGACGGGCTTAGGAAACAGTGCCCCAGGAGAGTATAGCCCGCACCTGGCTCAGAGGGTCCTACGCCCACGGAGTCTCGCTGATCGCTAGCACAGCAGTCTGAGATCAAACAGCAAGTGGGCAGCGAGGCTGGGGGAGGGGCGCCCGCCATTGCCCAGGCTCGCTTAGGTAAACAAAGCAGCCTGGAAGCTTGAACTGGGTGGAGCCCACCACAGCTCAAGGAGGCCTGCCTGCCTCTGTAGGCTCCACCTCTGGGGGCAGGGCACAGACAAACAAAAAGACAGCAGTAACCTCTGCAGACTTAAATGTCCCTGTCTGACAGCTGTGAGGAGAGCAGTGGTTCTCCCAGCATGCAGCTGGAGATCTGAGAACGGGCTGACTGCCTCCTCAAGTGGGTCCCTGACCCCTGACCCCTGAGCAGCCTAACTGGGAGGCACACCCCAGCAGGGGCAGACTGACACCTCACACGGCCAGCCAGGTACTCCAACAGACCTGCAGCTGAGGGTTCTGTCTGTTAGAAGGAAAACTAACAGAAAGGACATCCACACCAAAAACCCATCTGTACATCACCATCATCAAAGACCAAAAGTAGATAAAACCACAAAGATGGGGAAAAAACAGAGTAGAAAAACTGGAAACTCTAAAAACCAGAGTACCTCTCCTCCTCCAAAGGAACGCAGTTCCTCACCAGCAACGGAACAAAGCTGGATGGAGAATGACTTTGACGAGCTGAGAGAAGAAGGCTTCAGACGATCAAATTACTCCGAGCTATGGGAGGATATTCAAACCAAAGGCAAAAAAGTTGAAAACTTTGAAAAAAATTTAGAAGAATGTATAACTAGAATAACCAATACAGAGAAGTGCTTAAAGGAGCTGATGGAGCTGAAAACCAAGGCTCGAGAACTACGTGAAGAATGCAGAAGCCTCAGGAGCCGATGCGATCAAATGGAAGAAAGGGTATCAGCCCTAGAAGATGAAATGAATGAAATGAAGAGAGAAGGGAAGTTTAGAGAAAAAAGAATAAAAAGAAATCAGCAAAGCCTCCAAGAAATGTGGGACTATGAGAAAAGACCAAATCTACGTCTGATTGGTGTACCTGAAAGTGATGGGGAGAATGGAAACAATTTGGAAAACACTCTGCATGATATTATCCAGGAGAACTTCCCCAATCTAGCAAGGCAGGCCAACATTCAGATTCAGGAAATACAGAGAACGCCACAAAGATACTCCTCGAGAAGAGCAACTCCAAGACACATAATTGTCAGATTCACCAAAGTTGAAATGAAGGAAAAAATGTTAAGGGCAGCCAGAGAGAAAGGTCGGGTTACCATCAAAGGGAAGCCCATCAGACTAACAGCGGATCTCTCGGCAGAAACCCTACAAGCCAGAAGAGAGTGGGGGCCAATATTCAACATTCTTAAAGAAAAGAATTTTCAACCCAGAATTTCATATCCTGCCAAACTAAGCTTCATAAGTGAAGGAGAAATAAAATACTTTACAGACAAGCAAATGCTGAGAGATTTTGTCACCACCAGGCCTGCCCTAAAAGAGCTCCTGAAGGAAGCGCTAAACATGGAAAGGCACAACCGGTACCAGCCACTGCAAAATCATACCGAAATGTAAAGACCATCGAGACTAGGAAGAGACTGCATCAACTAACGAGCAAAATATCCAGCTAACATCATAATGACAGGATCAAATGCACACATAACAATATTAACTTTAAATGTAAATGGACTAAATGCTCCAATTAAAAGACACAGACTGGCAAATTGGATAAAGACTCAAGACCCATCAGTGTGCTGTATTCAGGAAACCCATCTCACGTGCAGAGACACACATAGGCCCAAAATAAAAGGATGGAGGAAGATCTACCAAGCAAATGGAAAACAAAAAAAGGCAGGGGTTGCAATCCTAGTCTCTGATAAAACAGACTTTAAACCAACAAAGATCAAAAGAGACAAAGAAGGCCATTACATAATGGTAAAGGGATTAATTCAACAAGAAGAGCTAACTATCCTAAATATACATGCACCCAATACAGGAGCACCCAGATTCATAAAGCAAGTCCTGAGTGACCTACAAAGAGACTTAGACTCCCACACATTAATAATGGGAGACTTTAACACCCCACTGTCAACATTAGACAGATCAACAAGACAGAAAGCCAACAAGGAAACCCAGGAATTGAACTCAGCTCTGCACCAAGCGGACCTAATAGACATCTACAGAACTCTCCACCCCAAATCAACAGAAAATACATTTTTTTCAGCACCACACCACACCTATTCCAAAATTGACCATATACTTGGAAGTAAAGCTCTCCTCAATAAATGTAAAAGAACAGAAATTGTAACAAACTGTCTCTCAGATCACAGTGCAATCAAGCTAGAACTCAGGATTAAGAATCTCACTCAAAACCGCTCAACTATGTGGAAACTGAACAACTTGCTCCTGAATGACTACTGGGTACATAATGAAATGAAGGCAGAAATAAAGACGTTCTTTGAAACCAACGAGAACCAAGACACAACATACCAGAATCTCTGGGATGCATTCAAAGCAGTGTGTAGAGGGAAATTTATAGCACTAAATGCCCACAAGAGAAAGCAGGAAAGATCCAAAATTGACACCCTAACATCACAATTAAAAGAACTAGAAAAGCAAGAGCAAACACATTCAAAAGCTAGCAGAAGGCAAGAAATAACTAAAATCAGAGCAGAACTGAAGGAAATAGAGACACAAAAACCCCTTCAAAAAATAAATGAATCCAGGAGCTGGTTTTTTGAAAGAATCAACAAAATTGATAGACTGCTAGCAAGATTAATAAAGAAAAAAAGAGAGAAGAATCAAATAGATGCAATAAAAAATGATAAAGGGGATATCACCACCGATCCCACAGAAATACAAACTACCATCAGAGAATATTACAAACACCTCTACGCAAATAAACTAGAAAATCTAGAAGAAATGGATAAATTCCTCTACACATACACCCTCCCAAGACTAAACCAGGAAGAAGTTGAATCTCTGAATAGACCAATAACAGGAGCTGAAATTGTGGCAATAATCAATAGCTTACCAACCAAAAAAAGTCCAGGACCAGATGGCTTCACAGCCGAATTCTACCAGAGGTACAAGGAGGAGCTGGTACCATTCCTTCTGAAACTATTCCAATCAATAGAAAAAGAGGGAATCCTCCCTAACTCATTTTATGAGGCCAGCATCATCCTGATACCAAAGCCTGGCAGAGACACAACAAAAAAAGAGAATTTTAGACCAATATCCTTGATGAACATTGATCCAAAAATCCTCAATAAAATACTGGCAAACAGAATCCAGCAGCACATCAAAAAGCTTATCCATCATGATCAAGTGGGCTTCATCCCTGGGATGCAAGGCTGGTTCAATATATGCAATTCAATAAATGTAATCCAGCATATAAACAGAACCAAAGACAAAAACCACATGATTATCTCAATAGATGCAGAAAAGGCCTTTGACAAAATTCAACAACCCTTCATGCTAAAAACTCTCAATAAATTAGGAATTGATGGGACATATCTCAAAATAATAAGAGCTATTTATGACAAACCCACAGCCAATATCATACTGAATGGGCAAAAACTGGAAGCATTCCCTTTGAAAACTGGCACAAGACAGGGATGCCCTCTCTCACCACTTCTATTCAACATAGTGTTGGAAGTTCTGGCCAAGGCAATTAGGCAGGAGAAGGAAATCAAGGGTATTAAATTAGGAACAGAGGAAGTCAAATTGTCCCTGTTTGCAGATGACATGATAGTATATCTAGAAAACCCCATTGTCTCAGCCCAAAATCTCCTTAAGCTGATAAGCAACTTCAGCAAAGTCTCAGGATACAATATCAATGTGCAAAAATCACAAGCATTCCTATACATCAATAACAGACAAGCAGAGAGCCAAATCATGAGTGAACTCCCATTCACAATTGCTTCAAAGAGAATAAAATACCTAGGAATCCAACTTACAAGGGATGTGAAAGACCTCTTCAAGGAGAACTACAAACCACTGCTCAGGGAAATAAAAGAGGATACAAACAAATGGAAGAACATTCCATGCTCATGGGTAGGAAGAATCAATATCATGAAAATGGCCATCCTTCCCAAGGTAATTTACAGATTCAATGCCATCCCCATCAAGCTACCAATGACTTTCTTCACAGAATTGGAAAAAACTACTTTAAAGTTCATATGGAACCAAAAAAGAGCCCGCATCGCCAAGTCAATCCTAAGCCAAAAGAACAAAGGTGGAGGCATCACACTACCTGACTTCAAACTATACTACAAGGCTACAGTAACCAAAACAGCATGGTACTGGTACTAAAACAGCATGGTACTGGTACCAAAACAGAGATATAGATCAATGGAACAGAACAGAGCCGTCAGAAATAATGCCACATATCTACAAGTATCTGATCTTTGACAAACCTGACAAAAACAAGAAATGGGGAAAGGATTCCCTATTTAATAAATGGTGCTGGGAAAACTGGCTAGCCATATGTAGAAAGCTGAAACTGGATCCCTTCCTTACACCGTATACAAAAATCAATTCAAGATGGATTAAAGACTTAAATGTTAGACCTAAAACCATAAAAACCCTAGAAGAAAACCTAGGCATTACCATTCAGGACATAGGCATGGGCAAGGACTTCATGTCTAAAACACCAAAAGCAATGGCAACCAAAGCCAAAATTGACAAATGGGATCTAATTAAACTCAAGAGCTTCTGCACAGCAAAGGAAACTACCATCAGAGTGAACAGGCAACCTACAAAATGGGAGAAAATTTTCACAACCTACTCATCTGACAAAGGGCTAATATCCAGAATCTACAATGAACTCCAACAAATTTACAAGAAAAAAACAAACAACCCCATCAAAAAGTGGGCGAAGGATATGAACAGACACTTCTCAAAAGAAGGCATTTATGCAGCCAAAAAACACACGAAAAAATGCTCACCATCACTGGCCATCAGAGAAATGCAAATCAAAACCACAATGAGATACCATCTCACACCAGTTAGAATGGCAATCATTAAAAAGTCAGGAAACAACAGGTGCTGGAGAGGATGTGGAGAAATAGGAACACTTTTACACTGTTGGTGGGACTGTAAACTAGTTCAACCCTTGTGGAAGTCAGTGTGGCGATTCCTCAGGGATCTAGAACTAGAAATTCCATTCGACCCAGCCATCCCATTACTGGGTATATACCCAAAGGACTATAAATCATGCTGCTATAAAGACACATGCACACGTATGTTTATTGCCACATTATTCACAATAGCAAAGACTTGGAACCAACCCAAATGTCCAACAATGATAGACTGGATTAAGAAAATGTGGCACATATACACCATGGAATACTATGCAGCCATAAAAAATGATGAGTTCATGTCCTTTGTAGGGACATGGATGAAATTGGAAATCATCATTCTCAGTAAACTATCGCAAGAACAGAAAACCAAACACCGCATATTCTCACTCATAGGTGGGAATTGAACAATGAGAACACATGGACACAGGAAGGGGAATATCACACTTCGGAGACTGTTGTGGGGTGGGGGGAGGGGGGAGGGATAGCATTGGGAGATATACCTAATGCTAGATGATGAGTTGGTGGGTGCAGCGCACCAGCATGGCACATGTATACATAGGTAACTTACCTGCATATTGCGCACATGTACCATAAAACCTAAAGAATAATAATAATAATAATAAAAGAAAAAAAAAGAACTCTTTTCTTTGTAGTTACCTAGTTTCAGGTAGTTCTTTTTATAGCAGTTTGAAAATTGGTTAATATAGAAAATTGGTACCAGCAGAGTGAACCACTGCTATAAAGACACCAGAAAAGTGGAAATGACTTTGGAATGGGGTAATGGACAGAGGTTTGAACAGTTTGGAGGACTTAGAAGAAGATAGGAAGATGTGGGAAAGTTTGAAACTTTCTAGAGACTTGTTGAATGGTTTTGACCAAAATGTTCATAGTGATATGGACAATAAAGTCCAGGCTGAGGTGATCTCATCTGGAGATGAGGAACTTATTGGGAATTGGAGTAAAAGTCACTCTTGCTATGCTTTAGCAAAGAGGCTGGCAGCATTTTGCCCTTGCCCTAGAGATTTGTGGAACTCGAACTTGAGACATGATTTAAGGTATCTGACAGAATAAATTTCTAAGCAACAAAGCGTTCAAGATGTAACATGGCTGTTTCTAAAAGCATACGTTCATATACATGAAGAAACAGATGGTCTGAAATTAGAACTTATATTTAAGAGGGAAGCAGAGCATAAAAGTTTGGAAAATTTGTAGTCTGACCCTGTAGCAAAAAAGAAAACCCATTTTCTGGGGAGAAATTCAAGACAGCTACATAAATTTGCATATGTAACAAAGAGCCAATTGTTAATAGCCAATTCAGTGAGAAAAATGTCTTCAGGGAATTTCTAAGATCTTTGTGGCAGCCCCTCCCATCACAGGCTTGGAGGCCTAGGAGGGAAAAATGGGTTCATGGGCCAGACCCAGAGCCCTGCTGCTCTCTGCAGCCTTCAGACTTGGTACCCTGTGTCCCAGCTGCTCCAGCTCCAGCCATGGCTAAAAGGTGTCAAGGTACAGCTCAGGCCATTGCTTCATAGGGTGCAAGCCCCAAGCCTTGGCAGCTTCCATGTGGTGTTGGGCCTGTGGGTATGCAGAAGGCAAGAGTTTGGGAACCTCCGCCTAGATTTCAAAGCACGTATGGAAATAGCTGGATGTCCAGGCAGAAGTCTGCTGCAGGGGCAGAGCCCTCATGGAGAACCTCTATAGCACAGGGCAGAGGAGAAATGTGGGGTTGGAGCCCCCACACAGAGAGCCCATTGCGGCACTGTCTAGTGGTGCTGTGAGAAGAAAGTCACTGTCCTTCAGACCTCAAAACGATAGAACCACTGACAGCTTGCACCATGCACCTAGATAAGCTGCAGGCACTCAACACCAGCCTGTGAAAGCAGCTACAGGGGCTGTACCCTGCAGAGCCACAGGGGAGGAGCTGCCCAAGGCCTTGGGAGCCCACCCCTTGCATCAGTGTGCCCTGGATGTGGGATGTGGAGTCAAAGGAGATTATTTTGAAACTTTAAGATTTAATGACTGCCCTGCTAAATTATGAACTTGCATTGAGGCCTGTAGCCCCTTTGTTTTGGCCAATTTCTCCCATTCAGAATGGGAGCACTTACCCAATGCCTGTACTCCCATTGTGTCTTGAAAGTAACTAACTCGTTTTTGATTTTACAGGCTTATAGGTAGAAAAGGCTTACTTTGTCTCAGATGAAACTTTGGACTGTGGACTTCTGAGTTAATGCTGAAATGAGTTAAGACTGGGAGACTGAAAGAAGAAAAAAAAATCTGGAAAGGAGGTAGGACTAACTTGTAGCTCCCACTCAGACAGACAGTATGTGGAGACTCACAATGTAAAATTTTGCTGCAAGAACCACTGCAGGAACATACCAAGAAAACAAAAAAATTCATAGACCCTTTGAAAGAAGCAGCTTGCTGCTGCAAACTCCATGAGACAGCCAAAAAACTGCAAGTGCCCAAAGCGTGAGAGGGGAAAAGTCTGCCTCTGAACACACATCCTGAGGAACCTGAAAATTCAGATCACAGGAGAAGGATATAACCTTAACTAGAGCTGAAATGAATTTAGAGAGCCAAGCAAAATATAAAATAAAAGCAGCAGTAGGAAGAGCTCTGTAGGCACTCCTGGTCGCCAGGGAAGCCATTTCTAACTTTATCTCATGGGGGTCCTAGGGAGAGCAGCCAGTAGAATTGGGGAAAAGCCACAGGGAAAAGGAGACTTTAAGCTGAACTTTGTAATAATTTTGACAAAGCATGAATTTTCCTGGGCAGTAGCCAGGGGTCAAACAGAAAGTACAGATATGAGCACAGAAGCCATGGCAGGCAGGGAGTAGCAAGCGCTGAAAGCCCTGCTTGCTTTCTCAGCAGGGAGGCTTGTAGCCTGGGGCAAGATCTCAGCCCTGCACACTGGTGGCCTGGATATAAATTCAGCTCTGTTGGCTGTTGGGAGAGTACAGCAGGAGTGAGATTAGCTTTGCTGGCTGCATGAGAGCTGGGTAAGGCCTGTCACTGCCGGCTTTCCTCAACTGTCCTGGGAACCTGTATGAAGCTGCAGAGGCAGCCATAATCCCCCTTGGAACATAACTCCATTGGCCTGAGAACCACCCCATCCCCAACAATGGCCACAGCAAGCCCCACCCAAGGACAGTCTGAGCTCAGACCCACCTAACCCTGCCCCTACCTGATAGTCTTTCTCTACCCACCCTGGTAGCTGATGACAAAATGACGACAAGAGACATAAACTCAAGGGAACTCTAAGACCCTGCCCATCACCTGAGAAACCCAAATACTTATCCAGGCAACCTTAGGGCAAGCTTGAATCCCCCCTATACTACCACAGCTCATGCTCTTTTGAAGGCACCACCTCCTGGCTGGAAGCCAACCAACTCAAGTCATTAGGAAACCAACTCTACTCCAAGGAAAGAGAAGGCCAACCAACTCAACTCCAAGGAAAGAGAAAACAATGGCTAATTCAACCACCTGGATAACCAGAGGTCTTGAGTCTGTCCACTTAACAACTTCACTGCTAGCATAACCAGCATTTAAGAAAACCAGTGCACTAAACAAAACTACAAGCAAGGATTCTCACAGAGTCCACTTCACTCCCCTGCTACCTCCACTAGAGCAGGTGTTGGTATCTATGCTGAGAGACCTGAAGATAGATCACATCACAGGACTCCTTGCAGACACTCCCCAGTACCAGCCTAGAGCCCGGTAGCTCTGCTGGGTGGCTAGACCCAGAAGAGCAATAACAATCACTTTAGCCCAGCTCTTAGGAAGCCCCAAGCCTAGGGAAGTGGGGAGAGCACCACATCAAGCGATCACCCCATGGGACAAAAGAATCTGAACAGCAACCCTTGGTTCCAGATCTTTCCTCTGACATAGTCTACCCAAATGAAAAGGAACAGAAAACAGTTCTCATAATATGACAAAACAAAGTTCTATAACACCCCCAAAAGTTCACACTAGCTCCTCAGTAATGGATCCAAACCAAGAATAAATCTCTGAATTGCCAGAAAAATAATTCAGAAGGCCAATTATTAAGCTACTCAAGGAGGCACCAGAGAAAGGTGAAAAACAACTTAAGGAAATTTTTTAAAATACAGGATATAAATGAAAAAATCTCCAGAGAAATAGATATCATAAATTAAAAAATCACAACTTCTAGAAACAAAAAACACAGAGAAATGCAAAATACACTGGAAAGTTTCAACAATAGAATTGAACAAGTAGAATAAAGAACTTTAGAGCTTGAAGACAAGGCTTTTGAATTAACCCAATTTGACAAAGACAAAGAAAAAAGAATCAAAAATAGGATTATGTTAAATTATCAAACCTAAGAATAATTTGAGAGTTCCTTTAAAGGAGAAGGGTTATATTTATATGAAATAATGCTTTTCTTACTCTAATGTCTACAGTATTATGCTTCTGTGTTTTAATATTGAATGTTTATTACTCAGTATCTAAAATGTGAGAGGCAGGGTGATGTAGTGGAAAGAACTTTCAAATTGACCTGGGTTCTAATTGATTCTGACAGTTCCTAGGTGTGTAAATGACAAGCCACAAACTTTCTCTGAGACTACGTCTTTATCTGTAAAATGGGAAGAAGAATACTCACTTCACTGGTTTTATAAAATAATAAATTTAAAAAGACATTCAAAGTACCTGACAAAACATCTGGCACAAAATAGGCAGCTACTTAAAACAAGTTATCATTAAAGTTGTGATTACATTTAAAAAAAAAAAAAAAAAGACTGGGGGACTGTTGAGACTGAATAATTGTATTTTGAAATATGAGAAGGACATGAGATTTGGGAGGCTCCAGTGGAGGAATGATATGGTTTGGCTCTGTGTTCCCACCCAAAGCTCATGTTGAATTGTAATCCTCTCGTGTCAGGGAGGGGCCTGGTGGGAGGTGACTGGATCATGGGAGTGGATTTCCCCAATGCTATTCTCATGATAGGGAGTTCTCATGAGATCTGATTGTTTAAAATTGTGGCACTTCCCCACTTGCTCTCTCTCTCTCCTGCCACTCAGGAGATTTCCTGAGGCCTCCTCAGCCATGCATAACTGTGAGTCAATTAGAACTCTTTTATTTATAAATTACCCAGTCTCTGGTAGTTCTTTATGGCAGTGTAAAAATTGACTAATACACATGCATATGTTCATCACAGCACCATTCACAATACTGAATAGTCACAAAGACATGGAATCAACCCAGGTGCTCATCAATTGTGGATTGAATAAAAACAAGTGGTACATGTATACATATGTAACTTACCTGCACGTTGTGCACATGTACCATAGAGCCTAAAGTACAATAATAATAATAATAATAATAATAATAAAAAAAAAAAAAAAGAATGCAACAGATGCTTAAAATAATGTATGGATATATACTTTTTCAACTCAGTGTTCTTAGATTGATCAGCTTCTATATAACGATTATTTAATAATTTCCAACTTTAATTTTTAACCTAGATCCCAGGAGTTTAATTACTTAAAATTAAAAAAAAAGAGTTTATCCACAATTTTTGGAGGATTTTTGATAGTAAAAGACATGGGACAACTTTTATAATTTTGGTATTTTATCCTAAGCAAAGAGTGACCTCAGCAGAGTGAACTCTAAAGAAAAAGGGCACATGGGAAAGGGTAGACAGTTGTTTTAATTCTTCTGTTAATTTCTCAATGATTACTTTCTTGTTGAAGAACAGGAAGAATTTTAACTGCTTATAGCCACCTACCTACCACGGCTTAGGCACTTTGCACACATTAGAAATACATATAATAACTGATACTCATTGAGTACCTTACTTTGTGTCAGACTGAAAGCTATTAAAATCTTGGTCTTTCAGTTTATCAGTTGCAGAGCCAGGACTATAAACAGACACTGTGGCCTCAGAACCAGAAAGTCTAATCACTTTATGGTGTTTTCTCTCCTACAAAAAATATAAAGTTCATGACATTACAAACCACGATTTGCTGTATCTTACATAATTATAGAAGTTCTTGTCACAGGTCAGGAGTTCGAGACCAGCCTGACCAACATGGTGAAATCCTGTCTCCAGTAAAAATACAAAAATTAGCTGGGCATGGTGGCATGCATCTGTAATCCCAGCTACTCAGGAGGCTGAGGCAGGAGAATCACTCGAACCCGGGAGGTGGAGGTTGCAGTGAGCAAAGATTGCTCCTTTGCACTCCAGCCCAGATCACAGAGCAAGACTCCAACTCAAAAACAAAAACGAACAAACAAAAAAAAAAGTTCTTGTGACATATTAAATGCTCAATAAACATTATGTATTTTTATCTACAAAAAAAAAAAAAAAAAAAAAAAAAACAAGTGGTACATATACACCAAGAAATACTATTATATATAGCCATAAAAATAACGAAATCATGTCCTTTGCGGCAATATGGACGCAGCTGGAGGCCATTATCCTAAGCAAATTATTATAACACATAAACAGAAAACCAAATATCACATGTTCTCGCTTATAAGTGGGAACTAAATATGGAGTACACATGAACACAAAGAAGGGAATAATAGACACCAGGGCCTACTTGACGGTTGAGGGTGGGAGGAGTGTGAACATCGAAAAACTATCTATTGGATACTATGCACACTACCTGGGGGATGAAATAACGCATACAACAAATCCCAGTGATACATGTTTACAATGTTACATTTACATTTGTACATGTAACAAACCTCCATATGTACCCCCAATCCTAAAATTAAAGTTGGAAGGGAAAAAAAAGAAAATATTTACAGGTGAAATACCTTGATTTTAGGAATTTGTTTTAAATATTGTAGCAAAAAAAAAAGCGGAGTAAAAGGAATAGATAAGACAAAATTAGCCAACTCTTTAAATGTGATTAATCTCGGTGACAGATTCATTACTTTTTGATTTAAAATTTCTATATAGAAATGTTTTGTTTTATTTAAATGATCTTTAAAATGGATTATTTAAAATTTATTAAATTCTATCTAAATTTTTAAAATTTTTAATCATAAAATATTTTTAGCCATTACACTATAGCTGTGTCTACATGACACCAAAATAATGAATTGAAATGTGAAAGGTTTTGTGGCAGCCAGCCTCCAAGATGTCTGCTATTGATCCTTGCCTTCTGGTACTTATGCATTTGTATAGTCACCTTCCATATCATTTCAGGCTTGCTCTGGGTGACCAAAAGAAACCAGTGGAAGTGATGGTGTGTGACTGCCAATGCTAGATGAGCAGAGACATTTCTGCTTCTGCTTTGCTCTCTTGGATTACTCACTGTAGAGGAAGCCAGCAGCCATGCCGTGATAATATTCAAGTAGGTCTATGGAGAGGTTTGAGTGGCATGGAACTAAGGCTTCCTGAAAATAGCCAGCACCAGCTTGCCAGCTATATGAATGAGTCATCTTGGAAACAGATCTTTCAGTCTCAGTCAAGCCTTTATGACTACAACACTGGCCAACATCTTCACTACACCCTCATGAGACACTCCAAACCATAATAGCCTAGCTAAGCTGCTCTGTATTATAATTTTGGTTCAGAAAGAGAAGCAGAACCAGTTGGCAATATATGAATTTATTACAAGAAATTTGCTTATGAAATTGGGGGTGGGGGCTGGCTTAGCAAGTCTGAAGTCCACAGAGCGGCCTTCAGAAAGAGAAGCTCACCAGCAAGCTGGCTTGGAACCCCGGCTGTTGTCCACAGGCCATCAATGAGGGAAGATTGCAAACAAGCAAGCTGGAACTCCATGGGCACAGGCCAAAGCTGTTATCCACAAATGGAAATCTCTCTCTCCCTTTCTCCCCTCTCCCCCAACTTCAGAAAAGTCCTAAGCCCTCTTTTAAGCCCTTCCAATTGTTTAAGTCAGGCCCACCCAATTTAAAGTCAACTGATTAGGGACTTCAATTACATCTGCAAAATCCCTTCACAGCAGCACCTAGATTTGTGTTTGACTGAATGACTGGGAGAAGTGGGGGGTGTGTGTGTGTGTGTGTGTGTGTGCACACTACAATATGGCTGCTGCTTCTTTTCTGTCCTCCCACTCTCATGAGACAATATCTCTAGCAGCCCACTCTATCTGGAAACACACTAGAAAGGGAATTCTGAGGAATATTGTTCAACTTCACCAAGTTGACACATCCCAAAGCCATCACGCACTCTCAAATTCCTGATCAACAGAAACTACAAAGGATAAATTTTGATCCCCGTTTTAAACCTTTAGGTTTTTTAGATAATTTGTTAGGCAGTAGAATATAACTGATACAGGTTTGATTGCACAGGTTATCTGGAATCAAGTGTAACTACTAACTACAAGGGTAATTACTAAGGAAAAGCTGTTGCCTGAAGTCACCTGGGTTTTATTAGGTTTGTACTTAATGAATTCAAATAGTGTTTGTGGATATAATATTTGTGTGTAAGTTTGGTTTTGTGTATGGGGGCTTATTTGTGGGTGTGGGTAGGTTTAGATATGGTCTTCAACAGAATCAGACTAGCAGAATAACAAAGTACAAGAAGCATGTCAGGTAGGACATCTTGATTTTTCTCTAAAATACCTGATGGGTCTTAATATTTTCTGGAGAATAAAGTAAAAAAGACTTAGAAGTCTAAATTAGCCCAAACCATGACTTCAAGATGCCTCACCTTAAAATGATCCTACAACATCAGATGTGATGTAAAGGAGCACAGACCGCACAGTCAGACACGTCTGGGCTCCAGCTCCAACTCCATCTCTCACCAATGATGTTCACTTGGCCACTTTACATAACCTTCCTGAGCCTCAGATTCTGCATTGGTAAAATAATAATATTTAAAGCTCCAGGAGTCTAGGCTTTCCTTTTAGTTGTCAGAGTCTTTGGAGGTTTAAAAAAGACAAAAATGTTTGGTCAAGAAATATCTTAGATTTTATTAAATGAATGCGGCCCAGCCTTGGGAGTCAGGCTATGTTCCAGACACACCTGACTCAGAGATTATATCACCCAGAATGTTACAATATTTTCCTAGTCTTCTGTGAGAAAATACCTGGCCCAACAACCCATATAACAAATGGGAAGAAAAGGTTTCTGGGGCTGTCTTGTCCAGAGACTTTATCTCCTTTGATAGTCCATGATTTAAAATTTGACTTAGGTCTTCCATTGTTCTTTGAGGAAAGCAGTTACTAGACCTTCATTGTCCATATTAGTGAAGCTAGTGCCTATCAGGAAAATGAAGGAAGAGGGAAGAGAAGGTGTTTGTTAGGAAATGAGAAGGAATTGCTAAAGAAATTCCTTGGAGCATTGGGAAGATAAAATGAATGGCCATTCTGCAAATACTTGGACATTCACAGCCATGCAAAGCCATTCTGCTCTGACATCCTTAGATGAAAATGGGAAAGAGAAAAAACAAAATGTCCCATCTGCCACATTCATTTTCAATTTAAGTTTCATATTAAAATATGAAAAGTCTTATATTAAAATTGCTGTTTAATGTTTCTTAACATCAACTTCAGATGGTTATATAAGGATTAATACAATAACTTATAAAGCACCAAAAATATAACAGATGCTCAATAAATGCTCAGTCCCTTCTCTTTCCCTTAGTGTAGCAAAGTCAGTTTCTTATGCAAGTTTTGATCTCCTCCAGCCTTCTCCTACATGTTCCATCCCCCATCCCACCCCTATATCCCTTACCTTGGCATTTCTAAGACTGCAAATGGCAGACAGCTGCACAAGGAAATTCTGTGGGGAGAGAGAATGTCAAGGGGCATGTCACTTCCCCACAAAGGAACTCACTCTCCTTCCCATTTTGTTATATGAGTTGTTTGGCCAGGTATTTTTTCACAGAAAACTAGGAAAATACTGTAACATTCTGGATAATGAAACCTCTGAGTCGGGTGTGACTGGAACATGGCCTAACTCCCAAGGTTGGACCCCATTTATTTAATAGAAGCTATGATACTTCTTGATTCTAAAGCAGTTTTCTCACAGGTCTAAACAGCCCTGCCTCCAGCATTTAATCATTGGATTCACTTCAATTCTGCTTAACCGTACACTTCCACACACTCCGCTCCTCTCAGCCCTGACCGTACAGCAATGCTTTCCCTCAGTGAATGGGCATGTCCAGGTTGATGGTGATTTATACCTCACCTTTTACTTCACAATGCCACTTCAGGAACGGAGAAGCCATTAACCACTGGTTCAAATCATATGGTTCAAACCCGAAATGACTTTAACACTTGTTCTTTTCAGAGACCTACAGTTACAAGCACAGTTTAAATTAAGCAGGATCTCAGAGTCAATCTCTTATCCTTTTTTTTTTTAATAGGGTTTTTCTTTTTTTCCTGGTGAGGGAAAGGTTTGGAAAAAACATATATACACACATATATATGTGTGTATATATGTATATATGTATGTATATATGTATACATGTATATGTGTATATGTGTGTATATATATGTAAAAAAATATATATAGACACATATATATATATTGTTTGTTTGTTTGGCCTAGGAAAGAAAGGGATAGAGCCGGAATGTACGTATTTCACTTTTTTAAAAAAAGCATTTAAACCCAGTGCTCAGTACACAAAGGGATGCCTCCAGTAACTGAAAAGGGCTGAATTTCAGCATGTTTAATATTAGAATCTGGCAAACAGTTCTAAAGGTTAGTTTTCAAATCTCTGCCCTAGGATCATTTATTTCTCTCAATGCACAAATACCAGGGAACCAGTGGACCAGAGAAGGTAGATGGATAATTGGGCAACAGCACAACTCATTTCTCAGTTGGCAACCTTTTAAAGCTTTTTAAATCCTAAACAGCAACTGGCCTTTTCCCTTCCTCTTTTCCTCCTCCTGGCTGAAGTCTGCAACAGACTTTGCTGCCTCTGTTTTGACAGGCCTAAAAGCTCTGTCTACTGTTAATATCAGGAAAAACACCCAATGCAAACCTTTTGAGAATACCCAACCAACCTTTTAACAGCTCAGGACATTTCTGGGTTTCCATGTTTCTGCCTAATGGGAAGACCCTGTTTCCAGCTTGCACCACAATAGAGAAGTTGTTCATCTTGTGAAAGATGGTGAAATAAAATCATCTTTCCATTTGAGCAGCAGGTATAAAAAGAGAGCAGAATCCATGTCCTCAATGAGCTCAGCACTGGAAAAAAGCAGAACCATGGTGCTGCACAAATGGAGTAGGGTTCCCAAGTTCACAAGGATTAACAGCGGGCTTTTTGTAGAGCCATTTTTGAGGGAGCAAATCACCTTAGCAACACTGAAACAAAAAACTTCATATTTAAAACATTGATTCTGGCCGGGCGCGGTGACTCATGCCTGTAATCTCGGCACTTTGGGAGGCCGAGGCAGGTGGATCACCTGAGGTCAGGAGTTCAAGACCAGCCCAGCCAACATGGTGAAACCCCATCTCTACTAAAAATGCAAAAAATTAGCCGGACATGGTGGTGGGCTCCTGTAATCCCAGCCACTCGGGAGGCTGAGGCAGGAGAATTGCTTGAACCCGGGAGGCAGAGGTTGCAGTGAGCTGAGATTGCACCATTGTACCCCAGCCTGGGCAACAAGAGCAAAACTCCATCTCAAAAACAAACAACAACAACAACAACAAAATTGATTCTCAACTCTGGCTGCACATTAGAATCATCCGAATAGAAACAGAAATGCCTGGGTCCCACCCCTAGAGATTTTGTATTCTTTTAAGAACTCCAGCAGGGACTTTGATACACAGCCAGGACTGAGAACAGCTGACTGGGAACATGGAGAAAGTTCATAAACAGAGACTGTAGATTAGGATCTTGTTTGCAGAAAGAAACCTCCCAGAGCAAATCAATAGATGAAGATCAGCAGACTCTGGACAGCACAGTCACATCTTGTGTTGGCTTCTTACTGGGGAATTTGGGTTTTGTATCAACACCCAAATGTGACCCAAAATATACAATTTGCTATGAATTTCCATGTATGTTGATTGTTTAGTAGAGTGTCTCAGCTGAGCCTCAACTGGAATGCAAAGTCTAGCTCCTCGCTACTCCCAAGATGTAGTCCTTAGACCAGCAACAGCAGCATAACCTGGGAGCTTGTTAAGAAGGCAGAGTATCAGCTCCATCCCAGTCCTGCTGAATCAGGATCTGCATTTCATTCAGTGAAATTCATGGAAGGCCATTGTTTTGGACTGAGCTCCTGCACTAGGCCCAATAGAACAGCCCAAACCAGAATGGAGTCACTTATGCTAGGTGCCATGTAATCAAACTGGACTTTGAAACCGACCAGTTTTCCAAAACCAGGAAATTCACAGCAACCAATCAGAAGGGGCCCAGTTACCTCAGCCAGCATGATAAGGAAGTAACCTCTATATTAACCGTATAAGGAAAGTAACTTTTAAATGACCAATTTGCCTTTTGTTCCCTGTTTCTGCTTTCTTCAGTATTTTTCTGCCTACAAAGCCAACCTCATCTGCTCAGTTCATCGGAGCACCTATCTATTTTTATAGATGAGACACTGCCTGATTCATGAATCGCTAATAAAGCAAATTAGATCTTTAAACTTAATTAGTTGTAATTTTGTCTTTTGATAATTTTAACGAGATACTTTCAGGTAGTAAATCTCCTCATTAAAGTTTGGGAAGCAATGATCTTACTGTGAAATTGACAAGCTAGTGACCCCTCCAGAAACTTATTTTTATAAATTGACATAAGGATGGATGGAAAGGTTGCTTTGTTTGATTTGTTTGCAGTTGTGATTTGGTTTAATTTGCTAAAGAATAAGGGGTTTGGTGTGTGGGTGTTTGGAAAGAAAAGAGGAGACAAGAACAATGGATTATGTGTTTTAAGCCCCAGTAGAAAAAATTAGGAAGTCAAAAGGTGAAGAAGCTTTGTTTCCTGAAAGACTTAGTGAGACTCAGGTTACCAAGTGGTACTCTACCAGAATCCACATGATAAATGACAGCAACCAAGATAGGAGAAATCTTCCCACTGCTGTCCAAAACCTGACACAACCAGGACTGCTAGGTTTGGAAGCAATGACAGACAGCAGCCTCAGCACATAAACTAGCACTTTGAAGGAGGGTAAAAACCAGAGGACAATGATGAGGCTCCTTGTCAAGGCAGGCAGCAGTAGCAGCAGAACTAGAATTGTTCTTATGTATACATGCCTGGCACAGAGCAGGTACTTGACAAACACCTGTTGAATGAAGAGGTGGATGGGTGACACCACCAGGGGGACTTCAAGAATAAACAGAGGGAGAGAGTTTGTAAGGGGACCGAGCAATACAGAAGCGGAGACAGCACAAAGAATCATCAGAATCTAAATATGAATTTAGAATTTGGCCTAATTTGTACTCATAGACACTACAGTATGAGTGTCATCCTATCAAGTAAGTCCTTTTGTTGTCTTTATATGATCCAAACAGAAAAATTTCCAGGTGTTGTCATAATCCAGAAATTCCTGGAGTAGGTGGACCACCACCTGACCATAATGGCCAAAATTATCATCCCTAGAACTCATTATTCTAAAAACTGGTAAGGAAAAAATGAAGCACTTGTTTTGCCTTTCCTGTATAACCTGCACCTCAAAGTAATCAAATAGTTGATGGGAGAAAGTTCTTTATAGAAAAATTCCAGCTAATAATTTGTAGGAATGATACATTATCATAGCTTGGCCAAACACTGATGATGACTGGATCCCACACCCAGAGATTCTGGTCTGATTGCCCTAAAGGTGGCCTACCAATGAGATATGGGGAGGGTTAAACTCTCCTCAGGTGGTTATAGTGAGAAGCAAAGGTTGACACTGCTGATACAGGCAATGCCCACCAATGGCTACTAGAACAATTAGATCGAAAAAGCACTGGCCTAGAATAGATGGACCAAGTGAATAACATCTAAACCCACTGATCAATCCTAACATAATAAAAAGATGGGATACAGTAGGAAGTATCCAACACCATCTATAAAGTATTCTTGTCAAAATGTCAAACTGAATCTGATCAAGCCTCTTAATTTAACTACCAGTTACAGGAACAGAAGAACAGGTTATTGGGCACCCTGAGGATGCAATCAGCAAAATCCAGAATGGGGAATGTCTACAGGACAAATAATGCACTTTCTCCAACAAATACGTTACTTAAAAAATGAAATAGAAGAGGGGACCTATAGATTTTTAAATCTTAAAAGAAAAAGATCAATGCAATGCGTAGACTTGATTTGAATCCTAATTTGAACAAACCAACAGCTTTTTTTCAATTTGTATGAGACAATCAAGGAAAACTGAATATTGCTAGATATTTGATGATATTAAGACATTTATGGCTGGGTAGGATGGCTCATGCCTGTAATACCAACACTATGGGAGGCTGAGGCCCTTGGGAGGATTCACTATGGGAGGATCGCCTGAGGCCAGGAGTTCGAGACCAGCCTGGGCAACATAGTGACACTCTCTCTTTAGAAAAAAAAAGAGACATTGATGTTTATTGGTTAGGTCAGCAAACCTTTTCTAAAAAGGCCAGATAGCAAATGTTTTAGGCTTTGTGTTGATATGGTTTGGCTGTGTCCCCACCCAAATCTCATCTTGAATTTCCACGTGCTGTGGGAGGGACCCAGTGGGAGGTAATTGAATCATGGGGGGGCAGGTCTTCCCCATGCTGTTCTCATGATAGTGAATAAGTTTCACAAGATCTGATGGTTTTAAAAAGGGGAGTTTCCCTGCACAAGCTCTATTCTCTTGTCTGCCACCATGTAAGATGTGCCTTTCACCTTTCACCTTTCACCACAATTATGAGGCCTCCCCAGCCATGTGGAACTGTAAGTTCAATAAACCTCTTTCTTTTGTAGATTGCCCAGTCTCAGGTATGTCTTTATCAGCAGCACGAAAACGGATTTTAGCATGAAAATACAGTGTGTCTACAGTCCCTGTTGCAACTACTCAACTATATCTTTATAGCCTGAAAGCAGCCATAAACACATAAACAAATAGGTGTGGCTGTGTTCCAATAAAATATTATTTGCAAAAACAGGCAATTCCATGAATTCTGCCAATCTCTGTTTCAGAGATACATTCAGAAGAGCCTATAGATGAAAGTATAAAATGTGTGGAATTTGCTCCTAAACCTTACATTGGAAAGGAGGGGAATGTGAGTGGAGAGTATGAATGAAACCAAGTTGGTCATGTGTTGATTATTAGCTGAGAATGGAAACGGGAATTCATTATAGTTGTGGTTCTCAAAATGTGGCCCCTGGACCAGCAGCATCAGCATCACCTGGAAACTTATTAGAAATGCAAATTGCAAGCCCCACTTCATATCTCTTGACAGAAACTCTGGGAATAAATCTCAGCAATCTATTTTTATGAGCCTTCCAGGTTATTTTAATGGACACTAACATTATTCTCTCTCTCTCTCTGTATACTCTCCTATATGTTTGAAATTCTTATATAGTAAAGAGTTGAGTTTTTTAAATCTGATTCCCAAAGTGGCCACACCAATAAGCAGTGTCTTTCAGGGAATATCAATTGTTTTCATTGGAGTATGATACATTCCTGTAGCAGACACATTTTAAAATTCAAATGAAAACAACCTCTTTTGAAATGCTTATTAGGTCTATTACCTAACTCTAAACAAATGACTAGCATACACATTTTTGTATAGTCTTGGGCATTTCAAAAAATCATTATTAGTAGCAGTAAGACAGAAGCTTACCCACCAAAAGTTTATTTTGTATGTACCATTGGTTGAACATCTTTATTAATTTTTCAGGAAAAAAAATCATTTGGTCTGGAAACAATGCTATTATTGAGAATACATTTTCCTAATACCCAATTTTCTTTTGTGTGTGTGTGTATGTGTGTGTGTGTGTTCTGATTCTTTTTTTTTCTTTTTATACTTTAGGTTCTAGGGTACATGTGCACAATGTGCAGGTTTGTTACATATGTATACATGTGCCATGTTGGTGTGCTGCACCTGTTAACTCGTCATTTACATTAGGTATATCGCCTAATGCTATCCCTCCCCCCTCCCCCACCCCAGGACAGGCCCCAGTGTGTGATCTTCCCCACCCTGTGTCCAAGCGTTATCATTGTGCAATTCCCACCTCTGAGTGAGAACATGTGGTGTTTGGTTTTCTGTCCTTGCGATAGTTTGCTGAGAATGATGGTTTCCAGCTTCATCCATGTCCCTACAAAGGACATGAACTCATCCTTTTTATGGTTGCATAGTATTCCATGGTGTATATGTGCCACATTTCCTTAATCCAGTCTATCATTGATGGACATTTGGGTTGGTTCCAAGTCTTTGCTATTGTGAATAGTGCCGCAATAAACATACATGTGCATGTGTCTTTATAGCAGCATGATTTATAATCCTTTGGAATACCCTATTTTCTATAGGTATCAAATATCCTTTTCAAGATTTTGTTACATTTTTACAACGATCTACACCATTTATAATTATGATATTATGGGCTTCCAAGATGGCCAAATAGGAACAGCTCCGGTCTACAGCTCCCAGTGAGATTGATGCAGAAGACGGGTGATTTCTGCGTTTCCAACTGAGGTACCTGGTTAATCTCACTGGGACTGGTTGGACAGTGGGTACAGCCCACAAAGGGCATGCCAAGGAAGGGTGGGGCATCGCCCCACCCACAAAGCACAAGGGGTCGGGGGATTTCCCTTTCCTAGCCAAGGGAAGCCATGAGTTTCTGTAACTGGAGGAACAGTACACTTCTGCCCAAATACTGCGCTTTTCCCACAGTCTTCACAACCGGCAGACCAGGAGATTCCCTCTTGTGCCTGATTCAGTGGGTCCCATGCCCACAGAGCCTTGCTCACTGCTAGCACAACAGTCTGAGATCAACCTGGGACCCTGGAGCTTGGTGGGGGGAGGGGTGTCCACTATTGCTGAGGCTGGGATAGGCAGTTCTATGTTCACAGTGTAAACAAAGTGGCTGGGAAGCTTGAACTGGGCCGAGCACACCGCAGCTCAGCAAGGCCACTGCCTCTCTAGATTCTACCTCTGGTGGCAGGGCATATCTGAACAAAAGACAGCAGACAGCTTCTCCAACTTAAACGTCCCTGCCTCACAGCTCTGAAGAGAGGAGTGGTTCTCCCAGCATGGCATTCGAGCTCTGATAATGGACAGACTGCCTCCTCAAGTGGGTCCCTGACCCCTGTGGAGCCTGACCAGAAGACACCTCCCGGTAGGATCCGACAGACACCTCATATAGGTGGATGCCCCTCTGGGATGAAGCTTCCAGAGGAAGGATCAGGCAGCAATATTTGCGGTCCTGCAGCCTTTGCTGGTGATACCCAGGCAAACAGGATCTGGAGTGGACCTCCAGCAAACTCCAGCAGACCTGCTGAGAGGCCTGTCTGTTAGAAGAAAAACTAAAAAACAGAAATAGCATAAACATCAACAAAAGGGACATCCACACCGAAACACCATCCGTAGGTCACCAACATCAAAGACCAAAGGTAGATAAAACCACAAAGATAGGGAGAAACCACAGCAGAAAGGCTGAAAATTCCAAAAACCAGAACGTCTCTTCTCCTCCAAAGGAACACAACTCCTCGCCAGCAAGGGAACAAAACTGGACGGAGAATGAGTTTGATGAGTTGACAGAAGCAGGCTTCAGAAGGTCGGTAATAACAAACTTCTCTGAGCTAAAGGAGCATGTTCTAACCCATTGCAAGGAAGCTAAAAACCTTGAAAAAATGTTAGATGAATGGCTAACTAGAATAACCAGTGTAGAGAAGAGCTTAAATGACCTGACGGAGCTGAAAATCACAGTACAAGAACTTTGTGAAGCATACACAAGCTTCAATGCCAATTTGATCAAGCAGAAGAAAGGATATCAGTGATTGAAGATCAAATTAATGAAATAAAGCTGGAAGACAATATTAGAGAAAAAAGAGTGAAAAGAAATGAACAAAGCCTCCAAGAAATTTGGGACTATGTGAAAAGACCAAATCTAAGTTTGAATGGTGTACCTGAAAGTGACAGGGAGAATGGAACCAAGTTAGAACACACTCTTCAGGATATCATCCAAGAGAACTTCCCCAACCTAGCAAGGCACGCCAACATTCAAATTCAGGAAATACAGAGAACACCACAAAGATACTCCTCGAGAAGAGCAACCCCAAGACACGTAATTGTCAGATTTACCAAGGTTGAAATGCAGGAAAAAATGTTAAAGGCAGCCAGAGAGAAATGTCAGGTTACCCACAAAGGGAAGCCCATCAGACTAACAGCAGATCTCTCAGCAGAAACCCTATAAGCCAGAAGAGAGAGGGGGTCAATATTCAACATTCTTAAAGAAAAGAATTTTCAACCCAGAATTTCATATCCAGCCAAACTAAGCTTCATAAGGGAAGGAGAACTAAAATCCTTTACAGACAAGCAAATGCTGAGAGATTATGTGACCACCAGGCCTGCCTTACAAGAGCTCCTGAAGGAAGCACAAACATGGAAAGGAACAACCGGGACCAGCCACTGCAAAAACATACAAAATTGTAAAGACCATCGATACTAGGAAGAAACTGCATCAACTAACGGGCAAAATCACCAGCTAACATCGTAATGACAGGATCAAATTCACACATAACAATATTAACCTTAAGCGAAAATGGGCTAAATGCCCTAATTAAAAGACACAGACTGGCAAATTGGATAGAGTGAAGACCAATCCGTGTGCTGTATTCAGGAGACCCATCTCACATGCAAAGACACACACAGCCTCAAAATAAAGGGATGGAGGAAGATCTACCAAGCA
Source organism: Pongo pygmaeus (assembly GCF_028885625.2). Classification (NCBI taxonomy): domain Eukaryota; kingdom Metazoa; phylum Chordata; class Mammalia; order Primates; family Hominidae; genus Pongo; species Pongo pygmaeus. The sequence goes on along the minus strand of NC_072383.2, from coordinate 55,847,235 downwards.
AATGGAAAGCACAAAAAAAGCAGGGGTTGCAATCCTGATCTCTGACAAAACTGACTTTAAACCAACAAAGATCAAAAGAGACAAAGAAGGCCATTACATAATGGTAAAGGGATCAATTCAACAAGAAGAGCTAACTATCCTAAATATATATGCACCCAATACGGGAGCACCCAGATTCGTAAAGCAAGTTCTTAGAGACCTACAAAGAGACTGTGGCTCCCACACAACAATAATGGGAGACTTTAACACCCCACTGTCAACATTAGACAGATCAGTGAGACAGAAAATTAACAAGGATATCCAGGAATTGAACTCAGCTCTGGACCAAGTGGACCTAATAGACATCTACAGAACTCTCCACCCTAAATCAACAGAATATAGATTCTTCTCAGCACCGCATTGCACTTACTACAAAATTGACCACATAATTGGAAGTAAAACACTCCTCAGCAAATGTAAAAGAACAGAAATCACAACAAACTGTCTCTCTCAGACTTCAGTGCAATCAAATTAGAACTCAGGATTGAGAAACTCACTCAAAACCGCTCAACTACATGGAAACTGAACAATCTGCTCCTGAATGACTACTGGGTAAATAACAAAATGAAGGCAGAAATAAAGATGTTCTTTGAAACCAATGAGAACAAAGAGACAACGTATCAGAATCTCTGGGACACATTTAAAGCAGTGTATAGAGAGAAATTTATAGCACTAAATGCCCACAAGAGAAAGCAGGAAAGATCTAAAATCAACACCCTAACATCACAATTAAAAGAACTAGAGAAGCAAGAGCAAACACATTCAAAAGCTAGAAGAAGACAAGAAATAACTAAGATCAGAGCAGAACTGAAGACAGAGACACAAAAAACCCTTCAAAAAATCAATTAATCCAGGAGCTGGTTTTTTGAAAAGATCAACATAGATAGACCACTAACAAGACTAATAAAGAAGAAAAGAGAGAAGAATCAAATAGATGCAATAAAAAATGATGAAGTAGACATCACCACTGATCCCACAGAAATACAAACTACCATCAAAGAATACTATAAACACCTCTATGCAAACAAACTAGATAATCTAAAAGAAACTGATAAATTCCTGGACACATACACCCTCCCAAGACTAAACCAGGAAGAAGTTGAATCTCTGAATAGATCAATAGCAGGTTCTGCAATTGAGGCAATAATGAATAGCCTACCAACAAAAAAATCCAGGACCAGATGAATTCACAGCCGAATTCTACCAGAGGTACAACGAGGAGCTGATACCACTCCTTCTGAAACTATTCCAATCAACAGAAAAAGAGGGAATTCTCCCTAACTCATTTTAGGAAGCCAGCATCATCCTGATCCCAAAGTCTGGCAGAGACACAACAAAAAGAGAATTTTAGGCCAATATTCCTGATGAACATCAAAGTGAAAATCCTCAATAAAATACTGGCAAACCAAATCCAGCAGCACATCAAAAAGCTTATCCACCACGATCAACTCGGCTTATCCCTGGCATGCAAGGCTGGTTCAACACATGCAAGTCAATAAACATAATCCATCACATAAACAGAACCAATGACAAAAACCACATGATTATCTCAATAGATGCAGAAAAGGCCTTCAACAACAAAATTCAACAGCCTTTCATGCTAGAAACTCTCAATAAACTAGGTATTGATGGAACGTGTCTCAAAATAAGAGCTATTTATGACAAACCCACACCAAATATCATACTCAATGGGCAAAGCTGAAAGCATCCCCTTTGAAAACCAGCACAAGACAAGGATGCCCTCTCTCACCACTCCTATTCAACATGGTATTGGAATTCTGGCCAGAGCAATCAGGCAAGAGAAAGAAATAAAGTGTATTCAATTAGGAAAAAAGGAAGTCAAATTATCTCTGCAGATGACATGATTGTATATTTAGAAAATCCCATTGCCTCAGCCCAAAATCTCCTTAAGCTGATATGCAACTTCAGCAAAGTCTCAGGATATGAAGTCAATGTGCAAAAATCACAAGCATTCCTATACACCATTAATAGACAAACAGCCAAATCATGAGTGAACGCCCATTTGCAATTACTACAAGAGAATAAAATACCTAGGAATCTAACTTACAAGGGATGTGAAGACCTCTTCAAGGAGAACTATAAACCACTGCTCAATGAAATAAAAGAGGATACAAACAAATCGAAGAACATTCCATGCTCATGGGTAGGAAGAATCAATATCATGAAAATGACCATACTGTCCATGGTAATTTAGAGATTCAATGCTATCCCCATCAAGCTACCAATGACTTTCTTCACACAATTAGAAAAAACCACTTTAAATTTCATATGGGACCAAAAAAGAGCCCGCATTGCCAAGACAATCCTAAGCCAAAAGAACAAAGCTGGAGGTATCACGCTACCTGACTTCAAACTATGTTACAAGGCTACAGTAACCAAAACAGCATGGTACTGGTACCAAAACAGATAAATAGAGCAATGGAACAGAACAGAGGCCTCAGAAATAACACCACACATCTACAACCATCTGACCTTTGACAAACCTGACAAAAACAAGAAATGGGGAAAGGATTCCCTATTTAATAAATGGTGCTGGGAAAACTGGCTAGCCATATGTAGAAAGCTGAAACTGGATCCCTTCCTTACACCTTACACAAAAATTAACTCAAGATGGACTAAAGACTTAAATGTAAGACGTGAAATCATAAAAGCCCTAGAAGAAAACCTAGGCAATACCATTCAGGACATGGGCATGGGCAAGGCCTTCACGTCTAAAACACCAAAAGCAATGGCGACAAAAGCCAAAATAGACAAATGAGATCCAATTAAACTAAAGAGCTTCTGCACAGCAAAAGAAACTATCATCAGAGTGAACGGGCAACCTACAGAATGGGAGAAAATTTTTGCAATCTACCCATCTGACAAAGGGCTAATATCCAGAATCTACAAAGAACTCAAACAAACTTAGAAGAAAAAAACAAACAACCCCATCAAAAAGTGGGCAAAGGATGTGAACAGACACTTCTCAAGAGAAGATATTTATGCAGCCAACAGACATATGAAAAAATGCTCATCATCAATGGTCATCAGAGAAAGGCAAATCAAGACCACAATGAGATACCATCTCGTGCCAGTTAGAATGGTGATCATTAAAAAGTCAGGAAACAACAGATGCTGGAGAGGACGTGGAGAAATAGGAACTCTTACCTGTTGGTGGGAGTGTAAATTAGTTCAACCATTGTGGAAGACAGTGTGGCAATTCCTCAAGGATCTAGTACAAGAAATACCATTTTACCCAGCAATCCCATTACTGTGTATATACCCAAAGGATTATAAATCATTCTACTATAAAGACACATGCACACATATGTTTAATGTGGCACTATTCACAATAGCAAAGACTTGGAACCAACCCAAATGTCCATCAATAACAGACTGGATAAAGAAAATGTGGCACATAAACACCATGGAATACTATGCAGTCATAAAAAAGGATGAGTTCATGTCCTTCACGGGGACATGGATGAAGCTGGAAACCATCATTCTCAGCAAAATATCACAAGGACAGAAAACCAAACACTGCATGTTCTCACTCATAAGTGGGAGTTGAACAATGAGAACACATGGACAAAGGGAGGGGAACATCACACACCGGGGCCTATTGGGGGTGGGGGTCTTGGGGAGGGATAGCGTTAGGAGAAATACTTAATGTAAATGATGAGTTGATGGGTGCAGCAAACCAGCATGGCACATGTATACCTATGTAACAAACCCGCATGTTGTGCACATGTACCCTAGAACTACCCTAGTAAAATTAAAAAAAAAAAAAAAGAAATGAGGTTTGTGGAGCACTTCTCCATTAATCTGTAAAATTTATTCTTCATAGAATGAAGATGCTCTCTGGATAGCAAAACAGTAAGTAACATGCTTTTTTGTCACATAAATTGACTTCAGATTCCCTCATCTCTGTATTACCGAGCCCTTCTTTACCTGTAAAGTACCTGTAATAGTCTAAGGGTATCAACTATTCATTCTAAAACTACTGATGGTGACAATAAATCTAAAGGAGGCACCCAGAACATCATATATTGTGTCTAACACAACATAAGCAGAGGTTACATCATTTCCATTTCCTGACCTGATTTGCCTAAATGCCTTTAGTCTACCAGGATGTAAATGCACTACCGAAAGTTGGATTTTTTTATGTCAAATATTCAGTATTTTAAAAAGCATATTTTTTATAAAGTAACTAATCCAGGCATATTACACTCATTATATATAATAGCATACAAATTCTCCTCCCATAATAAAGTGAATTATTTTATTAGTTAAGATAATTTGGTTGCAAGAAATAGAAATGGCCTGGCTAACTTATACAGAAAAAGAAATGTATGCGGGAAAGATGGAATATCTCACAAAATGGAATTGAATGGGGAATAAACACACTCAGAAAGGGCAGGAACTAAGGCAACCCCAGGCAAAAGCAGAAGCGTAACCTGATGCATGTCACTTCAGGGAGTACTGCAGAGATTACGAAGGAAAAATGCCCGCCATTTGGGGTGTTTATATCACTCTTCTTAATAATGTAAATGCCTTCCAGTTGTCAGATCACTGATTGATAGCCCCACCAAAGCAAAACTAGGGTGCTGTTAAGAAGAGAGATAGCTGGTACGAGGCAAGAATAGCAAATGTTCACTGCAATCATTAATTTTTAAAATATGGGCAAAATACCACTTAAAAGCAAGCCAATTGTGGGAATCCCTTATTCAAGAAGTTGAATAAGGCCACCAAGAAAGTTGTTCATAACACAAAGCCTGTTACCTCTTTAGTTCTGGATATATAATTGAAGACACATACACATACACATCCAAAAATATGAGTAAAAATTATAAAGTATGTAAGTGTGAATCATATTCAGCCTAATAATACAGGAAGTTCATTTATTTATCCACAAATATTTAGACACTGTTCTAAATAATAAGGATGCATCATTGAAAGAAAAATGTTTTTAAAGCCCTGCCTTGCAGAACTTGTATATTAATTAGAGGGAGACAAACAAAAGACAAAATAAGTAGGTTATGTAATATCTTAGGTGGTGATAATTGCTACAGAGAAAAACAAATAAGGGAAGATTGATAGGGAGTACCAGGTCAGGGCTGTGAATCTAAAGAGAGTGGCAGGGAAGATCTTACTGAGATGACAGTGGAGCAAAGATTTGTAGGAAGAGAGGGAGTAAGTGAGGCAAATATCTGAAGGAAAGTATTCCAGGAAGAAGGTATTCCAGTAAGTGCAAGGCATTGAGCCTAGTCACATGAGGCCTAGTAGGCCACTGTGAAGCCTTTGGCTTTTTCTCTAAGTGACATGGGAAACCTATGCTGCAGAGAATTAATGTCCCACCCAAAAATTTATCCTTGTCTTGAATCATCTTTCTATTCCAAAACCTGTCAAACTAAGACATTCTCTTCCCCCTAGCTCTCAAAGCCTATCTCTACTCTTTCTAGACTACTAAAGATTTCCGCAATAGCCAGGCATTGTCTTCTTCCCATACACTCCTTTTTCTGCTTAAGTTAGCCGGGCCATTTCTACTTCTTGCAACCAAATCATCTTAACTGATAAAATAATTAACTTTATCATTAGAAGAGAATTTGTATATTATATAGCTTGAATGCAATATGCCTGGATAAGTTATTTTGTAGAAAGTATGCTTGGTAAGGTATTGAATATTTGACATTAAAAAGCCAGCTTTCAGTAGTGCATTTTAATCCTGTTAGACTAAAGGCATTTAGGCAAATCAGATGAAGAGGTAGCAATGGGCTGGGTGCAGTAGTTCATGCCTGTAATCCCAGAGCTTTAGGAGGCCAAGGCAGGACGATCACTTGAAGCCAGGAATTGGGGACCAGCTGGGGCAACATAGCAAGATCCTAGCTCTACAAAAATAAAAAGGTGTGGTAGTCCTAGCTACTTAGGAGGCTGAGGTGGGAGGATTGTTTGAGTCCAGGAGTTCAAAGGCTGCAGTAAGCTAGGATCACACTACTGCACACCAGCCTGGGTGACAGAGAAAGAGTCTGTCACACAAAAAAAAGAAAAAAAAGTAGAAATAATGTAACCTACTTGACTATACTAGTCAATGTCCGACCAGGAGACAGAAACTACATAATAATTTTAACAGGGAAAGTTTATAACAGAGAATTAGAGTACTGATGGACAAGCTAATAAGACGTAAAGAAAATTCTAAAGAGTACAGATATTACAAATATCACCCCTAGGCTGAGACAGAGTATCCGAGAAAGAACTCCCCTCCTTCTAGGGCTGAGATCCAGACCTTGTTGAAGAGAGCACTGTCATAGCTCACTGGATAGAGAGAAGTCACCCAGGTGCCATACTGGTGGAACTTTCCAGAAATCTACCATCTGGGGCACCAGAGAGAACCATACACAGGGAGATGTCATGCCTTGGAACTTGTTGCAGAACTGCCAAGGGACTACCATGGGATGATGCTGGATGCTGGAATGCTGTTGGTTGCCATGAACTGCAGAAGCTGAGCACTGGAGAAGCCATTCACTAAAAGAGCCCAATGCTGGAGGAGACATACTTTGCAGGAACTGAGTACTGAAGAAAGCTGTGCCCTACACTGACAGAATGGCAAGGCAGAAGCCATGCATAGAGCAGGAGCCTGTCAATAAAGGGCACTGGAACCAGGAAGAAAAACATATTCTTCTCCAATATTCGTCCAGCACCCTTTATTGACAAAGCTTAACATCACGCCAGCTGGCAAAACAGAAAAATTTCAAGGGCCCATCTCCATTTTCATAGAGCAAGCAATGAATAGTACATTCGAACCTGAGAAGCAGTAAATTAGTAACTGGCAAACAATCTGTTCTTGTTTGAATACAATATCCAAGTGTAACTATTGATTAATTGCAATATTATACTTCTGTAAATGTTGCTACTTTCCATTGCAAGGTACTCTCCCACCCAAAGAAATCCAAAACCATGCATAAGTGTGAAGCTCCAGGTTCTGAAAAGTATATCTATCTGGTCTGAAAATTCTACACTTATACATGAATGTCTATTTCAGGCCTTGGAGAGTTCCCTCATTAAAGAATGTTTTGCATAGGTTTGGATGCATGGTGTTCTATCTAATCATAAATTCAAATGATTTGTATTCACTTTAAATTCTTGCCTCTTGATATTTGGGTATTTTTTCTTTCTGAGACAAGCGCATAATTGTTGTCTACCTTTACTTTGATGCATTACGAAGAATGGCAGAGTAAGATATATCATGATGGAAAAAGCATTGGCTCTATGTCAGACAGACTTGGTTTTAAGTTCTGACTCCACCACTTGCCAGGTGTGTGGCCTTAATAGATCATTGTATCTCTGTGAGCTTCAATTTCCTCACCTCTTACTTGGGATAATAACACCCACTTTGCAAGATTTAAAGTTACTGTATAGAACACCTAGTAAAATACTTGCCCCAGAAAAAGCATCTATTTTAAAAGACGGCCTGGATCTGGGAATTACACTGCTTTGATATCATTAGGGGTTTTATTCACCTGCCCATGGTGGACTTCGCTAGCATGCTAAGTTAATTCAACCTTTCATTCCAAAGACAGTTATGGTAGCATAAAATAAAGCTTCATCAAATGTTCCATTAATGACAATGGAAATTTTAAACAATATTCCAGAGTTACAGGAAAAAACACCAAAGGTTAATAGAGACTCTTGGAAATATTAGCTTTCCCTTTGATGCCTCTCCCTGACTTTTGTTATTCTTCATAAATGAGAGATGATTTTTAAAGTGAAATTCCCTTTCCTCTTAAAAGTATCTTGCTATAATAATTCTATTCCCAACTTAGAAAATTCAAATAACTACTTAAGGGAAAATAAACCACTTCTTTACATTAAATGCAGCTGTTTACAAGAGCTTACCAAGTGGAATCGGATGCCATACTAAAGAACTGTGACTATGCAGCCATAAAAAATGATGAGTTCACGTCCTTTGTAGGGACATGGATGAAATTGGAAATCATCATTCTCAGTAAACTATCGCAAGAACAAAAAACCAAACACCGCATATTCTCACTCATAGGTGGGAATTGAACAATGAGAACACATGGACACAGGAAGAGGAACATCACACTTTGGGGACTGTTGTGGGGTGGGGGGAGGGGGGAGGGATAGCATTGGGAGATATACCTAATGCTAGATGACGAGTTGGTGGGTGCAGCGCACCAGCATGGCACATGTATACATATGTAACTTACCTGCACATTGCGCACATGTACCATAAAACCTAAAGTATAATAATAATAATAATAAAAGAAAAAGAAAAAAAAAAAAAAAAAAGAACTGTGAAAATAAAACTCAAACTTGAGATCTGTACACTTTGCTTAAAAATGCCAGAATGAGGCCAGACATGATGGCTCATGCCTGTAATCCTAATATTTGGGGAGGCCAAGGCAGGAGGATTGCTTAAACCTAGGAGTTCAGGACCCACCTGGGCAACATGGCAAGATCCTTTCTCCATTCAACATCCTTTTTTTTTTTTTTTTTTGAGATGGAACCTTGATCTGTCACCTAGGCTGGAGTGCAGTGGTGCAATCTTGGCTCATGCAACCTCTGCCTCCCTGGTTCAAGCGAGTCTCCTGCCCCAGCCTCCAAAGTAGCTAGGATTACAGGCACCCACCACCATGCCTGGCTAATTTTTGTATTTTTAGTAGAGACAGAGTTTCACCATGTTGGCCAGGCTAGTATCAAACTCTTGACCTCAGGTGATCTGCCCACCTCAGCCTCCCAAAGTGTTGGGATTACAGGCGTGAGCCACCACGCCCAGCCCATAAAATATTAATTTTTTAAAAACCACCAGAATTAACTCACTCTCAAGTTTCTCATCACAATAAACAAATTGTTAGGACTTTCATCCAGTTTAATCTCTATTTCCAAAAACCACAATGGACTTTCTAGCCTGTATGTTCCTTTGGTTCATTTTACATTACCAATGTCTTTCATATTCAGACCACACAGGATGCCAAATATTTTTTCTCTTTTTAAAAATAGATGTCAGCCAGAGAGGAGTGTAACTCTTCTTTGGCAACAGAGTTCTGAAGTTTCCTCTAAACCAATTGAATTCTTGACAAGATCACAAAAACAAGAATATAATGGAATCCAGGTGTTATACTAATTATTAATTTAACCATAAATGAAGAAAAGAAAAATATTAATCCTTGATGCAAGTTGTTGTGTTATTACAGAATCCATCATAATGAAGTAATGACCCCACTGTGCTCAGAGGTTAACTAGACAAATGGTAGTGTATGGACTGAATGTTAATGAGTTGTGTGTATGGCATCAGGTAAGCTGGAGATGGCAGAGGAAGCTATTGTGATAGACAGATAATTACAATGGAAGTCATGTCTTGGGGAATGAGCAGGATTTACATCACACCTTTCCAGTCACAGCACAATTTCTTTAGCTCTGTTTATAGTAATCTGTGGGATTATTTGACAGCAAGGTGACATTTTGACTTTGGAACAATTTTTTCTCATAGAAAGCACAATTACCCACTGATATAGTGATATGCAATTAAACACAGCCATGCAGGGTAATTTAGATTTTTTTTAATGTACAAACAGTGAATATATTATTGTTCATTAGCACATGAGATTATTTAGTCCTTGTATATAGCCCTTTTGGTCTAAATGTCTTGGTCATATGCAAATTGATACATTCTGAAATTTTTAATTGCCTATTATTTAAATAAGAAGTTTCAATTTTCTAAATATAGGAGAACACTGGGAGCTGAAAGTAATATCTGTGATGGATCAGATCTTTATTGTATGCAGACACTGTGTTTCAAGGAACATTATTTGGCTCATATTCTATCTAAACCCATTTAACCAAAAAAAATCTATATTATATAAGAATTTTGTTATAGTGTAAAATTTAATATGCTGGAAATACGTATTAATTATTATGAGTCTAGTTGTTTTATTTAAACTCACTGAGAGATCAATAATGCACCACACTGACTATGCAAAAGAGGGAAACCTCTTTTTGTATTTTTCTAGGCTTTGCCAAGTTCAGGGGCAATCCTTTCCCTTGAGAGCGTGTGTGTGTTTGCGTGTGTGTGTGTGTTTGCGTGTGTGTGTGTGCACATGCACACACATACATGCATTCATATTTGTCTACATTTAGCCCTCTTTCAATTAATTGCATGTAAAGTGGTAAAGTTTCACCCCACATTGGTTTCTCCTGCCATCTCTCAGAACCAACCTCACCTCTCCTTAAAGTGTATTCGGGAGAAATCAATAAATTTTAACGTTAGCGTAAACCAAACAGAATTTTATGGTGAAGTCTGAAATAAATTATTTATTATATGTCATAATCAAATAATTTAAGAATCAACAATTCACTTTCAAAATCACAGAAAATAAGACTATATATATATATTCTGTGGTATATTAATAGGTAAAATTTAAAATACACAAAAAACATTGGGAAGTATTGTTCTGTTACATATTATGAACACATAATTAGTTAAACACAACAAAAAACACTAATTTCTTGGTGGGATACTATCTGATTGCCAGAGATTAGCAGAAATACTAAACCTTTGAAATATTTATCTATAATGTGTGATAATATAACTACCTAATGAAGCTTATTGTGCAAATATAATGAGATAAAGCAGGGGTCAGCAAACCAGGAACCACAAGCCAAATGTGACCCACCACTTATTTTTATACAGCCCACAAGATGAGAATGGTTTTTACATTTTTTAATGGTTGGAAAAAATCAGAAGAAAAACAGTATTTCACGATGTATAAAAATTATATCAAATTCAAATCTGAATCAATAAATAAAATGATACTGAAACACAACTACACTCATTCATTTTTGCATTGTCTGTGGCCACTTTCACACTACAACAGCAGAGGTGAGCAGCTGTGATAGAGACTTTATGGCCCGCAAAACCTAAAATATTTACTGTCTGGCCCTAAACAGAAAAAGGTTGAGATAAGCATGAAAACCACTTAGCATAATGCTTGGCATATAGTAGAGGCTCAATAAATGGTATTTATTTACATTAAATGTCCTTAATATATTCATATATAGTAAATGAACTAAAAATGATGGGTCTCCCAAGTGCTATAAATGACCCCAAAATGTAATATGGAGACTCAGCTCAATCAAACACCCAGGCCACTCAGGGCCCCTAACAGAGCTTTCCCCATCATCATTCTGCACCCCCACTACCTGCTGCAGGACTTGCTTCTACTTGCCATCTGCTCTGCAGAGAGGATGGAGAGGCACCTTCTGCATGCCTCATGTCTGTCTTCAATGATATTTTAGATTACTGCTCAAAATTAATCACTCCCTTCCCCACCACTTCCTTGGGTGTAGTGTACTTTGGAAATGGCCAAATGACTTGCTTTGGAATGGAATATGAGCAGACATATCATGACCTACTAGAACTCTCATTTTCAGCGTATTCATTCTAGACCCCAAGTACACAGGAAGAAAAAGTTGTTCAAACTAGAAATAATTCACTAATGAACTGGCCACCAACAAAATTAGTCCCCACTTCAAACTTCCTTTGCTGTTAGAGTCATTCCTTGCCCATCAGATCAGAAGCTTAATCTTCTGTCTTGATTATTCAGTGTTTCCAGCCTGATTAGACCCATGGTCTATCCTGCTAGCCAGATGTCTACTGCCCAAGCAGTTGTCGAGGTTACATTTTTAGGTCTACAAGAATGTTGAAATTGATTATTCACAAATGTAAAGCCTCAGTTAAATTTGTTCCTTCTGCCAGCCACATGGAAGGGAAACACTCTGGTGAAAACACAAAATGCAGTCAACTGAGGTTACAGCTAATTTTTGGCACGGAATCAACTTCTCAGATTTTCAGCTAGAATAGATTGCTTCCAAATTCACATGCTGAAAAGTAAAGAAAGAAAAAAATTGAGTTTACAGTCATTGCAGCAGTAAATGCTGTATGGACTACCTTGACATCCTCTCCTGAGGACCCTACTTTCTCAGACTCTAGGTAACTTAAAAGGAAAAAAAAATGAATGAATGTGTTATCATCATCTATTAGCCCACTGAGGAGTTTGGCCAGGTAGTATCTTCTAGGAGGAAACCACAAACCATCACACTAAAGGGTTTTCTACAGGGTAGGGCATGAGGTACTCACCATTATTCTCTAAAAACAAAAAAGAAGAGGTAGGGAGGGGGCAGGAAATGTGTCAAAGGAGAAGAATCAGGGAATCCTGCTTAGAGGGGACACTGCCCCTGAAGATTTCATGCCACTAGAATTCTTGGCTCAATTACATTAAAAAATTATTCATTCAAGCCAACAATGGCACATAAAAAAAATTATTCATATGCTTTCTACTAACACAATCTACCCTGATCAGACTTCCTTCATCCCTGGCTCAGTTTTAATAATTTTTTCAACTTTTTAAAAAAACTTTTTATGTAAATATTAAAAGCCAATTCAAGTCCTATTTTAAAGATATCTCAGTGAGAGGTAGACGGGAGCAGGATCTGCTTCTTTGCCAAGGGCACTTTGGTTGCTATTTTCTATTTACAAGAAAGGGTATATTTCCATGTCTTTAGCAGTTAGACAGGCATAAATGAATAAATTAGCATTTGCCTACATTTAAATGTTATAACCTAAACTGCTGGGCAGCTGACTCTAATTGATTTATTATTGCTCACAGTTATCATCTGCCAACTAAAGCCAAGTGTTAAGGCAAAAGACAAGCTACTAACCAAAAAAGTGATACCTCAGTGTCCTGGTTTTTAGGCTCAGAACTCTTCCTGTGAGCCATTAGGGATCAGGTGATACTGATTTTCTCTTGCTGCATGCTCTAGTAAGTCTCTTTGGCATGCAGTCTATTCTCAGTCATCTACTTGAGGCTCTGGGCTTCTACAGGATATGAAATTGGGTTTTAACTCTAGTTTACCTCATTATCCAAAGGCCAGATACAGCCAAGTGTACTTAACTATTACCCAGAAGTCTCAGTGACTCCTATAAGAATAAAAGCCATGATACTCACATTGTCCCTTCCACCTATGAGTAGCTACCCTGGTAGCTTAAATACTGATGTGCTTTGGTAGACATTGCCCATCCTCATCGATACACAGATTTATCTTCTCACTCACTGGGCATTCAGAAGATTACACCTCCCAGCCCTTTTGCAGTTAGAAGGGGACATCTGACTGGTTCTGGCCAATAAAATGAGAGAAATGACTTGTGCCACTTGTAGGCTGAGGCAATGACAAACTCCTATGCAATTACTCAGCCTCTCTCCAGTTTCTCTTTTGCATTGATGGAGCAAGATGGTGGAGCTGCTGTCAGGCTGATCCCTGAGTGACTGACTGGGCAGAGCTCCATCACGACCGCTCTACCCCACATTCCCCACCTGCCACCTGCCCACTCAAACTGGATGTGCAGCTGGAACAGAAAAGAAAGCTTTACGGGATAGGCCACTGAGAAGTGAAGGCTAATATGTTACTGCAGCCCTAACATGTATTGGTTGTCACAATTACATGATGTATACCTCCGAGGAATTACTTCCACCTGACTCCTACATCAATGTGTCTCATGATTCTCATGGGAAAAGCGACCTTCACTTATTCCCTCAAACTCAAGGCTTCAGCTTGACTTTAAAGGAGAGATAGGATTTGGAAGGTGAAGAAAGTGGAGAGATCATGACACACCAGAGAAACAGGTTGTTACTCTGACCATTATAGGACATTGTATGATTTAATAAACACATTCCTTTGATAAAAATTGTTGATGAAAACCAAAGATGCTCAATGTCAGCTCCATCCTCCCTTAGTATGTAGGGGAGTAGACAATCACAACCCCAGGCCAAGACTCTCTATGAATTTACCAATTGGAAAGTGTTTCTCCCTTTCCACACTTAACTACATCAAGCCAGCTTCTTCAGTATTTGTGTGAATGCATAGTCCCCAGACAGGGACTTGGGCTATTCCAAAAGATCCATCTCCTACTTAAATTGACGTATCCCTATGCCCCCACCAGAAAATCTCTGACAGTTTTGAAATGGAACAGAGCCAGGCACTGTGGCACATGTCTATAGTCCCAGCTACTCAGGAAGCTGGGGTAGGAGGATCGCTTGAGCTCAGGAGTCTGGGGCTGTCATGCTCTATGATCGTGCCTGTAAATAGTCACTGCACTCTAGCCTGGGCAACATAGTGAGACCCTGTCTTTCAAAGAAAAAAAAGTGGAACAGAAAAATGTCAAGGCTCACAGCTTCAATAGTAGTTGTTTGTGTGTCCATTTATGTATGCCAGGAGTGGAAGGGTAATGTGTTTTGGGGATATGTGTGTGTGTGTGCAGATTATAGTATGTATTTATATAGTAAGTGTGTGTGAGCGTATGTGTTATGAGAAACATCACTGTTATACTTACCACTATCCTAAGAAAGGCAGTAGTAAGAAAAACAACACAATTTCTATATTTCCTTAGGGAAAAAAATTATTCAATACAATATTGTTTGAAGTGGAAAAACTTATATATTAGAAAAATAAAATTATAGTAGAATGAAATGCAACATTTTTTCGCACTTAGTAAGTATCTTCCCAACACTGTATGCTACGGCCTAATGTTTGTGTCTGCCCCCAGCAAAATTCTCTTTTGTGTGTGTGTGTGTGTGTAGACAGAGTCTTGCTCTGCCACCCAGGCTGGAGTACAGTGGCACGATTTCTGATTACTGCAACCTCCACCCCCTGAGTTCAAGGGATTCTCCTGCCTCAACCTCCCAAGTAGCTGGGGCTACAGGCATGTGCCACCACACCTGGCTAAGTTTTGTATTTTTAGTAGAGACAGGGTTTCACCACGTTGGCCAGGCTGGTCTCAAACTCCTGCCCTCAGGTGATCTGCCCACCTGGGCCTCCCAAAAATGCTGAGATTACAGGCGTAAGCCACCGTGCCTGGCCACCCTTGCAAAATTCTTGTATTGAAACCTAATTACCAATGTGATGGTAATTGGAGGTGGGCCTTTGGAAAGTGGTTAGGACATGAAGGCAGAGCCCTCATGAATAGGATTGGTCCCATTATAAGAAGAGACTCTAGAGAGATGCTTTGCCCCTTCTACCACATGAGGACACAGCAAGAATGTGCCATTCTATAAACCAGGAAGTAGGTCCTCTCCAGACACCAAATCTGTCAGCACCTTGATCTTAGACTTCCCAGCCTCCAGGACAGTGAAAAATAAAATTCTGTTGTTTATAAGCTACCTTGTCTGTGATATTTTGTTATAACAGCCCAAACAGACCAAGACACCATTCTAAGTACCTTGTGTGTATTAGCTCATGTATTCCTGATAACAACCATGTGAGGCAGGAACTATTATCTTTATTTTATAAATAAGGGAAATGAGGTACACAGTGGTTAAATAAGTTAGTTACCCAAGATCTCATAGTTTGCCAATGGTTGAGACAGGATTTGAATGTAGCAGTCTGACTTCAAAGCCCACACAGGTGTAGGGATTGATACATACATAATACTCTGAGTTTGATTGATACATACAAACAATTGAGTTTCCTTTTGGCAGCATCATAAGTCTAGAAATCATCCTACGTGGGCTATGGCCAAATTATTTCCACCAGGTAAAGCCTAAGTCCTCCTACTCACCAATGCCTTCTGCTATTTCTATTATGTGTTGAGCATTTTGGAGAAAAAATATATATTTTTTATAATTATTAGGCCCTTTATTTTTATTATAAAAATATTCAAACATCCCAAAAGTAGAGAGAATAAAATAATGAACTCCACATACTCATCATCATCCACCTGTTTGCAATCCAGTCACCCCTCTCAAATTCCCCCACCCTACCCACATTCTGTCTCTGTCCCCACCATGCCACTGAAACTCATCAAGGATTCCCAGTGACCTCTTGAATCACAATCCAATGGATTCTTTCCAGCCTTTTTTCAACATGCTTCTTCTGATCTGTCTGAATCTCCTGCCACTCTTGAAGAGACACTCATCATATTAGTGTGATAGCTACCACTGTTTGAGAACTGTGTACCAAGCAGAGTGCTGAGCACTTTTTATACATTATCTCATTTAATTCTCAAAACAGTGCTGAAGTAGGTACTGTTATGATCCCCATTTTCAAAATGAGGAAACAGACTGAGGCATAGAAAGGATAAGGACATTTGTCATAGGTCACACAATAGGTAGACCCTGGGCTGGAAATGAGGTCTGTCGGACTCTGAAGCTCATACTATTCACCACTACACCATATATTGAGTCTCTCTCTCTCATCCATGGGTTTCCATGCATCACTCTCTCCTAGAGTCACTTGAATCTCTCTCACTCCCCTTCCCCATCCCTTTTTTCATCTCATCTTCTTATGTCCATATGCTAATGTGCCCAGTAGTACTGCCCTCCAGGCTCCTCTTTCTTATACTCACTCCATCTGTGTGACCTTGGCCATACCCAGGACTTCAATTGCCACCATATGCCAATGACCTCTAATCTAGAATTCCAGCTCCAATCTCTTACAAAGGTTTCAGTTCCAACATTCTCCCCAGCTACAGGATAGCACCGCTTCACTGACCCATAGGAGCCTCCACTTCAGCATGTCCATTTGTCATCTTACCTTGGAAATTTACTTTTTCCCCTCACGTGTTGTTGGTTTAGAGAAATTATATCACACAGTTATCCACCAAGCCCTATCGACCCTGTCTTCAAAACTTTTCTCAAGTCTGTCCTCTTCTCTCTATCCTTGTTAATTTAATCCTACATCATTTTTCCTTAGATTATGGCAAATCCTTGATTATTGCCACACCATATCTTCCAATCCATTCTCCAAACATTTTTCAGATTGATTTTTAATGTAGATCTTATCACATTACCTGCTTGCCTAAAATATTTCAAAACTTCCTATTAGGCTTCCAGATAAAATCCATATTCCTTATGATGGTATACAAGGCCGTCTCTGGTCTAGTCTGGCCCCATAACACCTGTCAGAGTTGTACCTTACCACTACGTATTTGTACTCAATTCTCTAGCCTGTTGTATCTCTCCAAAATTCTTCTTCGGTCCTATAATCTTTCATATTTTCATGTCCTTCTACGTAATGTCTAGATTGTTCTTCCAACCATTCCCTTTCCTGCCTCCTGCCACCATACATCAACTAAAGTTTACATATTATCTACCTGGCCAGTTATAGCTCATATTTCAAGATCCACCTCAAGGGTTACCTTCAAGGACCTTCTCTGACCTCCCTCTCTTATCCCCAGTCCAGGTTTGGGGTACTTCCTTGATGCTCCCATACCACTTAGACTTCTGAGGCAGATACTGTAAGTTGCCTACTCAATATCCTTTCTGCTGTCTTTGTTACTATCAGTACTCCAATTCTGTTCAGTGTATGATGTGTCCAATTAAAAATACTCATCTCTTGGCCTGGGTGCAGTGGCTCATTCCTGTAATCCCAGCATTTTGGAAAGGTGAAGCAGGGAGATCACTTGAGGCCAGGAGTTCAAGAACAGCCTGGGCAACATAGCAAGACCTAGTCTCTTAAAACATCTAAATATTATCTGGGTATGGTGGCACATACTTGTAGTCCCAGCTACTCAAGAGACAGGCAGGAGGATTGCTTGAGCTCAGGAGTTCGAGGTTATAGTGAGCTATGATCATGCCACTGCACTCCAGTCTGGGTAACAGAGTGAGACTCTGTCCCTAAACATTTAGAGACTCTGTCTCTAAAAATTAATTAATTAATTAAAAAATTATCTGAGCATGGTGGTGCATACTTGTAGTCCCAACTTGGGAGGCTGAGGTGGGAGGATCACTTGAGCCCAAGAGTTTGAGGTTGCAGCAACTTAGAGTAGTGTCACTTCACTCCAGCCTGGGAAAGGGAGCAAGACATTGTCTCAAAAAATAAAAATAATTCATCTTCCAGACTTCCTTAAGCCAGGAGTGACCATGTGAGCTACTTCACTCAATGATATGGAAGCAGAATCCTGTTGGATATGCTTCCAAGAAAGCTATGGTTTTCCTAATAAAAACAGACTCAGCTGGCACATGTCCTCTGCCTGTCTTCCGTATCTTTCTGCCTAGAACACAATCAGACCAACTATGAAGATGAAAACCAGACACTAAGGATGGAAGAGCAGGAAGCTGGATGGAGCCTGGTACTGGATGACTTCCTTGAGTGCCAAACTTCCTCGCTCTGAACTTCTTTTTACATGAGAAAAATAGGTTTATTTTTAAACCACTGGGTTCAGCCTCTACTGTAGGGTTTCTGTTGCATGTATCCCAATTCTAACTGATAAACTCTCCCTATTTCCTTATCACTTACCACACTATATTATTTGTAATTGCCTAGTGCCTGAGTTCATTAAATAGGGTCCATGACCACATGGGCTGTTTTATGACTCTCTACCCGTCCTCATCTCACAGACTCTTAGCTCACTTTTTAGTCCAGCCTTGGCCAAGGCAAGCACCAGGTGAAAACTAACAGCACATTATCTCAGCTGCACCACTGTCTCTTGCTTTCTACTATGGGCAATCTGCCTTTGCTTGGAGACACTCAGCCATTCTGCTTCTTGCATAACTTGGAAGTCGAGGGAGTTAACACTCCCAAGGGCGATCCTTATTCAGTAGATTGAATACCGCCACTTCCATGTCTCAAGGGGGCAGTTCTGAGGGGCATCCTACACAGCTTCTCAGAGGCCCCATGGAATTGAACTCCAGGTGCCCACAGTGGTAAACCAGCTCATAACACTTTCCTATATTATATCCAAATCCCACTCCTGCTTATTTCCCAAACAAAGCTCCCTACCAGTGAGATCTTGTCAGGCTCTGCTCTTGAGGTGAACTCTGGCTAAGACAGCTGTGACTTCATATCTCATCAGCACTTAGGATGGTACCCAATGATAAATACTGAATGAATAAACTTCTTCAATTATATCCCTTTGGGAGAACTGCTTTTTATTTCATTAATGCTTATAATCTGAGCAGATTCTAGGACGATGATGAAGTAGGAAGCACCAGGAGTCTGTCTCTTCATTTAAACAACACTGCAGTGGTAGAATTTGTCTGGTGGAACTATTTAGAACTCTAGAGTCTATTGAAGGCCTGTGACTTCCAGGGGAAGGCTTAGAGCAAAAAAGAGGTTAATTTAAGTTAATTTCAGCCCTTAGCAGAGTAGAAGATACACATCCCACAAGCCAGATCCATGGCAAGCAGCTGTGCACATCCCTGGAGCATCTTGCACACAGCTTATGGGAGTCAGAATGGGCAAAAAAGATCTTGCCCTCCAAATATTAGGGATCTGTGCTCTGATCACTCAATGGTGATCCTGATCACAGAGATACAGAAAAAGAGGCCAGTGGACCTTGTCGTTGCACCTCCCCTCATTGTTGCAAGCCCCTCCTCCTCTAGCTGAAGTGACTTGAGGGGATTCAAAGGGCCAGTGCCCTTTTTTTCATTTGTTTTTCTCTTGTTCTTTTTTTGGGAGTGAGACACTGAAAACTAGGACATTCAAAACAACTACATAAAAGACTTGGAACCAACCCAAATGCCCATCAATGATAGGATGGATAAAGAAAATGTGGCACATATACACCATGGAATTCTATGCAGCCATAAAAAAAAGGATGAGATCAGGTCCTTTGCAGGGACATGGATGAAGCTGAAAACCATCATTCTCAGCAAACTAACACAGGAACAGAAAACCAAACACTGCATGTTCTCACTCATAAATGGGAGTTGAACAATGAGAACACATGGACACAGGGTGGGGAACATCACACACTGGGGCCTGCTGGGGGGTGTGGGACTAGAGGAGGGATACCCTTAGGAGAAATACCTAATGTAGATGACGGGTTGATGGGTGCAGCAAACCACCATGGCATGTGAATACCTACGTAACAAACCTGCACATTTTGCACATGTATCCCAGAACTTAAAGTACAACAAAAATAAAATAAAAATAAAAACTGCACATATGGGAAAAGTTGGCTAGTGACCACACATAACCAGGGAAAGTCACAGGCTCAGAAAAGAGCTGAAAGGCCTTAAGTTTACATCTCGGGCTGATCCTTGGCACAACAATCAAAATAACAAAGAATAAGAGAAAACAGCAAACCCTGGGAAGAGTGAAAATCTAATTTCAAAAGTTACCATATTATGAAATGCAAATATTTCAAAAAAACTCACAAAGCATACAAAGAAACATAAAAGTATGGCTCATTTAAAGAAAAAAATAGTAAATCAACAGAAACCATTTCTGAAAAAGACCTGATGGCTGATCTACTAGAGAAAAACTTTAAACAACTGCCTTAAATATGCTCAAAGAACTAACTGAGGACATGGAAAAAGTTAAGAAAATTACATATGAACAAAATGGGAATATTAATAAAGAGATAGAAGATACAAAAAGAAACAAAATTCTGAAGCTGAAAATTACAATAACTGAAATGAAAATTTGGTTGATTGAAAAAATGTTCATTCATTCAATATTCATCTTTGAACAAATATTTATTCAAAACTGGGTACTAACCTAGTGTCAGTGAGATATGAAGTCACAGCTATCTTAGCCAGGCTTCCCCCAAAAAGCACACATGAACAAGCAACAGAAAGAATCAGCAAACTTGAAGATAAGATGATGGAACTTAGCAAGTCCGAGGAAGAGAAAGAAAAAAGATTAAAGAAAAGTGAAAAGAGAGCCTAGGGGACCTTGGGACACTATCAAGTGGAACAAATTTTGTGAAAATTCCAGAAGGAAGAGAGAGAGAGAAAACAAAAGGACAGAGACAATATTTCAATAATGGCTGAAAACTTCCCAAATTTGATGAAAGACATAAATATAGACATCCAAGAAGCTCAGCAAACTCCAAGTAAGATTAACTCAAAGACAGCCACACCAAGACACATAACCAATCTGTCAAAATTCAAAGATGAAGAGAGAATTTTGAAAGCAGTAAGACAGAAGAGAAGTGACTTGTCACATACAAGCAGTCCTCAATAAGATTATCAGAAGATTTCTCATCTGAAACTTTTGACAATAGAAGAGTGGCTCAATATATTCAAAGTGCTAAAAGAAAAAACTGTCAGCCAAGAATCCTATACCTGCCAAAACTGTCCTTCAAAAGTGATGAAGAAATTAAGGTGTTCCCAGATAAACAAAAGCTGAGGGGGGGTTTTACCACTATACCTGCCCTGCAATAAATGTTTAAGGAAGTCCTGCAGAGTTAAATGAAAGGACACTAGACATTAACTTGAAGCAATACAAAGAAATAAAGATCTTAGCAGAGTGTGGTAGCCCACACCTGCAATCGCAACACTTTGGGACATCGTGGCAGAAGGATTGCTTGAGCTCAGGAGTTCAAGACCATCCTAAGCAAAATAGCAAGACTCTGTCTGCACAATAAAATGTTTAAAAATTAGCAAGGTGTGGTTGTGCATGCCTGTAGTTCCACTACTCGAGAGACTGAGGCAGGAGGAATGCTTGAGTCCAGAAGTTTGAGGCTGCAGTGAGCTGTGTACCACTACACTCCAGCATGGGTGACAGAGCAAAACCCCATCTCTAACCTAAATAAATAAATATTTAATGTGCATTGTAAGAGCTAGTAGTATTTTAGTGGCATAACTCCACTTTTTTATTTTCTTATTTAAGATACTAATATATTAAGAAAACATATTAGTCTCGAAGCTAGTATTATTGTAACTTTGGTATAACTCTGTATTTTATTTTTTACATAAAAGGCTAATTTATTTAATATAATAATTAAGTTATTAATAAAATATTAATATTAAACTTAAAAATTGCATGTTTTGGAGCACAATGTATAAAACATAATTTTTTGACATCAACAACTAAAAGAGATGATGACAGAGCTGTTAAAGGAGCAGACTTATGTTATTTAAATTAATATAGTATAAATTCATATTAGACTATTATAACTTTATCATGTTAAATGTAATTTCCATGGTAACTACAAAGAAAATAGCTATAGAATATATACAAAAGGAAATAACAGAGAAATTTAAACATTTTACTACCAAAAAAAAATTTTAAGACAGTAATGTAGGAACTGAAAGACAAAAAAAGCTATATACGATTCAGGAAACAAAGAGCAATATGACAGAAGTCCCTCCTTATCAGTAATTACTTTAGTTGCAAGTAGATTAAATTTTCTAATCAAAAGACAGAGATTGGCAGAAAGATTTTAAAAGCATGATCTAACTATATGCTCTCTACAAGAGAGACTCAATTTAGACTCACAAGCACACACAGATTGGAAGTGAAAGGGTCAAAAAGGATATTCCACGTAAATCATAACCAAAAGAGAGCAGGGGTGGCTATGCTAATATCAGATAAAACAGACTTTAAATCAAAAAAAAGGTTAAAAAAGACAAAGAAGGACATTGTGTATTAATAAAAGAGTCAACACAGTAAGAAGACATAACACTTTTATAAACATGACAGACCATCAAAAATATATGAAGCAAAAACAGAATTGAAGAGAGAAATAATTCTATAGTCATAGTTGGTGATTGCAGTAGCCCCTTCTCTATAAAGGATAGAACAACCAAACAGAAAATAAGGAAATAGAGGACTTAACACAAAATATCAACTAGATTTAACAGACACATACAGAACACTATACCCAACAATAACAGCAAATGCTTTCTTCTCCAGCATACATGAAATATTTTCACCAAGATAGACCATATGTTAGGCCACAAATTAAGTCTCAATGTGTTTGAAAATATAGATACTATACAAAGTATTGATGGCAGCAGCGGCCCATCTGGAGCAGCCACTGCCATCATGCCAGCTGCAGTGGGGAGATACAGCTGGGGCTGCATGCTCCATGGAGACAGCAGGAGCCAAGGACAAGCAGGAGCCCCACCCCTTCTGAGTTGGGATGGGAGCTCCGCAGGTGCTGCTGCAGCCAACCCAAGCCACAGCTGAATACCTGGGCATCCCTGTGCTCTCCGAGCCTGGGAGCAAGTGGGAACCACACCTCACCCCACAGCTCCAGCCACCCAAACCATGGAGCAGGCAGGAGCTCTGCACACACACCCCCACCAGGCACAGCTGCAGCCGCCCAAACTGCGGCTGCAGATTCAGGCATCCCTGCACTCTTAGAAGCCCAGGAAGGCCCTCCTACCCTCACAAGCTCAGAAGTGCCTGCTCTCACTGCCTGGCTTCCCCCTGCTGTTGGTACCTGTTCCAATCTCAAAGCAAAGTCAGGGCCAAGCCCAGGTGCTGTCATGGCCCAGCTGAGTTTGCACCCACTCAGGGCAGCGCTGACACATCAGCCCCCTGACATCCCAGCCCCCTCCAAACAAGCATAGAAGGGAAGCCAAAAGGAGGCTGATGGCAACTCAGTGCTGGTCTGAAGGCACCCCTTAGCACCTACAGCCTGGGTGCCATGAATGGCAGCAGGAGGCAGGCAAGTTCCTGAGTGGAAGGGGACAGGTCCCCAGTGAGCCCCACCATCAGGCCAAGGAGGACCTAAAGGCTGGGGGCTGGTCTGCCAGTCACAGGGACCAGAGATGGAACTTGTGGTGCCTTTTCCAGGCCTGTCCATGACCACCCATGGACCAGTTGGCAAGCACTTCCTCCCCTCTGAGCCCCATAAAAGCCCCAGGCTCAGCCAGAACAGACATCAGGAGGACCAGCTTCAGAGTGGAGCTACCCACTCCAGGGTCTCCTGTCTGCTGAGAGCTGCAGAGACATTGGGACCAACAGCTGCAGAGAGGATCTACCCACTTCAGGGCCTCCCCTCTGCTGAGAGCTGCAGAGACATTGGGACAACCAGCTGCAGAGAGGTGCTACCCACTCCAGGGCCTCCTCTCTGCTGAGAGCTGCAGAGACATTGGGACAACCAGCTGCAGAAAGGAGCTACCCACTCCAGGGCCTCCTCTCTGCTGAAAGCTGGGAAGACATCAGAATGACCTGCCTGTAGAGAGGAGCTTCCCACTCCAGGGTCTCCTCTCTGCTAGGAGCAGAACATTCATCAGGGCACCCTGGTTACAGAAAGGAGCTGCCCCGTGTAGATTTCCTCTGATCTGTTATATCACTCAATAAAGTTCCTCTTTGTCTTGCTCACCCTCCACTTGTCTGTGTACTTCATTCTTCCTGGGCATAAGCCCAAATGACAAGGCTAAAAGAGCTGTAACACAAACAGGGCTGAGACATACCCCCTCACTTGCAACATTGCGAGTGAAGAGAAGGAAAGAAGAGCTATGGCTCTTCAGGTAGCCCAGACCTGGGAACTCCCCAAGCCAGGGCTGTGACTCCCACTTTGGGGACCTGCAGTTCCTGGCATCTCCAAGCCTCCCGGCATCACCATGTTCCCCTATTCCAGCCTTGGAAGCTGCTTGTGGTGTGTCTGGTCCAGCTGCAGCCTTGCAAAGGGCCAGCACCTGTGCCAGCACCTGGAGCTGCCTACCCCACTGCAGCAACCAGCATGTCTGACTGTATGCAGTGGCCAGACCCCATGCTCACTCACACACCCCTGGCCATTCCATGTCTGACTCACCCTTGGCAGGCATGGGACCCAGGCCAGTAGGTCAAGTGCAGCCTGGCAGGGTGAGTTGGTGAAACAGCCTAGACACAGAGGTTTCTAGCCAGAAAAACGACACCCTGAAGATCCTGTAACTGCATATTATCTGACCACTTGGGATAAAGATCCTGTCTCCAAAAAAAAAATGTTTTTTTGAATTAGCCAGTCACGGTGGTACATGCCTTTAGACCCAGCTACTCAGGAGGCTGAGGTGGGAGGATTGCTTGAGCCAAGGAGTTCAAGGCTACAATGAGCTAGGATAACACCACTGCACTCCAGCCTGGGTGACAGAGTGAGACCCTGTATCTTTACAATTAATTAAATAAAAATAAATGAGAAAGAAATAAAAAAGAACAAAAGACCACCATCTCTTATGAACATTGATGCAAAAATCTTCAACAAAATACTAGCAAACCAAATCTTGCAGCACATTAAAAGCATTTTACATAGGTTCAACATTATTCTCCCTCTCCCTCTCCCTCTCTCTCCTCTCCCTCCTCTCCCTCCTCTCCCTCCTCTCCTTCTCCCTCGTCTCCCTTCTTTCTTCGGTCTCCCTCTACTTCTTTCTTCGGTCTCTCTCTACTTCTTTCTTCGGTCTCCCTCTGTTGCCGAGGCTGGACTGTACTGCCGTGATCTCAGCTTGCTGCAACCTCCCTGCCTCGGGCTCCTGTGATTCTCCTGCCTCGGCCTGCCAAGTGCCTGGGATTGCAGGCACACGCCGCCACGCCTGACTGGTTTTTGTATTTTTAGCGGAGATGGGGTTTCCCGTGTTGACCGGGCTGGTCTCCAGCTCCTGGCCTCGAGTGATCTGCCCGCCTCGGCCTCCCGAGGTGCTGGGATTGCAGACGGAGTCTCACTCACTCAATGCTCAATGTTGCCCAGGCTGGAGTGCAGTGGCGTGATCTCAGCTCGCTAAAACCTCCACCTCCCAGTCGCCTGCCTTGGCCTCCCAAAGTGCTAAGATTACAGCCTCTGCCCGGCCGCCATTCCGTCTAGGAAGTGAGGAGCATCTCTGCCTGGCCGCCCATCGTCTGGGATGTGAGGAGCCCCTCTGCCCGGCCACCCCGTCTGGGAAGTGAGGAGCATCTCTGCCTGGCCGACCCGTCTGGGATGTGAGGAGCGCCTAGGCCCAGCCACCCCGTCTGGGAAGTGAGGAGCGCCTCTGCCCAGCCGCCCCGTCTGGGAGGTGAGGAGCGCCTCTGCCCGGCCGCCACCCCATCTGGGAGGAAGTGAGGAGCGCCTCTGCCCAGCCGCCCCGTCTGGGAAGTGAGGAGGGCCTCTGCCCGGCCACCCCGTCTGGGAGGTGAGGAGCGCCTCTGCCCGGCCGCCACCCCGTCTGGGATGAAGTGAGGAGCGCCTCTGCCCAGCCGCCCCGTCTGGGAAGTGAGGAGCGCCTCTACCCGGCCGCCCCGTCTGAGAGGTGAGGAGGGCCTCTGCCCGGCGGCCGCCCCGTCGGGGAGGAAGTGAGAAGGGCCTCTGCCCGGCGGCCGCCCCGTCGGGGAGGAAGTGAGGAGGGCCTCTGCCCGGCCGCCACCCCATCTGGGAGGAAGTGAGGAGCGCCTCTGCCCGGCCGCCCCGTCTGGGAAGTGAGGAGGGCCTCTGCCCGGCCACCCCGTCTGGGAGGTGAGGAGCGCCTCTGCCCGGCCGCCACCCCGTCTGGGATGAAGTGAGGAGCGCCTCTGCCCGGCCGCCCCGTCTGGGAAGTGAGGAGCGCCTCTACCCGGCCGCCCCGTCTGAGAGGTGAGGAGGGCCTCTGCCCGGCGGCCGCCCCGTCGGGGAGGAAGTGAGGAGGGCCTCTGCCCGGCGGCCGCCCCGTCGGGGAGGAAGTGAGGAGGGCCTCTGCCCGGCGGCCGCCCCGTCGGGGAGGAAGTGAGGAGCGCCTCTGCCCGGCGGCCTCCCCGTCGGGGAGGAAGTGAGGAGGGCCTCTGCCCGGCCGCCGCCCCGTCGGGGAGGAAGTGAGGCGGGCCTCTGCCCGGCCGCCGCCCCGTCGGGGAGGAAGTGAGGCGGGCCTCTGCCCGGCCGCCGCCCCGTCGGGGAGGAAGTGAGGCGGGCCTCTGCCCGGCCGCCGCCCCGTCGGGGAGGAAGTGAGGCGGGCCTCTGCCCGGCCGCCGCCCCGTCGGGGAGGAAGTGAGGAGGGCCTCTGCCCGGCCGCCGCCCCGTCGGGGAGGAAGTGAGGCGCGCCTCTGCCCGGCCGCCGCCCCGTCGGGGAGGAAGTGAGGCGCGCCTCTGCCCGGCCGCCGCCCCGTCGGGGAGGAAGTGAGGCGCGCCTCTGCCCGGCCGCCGCCCCGTCGGGGAGGAAGTGAGGCGCGCCTCTGCCCGGCCGCCGCCCCGTCGGGGAGGAAGTGAGGCGCGCCTCTGCCCGGCCGCCGCCCCGTCGGGGAGGAAGTGAGGCGCGCCTCTGCCCGGCCGCCGCCCCGTCGGGGAGGAAGTGAGGCGCGCCTCTGCCCGGCCGCCGCCCCGTCGGGGAGGAAGTGAGGCGCGCCTCTGCCCGGCCGCCGCCCCGTCGGGGAGGAAGTGAGGCGCGCCTCTGCCCGGCTGCCCTTTGTCTGGGAGGTGAGAAGCGCCTCTGCCCGGCCGCCCCATCTGGGAGGTGAGGAGCACTTCTGCGTGGCCACCCATCGTCTGGGAGGTGTACCCAACAGCTCCAAAGAGACAGCGACCATCAAGAACGGGCCATGATGATGATGGCGGTTTTGTTGAAAAGAAAAGGGGGAAATGTGGGGAAAAGAAAGAGAGATCAGATTGTTACTGTGTCTGTGTAGAAAGAAGTAGGCATAGGAGACTCCATTTTGTTCTGTACTAGGAGAAATTCTTCTGCCTTGGGATACTGTTGATCTATGGCCTTGCCCCCAGCCCTGTGCTCTCTGAAACATGTGCTGTGTCAACTCAGGGTTAAATGGATTAAGGGTGGTGCAAGATGTGCTCTGTTAAACAGATGCTTGAAGGCAGCATGCTCATTAAGAGTCATCACCACTCCGTAATCTCAAGTGCCCAGGGACAAAAACACTGAAAAAAACCTTTCCTAGGAAGGGTGCAGGGACCTCTGCCTAGGAAAACCAGAGACCTTTGTTCATGTGTTTATCTGCTGACCTTCTCTCCACTATTATCCTATGACCCTGCCACATCCCCCTCTCCGAGAAACACCCAAGAATGATCAATAAATACTTAAAAAAAAAAAAAAAAGCATTTTACACAATCACCAGGTGGGATTTATTCCTGGGATGCAAGGATGGTTCAACGTATTAGAATCCACCACTGTAATAAACAACATTAACAGAATGAAGGGGAGGGAACCACATAATCTTTTCAATTGGTGCAGAAAAGGGGATGATAGAAAACACTCAACAAACTAGGAATAGAAGGAAACCACCTTAACATAATAAAAGGCATTATGAAAAACCCACAGCAAACATCATATTCAATGGTAAAACAATAAAAGCTTTTCCTCTAATATCAAGAACAGAGCAAGAATGCCCACTTTTGCCACTTGAATTCAACATAACACTGGATATTCTATGCAGAACAATTAGGCAAGAAAAAGAAAAGACATCTAAACTGGAAAGGAAGAAGTAAAATTATCTCTGTTTACAGATGATATAATTTTATATATAGAAAACTCTCAGGATTCTAACAAAAGAAACTATTAGAACTAATAATGGAATTCAGCAAAGTAGCAGGATACAAAGTTAGCACATAAAAATCAGTTGCATTTCTACATACTAACAATAAACAATCTAAAAGAGAAATTATGAAAATTCAATTTACAATAGCATCAAAAAGAATAAAACACTTAGGAACTAACCTAAATAAAGAAGTAAAATATTTTACAATGAAAATTATGAATCACTGATGAAATTAGAGAAGACTTAAACAAATAGAAATGCATCCTATGTTCATGGATTGGAAGACAATATGGCTAAGATATCAATACTACCCAAAGTGATCTGCAGATTCAATGCAAAACTACCAAAATCCAAATGGCATTTTTTGCAGAAATAGAAAAACCCATCCTAAAATTCATATAGAATCTCAAGGACCCAAAATAGCCAAAACAACCCGAAAAAAAGAACAAAGCTGGAGGACTCACATTTCCTGAATTTAAAACTTACCACAAAGCTATAATAATTAAAATACTGTGGTAGTGGCATAAAGACAGACATATATACCAATGGAATAGAATTAAGAACCCAGAAATGAACCCTCCTATATAGATATATATGGTCAAATGATTTTTGACAAGAATGCCAAGACTATTCAGTGGGGAAAAGACAGTCTTTTCAACAAATAATCTTGGGAAAATGGGATATTCACATGCAAAAGAATAAAACTGAATCCTTATCTAATCCATATTCAAACATTAAATCAAAATTGATCAGAGGCCAGGCACAGTGGCTCATGCCTGCAATCCCAGCACTTTGGGAGGCCAAGGCAGAGGATCACTTGAGGCCAAGAATTTGAGAACATCCTGGGCAATATAGCAAGACCCTCATCTCTATGATAAGTTTAAAAACAAAAATGAAACAATTTTTAAAATGTTTTAACAGATCAAAAGCCTAAACATAAGACTTAAAACAATAAAACCCTTAGAAGAAAACACAGGGCAAAAGCTTCACAACATTGGATTTGACAATCATTTCTCAGATTTGACATCAAAGGCATAGACAACAAAAGAAAATATAGACAAATTGTACTTCCTAAAAAATGTTTACATTTTGTACATCAAAAGATACTATCAACCAAGTAAAAACACAACCCACAAAATGAAAGAAAATATCACATCTGATAAGGGATTAATGTGCAGCATACATAGAGAACTTCTAAAACTCAACAACAAGAAGACAACCTGATTCAAAACTGGGCAAAAGTCTTAAGGTGACTCACCTTCTTTGCGGGATGCCTGGGAGTTGCCATCTGCTCATCCCCATTGGCCTTAAAAAGCCAATGGACCAAAAGGTGGCAGTCTTTTTTTTCTACAAACAGGAATTGGAAGCAGTGGCTGGTAGGCCACTGCGATCTCTGGTTCCTGTCTATTTATGAGCCTACTCTCTATGAGTCCTGTGGTGGCCTCAGAGCTGGCAGAAGCACACTGGGTTTGTCCCTGCCTCCCTCCAACTATGAGTTGGGCCATACTAAACTGCCCACAATATTGAAAAAAAAAAGTTTTAATGAGCAAAAGATTTAAATAGACATTTCTTTAAAGAAAATACACAAATAGCCAATAAGCACATGAAAAGATGTTCAACATCACTAATCATTGGGGAAATGCAAATCAAAACAATGACACACCACCTCACACTCATTAAGAGGGCTACTGCCAAAAGAACAGAACAAAACAGAAGTGTTGGAGAGGGTGTGGAGAAATTGGGACCCTTGTGTACTGTTGGTGAAAATGTAAAATGTTACAGCCGCTGTGGAAAACAGTATGACAGTTCCTCAAAAATTTAAAAATTGGATTAACTTATGATCCAGCAATTATATTTCTGTACCCAAAAAAAGCTGAAAGCAGGGCCTCAAAGGATATTTGTATACCCATGTTGGTAGGAGCATTTTTGAGCTAAACCATGAAAGCAACCCATGGTCCATCAATGGATGAATGGATAAGCTAAATGTGGTATATCTGTACAATGAAATATATTCCACCTTAAAAGGGAAGGAAATTCTCATGTAGGCTACAATATAGATGAATCTTGAGAACATTATGTGAAGTGAAATAAGCCAGTCTCTAGCAGACAAGTACTGTATGATTCCACTTATATGAGGTATTTAGAGTAGTTCAAAATTATAGAGTCAGACAGTAGAATAGTGGGTGCCAGCAGCTGGGGAAAAGGAAATATGGGGAATTATTGTTTAGTGGATACAGAGTTTCAATTTTACAAGATGAAACATGTTATGGAGATGAATGATGGTGATGATTGCACATTATGAATGCATTTAAAAATACTGAACTGTGTACTTAAAAATAGTCAGGATGATAAATTTTTTTGTTTCATGTATTTTACCACAATTTATCAAATGGGGAAACACTTTATAATCATTTGAAAGGATAGGAGTGCTCATAGGGGTGAAGTTTAGAAGCTACTAACTTCAACATAAAACACTAATAACAGAGGAAAGAGAAAATCGTTAACAGCAGCATCTAACCAGATTTCAATCAACAGGGTTTCATAATTTATTATGTTCAACTAAATAGGGATCCCTGAACTGTCAATATAAAATTTATTGTTCTAAATGCAATTACACTGTAAGCACTGTTAAACCTTGGGATATTGATTATTTGAACATTTAGACAAATAAAAGTATTAAAATATTATAAAAATTAAAAGACTTAGTTAAGAAATCATAACATCTATGAATATACAATCATGTTTTCCCTGAAGATATTTCAGTCCCAAAATAAATTTTCAAATATAAAACAGCTATAATAATGTTTCAACCAATAACTTGATATTACCATAAAATTGGAAGAGAAGTAGCTAGTTTTTAGGATAATAAGAAAATGTTAGTAATAAAGCATTATTAGGAAATATGGAGCAATGTTCTGTTACCATGGGCTTTGTTTTTAGATCCATGATTTGATAAAAATTCATGTGTCCCTTTCTATTTATTTTAAAAAGAGATAAAAACCTACCACAGTAAAATGCCTCTAGGTCTATGCCTAGTGCCTTAGAAATAAAAATTTATTATCAAAGGATGGCTAAAGCCTCAGCTCATCCAAAGAGCTCCTCCTACTGTTTCTCCAAAATATAAAATCAGTCTGAAGAGAGGAACTTTAACTGAAGAACCAGAGCATGACAAAATCAAAGCATAGGAACCAGAAGAGTTAAAGCCCCTGAGTCAGGGCTGAGATTCTGATTCTTAAACAGGAGGAGCTAAAAGTCAAACCCTGACAGGGACAAAGCTTCTAGGTTCATTCTCAGGGCTTTCCCTTCCCTTAAGCTGCTTTGTCTAAAAACTGTGCTCACTTGCAAATTTGCAGGGGCTTTTTGGTAATATCAGAACTCAAAGAAATGCAGCTCTAACAAGAAAATACCAAGCACGTGACAGAGTGTGGGAGAGAATTTTTGAAAAAAGCGCCTCTTCCCATTATCCCCAAACACTCCAAGGCCAGTGTCTACTCTGCACACAAATCATCTTGAAGGAAGTGAAAGATATATTCAGGTATAAAACAATTATTTTTTTAAAACAAGTTGTTAGTAATAAGTTTCTAACAACTTAGAATTAATGTATCAATGTCTGATTAATTCGAATTCTTAGTCTCTGACATTTTTGGCAAATGGGTAGTAGAGTTTGTTTTTCAGTCTATGGGCATGAGAGCCAATGCCTGAATCACAAAGAGAAAACAGTAAATGTGTTAAATAATAAAGGTTGGAAGGTTATACACCAAACTTAACACATGGAAAGATGAAGAGCTGGTGATGAAATAAGGTGTTTTTCTTTCTACTTGATATAATTCTATATTAGTTGAATTTTTTTATAATAAGCATGTTTTTATGTAAAACTTCTGAAATTTTATTTTTTAAAGAGTCATTTAAAATAATAATATTGTCTGCAACATACTTACCCATCTAGGTAATAATCCATGCTCTCTATTTGGTCACTTTGTTCAGTCATCCCACAGACTAGCTCCTTTGGGGCACCAGTCCCCAGACCAGGCACTGCAGAGGCTACAAAGACAATCCTTGTAATAGCAAACATTTATGGAGTGCTATGTGGCAGGCACTGTCTCAAGAACTTACCAGAGCTATCTCATTTAATCCTCACCCAATTATGTCAGACCCACTCCTCAAATGAGGAAACGAGGCACAGAGCGGTTAAGTAAATTGCTCAAGACCTCAGCTGACACCGATGGAACAAGTTGTTTGGCTTCAAGCTGCACCTTTAATCAGCAGGCTATTTTTCATCCCTAAAGGTGAAAACCCTTCCCAACCTCTGAAGGTTTACAGTCTAGTTGGAGAGAAATGTAGAAACCAATCACATATCATAGATGGTATGATAAAGGCACACACAAAGAAAAAAGAAGAAAGCTTGATTGAGTGTGGGTGGGAAGGGTGAGGAGTGTCAAGGAACATTTCCAAGAGGAAGACCCCAGCAAAGCCAAGAGCTGGTCTCCTCACAAGAGCTGAGGGAGGGGAAGGTAATGAACATCTACTCCACACCTGCCGCTTACCAGGTGCTTGGTGAGTGTATTAGTCTGTTTTCACGCTGCTAATAAAGACATACACAAGACTCAGCAATCTACAAAAGAAAGAAGTTTAATGTATTCATAGGTCCACGTGACTGGGGAGGCCTCACAATCATGGCAGAAGGTGAAAGGCACATCTCACATGGTGGCAGACAAGAGAAGAAAGCTTGTGCAGGGAAATGCCCTTTATAAAACCATCAGATCTCGTGAGACTTATTCACCATCATGAGAATAGCACAGGAAAGACCCACCCCCACAATTCAAATACCTCCCACTGGGTCCCTCTCCCAACATGTGGTAATCATAAGAGTTACAATTCAAGATGAGATTTGGGAGAGGACACACCCAAACCATATCAGTAAGTGTTAATACAGATCATCTCATTCTAGCCCCATAATACGCCCTATGAACTATGTGTTGTCTCTATTTTACTGATCAAGAGACTAATCCCCTAAAAATAAAATAACTTGTCTAAAACTGAAAAATTATTAAGTGCCAGAGCCAAAAAAGAACTTTTGTCTAGCTCAGAAGCCCATGCTCTTTCTTCTCCCACCTCCCCCCACTA
Organism: Pongo pygmaeus; assembly: GCF_028885625.2. Lineage (NCBI taxonomy): Eukaryota > Metazoa > Chordata > Mammalia > Primates > Hominidae > Pongo > Pongo pygmaeus. The sequence continues at coordinate 55,813,917 of NC_072383.2, read as the reverse complement.
CACACACACATACAAGCACACACACACATGCACACACACACATACAAGCACACACACATGCACACACACACACATACAAGCACACACACACATGCACACACACACATACAAGCACACACACATGCTCACACACACATACAAGCACACACACACATGCACACACACACATACAAGCACACACACACATGCACACACACACACATACAAGCACACACACACATGCACACACACACACATACAAGCACACACACACATGCACACACACACATACAAGCACACACACACATGCTCACACACACATACAAGCACACACACACATGCACACACACACACATACAAGCACACACACACATGCACACACACACACATACAGAGTAGGAGGAGAAAAGGAAGAAATAGCAAAAAGACATTAAAAACATCCTGTAAAAAGCTGGGCGCAGTGGCTCACGCCTGTAATCCCAGCACTTTGGGAGGCCAAGGCAGGCAGATCACGAGGTCAGGAGATCGAGACCATCCTGGCTAACACAGTGAAACCTCGTCTCTACTAAAAATACAAAAAAATTAGCCGGGCGTGGTAGCAGGCACCTATAGTACCAGCTACTCAAGAGGCTGAGGCAAGAGAATGGCGTGAACCCAGGAGGCGGAGCTTGCAGCGAGCCAAAATCGTGCCGCTGCATTCCAGCCTGGGCGACAGAGTGAGACTCCATCTCAAAAAACAAAAAAAAAAAATCCTGTAAAAACAAAATGGTAATTAATAATAATAAAATAGTAAGTTAAAAATAATATACAGTGAGTCTCCATTGGTTAAATAAAATAAAATAATAACAAAATGGTAATAATAAAAATTAATTAATTTAATAATAACAAATAAACATCCTGGCATGAGACATCTCCATACTCTGAAAGAGATCTCTTAAATAAGTAGGAGGCCATTGGTCTGAGGCCATCTCCATACCTTGAGTTCCTACAAACAAATTGCAACTTAGTGAGTAAACAAACTGAAAATCTAACTTTGGAATATAACAAATGGTCAGTCTTGGCCAACCATAGCAGCTGAGCTCCAGCCAATCACAGGCTGCCACCTGCTCAGATCATGTTTAAATAGGGCAAACATCAAGCTGTAGCAAGTCAAGCTCTTTCTGCACTTCCCTTTACTGTGTAAACATACTCATTTCCAACTGTGCTTAGTGAGCTCTCTGAACTTTTGCTAGTTCTAAGTACTGCCGATACATGAATTATTTTTTGCTCAAATAAACTCTGCTAAATTTAAATTGTCAAAGGCTTTTATTTTAACAGACAAAGCTATCCAGCCACAAAGTGAACTATCATAAGATGAACTTCCAGTCCTGGAAATGTTTGTGCAAATTTTTAACATCTGTCAGCCTGTCCTGGAAGGCCCAAGGTGAAAGTTTGGACTGTGCAACCTCTAGGGGTTCTTAAATCACAGTGGGTTTCTATGGTTACAGTTACCCTGAGAAGTTAAGTAGAGCCACAAAATAAAGTTCCACTTTAGACTGGTTTTTGTTTCTGTGGCTACACTGTCAGTTCTCTGAAGAGAAAGGTTGAGTTTCATCCTCTTTGTTAACCTCACTCTTCTCAAGGTCACTCATGACCTTTGAGAGACAAATCTAATGGCTATCTCTCTGTTCTCATCTTACTTTACCTCTCTGCAGCACTATACTCTTCCTCCCTAAAACACTTTTTCTATTGATTTCCATAGCTACACCTCTCCATCTTCCTGCCTGTTACACTGGCTTGTCCTTCTCCTTTTTTTTGCTGCTCTTTTCCTCTTCCCAACTTCAACAATGTTGTGACTTGGAGACGCAGTTCTGCACCACCTTCTCTTGGATCTATACTGTCTCCCAACATCAGCTTGTCATGGCCCTGATCTTCCAATGCAACCTATATACAAATGACACCCAAGTGTGTATCTTCAGCTCCGACTTATCTGATATCAGTGTTTTGATGCCCAGTAGGCATCTGAAACTAAGCACATTCAAATCAAACTCTTAATTTCCACCCCCTAAACCTCTTCTTTCCCATCTCAGGAGATTGTTCAGGACAAAGACCTCTTTCCCTCAATCCCCACATCTAATCCATCAATATATCCTGTGGTTTCTCTCTCTAAAATATATTTTGGAATCAACTACTTCTCACCATTTCTACTATTTCCACCTTAGACCAAGACCCTGGACTTACCTGGCTTATCTGAAATAGCCCTGGTGCTCTTCCTGCACCCACTCTTGCCCACACAGTCATTCTCCTCACAGCAGCTAGAATTGCACATACAATAAAATCTAAACTCTTCATCGAGATCTTACAAGATCCCAGATGGCCCAATCCCTGCCTGCCTCTCCTTGCTTATCTTCCATTACCCCTCCTTTGCTCACCAGGCTCTGGCTACAAGAACTCCTTCCAGTACTTTGAAAATGCCAAGTTTGCTCCTGCCTCGGGCCTTTGCACTTGTTTCCAATGACTGGGGTGCTCTTTTCATTCCCCTTCTCTAGCTCATTCCATTTTCTTAAATAATACTCCCTCAGGGATGCCTTTTCCACCCCACACGTGTCACTCTCTATTACATTAACCTATTTTATTTTCTTTATAGCCTCTTTGTTAACTTGTTTATTGTCTTTATTCCCAAGGAAAAGTAAACTCTAAGAGAGCTGGGACTTCACCCATCATGTTCACCAGTGACCCAGTACCTAGAACAGTGCCTGGCATAAAATAGGTGCTTAATAAATGCTTTTTGAAGAAATTCAATATAAGTATTAAAGAAAGGTTTTTGCTTAACTGAATCTACTGATGACTTTATGCCACAAATGGAGTTAAAGATGTTTAAAAAGCATTGACTTCTGTTATAAACAAGTGACTAGAGAGTCCCTAGTTGCCCATGTTGCCCCAACAAGTTTACAATGGATCTGCTACTAGTAGTGCTGAAAGAGATAACAACCAGTAACTCTGGGGCTCAGCTTCCCTTGTTTTGCATTCCCAATCTCTTAATGTAGGAAACACAGTTTAAATGATGAATCTGCCTCTTTCTTCCAGGCCTCCCAGTGTTATTATTTGAAATGAAGAGACACCAAAGCAGAAAGCCTGCTTTAGGCCAAGATACAAATTATCTCATTTATATTGTCAGATGTGTGTCATGTTCCCCCAGGGGAACTATCCAAAAGTAATGTCATGAGCCACTTGCAGTTTCATATGAAACATCTCCACATGGACATCCTCTGCAATTTCTAGTGAGTTTGTAGTTCCATTGGAGGCACATTTTTTAGAAATGTTCATTATTTATAGATATTAAAGCAAATCTCATAAGGAGGATTAAGGATTAGGTGTTATCAATGTAAAGAGAAAATAATCATTCTTTATCATTACTGCATTGTGTGAAAAAATGACTTCCTTTCATTGAGTTTTGGTTTAAACCACTATAGTGAAATTGGCTTCTAAAAAATTGTCTCAGGTAACTTATTTATGGTCATAATATGGAAAAATACAATTTGCCATCAGTAGCCTATCATTTCTACACTTCTCAGTTATTTGTGACCTGAATAAATAAGGCCTATGGCTTAATAGGATAAGAATGCTGCTAAGATATGTAGAAGCAAAGATAAACCCTCTTCTCTGTCCTCCCCAAGAATATGAGATGGAGGTGCAAGTCATGATCCTTTCAAAAAAGCAAGGCTGCACACCCAGAGCCTTTCTAAGCAAAGCCCTACTTCGAAGGGACACATACAGTGAAGTGCTGGGGCTGGCTTAAGTAAGGTGATGCAGGGAGGAAAATCTTTTTTTGTTAAAAGCATCTGAATACCTCAAGAAAAAAATATTTCAAGAGTGTGTTATCAGTTTATTGTTCATCATATTCACATTTCCCCTTGCATATCCAACCACAGCTGAATATTTCATTTCCAACTCCCCTGTTAATGTTACAACTATAAATTAATTTCATTTCCTTGTTGGTAATATGTTACATTGCTTGATAGGGTTTTAAAAGATTATTAGAAAAAAGGTGCCAGAACAGTGCAAAATATCATCACATCCCTAAAGAAGAAAGGCTAGAGATCTCTGGCATAGTAGTAACTTGCCAGCCTTCAACATTACTGAAAAACAACTGAAATTTTTAGTCTATGAACTTCAAATCCTTTGACCAATCCCTTGATATAGATATCCACAACCTTCATTTGCTTTCGTTTATCTAACAAATGACATAAAGATGTGATGCACTGATGAGATGAAATGGAATATGTGTGTGCATTTGAATGTGTGTGAAAAGGAAGACACCTGTTTTCCTAGGATGTGTCAAAGATGTACAATTCTTAATGACTTCTATCTGGGATTTACTTGTATTCAAAGGTTTAAGTTTTTCATCCTTCCAAACATCTAAGCCATACTAAATTAATGGAAGAAAGTGGTAATTGTTTACTAGGGGAACAAAACAGAATGTCACATTAAGAAATCATTGGAAACCCTGTTATCCATGACCACCATCCTACTCTAAAAATTAAAGAGAGAAGAGCACTGTAGTTAAAGTTACATTCCCACTCAAACCAAAGACATTTTTGCCTCTTCATATAAACTGTAAACTCCTCTCTCTCTCTAACAGGGTTTGTGTCATATCTCTGGATTCTATCCCAATGCCCTACAAATTGAAGGTACCAAATACCTATTTTCTTTTTTTTATTATTATACTTTAAGTTCTGGGATACATGTGCAGAATGTGCAGGCTTGTTACATGGGTATACCTGTGCCATGGTGGTTTGCTGCACCCATCAACCCATCATCTAGATTTTAAGCCCCGCATGCATTAGGTATTTGTCCTAATGCTCTCCTTCCCCTTGCCCCCATGCCCAAACAGGCCCTGGTGTGTGATGTTCCCCTACCTATGTCCATGTGTTCTCATTGTTCAAATTACACTTATGAGTGAGAACATGCAGTGGTTAGTTTTCCATTCTTGTGTTAGTTTGCTGAGAATGATGGTTTCCAGTTTCATCCATGTCCCTGCAAAGGACATGAACTCATTCTTTTTTATGGCTGCATAGTATTCCATCGTGTATATGTGCCACATTTTGTTTATCCATTCTATAATTGATGGGCATTCGGGTTGGTTCCAAGTCTTTGCTATTGTGAATAGTGCTGCAATAAACATACATGTGCATGTGTCTTTATAGTAGAATGATTTATAATCCTTTGGGTATATACCCAGTAATGGGATTGCTGGGTAAAATGGTATTTCTGTTTCTAGATCCTTGAGGAATCGCCACCCAAATACATATTTTCTAAGAATGATGATAATAATGAACTAACTCCTCTAATTCCTACCAGAAAATATATTCCATACATAATTAGACCCATGTTTCTCAAAACATGTTTCACAAAGGGTGTATGCCTTGCAACATGGATGGTAGTTCTACTAAAAATGGGAGGAAAAGAAAAATTATTTAGCTAAATAAGATTGAGAAACCTAAGCATAAAGTTAAATAAGTTGCATTACCACATAATTTCTTAAGAAATTTTAAAACATTTTTGTGCATTGTGAAACTCTAAGAGACAGTTAAAGTTTGCAACATTTCCCATAATTGTTTGATAAGGAAAACTTATGAAACTTTGAATGGTACCATTGTCTTACAGACCAAAGTTTAAGAAATGTTACATTAGATGAATGTTGAGTGCCCACTATACACAAGGATAGTGTTCATTGAAATATACCCTTTCTTTCAGCCCTGGGGATTTTTTCATCTGTAAACAGATGATAATAACACCTACCTCACAGGGTTGTCATGAAACTGGAATGAAATCAAATATATGCAATGCCAAGGCTAGCACAAAGAGGGCCAAAATGAACTCTCCTTCTATGTCCATAAAGGCATTACTATGGGGAAAATGAAATCGTCCTGAATTTTACTGCACTTATACACACCTCTGTATAGGTTTGTATGCCTGGGGACAGAAATGTATCATATGACACTTCATTGTCTGGTTCAGGAGTTAAGTCAGTCCAGCCATGGCCATCTCCCACCCAACTAGGATTTTAGTTCCTCAACTTCATAAGCCTCCATCCACCACTGCCTTCCTTAATTAGACCTATGATCCCTCACACACAGTCAACACACTTGTAAAGACCCAGGCATTCAAGCATAAACCAGAAACATAGTACATCCAGTTGCCAAAATGGTTAAGTACTTTTTTAGCAAAGGATCTTAAGCAAATATATATATATATGTTATTTAGGGTCATGCAAGTGCTGAACAGTACACTAGAACTGCTTTTAGTTTCTAATCTGTTTTAACAACACTGCATGGCAAAGTTGATTTAAATAAATATTTAAATAAAATCTAAGTTGAACAAAGCATTACAAAAATGTTTAAGCCTCAAGTGCACGTAGCCACAGAATATGCTCTTGGATATTGCTCCCTGAAGGGGCTGCTATCCCCCACCTCCTTGAAGGCACCCATGTCAGGGGTTGCCCCATCCAGGGAGCTCGTTCCTAGTTAAGAATATGAGAATGTGTGCGCAGAAAGACAGGCAACAGCACGAGCAGCCACGCTTCTAGAAGGTTCTAGGGAGAGGGCAGGAGCAGCACAGAGGGAATAGGAATGAGCAGGCAGAGGACCCGGGGTCACAAGACTGTTGGGTGGGAGGAACCAGTGACCAGGAAGGTTCTAGTGTGTTCTGTCTCCTGGCAGCTGCCTGCTTCTACGAGGTCATGCCAAGCCAGCATCTGGGCCTGGAACTAGCCACAGCCCCTTAGCTTGGCCCACCGCCTCCCGACCATGGACCCCCGCAAAGTGAACACGCTTTGGGCCTTTGTGAAAATGTGTAAGCAGGATCTGAGCGTTCTGCACACCAAGGAAATGTGCTTCCTGAGGGAGTGGGTGGAGAGCATGGGGAGTAAAGTGCCACCTGCTAGTCAGAAAGCTAAATCAGAAGAAAATACCAAGGAAGAAAAACCTGATAGTAAGAATGTGGAGGAAGACTTAAAGGCAGATGAACCATCAGGTGAGGAAAGTTATCTAGAAATTAATAATGAAGGTGTGATTGAACCAGACACTGATGCCCCTTAAGAAATGGGAGATGAAAATGCAGAGATAACAGAGGAGATGATGGATCAGGCAAAGGATAAGAAAGCAGCTGCTATTGAAGCCCTAAATGATGGTGAACTGCAGAAAGCCATTGACTTATTCACAGATTCCATCAAGCTGAATCCTCACTTGGCTATTTTGTATGCCAAGAGGGCCAGTGTCTTCGTCAAATTACAGAAGCCAAATGCTGCCATCCGAGACTATGACAGACTCATTGAAATAAATCCTGATTCAACCTAGGACACAGGAAATTACAGAACATCAGAGAAAATATGAGTGAAAACGTGAAGAGCGAGAGACCAAAGAAAGAATAGAAAGAGTTAAGAAGGCTCAGAAGAGCATGAGAGAGCCCAGAGGGGGGAAGAAGCCAGACAATAGTCAGGAGCTCAGTCTGGCTTTTTTCCAGGTGGCTTTCCTGGGGAAATGCCTGGTAATTTTCCCAGAGGAATACCTGGAATGGAGGCGGCATACCTAGGATGGCCAGAAGGCCTGGACCCAGTGAAATTCTTAGTGATCCAGGGGTTCCTGCAGCCATGCAGGATCCAGAAATTATGGCGGCCTTCCAGGATGTGGCTCAGAACCCAGCAAATATGTCAAAATACCAGAGCAACCCAAAGGTTATGAATCTTATCAGTAAATTGTCAGCCAAATTTGGAGGTCAAGCGTAATGCCCTTCTGATAAATAAAGGCATTGCTGAAGGAAAAGCAACCTAGATCACCTTATGGATGTTGCAGTAATACAAACCAGTGTACCTCTGACCTCATCAAGAGAGCTGGAGTGCTTTGAAGATAATCCCTACCCCTCTCCCCCGAATGCAGCTGAAGCATTTTACAGTGGTTTGCCATTAGGGTATTCATTCAGATAATGTTTTCCTACTAGGAATTACAAACTTTAAACCCTTTTTAACCTTAAAAATATGTAAAACAAATTTAAAGGGTCTGTTAATTCTTATATTTTTCTTTATTAATCATTTTGGATTTTTTTATTTGAATTATTGGGCAGGGAAAATACTTATGTATGGAAGATTATTGCTCTAATTTGAATGAAATAAAAGTTTATTAGTGCGAGGCAAAAAAAAAAAAAAATATTTGAGCCTCTTGTGATGCACAATTCATCAGTGATACATTAGTGCCCTCTGCTGCTGGCTGAGTTTTCCAACAGCTCAGAATTTCAGTACGGCTTTTCTTTTTCTTTTTTTTCTTTTCTTTTTTTTCTCTCTCTTCTTCTTTTAAGAACATTGCAGTGTATTGTTTTGGTTCAACATTTTTACACATAAATTAATAAAATTAGTAGAATGGCAATCAGGATGCATGGGATTATTTTAAATTATTATTGCTTGTGTTTCGACATCAACGTAAAGAAATTTCTTGATCAAAATTACTTAGAGATTTCATATTGAGCTGCAATCATGGAACACAGCATACATTATTGCTCTTTAATTGTAAAATATTCTATAAAAGGGAATTTATGTAGCTGGCCTGATAGCATATCATATAGGTTCCAATTTTTATTGATTCTAAATATAATAATTTACCCCTCATTTTGCATGGCTTATTTCTTAGGGTTGCCAGATTTAGCAAATAAAACTATGTCCCAGGTACCTTCATGGAACCTATTTCTACTAAATACTTATACTAAAAAATGCTAAATTCTTTGGTAAAAAAAAAAGTATTTCTGAAATTCAAATTTAGCTGGATTTCCTGTATCTTACCTAGTGACCTTATCTATTCTCATGTGTGCTCTGAATTTCATAATTGAAATTCTTTTCTCTTATGATAACCAGAATTTATCCTACCATAATAATGACTAAAACCAAACACGTCTTTCTTTATTTTCTATTTCTTTCCTTACATTTTGTGAAATGCTGAGTAGGTTTTCACATAACAATGCTTAATGCACAAATTGACATAACAGGGTTTGTTAGTCATGAGATTAAAAGCATTTGTTCTTAAAAGAAGAGTTATTTAATTAATGGATGGATTAAGTAAGAACAATCCTGAATTCCTCAACTTCCTTTATGGAGCAACAAACATACTATATACAAAGCATTTAAAAAGTTCTGTTTTACGAATGGTAAGTTTGAAAGTGAGGCCACCCAGATGCAACATTATGCTAAAGCGGTGATTCTCAAGCTTGCACAGCTGAACTTGTGGAAGTTTTTTGGGATTTTGTGTGTCTGTTTTTGAGACAGATTCTCACTCTGTCACCCAGGCTGGAGTACAGTGGCACAGTCATAGTCCACTGCAGCCCCGAACTCTTGGCCTCAAGCGATCATCCCACATCAGCTTCCCAAGTAGCTGGGACTAGGTGCACCACCATGCCTGGCTAATTTTTTCTATTTATTTATTTATTTATTTATTTATTTATTTATTTATTTTAGAAACACGGTCTCACTATGTTGTCCAGGCTGGTCTCAAACTCCTGGCCTCAAGAGATTCTTCTGCCTCAGCCTCCAGAGTCGCTGGTATGAGCTACTGCGCCTGGCCAGAGAGTGCTTCTTGATTTTAATATACACATGAATGAAACAGATTGATCTGGCAGAATCTGGGCATTGCTAATTAGCAGCTAGTTGATGCCATTGCTGTTAAGCCAAGAACCGTACTTGGAGAAGAAAGATTTTAGGAGAGACCAAAAAAGAAAAAGCAATTTGTTTCAATATGGAACTACATAACGTCTGTGTGAATTGAAAATGCAGATTACTTACCACCACATTATTGCCAGAATGTAATGATAACTGCCATAGAAACGAAGGATGGGAGCGGAGATGAAAGAAAACGAATCTTAATAGTCCTGTGGTGGTGTTCAGTGTGCCATCTTCAGTTCCTTTATCGTTTTCTGTCACAGTATCTCTCACTGGCAAAATGGAATTAATATTTGCTCCCTCACTACTTTTTCAGAATTTGAGAATTTGCATTAGATCATTTTATATGCAGCATCCCAAATATGCAGTAATTTAAAGCATACAAGTTTAGACCACATTAGAATTGAATTCATAGTTTATTTCCATTAGACCTCTTTTAACCATTTTGGTCTGTTGGAGCTTAAAGTAGCAAGATGCAGATTGTGCAACCATGTGGAGCTGATCAAATCAACCCCCGAAAGTGTAACTGGTAAATCTCTTCAAGTGCTTTTGAAAAATTAATCAAGACAGGTTTGGTGAACCTTTGCTGAGAGTGTCGTTAGGACAAATGACTTGGTTCCCAATATATTATCATAAAGGAAAACTCCAACTGCAAATCCCAAGGTGACCCATTTATCTCACTTGAATGGAAAATAATGACTTTTTAAGCACTGCAAATAATTCCGCTGGTTTAAAATCAATTTGGTTAATACAATTAAATTGAACTATTTGATCTTTCAGGTTCAAAAACCACCAACTTGACTCAAACGTTAACATTTTAATATGCAAACAGCCACCATAATCTTCCAATGCCTTCGAAAATGGTTTATAGGGACACGTTGTAGAAAACAGTGCATATAACATTGTCTTTAAAATCTTTCCAGAATTAATAATGTAAACTGGTATTGAGGTATTCTGCCTAAAGCACTCATATTTCACCTCAAAGCCAATGCCTTTTTTTTTTTTTTCACACAGTCTCACTTTGTCACCCAAGCTGAAGTGCAATGATGTGATCTCTGCTCACTGCAACCTCCATCTCCTGGGTTCAAGCGATTCTCCTGCCTCAGCCTCCCGAGTAGCTGGGACTACAGGCATGTGCCACCACGCCCAGCTAATTTTTGTGGGTTTTTTTTTTAATACTTTAAGCACTGAGATACATGTGCAGAACATGCAAGTTTGTTACATAGGTATACACGTGCCATGGGGGTTTGCTGCACCTGTCAACCCGTCATATACATTAGGTATTTCTCCTAATGTTATCCCTCCCCTAGCACCCTACTCCCCAACAGGCCCCAGTGCATGATGTTCCCCTACCTTTTGTGTTCTCATTGTTCAGCTCCCACCTATGAGTGAGAACATGCAGTGTTTGGTTTTCTGTTCCTGTGTTAGTCTGCTGAGAATGATGGTTTTCAGCTTCATCCATGTTCCTGCAAAGGACATGAATTCATCCTTTTTTTATGGCTGCATAGCATTCCATGGTGCATATGTGCCACATTTTCTTTATCTAGTCTATCATTGATGGGCATTTGTGTTGGTTCCAAGTCTTTGCTATTGTGAATAGTACTGCAATAAACATACGTGTGCATGTGTCTTTATAGTAGAATGACTTATAATGCTTTGGGTATATACCCAGTAATGGGATTGCTAGGTCAAATGGTATTTCTGGTTCTAGATCCTTGAGGAATCGCCACACTGTCTTCCACAATGGTTGAACTAATTTACACTCCAACCAACAGTGTAAAAACGTTCGTATTTCTCCACATCCTCTCCAGCATCTGTTGTTTCCTGACTTTTTAATGATCACCATTCTAACTGGCATGAGATAGTATCTGATTGTGGTTTTGATTTGCATTTCTCTAATGACCAGGGATGATGAGCTTTTTTTCCTATGTTTATTGGCCACATAAATGTCTTCTTTTGAGAAATGTCTGTTCATGTCTTTCTCCCACTTTTTGATGGGGTTGTTTTTTTCTTGTAAATTTGTTTAAGTTCCTTGTAGATTCTGGATATTAGCCCTTTGTCAGATGGATAGATTGCAAAAATTTTTCTCCCATTCTGTAGGTTGCCTGTTCACTCTGATGATAGTTTCTTTTGCTGTGCAGAAGCTCTTTAGTTTAATTAGATCCCATTTGTCAATTTTGGCTTTTGTTGTAATTGCTTTTGGTGTTTTAGTCATGAAGTCTTTGCCCATGCCTATGTCCTGAATAGTATTGCCTAGGTTTTCTTCTAGGGTTTTTATGGTTTTAGGTCTTTCAATTAAGTCTTTAATCCATCTTGAGCTAATTTTTGTATAAGGTGTAAGGAAGGGGTCCAGTTTCAGTTTTCTTCATATGGCTAGCCAGTTTTCCCAACACCATTTATTAAACAGGGAATCTTTCCCCATTGCTTGTTTTTGCCAGGTTTGTCAAAGATCAAATGGTTGTAGATGTGTGGTGTTATTTCTGAGGCCTCTGTTCTGTTCCATTGGTGTATATATCTGTTTTGGTACCAGCACCGTGCTGTGTTGGTTACTGTAACCTTGTAGTAGCCTTGTAGTATAGTTTGAAGTCAGGTAGCACGATGCCTGCAGCTTTGTTCTTTTTGCTTAGGATTGTCTTGGCTATACAGGCCCTTTTTTGATTCCATATGAAATTTAAAGTAGTTTTCTCCACTTCTGTGAAGAAAGTCAATGGTAGCTTGATGGAGATAGCATTGAATCTATAAATTACTTTGGGCAGTATGGCCATTTTCACAATATTGATTCTTCCTACCCATAAGCATGGAATGTTTTTCCATTTGTTTGTGTCCACTCTTATTTCCTTGAGAAGTGGTTTGTAGTTCTCTTTGAAAAGGTCCTTCACATCCCTTGTAAGTTGTATTCTAAGGTATTTTATTCTCTTTGTAGCAATTGTGAATGGGAGTTCACTCATGATTTGGCTCTCTGTTTGTCTGTTACTGGTGTATAGGAATGCTTGTGATTTTTGCACATTGATTTTGTATCCTGAGACTTTGCTGAAGTTGCTTATCAGCTTAAGGAGATTTGGGGCTGAGACGATGGAGTTTTCTAAATATACAATCATGTCATCTGCAAACAAAGACAATTTGATTTCCTCTTTTCCTATTTGAATGTCTCCATTTATTTAAATCTTCCTTTTTTAAGCAATTTTTATTATTTTTCTTTTCTCTTGTTTATTTATTTAAGACAGAGTCTTGCTCTGTTGCCCAATTTCTTTCTCTTTATTTCTTTCTCTTGCCTGATTGTTCTGGCCAGAACTTCCAATACTATGTTGGATAGGAGTGGTGAGAGAGAGCATCCTTGTCTTGTGCCAGTTTGTGCCAGTTTTCAAAGGGAATGCTTCCAGCTTTTGCCCATTCGATGTGATATTGGCTGTGGGTTTGTCATAAATAGCTGTTATTATTTTGAGATACAGTCCATCAATACCTATTTTATTGAGAGTTTTTAGCATGAAGAGGTGCTGAATTTTTTCAAAGGTAGGCCTTTTCTGCATCTATTGAGATAATCATGTGGTTTTTGTCATTGGTTCTGTTTATGTGATGGATTACGTTTATTGATTTGCATATGTTGAACCAGGCTTACATCCAAGGGATGAAGCCGACTTGATCTGGCTGTGACATCTGTCACCCCATTGGTGGCCAGGGTTGATTTGGCTGCTCTGGCTGGCTAGGTGGGTGTCCCCTTCTTCCCTCACTGCTCCATGTCTATTAGCCCTTTGTGCACTCGGTCAAAGAAGATGACCATCCCTGATAGAGGAGGACTGCGGTCTTTAGTCAAGGGTATAGGAGTAGCTGCACTCCCTTGCTAGAACCTCCAAACAAGTTCTCAAAACAAAATTTTTAATTGGCCAGATGTGGTGGCATACACCTCTATCCCACCCACTCAGGAGGCTGAGGCAAGAGGATCACTTGAGCCCACGAGTTCATGGTTACAGTGAGCTATGATTGTACTGCCACACTCCAAACTGGGCAACAGAGCAAGACTCTGTCTTAAATAAATAAACAAGAAAAAAGAAAAATATTAAAAATTGCTAAAAAAAAATAAGGAAGATTTAAATAAATTGAGACATATTCTGTGTCAATTAATTTGAATGTTCATAATTTGGAAGACTTGATATTGTTAAGATAAGAATTTTCCCCTAATTGATCTATAGCTTCAGTGCAATCCCAGTCATAAATCTCAGCAGGCTTTTTCATAGAAATTGACAAGCTGATTCTAAAATGTGTATAGAAATGCCAAAGACCTCGAATGGTCAAAACAACCTTGTAAAAGAAAAACAAAGCTGAAGGACTTACACTTCTGACCTTAAGACTTACTATAAAGTAACCAAGACAGTGTATTATTGGCTTAAGCATAAATAAATAGATCAGTAGAACCAAATATAAAATCTGGAAATAGACCCACACATACATAGTCCACTGATTTGCAACAGACACCAAAGCAGTTCAATGAGGAAAGTATTTTCAACAAATGGTTCTAGAACATCTGGACAGCTATAAGAAAAAGAGTAAACCTGAACTCTTACTTCACACCTAAACAAAAATGAATTTCATATATATATTATAGACTTAAATATAAAAGCTAAAACTATAAAGCTCTTAGAATAAAATGTAAAAGATTATTTTCACAACTAGGAGTAGACAAAAATTTGTTAGGACACAGAAAGAAATAACGACAAAATGTTTTTAATTGGTAAATTAAACTTCAAAATTAAAGACCTCTGCTCACTGAAAATGTTAAGAATATGAATAGGCAAGCCACAGACTGGAAGAAAATATTCATGAAACATTTATCTGATAAAAAAACTTTTAAGTGAAAATACAAAGGCTTTTTATAACTCAATAGTAAAAAGAAAAACAATCCAAGAAAAAATGGGCAAAATATTTGAACAGACACTTTTACAAAGGAAATTTGTTTTAAAATTTAAAATTGTCTGATAAACACAACAAAATTGTTTCATATCATTAGTCATCAAAGAAGTGGAAATTGAAACTACAATAAGAAACCACTACACACCTACTAGAATGACTAAAATTAAAAAGACAACTGACAATATTTGTTAGAATATAAGAGCAAATAGAACTCACATACACTACTGGCAGGAATCTGAAATAACACACCACTTTGGGAAAAGGTTTCTGTTTCATTTAAAGTTAAATATACATATATCCTTTGACTCTGCTCTTCTATCTTAGGTATTTTACTTATTTGTGGAAAGGAAAACATAGCCACAAAAAGACTTGTACAAGAATGTTCTTAACAGCCTTATTTACAACACCTAAAACTAAAAACAACCCATTATATATAAACAGGAGAATGAATAAGCAAACTGTTTTATATTCATACCATGGGACATGTCTTAGCAATAAAAAGAGAATGAATTAATAATAAATGTAATAATATCAATGAAACTCACAGACATGCTGGGCAAAAGAAACCTGATACAAAAGAAAATATATTTAATGATTCCATGTGTATGAAATTCTAGAACAGGCAAAACCAATCTATGGTGAAAAAAATTTAGAAAACTGGTTAGCTGGATGGTGGGAAAGAGGGAAACTAACGGAGAAAAAAGAGGAAGGAACTTTCTGGGGTGATGGGGGTGTTCTAAATTTTATGATGTGGGTTACACAAATGTACATATTGTCCAAATTGTATAGTTATTATTTGGGTATCTCACTAGAGGTGAAATTTACCTTTAAAAAATCAATGTGATGTGGATAGTGGCTGAAAGTATAGATTAAACAAAAGGGCAGAATGTTGATAATTGTCAAACCTGAGTCATGGGTGCAAGGATATTTATTATACTTGGTTTGGTTTGTAAATGTTTGAAATTTTCTACAATAGAGTTTGTAAAACTGGTAGAAATGAATTAAAGGTTAATATGCACTGAATTCTAATTGTAATAATCTTCTATTTTAACTAAAACTGTATGAGAACTGGCATAACCACACAGTTTTTGCTAGGCAGAAAATTGAGTGCTAAACAATTAAGAAACCATTGTTTTGTTCATTTATGCCCTTGGGAGAAGGAAGAGCAGAGTGAAGAATGAAACAGAATAATGTTAGTCTGTAGCAATCAGGCCATGCTATTTCAACTATTCACCTTCTCAAGAGGACAGTGATATTCAGCCAAGATATTACCAAACCTAGTTATTTGTTCATTAAACTCACTTCAGAGCAATGCCCTAAGTGTATAATTAATGTTAATTTATGTTAATGATAATGTTGCACTTGAATTTTTTAACTTTTTTCTGAATTTAAAATATTCGAGAAGCAAGAGCCAAGCATTCTGCTAGTAAGCCTGCATTTTTCTTTCATTATTCTCTTTCTTCTTTCTTTTCCCTGCTGATTTCTACTTCTAACTTTTGCAATGCAAGTGTTACAGTCCCCAAGAGCTTAATTTGGTTCTATAGAAATTACCAAGTAGAATATCTGCGGTTTTATTGAACAACACTGTTTATTCAACAGGTACCGATGTTAAGTTAGAAGGAAAACAAAAATTGTGTGATGCCCTAAGTGGCAAGTGGCAGCTTCTCTGAGTGCTAACTGCATTCATGCTACCTCATAACCAAAGTGGTCAAATATGAGAGGGGAAAAATTACAATGAGCCAAAAACACTCTCCTAACATAACGCTTCAGAGTCCCAGAGCAAAGGTCAAAGTGATATGCACACTCCAAATCTGGATCTGTAGGGTCAAAGCCATACCAGGCAGCCCACTAATGGGGCCACCTATTAGTAGGAAGCCCTGAAGAGCCTCAGAAGAGTCAAGGTGGCTGGACTCAGATCAGGGCTCACTAGGAAACTACAGCTCCCATTCATTCTCCCAACCATTGCATGAAAAGGGACTCAATCTGAAGAAAAAATAGACATTGTACTCATTCAATAAGTATTTATTAAACACTCACTGTCTATTATGTGCTGATGTAGGCACCAGGGATACAGGAAGGACCAACATGAGCTGAGTCTTTGTCACCATGGGGAACAGCTTCATCAAGGAGGAAGTGCAGGGTGATCTGGGGTATGTAATACAGCATATATTTGAGGATATATAACCTGTGTTGAGACCCAGGTTGGAGGCTCAAGAAAAAATGTCCAGAAAAAGTAACATTTAAACTGAAACCTGGAGTATGAGGAGGAGATAGCAAGTCAACTTACTATCTTAACTATTTTTAAGTGTACAGTTCAGTGGTATTAAGTACATTCATACTCTTGTGTAACCACCAGCACCCTCCATCTCCACAACTCTTTTCATCTTTTAAAATTAAAACCTCATACCCATTAAACAATAACTCCCCATTCTCTTCTCTCCCAAGCCCTGAACCACCTTCTGTCTCTAATATTTTGACTACTGTAAGTACCTCACACAAATGGAATCATAAAATATTTGTCCTTTTTTGTCTGGATTATTTTACTCAGTATAAAGACTTCAAGGTTCATCTATGTCATAGCATGTGTCAGAATTTCCTTCTGTTTTATACATAAATAATATTCCATTGTGTGGATATACCACATTTTGCTTATCCATGCATGCATCAATGGACACTTGAGTTGCCTCCATGTTTTAGCTATTGTGAATGCTGCTGCTGTGAACATATGGTGCACAAATATGTCTTTGAGATCCCACTTTCAATTCTTGTGAGTAACACCCAGAAGTGGAATTTCAGGATCATATGGTAATTCTACTTTTAACTTTTTTCTTTCTCTTTTTTTCTTTATTAAGACTTTCAGATAAAACTTTTTTAACTCTTTGGGAAACCACTATGGTGTTTTCTATAGCAGTTGTATCATTTTACATTCCCACCAACCATCCACAAGGGCTCCAATTTCTCCACGTCTTTTTCAACACTCATTTTCTGTTTGTACTACTATTTTGGTAGTAGCCATCCTAGTAAGTATGAGGTGGTATCTCATAGTTTTAATTTGCTTGCATTTCCCTAATGATTAATGATGTTGAGCATCTTTTCATGTGCTTATTGGTCATTTGTATATCTTCTTTGGACAAATGTCTATTCAAGTCCTTTGCCCATTTTTGAATCAGGTTGTTTGGCATTTTCTTCTTGAGTCTTAAGGGTTATCTATATATTCTGGCCATTAATCTCGTATCGGATACATGATTAGCAAATATTTTCTCCCATTCTGTGGGTTGTCTTTTTCATGAAGTCCAATTTGTCTGTTTTTTCTCTTGTTTCCTTATGCTTTTGGTGTCATATCCAAGCAATCATTACCAAATCCAATTTTGTGAAGCATTTCCCCTATGTTTTCCTCTAAGAATTTCATAATTTTAGCTCTTGTATTTAGGTAGCAGATCAATTTGGAGTTAATTTTGTATATGGTGTTAGCTAAGGATCCAACTTTATTCTTTTAGATGTGGACATCCAGTATTCCCAATACCACTGGTTGAAAAGACTGTTTTTTCCTCAATTGAAGAGTCTTGGCACACTGTTGAAAATCATTTGACCGTGTAAGTGAAGATATATTCCTGAACTCCCTAGTCTGTTTCATTGATCTGTATATATGTCTTAATGCCACCACCACACTGTTTTGATTACTGTAGCTTTGTGGTAAGTTTTGAAATCAGGAAGTGTGAGTCCTCCAGCTTTGTTCTTTCACAGGGTTGTTTTGGCTATTTTGGTCCCTTGAGATTCCACGTTCATTTTATTTTATTTTTTTTTTTTTTTTTTTTGAGACAAACTCTCACTCTGTTGCTGAGGCTGGAGTGCAATGATGCGATCTTGGCTCACTGCAGCCTCGACCTCCTGAGCTGAAGCAATCCTTCTGCCTCAGCCTCCCAAAGTGCAGAGATTACAGGTATGAGCCACCATGCCATATTAATTTTAGAATGAGTTTTTCTATTTCTGCAAAAAAAATTGGAATTTTGTCAGGGATTGCATTAAATACATACAACACTTTGGGCAGTATTGACATCTTAATGATATTAGGTTTGCCAACCCATGAGCATGGTGTCTTTCCATTTATTTACATCTTCTCTAATTTCTCTCAGAAATATTTTGTAGTTTTCATTGTTTTTTCACAAGTCTTTTACCTTCTTGGTTAATTCCTAAATAATTTATTCTTGTTGATACTATTTTAAATTGAATTATTTACTTAATCTCCTTTTCAGACTGGTTTTGGGGGTTTTTTGAGACAGAGTCCCACTCTGTTTTCCAGGCTGGAGTGCAATGACATGATCATGGCTTACTGCAGCCCAACCAATCTTCCCACCTTATCCTCTCAGGTAGTTGGGATTACTGGCACACACCACCACACCCTGCTGATTTTAGTAATTTTTTGTACAGACAGGGTTTCACCATGTTGCCGAGGCTGGTCTTGAACTCCTGAGCATAAGTGATCCACCCACCTCAGCCTCCCAAAGTGCTGGGATTATAGGTGTGAGCCACAGTGTGCTCAGCCCAGACTGTTTATTATTAATGTATAGAAATGCAGCTGTTTTTGTATGTTAACTTTGTATCCTACTACTTTGCTTAATTTATTTATTTGTTCTAATAGTTTCTTTGTAGAATCTTTAAGGTTTTCATATTATCTGTGAGCAGAAATACAAGATAATAGAAGATAAATATCTTTTGTGAGCATAAACAATTTTAATTATTCCTTTCTAATTAGGATGCCTTTCGTTAGATGCCTTTGTCTTACCTAATTGCTCTGGCTAAAACTTCTAGCACTATGTTGAATAGAAGTAGTAAAAGTGGGCATCCTTACCTTGTTTTTGATCTTAGAGGAAACACTTTCAGTCTTTTACCATTGATTATGATGTTCTGTATGAGTTTTCATAAGGCTTCTATTATGTTAAGGTAGTTTCTCTCTATTCCTAGCGTGTTGAGTGTTTTTATCATGAAAGTGTGTTGAATTTTGTCATATGCCTTTACTGCAATAATTGAAATGATGATGTGTTTCTTTTCCTTCATTCTGTTAATGTTATGTATTATAATGGTGAATTTTCATATGTTAAGGCATCCTTGTATTCCAAGAATGCATCCCACTTGGTCATGTTTATAATCCATTTATTATGCTGCTGGATTTAGTTTGCTAGTATTTTGTTGGGGTTTTTTGCATCAATGTTCATAAGGAACATTGCTCTACAGTTTCTTTTCTTGTAGAGTCTTTGGCTTTTGTATCAGGGTGATGCTGACCTCACTGAATAAGAAAGGAAGTGTTCCTTTCTCTTCAATTTTCTGGAAGGGTTTGAGAAGGACTGGTATTAGTTTTTCTTTAAATTTTTGGTAAAAGTTGCAGGGGAAGCCATAGGTCCAGGCCTTTTCTTGGTTGGGGGGCTGTTTATTACATATCAATCTATTAGTTTCAGGTCTATTCATATTTTCTATATTTTCGTGGTTTAGTCTTGGCAGGTTTTGATGTTTCTAGGAATTTGTCCATTTCATCTAGGTTATCAAATCTGTTAGCATACAATTGTTCACAGTACTCTTTTATAATCATTTTTATTTCTGTAGAAACAGTAGCAATGTCCCACTTTCATTTCTGATTTTAGTAATCTTCTTTTTTTCTTAGTCCATCTAGCTAAAGGTTCATCAACTTTGTTGATCTTTTCAAAGAAACAAATTTTAATTTCATTATATATATATATGTTTTTTGAGACAGAGTCTGGCTCTGTCAACCAGACTGGAGTGCAATGGCATGATCTCGGCTCACTGCAACCTCCACATCCCAGGCTCAAGCTATCCCCCCACCTCAGCCCCCTGAGTAGTTGGGACTAAAGGTGCATGACACAATGCCTGACTAATTTTTGTATTTTTTGTAGAGACCATGTTGCCCAGGCTGGTCTTGAACTCCTGGGCCCAAGTGATCCATCTGCCTCGGCCTCCCAATGTGCTGGAATTACAGGCATGAGCCAACATGCCCAGCCTGACTTTATTAATTTTTCTATTATTTTTCTATTCTTGTTTCATTTATCTCTGCTCTAATCTTTATTATTTCCTTCCTTCAACTGACTTTGGGTTTAATTGGTTTTTCTTTTCCTAGTTCCTTAAATGGTAAAGTTAGGTTGTTGACTTAGGATTATCTTGCTTTCTTTTGTTTGTTTTGTTTTGTTTTGTTTTGAGTCAGGGTCTGTCACCTAGGCTGGAGTGCAGTGGCATGATCAAAGCTCACTGCAGCCTCAAACTCTTGGGCTCAAATGATCCTCCCATCTCAACCTCCTGATAGCTAGGACTACAGTTATTCATGACCACACCTGGCTAATTTTTGGTTTTGGGTTTGTGGTTTTGTTTTTGTTTTTGTAGAGGTAGGTTCTTGCTATGTTGCCCAGGCTGGTCTCAAACTCCTGGCCTCAAGCAACCCTCCTGCCTCAGCTTCCCAAAGTATTTTTTGATTACAGGCATAAATCACCACACCTGGCCTACTTTGCTTTTTATTGTAAGCATTTATAGCTATAATTTTCCTCCTTAGCACTGTTTTTACTGTGTCCCAAAGGTTTTGGTATATAGTGCTTTTTCATTCATCCCTGAGCATTTTCAAATTTCCTTGTGATTTTTTTCTTTGATCCATTGGTTGTTTAATTTCCAAAGATTTGTAAATTTTCCAGTTTTCCATCTATTGTTGCTTTCTAGCTTCACCCTATCATGGCTAGAGAAGACACTTTGTATGACATCTATCTTTTCAAACCTATGGAGACTTCACTTGTGGCCTAACATATGGTCTATCCTTCTCAATCTCCCTTGAGGAGAATGCTCATGCTCCTGTTTTGAGGAATAGTGCCATATATATATATACACATACACACATGTATATACATATACACACACATATATATACACACACATACACATATATATACACATACACATATATATATACACACACACATATATATACACACATACACATATATATATACACCTACACATATATATATATCTCACTTTTATCATCTGGCTGGCTGGTCTATCCATTATTCAGATGGGGAATATTGATGTTTCCAACTATTATTGCAGAACTATTTTTCCCTTTGAGTCTGTCAATTTTTGCTTCTTATACTTTGTCATTAGTTGTATAAATGCTTATAATTGTTATATCTTCTTGCCATATTGAACCTTTTTTTTTGATATACACTGTCCTTGTCTCGAGTAACATTTTTTATTTAGTCTATTTTGTCTGATATTAGTGTAGTCGCCCCTGCTCTCATTTAATTACTATTTGCACAGAATAACCTTTTCTATCCTTTTTTTTTTTTTTTTTTTTATTTTATTTTATTTTATTTTTTTTAATTTCTGAAGTATTTATTGATCATTCTTGGGTGTTTCTCGGAGAGGGGGATATGGCAGGGTCATAGGATAATAGTGGAGAGAAGGTCAGGAGATAAACACATGAACAAAGGTCTCTGGTTTTCCTAGGCAGAGGACCCTGCGGCCTTCTGCAGTGTTTGTGCCCCTGAGTACTTGAGATTAGGGAGTGGTGATGACTCTTAAAGAGCATGCTGCCTTCAAGCATCTGTTTAACAAAGCACATCTTGCACCACCCTTAATCCATTTAACCCTGAGTTGACACAGCACATGTTTCAGAGAGCAGGGGGCTGGGGGAAAGGCCATAGATCAACAGCATCCCAAGGCAGAAGAATTTCTCCTAGTCAGAACAAAATGGAGTCTCCTATGCCCACCCCTTTCTACACAGACACAGCAACAATCTGATCTCTCCTTCCTTTCCCCACACTTCCTCCCCTTCTCTTCAACAAAACCGCCATCGTCCTCATGGCCGGCTCCCGATGGTCGCTGTCTCTTCGGAGCTGTTGGGTACACCTCCCAGACAGGGCAGCCGGGCAGAGGCGCTCCTCACCTCCCAGACAGGGCGGCTGGGCAGAGGCGCCCCTCGCTTCCCAGACGGGGCCGCCCGGGCAGAGGCGCTCCTCTCCTCCCAGACGGGGCGGCCGGGCAGAGGCGCTCCTCCCTTCCCCGACGGGGCGGCCGAGCAGAGGCGCTCCTCACTTCCCAGAGGGGGCGGCCGAGCAGAGGCGCTCCTCACTTCCCAGACGGGGCGGCCGGGCAGAGACGCTCCTCACTTCCTCCCAGATGGGGTGGCGGCCAGGCAGAGGCGCTCCTCACCTTCCAGACAGGGCGGCCGGGCAGAGGCGCTCCTCACCTCCTAGACGGGGCGACCAGGCAGAGGCGCTCCTCACTTCCCAGACGGTGTGGCGGCTGGGCAGAGGTGCTCCTCCCTTCCCAGATGGGGCAGCCAGGCAGAGGCTCTCCTCACTTCCCAGGCGGTGTGGCGGCCGGGCAGAGGTGCTCCTCCCTTCCCAGATGGGGCAGCCAGGCAGAGGCGCTCCTCACTTCCCAGACGGTGTGGCGGCCGGGCAGAGGTGCTCCTCCCTTCCCAGATGGGGCAGCCAGGCAGAGGCGCTCCTCACTTCCTCCCAGACGGGGTGGCGGCCAGGCAGAGGCGCTCCTCACTTCCCAGAGGGGGCGGCCGGGCAGAGGTGCTCCTCACTTCCTCCCAGACGGGGTGGCAGCCGGGCAGAGGCACTCCTCACCTCCCAGATGGGGCGGCCGGGCAGAGGTGCTCCTCATCTCCCAGACGGGGCGGCCGGGCAGAGGTGCTCCTCATCTCCCAGACGGGGCAGCCGGGCAGAGGTGCTCCTCACTTCCTCCCAGACGGGGTGACGGCCGGGCAGAGGCACTCCTCACCTCCCAGACGGGGCGGCCGGGCAGAGGCGCTCCTCACCTCCCAGACGGAGTGGTCAGGCAGAGGCGCTCCTCACTTCCCATATGGGGTGGCGGCCGGGCAGAGGCGCTCCTCACTTCCCAGATGGGGCAGCCGGGCAGAGGTGCTCCTCACTTCCTCCCAGACGGGGTGGCAGCCGGGCAGAGGCGCTCCTCACCTCCCAGACGGGGTGGCCAGGCAGAGGCACTCCTCCCTTCCCAGACGGAGTGGCCAGGCAGAGGCGCTCCTCACCTCCCAGACGGGCGGCCGGGCAGAGGCACTCCTCACCTCCCAGAGTGGGCGGCCGGGCAGAGGCGCTCCTCACTTCCCAGAGTGGGCGGCCGGGCAGAGGCGCTCCTCACTTCCCAGAGTGGGCGGCCGGGCAGAGGCGCTCCTCACTTCCCATAGGGGGTGGCAGCCGGGCAGAGGCGCTCCTCACTTCCCAGATGGGGCAGCTGGGCAGAGGTGCTCCTCACTTCCTCCCAGACGGGGTGGCGGCCAGGCAGAGGCGCTCCTCACTTCCTCCCAGACGGGGTGGCGGCCAGGCAGAGGCGCTCCTCACCTCCCAGACGGGGCGGCCGGGCAGAGGCACTCCTCACCTCCCAGAGTGGGCGGCCGGGCAGAGGCGCTCCTCACTTCCCAGAGTGGGCGGCCGGGCAGAGGCGCTCCTCACTTCCCAGAGTGGGCGGCCGGGCAGAGGCGCTCCTCACTTCCCATAGGGGGTGGCAGCCGGGCAGAGGCGCTCCTCACTTCCCAGATGGGGCAGCTGGGCAGAGGTGGTCCTCACTTCCTCCCAGACGGGGTGGCGGCCAGGCAGAGGCGCTCCTCACCTCCCAGACGGGGCGGCCGGGCAGAGGCACTCCTCACCTCCCAGACGGGGCGGCTGGGCAGAGGCGCTCCTCACCTCCCAGAAGGGGCGGCTGGGCAGAGGCGCTCCTCACTTCCCATATGGGGTGGCAGCCGGGCAGAGGCGCTCCTCACTTCCCAGACGGGGTGGCGGCCAGGCAGAGGCGCTCCTCACTTCCCAGATAGGGCAACAGGGCAGAGGCGCTCCTCACTTCCTCCCAGACGGGGCGGCCGGGCAGAGGTGCTCCTCATCTCCCAGACGGGGCAGCCGGGCAGAGGCGCTCCTCACTTCCTCCCAGACGGGGTGGCAGCCGGGCAGAGGCGCTCCTCACCTCCCAGATAGGGCGGCCGGGCAGAGGGGCTCCTCACATCCCAGACGATGGGCGGCCAGGCAGAGACGCTCCTCACTTCCTAGACGGGGTGGCGGTGGGGCAGAGGCTGTAATCTTAGCACTTTAAGAGGCCAAGGCAGGAGGCTGGTAGGTGGAGGTTGCAGAGAGCCGAGATCACACCACTGCACTCCAGCCTGAGCACCATTGAGCATTGAGTTAGCGAGACTCCGTCTGCAATCCCAGCACCTCGGGAGGCCGCGGCAGGCAGATCACTCGAGGCCAGGAGCTGGAGACCAGCCCGGTCAACACGGCGAAACCCCGTCTCCACCAAAAATACAAAAACCATTCAGGCGTGGCGGCGCGCACCTGCAATCCCAGGCACTCGGCAGGCCAAGGCAGGAGAGTCACAGGAGCCCGAGGCAGGGAGGCTGCAGCAAGCCGAGATCCCGGCAGTACAGTCCAGCTTCGGCAACAGAGGGAGACCGAAAAAAGAAGGAGAGGGAGACCGAAAAAAGAGGGGAGAGGGAGAGGGAGAGGGAGAGGTAGAGGGAGAGGGAGAGGGAGAGGGAGAGGGAGAGGGAGAGGGAATATCCTTTTGCTTTCAATCTTTTTTGTGTCTTTGGATCCAAGATGAGTCTCTTGTAAGCAGCATATAGTTAAATCCTTATGGCTTGGAGAATTTAACTCATTTACATTTAAAGTAATTGCTCATAAGAAGGGATTTCTATCAATTTGCTATTTGCTTTCTATATGCCTTATAGCTTTTTTACGCCTCATTTCATGCATTACTATCTTCTTTTCTGTTCAGTTCATTTTTGTAGTGAAATCTTTAAATTCCTTTCTCATTTCCTTTTGTGTACATTATTTAGCTATTTTTTCTGTTACCATGCAGATAACATTTAACATCATAAAGTTATAACACTCTAATTTGAATTTATACTAGATTAATTTTAATAACATATAGAAACTCTACTTCTTTAACAGCTCTATCCCCATCCCTTTCCATTGTTGATGTTGTAAAATTACATCTTTAATAGTGTGGGTCCAAAAACATAAATTAAAATTTTTTAATGTATTAGTCTCCTAAATTATGTAGGAAACAAAATGTGGAGTTACAAACCAAATTACAATAATACTTTTAGAGTAATCATTGTTTTTTTAATGTATTAGTCTCTTAAATCACGTAGAAAGCAAAGGTAAAATTACACATCATTGTTACAATAATAGTGGCTTTTATAACTGCCCATGTGTTTACCTTAACTGAAATCTCTATTTCTTCATATGGCTTCATGTTACTATCCAGTCATAATTTCAACCTGCAGGACTCTTTTAGCATTTCTTGCAGGACAGATCTAATGGTAGTGAACTCCCTCTGCTTTTGTTTATCTGGGAGTGTCTTAATTTCTTACTCACTTTTGAAGGGCAGTTTTACCAGATTCTTGGTTGCCAGTTTTATTCTTTTAGCACTTTAAATATTTCAGTCCACTCTGTTCTGTTCTCAAAAGTTTCTGATGATAAATATGCTAACAATCTTACTGAAGATCAGCCTTTGTATGCAACAAGTCAATTTTCTCTTGCTGCTTTCAGAATTCTCTTTGTATTTGTCTTTTTGTATGTACTGCATTTTATTACATAAAAGTACAATTAGTAAAATAATATACTAATTTA
The DNA here is from genome assembly GCF_028885625.2 of Pongo pygmaeus. Classification (NCBI taxonomy): domain Eukaryota; kingdom Metazoa; phylum Chordata; class Mammalia; order Primates; family Hominidae; genus Pongo; species Pongo pygmaeus. The sequence goes on along the minus strand of NC_072383.2, from coordinate 55,787,709 downwards.
ATTAATTTTAATATAATTTTAACTAGAATTAAGAATGTTTTTCTCTCATGATAATGTAGGAGAATATTACTCTGAACACCTACCTAATGTATCACAAAATAACCACAAAGAGCCTTTTTAAGATATTCATCATGCATTTTACATTTTAATGTCATTACTCCTCCATAGAAAAGGTCATAAATAATGCCCACCTAATAAAAAAGAATCTGTCATATCTTTAATGCAGAAACAATTTGTCACATGCTTTCACATGTAAACACAATAGAAATGAAAAAACAGCATGAAGTAATTTTAGAGTTGAATTATATCATTATTGAATTTTTTAAAAAAATTAGCATTCTTATACACCAATAACAGACAAACAGAGAGCCAAATCATGAGTGAACTCCCATTCACAATTGCTTCAAAGAGAATAAAATACTTAGGAATTCAACTTACAAAGGACATGAAGGACCTCTTCAAGGAGAACTACAAACCACTGCTCAATGAAATAAAAGAGGATACAAACAAATGGAAGAACATTCCATGCTCATGGGTAGGAAGAATCAATATCATGACAATGGCCATACTGCCCAAGGTAATTTATAGATTCAATGCCATCCCCATCAAGCTACCAATGACCTTATTCACAGAATTGGAAAAAACTACTTTAAAGTTCATATGGAACCAAAAAAGAGCCCGCATCGCCAAGTCAATCCTAAGCCAAAAGAACAAAGCTAGAGGCATCCTGCTACCTGACTTCAAACTATACTACAAGGCTACAGTAACCAAAACAGCATGGTACTGGTACCAAAACACAGACATAGATCAATGGAACAGAACAGAGCCCTCAGAAATAACGCCACGTATCTACAACTATCTGATCTTTGACAAACCTGACAAAAACAAGCAATGGGGAAAGGATTCCCTATTTAATAAATGGTGCTGGGAAAACTGGCTAGCCATATGTAGAAAGCTGAAACTGGATCCCTTCCTTACACCTTATACAAAAATTAATTCAAGATGGATTAAAGACTTACATGTTAGACCTAAAACCATAAAAACCCTAGAAGAAAACCTAGGCATTACCATTCAGGACATAGGCATGGGCAAGGACTTCATGTCTAAAACACCAAAAGCAATGGCAACAAAAGCCAAAATTGACAAATGGGATCTAATTAAACTAAAGAGCTTCTGCACAGCAAAAGAAACTACCATCAGAGTGAACAGGCAACCTACAAAATGGGAGAAAATTTTCGCAACCTACTCATCTGACAAAGGGCTAATATCCAGAATCTACAATGAACTCCAACAAATTTACAAGAAAAAAACAAACAACCCCATCAAAAAGGATATCAAAGGATATGAACAGACACTTCTCAAAAGAAGACATTTATGCAGCCAAAAGACACATGAAAAAATGCTCATCATCACTGGCCATCAGAGAAATGCAAATCAAAACCACAATGAGATACCATCTCACACCAGTTAGAATGACAATCATTAAAAAGTCAGGAAACAACAGGTGCTGGAGAGGATGTGGAGAAATAGGAACACTTTTACACTGTTAGTGGGACTGTAAACTAGTTCGACCATTGTGAAAGTCAGTGTGGCGATTCCTCAGGGATCTAGAACTAGAAATTCCATTCGACCCAGCCATCCCATTACTGGGTATATACCCAAAGGACTATAAATCATGCTGCTATAAAGACACATGCACACGTATGTTTATTGCGGCATTATTCACAATAGCAAAGACTTGGAACCAACCCAAATGTCCAACAATGATAGACTGGATTAAGAAAATGTGGCATATATACACCATGGAATACTATGCAGCCATAAAAAATGATGAGTTCATATCCTTTGTAGGGACATGGATGAAATTGGAAATCATCATTCTCAGTAAACTATCACAAGGACAAAAAACCAAACACTGCATGTTCTCACTCATAGATGGGAATTGAACAATGAGAACACATGGACACAGGAAGGGGAACATCACACTCTGGGGACTGTTGTGGGGTGGGGAGAGTGGAGAGGGATAGCATTAGCAGATATACCTAATGCTAAATGACGAGTTAATGGGTGCAGCACACCAGCATGGCACATGTATACATACGTAACTAACCTGCACATTGTGCACAAGTACCCTAAAACTTAAAGTATAATAATAATTTTTAAAAATTTGGCAGATTTTTCAAAAAAAGTATGCTTTAAATGTAATTATAACTCTTCAAAAAATCTTCTACTCCTTTTTAATTATATACAAATAATTTGTCTACCAGCTTTGGTTTTGGATTATTTTCTCTACTCAGTACTCTGATTTAGTGTAATGTCTGAAGTGTTGGTGCCTTAGTTATTTCTACTCTGAATTCTCTGATATTTACATAGTTTACTGCATCTGCAAAATTATATTTTAGTATAAACTCTGGTATTTTTTAAGCTGTAGTTATTGAAAAAATGTTTTTCCAAATTTATTACATTTGCAAGGTTTTTCTTCAATATAAATTCTTTGATGTTGAATGAAGTTTAAGCAACTGCTTCAGGCTCTTGTAGTAAAAATGTGTACAATAAGATCTGTGATACAAGTAAAGGTGCTACAACCTTCTTTATATCTATAATGTTGCCTTCAAAATATATACTTTTCTTCACTTTAAAAGCTTATATTTTCTGAAAAAAATTTTTGACAGTAATTGCACTTATAATGTTTTCACTAAGTATGAACTCTCTGATAGTAAGATGTGAACAGATATTAATGGCTTTTTCACATTCTTTTTTTTTGGTTAATTTTTTCTCAAGTATAAATGCTTTTCTGTGCAATAAGGTGTGAGGATTGGTTAAAAGTTTTGCCACATTTTTCACATTTGTAGGAGTTTTCTCCACTATGAATTATTCGACCTACAATCAAGTGTGACAACCATTTAAAGGCTTGTCATGTTCTTCACATTTCTAGGATTTCTCATCAGTATGATTTATTTTATGTTTAGAAAAGTTTGAAATGTTGCCAAAAGCATTGTCACGTCTTTCAGGTTTGTAGAATTTCTCTCCAGTATGAATTATCTTGCGTCTCTTAAGAATTGAGGATTTGCTGAAGGATTTGCCACATTCTTCACACTTGGAGGGTTTCTCTTTAGTATAAATTTTCTTATGTTTAGTAAGGTTTGAGAATTGGTTAAAAGCTTTGCCACATTCTTCACATTTGTTGGGTTTCTCTCCCATATGAATTACTTATGTATAGCAAGGTGTGAGGACCAGTTAAAAAATTGGCCACATTTTTCACATTTGTAGGGTTTCTTTTCAGTATGAATTGTCTTATGAATAGTAAGGTGCGAGGATTGGTTAAAAAACTTTGCCACATTCTTCACATTTGTAGGGTTTCTCTCCAATATGAATTATCTTATGTTTAGTAAGGCCTGAGGACCAGTTAAAGGCTTTGCCACATTCTTTACATTTGTAGGAATTGTCTTTAGTGTAAATTCTTTTATGTTGAATTAGGTGTGAAAGCATGCAAAATGTTTGACACTCTTTACATTTGAAAAATTCCTTTCTAGTATGTCTTATGTCTATTTGAATTTGAAAATTTATAAAAAAACTTTCACACATCTATCACATTTAAATATTTTGCTATCATTAGTTGTCAAACACTGGTTAAGTCCATTATGACCTTTTTTGTGCACCTTACACTCATCCACACTCTTATAGCTTTTCTTAACTGTAAATTCTAATGTTCACATTTTCCATATCTTCTCAGTGTAACTTTTTGGAAAAAAACTTCCATGTCCTACTCTGGCCAAAGGTCTTGGGCAAAAGAAAAACATATAACTGGGGGTTTGGCTACTATTTCATGTCTTCATATTCCAGGGCTTTTTTTCTTTTTTTTTTTTTCCTCCAGACAGGTGATCAGGTCTGGCTTAGAGACAGCAATATACCCAGGAAGACCAGGTTTCTGTAGTTCCCTAACATCACATTCCTATATAAATTCCACTGTGCAGTGTCCAGGCAATGCCATTCCTCCAGAGATAATTCTATGGCCACCTCCGTAAATGTCAATGATCTCATTTCTAGGCTTCCAGGGGGTCCTGGCATCTTAGCAGTGGATCTCCCAATACCTGCAGGTCACAGGGCCACAGAGGCTGGGCCTCTAGAAGCAGAAGAAACAGAGAAGTGAACACAAGACTGGGAGCTCTGGCTGCAGTGAGCGACAAAGACCTGTGTTTGTCTTTTGACAGTTTGATTATAATATGTCTCAGTGTGGCTATCTTTGAGTTCATCATACTTGGAGTTTGTTGAGCTTCTTGGATGTTTATATTCATGTCTTTTATCAAACTTGAAAAGTTTTCAGCCATTATTTCTTCCAATATTCTCTCTGCCCCTTTCTCTCTTCTGCTGGAACTCCTACAATGTATATATTGGTCTGCTTGATATTGTCCCATGGGACTCCTAGGCTGTGCTTACTTTTCTTCAATCTTTTTCCTTTCTGTTCCTCAGACTTGCTAATTTCCATTGTCCTATCTTTGAGTTTGCTGATTTTCTTCTGCTTGCTCAAATCTGCCTTTGAATCCCTCTAGTAAATTTCTTATTTCAATTATTGAACTTTTCAGCTTCACAATTTCTTTTTCCTTTCTAGGTTTTCTCTTAATATTCCTATTTTGTTTATACATGGTTTTCTTAACTTTCTCCATGTCTTCCTTTAGTTCTTTGAGCATCTTTTGCTAGTTCTTTTTTAATTAAATTTTTATTTTTAATTTTTGTGGGAACACATTAGGTGTATTTATGGGATACATGAGACATTTTGATACAGGCATGAAATGCATAATAATCACATCTGGATAAATAGGGTATCCCCCACCTCAAGCATTTATCCTTTTGAGACAAGAAGTCTTCTTCCAATCTAAGGTTTTTCTCGATTGAAGGGTTTGTGGTCTCACGGGCTTCAAGGAATAAAGCCATGGACTGCAGCAGTGAGAATTACAACTTGATTAGAGAAACGCATGGACCCCAAGAGTGTGCAGCAGCAAGATTTATTAAAGTGAAAGTGAAAGCAAAAGTAAAGCTTCCACACAGTGGAAGGGGACTCGGAAGAGTTGCCGTTTTTCACTTGGGTGTCTTATGCTTATATCCCCTTATAACCCCTCCTCTTTTCCTTTTTCTGTTCTATAGAATTAGCTTATTTTTCAATCTGCTTGTGGGTTGGCGGGCCTAATTGGTTAAAAACATCAGGCTGCAGCTAGAGCTTAAACTCCCTATGTGACTGGTTGAAGTTCAATCCCTTAGCTTGCAGCTGTGACTCATTTTGGCTTAGGGGAAAGTCCCCTTAGGGACGTCCCTATTGACCCAGGAAGTCCAGCCAACTTAGCCCCTCAGTCCCTCACTTCGTGATATGAACAATCCAATTATACACTTTTAGTTATTTTTAAGTGTACAATTAAATTACTTTTTACTAGTCACCCTGTTGTGCTAGCAAATACTGTCTTGTTCATTCTATTTTTTTGTACCCATTGGCCATCCCCAATTTCCCCTCCTTACCCCCATGCCCCCACCCCCATCCCACTACCCTTCCTAGCCTCTGGTAACTATCATTCTGCTATCTCCATGAGTTCAATTGTTTTAATGTTTAGCTCCCATGGGTGAGAACATGGAAAGTTTGGCTTATTTCACTTAACATAATGACCTCCAGTTTCACCCATGTTGTTGCAAATGACAGGATCTCATTCTTTTATATGGCTGAATATACTCCATTGTGTAGGTTGCTTCCAAATCTTGGCTACTGTGAATAGTGCTACAATAAATGTGAGCGTACAGATATCACTTGATATACTAATTTTCTTTCTTTTGGGGATATACTTAGGAGTGAGATTGCTGGATCGTGTGATCTTTGAGCATCTTTAAGACAGTTATTTTAAAGTTTTTATCTAGTAAATCTGCCAACAGGTCTTTTTCAGGGACAGTTTCTGTTTGTTTGCTTTTTTCCATAGAATGGGCCATAATTTCCTGTTTCTATCTCTTGTGATTTTTGTTGAAAACTGGACATTTTAATCTAATAATCTGGTAAGTCTAAAAGTCAGATACTCTCTCTCCAGGGTTTGCTGTTTTGTGTTTTTATTTTTGTTGTAAGCTATCCCTGTGCTGAGGATCAGTCTGAGGTATAAAATTAGGGTGTTTTCAGAGCTTGCACCTTCCCCTGCACATGTGCTGTAACTTTCTAATTTATCTTGTATATGAGGTTACTTTTGAATGTCATAGTATTCAGTGTCTGCCTCCCAAAGAGGGGAAAAGAGAAAAATGAAGGGCACAGGAAAAACAAAAAGGCACCAGCCTTTTAAATAACCAGGAAGTCACTTCAGCCAGAGGGCAGGGGGGGCTTGCAACAACGGAGGGAGGTGCAACCACAAAGTCCACCTCTGAACCTCTGTAATCAGAAGCAGCAATTAGCAATCAAAGCACAGATCTCCACTGTTTGGAGGACAGAGTCTTTTTTTGTCCACCCTGGCTCCCACAACCTGCATGCAAGCTGCTCCAGGAACATGTGCACACCCACCTGCCACAGGGATAGGAGATGGGGGATGGGTAGCTGCTACTGTGCTAAGAGCTAAAATTGACCAAAATGAACCACAATTTAATATCCAAGCTTTTCCCTGGATGTTGCAAGCCTTTAATAGACCCAGAGTTCCAAAAGAGTTACATCAGAGAGGTTCTACTACTATAATTTTTACCTAAGTGGGAAGACAGATTTCTGGTGCTTCCTTCTCCATTATCTTCCCAGAATCCTCAAATTTTGTTTTAAATGTTCAACAAGGCTTCAGGTATTACTTTATAATTTATATTTAATAAAATTTTAACTCAAAAGAATGAATCCTGCTAGCTTCAGTCTTTAAACCTCTAATCAGTCACATCTACACATATGCATCATCACCTATCAATCTAGACATAGGTCAAATGATGTTTGCTAGGAGTGGGTTAAAGATGCAGCTGCTAAGAGCAGGTAGAAGATGCAGGTAATGCCTGTGTTAAGGGGTATAGATACAATGACCATGCTTTCTGGATCCAAAATTCAGATATGGTGCCTAAAAAAGATTTGAGAATGATTATATGAAAAATATTATAAATATATAAAAATTAAATTGGATTGTATTATGAATTTAACGCACTGCCTTTTTTCTGTTATGGTTTTAGTTTGCTTAATTTTTTTTTCCATAAGTTATTGGGGTACAGGTGGTATTTGGTTACATGAGTAAGTTCTTTAGTGGTGATTTGTGAGATTTTGGTGCACCCATCTCCCGAGCAGTATACACTGCACCATATTTTTACTCTTTTATTCCTCGGCTCTCCTCCACTTCTTCCCCCCAAGTCCCCAAAGTCCATTGAATTATTCTTATGCCTTTGTGTCCTCATAGCTTAGCTCCCACATATCAGTGACAACATACAATGTTTGGGTTTCCATTCCTGAGTTACTTCACTTAGAATAATAGTCTCCAGTCTCATCCAGGTCACTGCACATGCTGTTAATTCATTCCTTTTTATGGCTGAGTAGTATTCCATCATATATATATATAACAGTTTCTTTATCCACTCGTTGATTGATGGGCATTTGGGTTGGTTCCACAATTTTGTAATTGTGAATTGTGCTCCTATAAACATGTATGTGCAAGTGTCTTTTTTGAATAGTGACTTCTTTTCCTCTGGGTAGATATCCAGTAGTGGGATTGCTGGATCAAATGGAAGTTCTACTTTTAGTTCTTTAAGGAATGTCCACACTGTTTCCCATAGTGGCTGTATACTTTACATTCCCACCGGCAGTGTAGAAGTGTTCCCTGATCACCGCATCCACGCCAACACCTACTGTTATTTGACTTTTTTATTATGGCCATTTTTGCAGGAGTATAGTGGTACTGCATTGTGGTTTTGATTTGCATTTCCCTGATCATTAATGATGTTGAGCATTTTTTCATATGTTTGTTGGCAATCTGTATATCTTCTTTTGAGAATTTTCTATTCATGTCCTTAGCCCGCTTTTTGATGAGATTGTTTTCTTCTTACTGATTTGGTTGTGTTCATTGTAGATTCTGGATATTAGTCCTTTGTCAGATGTATAGACTGTGAATATTTTCTCCTACTCTGTAGGTTGTGTTTAGTCTGCTGACTGTTCCTTTTGCCATGCAAAAGCTCTTTAGTTTAATTAGGTCCCAGCTATTTATCTTTGTTTTTGTCGTATTTGTTTTTGGGTTCTTGGTCATGAAATCCTTGCCTAAGCCAATGTCTAGAATTTTTCCAATGTTATCTTCTAGAATTTTAATAGTTTCAGGCCTTAGGTTTAAGTCCTTAATCCATCTTGAGTTGATTTTTGTATAAGGTGAGAGAGGAGGATCCAGCTTCATTCTCCTACATGTGGCTATCCAATTCTCCCAGCACCATTTGTTGAAAAGGGTGTCCTTTCCCCACTTTATGTTGTTTGCTTTGTCAAAGATCAGTTGGCTGTAAGTATTTGGGTTTATTTCTAGGTTCTCTATTCTGTTCTATTGGTCTATGTGCCTATTTATACCAGTACCAGTACCATGCTGTTTTGGTGACTATGGCCTTATAGTATAGTTTGAAATCAGGTAGTGTGATGCCTCCAGATTTGTTCTTTTTGCTTAGTCTTGCTTTGGCTATGCGGGCTCTTTTTTGGTTCCATATGAATTTTAGAATTGCTTTTTCTAATTCTGTGAAGAATGATGGTGGTATTTTGATGGGGATTGCATTGAATGTGTAGATTGCTTTTGGCAGTACGGTCATGTTCACAATATTGATTCTACCCATTCGTGAGCATGGGATGTTTCCATTTGTTTGTATTATCTATGATTTCTTTCAGCAGTGTTTTGTAGTTTCCCTGTAGAGCTATTTCGACTCCTTGGTTAGATATATTCCTTTTTTTTTTTTTTTTTTTTTTTTTTTGCAGCTATTGTAAAGGGGGCTGAGTTCTTTATTTCATTCTCTGCTTGGTTGCTGTTGGTATGTAGAAGAGCTACTGATTTGTGTACATTAATCTTGTATCCAGAAACTTTGTTGAATTCTTTTATCAGTTCTAAGAGCTTTCTGGAGGAGTCTTTAGAGTTTTCAAGGTAAACAATCATATCCTCAGCAAACAGTGACAGTTTGACTTTCCCTTTACCAATTTGGATGCCCTTTATTTCTTTCTCTTGTCTGATTGCTCTGTCTTGGACTTCCAGTAGTATGTTGAAGAGGAGTGGTGAGAGTGGGCATCCTTTTCTTGTTCCAGTTCTCAGAGGGAATGCTTTCAACTTTTCCCCACTCAGTATTATGTGGGCTGTGGGTCTATCATAGATGGCTTTTATTACATTGAGGTATGTCCCTTGTCTGCCCATTTTGCTGAGAGTTTTAATCATAAAGCAATGCTGGATTTTGTTGAATGCTTTTTCTGCATCTATTGAGATGATCACATGATTTTTGTTTTTAATTCTGTTTGTGTGGTGTATCACATTTATTGAATTGTGTATGTTAAACCATCCCTGCATCCTTGGTATGAAACCCACTTAATCATGGTGGATTATCTTTTTGATATGTTGTTGAATTCAGTTAGCTAGTATTTTGTTAATGATTTTAGCATCTATGTTCATCAAGGATATTGGTCTGTAGTTTTCTTTTATGGTTATGTCCTTCCCTGATTTTGGTATTAGGGTGATGCTGGCTTCATAGAATGAATTAGGAAGGGTTTCTTCTTTCTCTACCTTGTGGAATAGTGTCAAAAGGATTGGTATCAATTCTTTTTTGAATGTCTGGTAGAATTCTGCTGTGAATCCATCTGGTCCGGGACTTTTTTTGTTGGTAATTTTTTAATTACCATTTCAATCTCGCTGCTTGTTTTTGGTCTGTTCAGGGTATCTAATTCTTCCTGGTTTAAGCTAGGAGGGTTGTGTTTTTCCAAGAATTTATCCATCTCTTCTAGGTTTTCCAGTTTATGTGCATAAAGGTGTTCATAGTAGCTTTGAATGATCCTTTGTATTTCAGTGGTGTCAGTTGTAATATCTCCTGTTTTGTTTATTAGTGAAATTATTTGGATTTTCTTTCTTATTTTCTCAGTTAATCTTGCTAATAGTCCATCAATTTTACTTATCTTATCAAAGAACCAGCTTTTTGTTTCATTTATCTTTTGTATTTTTGTTGTTGTTGTTGCTGTTTCAATTTCCTTTAGTTCTGCTCTGATCTTGGTTACTTCTTTCTTCTACTGGGTTTGGGTTTGGTTTGTTCTTGTTTCTCTAGTTCCTTGAGGTGTGACCTTAGAATGTCAGTTTGTGCTCTTTTAGTCTTTTTGATATCAGCATTTAGGGCTATGAACCTTCCTCCTAGCACCACCTTTGCTTTATCCCAGGGGTTTGGTAGGTTGTGTCATTATTATCATTCAGTTCAAAGAATTTTTTAATTTCCATCTTGATTTTGTTCTTGACCCAATGCTCATTCAGGAGCAAGTTATTTAATTTCCATGTATTTGCATGGTTTTGATGGTTCCTTTTGGAGTTGATTTCCAGTTTTATTCCACTGTGGTCAGAGAGAGTGCTTGATATAATTTTGATTTTCTTAAATTTATTGAGGCTCATTTTATGGCCTATCCTAAGGTCTACCTTGGAGAAAGTTCCATGCACTGTTGAATAGAATGTGTATTCTGCAGTTGTTGCATGAAATGTTCTGTATATATCGGTTAAGTCCATTTGTTCCAAGTTATAGTTTAAATCCCATTGTTTCTTTGTTGACTTTCTGTCTTGATGACCTGTCTAATGCTGTCAGTGGAGTATTGAAGTCCCCCACTCTTGTTGTATTGCTGTCTCTCATTTCTTAGGTTTATTAGTAATTGTTTTATAAATTTGGAAGCTCCAGTGTTAGGTGCATATATGTTTAGGACAGTAATATTTTCCTGTTGGACATGGCCTTTTACCATTATGTAATGTCCCTCTTTGTCTCTTTTAACTGCTATTGTTTTAAAGTTTATTTTGTCTGATATAAGAACAGCCACCCCTGCTCACTTTTGGTGTCCATTTGCATGAAATGCTTTATTCCACCCTTTTACTTTAAGTTTATGTGAGTCCTTATGTGTTAGGTGAGACTCCTGAAGGCAGCAGATAGTTGGTTGGTGAGTTTTTATCCATTCTGTGGTTCTATTTCTTTTAGGTGGAGCATTTAGGCCATTTACATTCAATGTTATAATTGAAATGTGAGGCATCAGTGCATTCATCATGCTCTTTGTTGCCTCTGTATTTTGGTTTTTTACTTTTGCTTTTTAATTTGTATTTTTGTTTTACAGATCCTGTGTGATTTATGCTTTAAAGAGGTTCTGTTTTGATGTGTTGCATTTCCAGGATTTGTTTCAAGATTTAGAGCTCCTTTTAGCGGTTCTTGTAGTGGTGAATTCTCCCAGCACTTATTTGTCTGAAAAAAGGCTGTATCTTTCCTTCATATATGATGCTTTGTTTCACTGCATACAAAATCCTTGGCTGATAATTGTTTTGTTTGAGGAGGCTGAAGATAGGGCCCCAATCCCTTCTGGCTTGTAGGGTTTCTGCTGAGAAATCTGTTGTTAATCTGATAGGTTTTCCTTTATAGGTTACCTGGTGCTTCTGTCTCACAGCTCTTAAGATTCTTTCCTTCATCTTAACTTTGGATAACCTAATGACAATGTACCTAAACAATGATCTTTTTGTGATGAATTTCCCAGGTGTTCTTTGTGCTTCTCATATTTGAATGTCTAGGTCTCTCACAAGGCCAGAGAAGTTTTCCTCAATTATTTCCCCCAAATATGTCTTCCAAGCTTTTAGAATTCTCTTCTTCCTCAGGAACACTGATTATTCTTAGTTTTGGTCACTTAACATAATCCTAGACTTCTTGGAAGCTTCGTTCATATTTTCTTATTCTTTTTTCTTTGTCTCTGTTGGATTGGGTTAATTTGAAGACCTTGTCTTCAAGCTCTGAATTTCTTTCTTCTACTTGTTCAATTCTATTGCTGAGATTTTCCAGAGCATTTTGCCTTTCTAAAAGTGTGTCCAAAGTTTCCTGAATTTTTTATTCTTTTTTCTTTAAGCTCTCCATTTCCTTGAATATTTCTCCCTTCACTTCTTGTATCATTTTTTGGATTTCCTTGCACTGGGCTTTGCCTTTCTCTGGTGCCTGCCGGATTAGCTTAATAACTAACCTCCTGAATTCTTTTTCAGGTAAATCAGGGATTTCTTCTTGGTTTGAATCCATTGCTGGTGAACTAGTGTGATTTTTTTGTGGGTGTTAAAGAGCTTTTGTTTTGTCATATTACCAGGGTTACTTTTCTGATTCCTTCTCATTTGGGTAGCCTCTGTCAAAGGGAAGGTCTAGGGCTGAAGGCCATTGTTCAGGTTCCTTTGTCCCACAGGGTGTTCCCTTGATGTAGTACCCTCCCCCTTTTCCTATGGATGTGGCTTCCTGTAAGCCAAACTGCTGTGATTGTTGTCTCTCTTCTGGGTCTAACCACCCAGTGAGTCTACCCAGCTCCGTGCTGGTACTGGGGGTTGCCTGCACAGAATCCTGCGATGTGAACTGTCTGTGGGTTTCTCGGCTGTGGATACCAGCGCCTGTTCCAGTGGAGGTGGCAGGGGGGTGCAATGGACTCCATGAGCGTTCTTAGCTTTGGTGGTTTAAGGCTCTATTTTTGTGCTGGCTGGCCTCCTGCCAGGAGGTGGCGCTTTCCAGAGAGCATCAGTTGTGGTAGTATGGAGAAGAACTTGTGGTGAACGGGGCCCTAGAACTCCCAAGATTGTATGCCCTTTCTGTTCAGATACTAGGGTGGGTATGAAAGGAACATCAGGTCGGGGCAGGGATAGGCATGTCTGAGCTCAGACTTTCCTTGGGCAGGTCTTGCTATGACTGTTGTGGGAGATGAGGGTGAGATTTCCAGGTCACTGCAGTTGTGTCCCTAGGAGGATTATGGCTGCCTCTGACGAGTCATGCAGGTTGTCAGGGAAGTGGGGGAAAGCCGGCAGTCACAGGCCTCACCCAGCTCCCACACAAACCGAAGGGCCAGTCTCACTCCCACCATGCCCCCCACCACAGCCCCAAGTCTGTTTCCAGGTGGTGGGTGAGACAGGCTTGAAAACTTGCCCCAGGCTACCCACCTCCCAGCTGTGAAAGAAAAGAGCTTGGTTCTTCCCCTCTGTGGATTCTGCACATGGGATTTGCGCCCTCTCCCAAGTTCTGGCCGGGAGGCTTCCTGCCCCATTGAAATAGTTACAAAGTTCAGCTACAGATGTCCTTCTCCCTGTGGAGTTTTACCCGCTGCTCCTCTGACTGCCCTTGCAATGGATCCCTGTGGTGACAGGCAGGAATGGGCTGCTTGGGGACCCAGCGAGCTCCCTGGGCCTTCCTGCTGCTTGCTCTACCCTTGTATTTCACTCGGCTCTCTAAATTAACTCAGCTCTAGGTAAGGTCGGAAACTTCTCCCACAAACAGACCTTCAGTTTCTCCAGTGGGGGTGTGTGTGTGGGAGAGGAGGGTCTCCCTTTCCCACTTCTGCAGTTGGGCACTCACAGTATTTGGGGTGTCTCCTGGGTACTGTAGGAGCAGTCGCTTCCTTCAGAGGGTCTGTGGGTCCTCTCGGTATTGCTGGTTTGTTCTTACAGTCGATCTGGAGCTAAAATTCGAGCACTGCGTTTATTTAAAAGAAAAAGATCTAACCAGGACTGTCCCCAGAAAATTAGGCCATATGGGTCCCACATATATGACAAAAGAAGAATAGGGAGAGGATAGCATTGACCACTGAATGAATTATTTCCAATTTTCATCATAACAACAGCTCAATAAGTGTCCTACAATGAGATCAGTACACATTTCTTTACATTTAATGTAAATACCAACAGTGGTCACCTATCAACATCATGGAAGAGCACACTTCACAGGTTTCATAATCAAATTTTAAAATAATCACATGTAATAAAAACCAATCACTAAAATACAAAAATGTAATGTATTTATTTACTAAATGGTTAGCCATAAAGATACAATTTTTGCCTTGGAGTTTAAAGCAGTTTCATTTTTTGCCATAGTTACTTTTTCTGATAATATGCTAGAATCACAGTCTTCTCTGTTTTATATGGATTGAAGGGATTGTTTACATTTTATATGTTTGTTCACTTGAGAACCAAATTTTTTTTTCTTCATGATGATGGAAGCTCTGTAATATAAAAATGTCATTGTGCTCATATATTTGAATAATACCGATCACGGTTTTCAAAGTCTCTATGAGCATATCTTGCATAAGTCTTGTTATGTGGGATCCTTCCAAAAGGTTCATGGTCATTGAAACAAGATTCAAAAACTTCATCAACAGCCTTTTTAGCTACTTCTTTGCTGATATTCCTAACAGCCAGGATAGAAAGAGTGGCTCTGTCTCGCACACAAGTCTAAAAAGAAGGAAGAGTATGAGGCTCTAATTTTATATAAACATTTAATCATGAAATAATACAATTTATCTAATGTCTGAATTAATTAAAATTAATTTCCTCATATTATTTTACTAATTTCTGTCATTCCAAAGAAGAAAACAAAATGAACAAAGATCCATAACACTTAAGGAGTATTTTTAGCTCAACCTAAAATTATTTAGGCATAAGTAAGACCTTCTCTATTTTCTCATCTTTCCCACTGATATAAGCAGATGTCATTCTCAGAAATTCTTGGCAGTGTCTGCCAAACAATATCTCCCAATTTGCAAAATTGCCAAAAAAAAAAAAAGTCTATAAGGTCCTGATTGACTTTTTGATAAAATTTAATTAAATTTAAAATATACTTCACTTCTGTACCTCTCTTTCTTTTCAGTTGACCAATGCTAGATAACTTTTCCTTTGAGAAGGGTAAGTCCTCTCTGGAGGCAACAGGAAACCATACACATATCCACCCAAACTTGGAAAGTACCTTAATTTTTTAGGGGGGGTGGAAATTAAACAACTTTTTTTTCCTGATTGTTCTTTATACAGATATTAAAGTTCTAAGATAATAATTTACCTAATGTTTCATAGTAATAGGCTAGAATTTCTCAATACTCTAATTTAAATATTTAAGACATATAAGGCCCTGACATTCCAATTCTTGGAGAGCTTTTAATCCATTTATTTCTCCCGAGGCCCAATCTAAAACTCAAAAGAATGGCATTTGACCTTTTCCTAAAAATAATCAAACACTGGTTTGGATGGCTGTGCATCCTGACAACCATCCGTTTTCTCTGCATGTTCCCAGTTTTTCATTGGCCTGGTCAGTGTGCTCAAGCTGGAGATACTCACTAACATTGGAATATAGTGTTTCCCAACCTGAATTTTACTAAACGCTGATTTTAAAAAATAAACCCCAGGCATAAAGGAACAAGAAAAGGAAGAACCATGTGAAGCCAAAACAACAGTTGCTAAAAAGAGAGGAAATTTCTCCCCTCCAGGGAAAAAAGGTACAAAAATTTGTCTCCTGAAGCCACAGGGTTGGAAGACACAAGTGTAGACCACAGATTTACTTCTTTTCAGACATAATAAATTTCTGTTAAAATCAAGATATGACTATGCAATTTTACAATCAGTAACTGTACTTGCTATTTCTATTTCCTGGGTACATGCTATACAAAAGCAGGGACTCCATTCTCTAAGACTCTTCTCCCTCAGCCAGATTCCTACTACCTCCACATATTTTCTGTCCTATTGCTATTTCTATTTGTTTTCTGCTGCTGCTACCCAATGGTAAAAAGAGGAAAACTTCCTCTTTCAAAGATTGTGTGCATCACAAACCTATCACAAAGATAGAAGGTGAATTAAAAAAAAAAAAATCATGCTCTATTTCTTTAGTATATCAACTGATTTTTTTTAATTGGAAAAGAATACAAAATTAGCATATTTTTCTAAAAACAGAGTATATGTAACAGTTTTTTTTTTTTAAGGAATTTTTCAAACTCTATTGTCAAGAGCAGATATCCATGAGCTATGCCAGCACATGCTTTAACCACATTATCCTCTTCTCTAGGGGCGTGCTGATGTGTACCCTGCTTCCACCCTCTCCACTGACAGCCAGAACACACAGAATTCACCAGAGAAGCAGGGACTCAAGGGCACAGAAAACATGCAGCACAAGACAAGTCACTGGCTATCACTAAGCTGACCTGGCAGAGGCTGAACACCTCACTGTCCAGAGTAATCACCCTTTCCAGGCAGGAGGCTTTTCTTCTCCCTCCCATTCACTAAGTTCACAATTTCTGAGTAGCTCACTGTGACTTTCCACCCCCTACTCCAGAGTTGAGTTACTGTCTTCTCCAGAAAACCAAGGGCCTTCCTGTTGTCCTAAGCCTATCTTTTTTCATCTAGTTGGAACTGATATTGTGATGCTCACATACTTCACAAACTGACTCAGCAGGCTCTTACTGTAGAAAATGACTGACCAGCCTTTCTCCTAAATGTGGACACAGGCCCAGGCAGAACTGCTCACATTCATTATCAATCCATGAGTCCTATACTTCCTCTCCCCACGTCCACCTAATACAGATCTCAAAGCCTTTCTAGCAAGATAATCTTGCCTTATAGCTCTCTTTTGTTTTTTGTTTTTGTTTTGTTTACACAAATCCCTCTCAGCTAAGCTCATCATACTCAAGTCTGTGCTAAGCCAAAGGTTTTTTATCACATTATATAGCCTTTACAGATACACCAACACATAGCCATAACTTGTGCAGCAACACACTCTCTGTTCTGGAAGGGATTACATCTTTTGTCTCCAGAATGCTATGGTAGATTCAAAATAGAAGTCAAGAATTGTTAGAATAACAGTAAGACATGCTGTGATTTCATTTCCATTCCTTATCCACCCCCATCGAAAAGTATCCCAGATGCAAGATCTTAGCTACTTTTTTTTTTTTTTTTTTGAGATGGAGTCTCACTCTGTGGCCCAGGCTGGAGTGCAGTGGCATGATCTCAGCTCACTGCAACCTCCATCTCCCAGATTCAAGCGATTCTCCTGCCTCAGCCTCCAGAGTAGTTGGGACTACAGGTGTGCACCACCACGCCCAGCTAATTTTTTTGTATTTTTAGTAGACACGGGGTTTCACCATGTTGGCCACGCTGGTCTCGATCTCCTGACCTCGTGATCCGTCCACCTCGGCCTCCCAAACTGCTGGGAGGCATGAGCCACCGCGCCAGGCCTTTTTTCGTTATTAAACTATCTCACACAGTCATTGAGTCACATAGCTTGCCCATAATTATAAAGTAGAACTAAATTCCATCTACTTTGTTTAAATGGTACATACTTTGTATTCTTTTCACATGGGAAGTTCTTTCAAATTTCAAATACTGAATGTACTTTTCATTTCTTTATTCATTATTTTCATTCGTAACACTCTGGAGGGGAGGTGATTTCAAGTTAGTTTTTACCTGATGGTGTTGTTTTAATCCAAAATGTAACCTGAATATTTCATTGACAAGTGAGCAGTCTCCACTAAGGTTAGCAGCTCGAACCTATCACACAGAAGACAAATAAAAAGAAATAAATGCTCATGCTCTATATATCTTTATGATATCAACCAATTTTTAAAAATTAGAAAAGAATATAAAATTAGCATCTTTGTCTGAGAAAAGAGTATTTGTAAGACTTCTTCTTAAAGGACTTTTTAAATTCTATTGACAACAAGAACAAATATCTATGAGCTATGCTAGACAATGCCAAATACACTGGAGAGATGGGGAAAAGTTCAATTGCCTACCAAAGGAAATTTTCTAAACTTTATGCTGTAGCTTTACTGACAGAACTAATTTCTTTTGGAACCAAAAGTAAGCGAGCTAGACCTCAGAGTTAAACTACACACTCTACAAAACACAAATACTTGTAGAAATTGCCAAAAGTACTTCAAGAAAGCATTCTTGAAATAAACTGAGTTTCAATGTGAGCTTAAAATTGAATGCATTAATATCTGAGACACTTTGAGAATATGCCCCTCCCAACCCTAGCCTGAATCTCTCTTGGAGCTTCCCTCAAACCTGTATAAGTTCATGACCTTCCTCTAGGGACTTGATTGTCCTGTGAAAAATGAAGCAATACAAAACACAAAGAATCAAGAACATTCCAAACTGGTCACGCTATGAGCATGACAGCCTGAAATTAGGACATATTTTCAGATTTACTATACTTTAATGAATGAAAAAGTCTTAGAACTACCCACATAGATTCTACAGGCAGCCTGACCACATTTTTGCTAATTCATTGCTAACAGAATGGCCCACTTCTTGTTCCTTCTTCAATATTACGGCCTCATTCCTCTGAGGAGCTCAAAGTACTTAACACACTTTAACTAGCTAAAAGGCATTAATTCTCACAGTACCCAACAGAGAGACCTATTTAAAAACTCAGGTTTCAGTCTATTCTCCAAATAATTGGAATTATAATTAGATGCAGGGGGCTACATATTAATTTCAAGAGAAAGGGAAAATAATCTAAGTTATAAAGTATAGGCTTGAGATTTAGATTATTTTAATTAACTCTTCAATTAATGACATCCAAGTATATGCATATGCAGAATATGCTCTCTCTAGGAGCATATTCCAAGAGCAATCCAACATGCTTAGTAATAAATATGTTTTTATGTTGTATTTTTGAAAAGAGCATGTTTTACTCTAGAGCAAGCAAGGAGCTCTATGGAAGGCAGCCAGGCAAGCTAGTTAAAAACACTGGTTGTAATCCTGCCTCTGCCACTTACTAACTTGGAATCTAAACAACTGTCTCACTTTCCACATACGTAAAACAGGGACAATAATAGTATAATATCTATCTCAGTAGGTTATTG
The DNA here is from genome assembly GCF_028885625.2 of Pongo pygmaeus. Lineage (NCBI taxonomy): Eukaryota > Metazoa > Chordata > Mammalia > Primates > Hominidae > Pongo > Pongo pygmaeus. Next base: position 55,768,919 of record NC_072383.2, on the reverse strand, counting down.
TGAAGATTAAATAAGAATCTGTGCAAACAGAACAGTGTTTGGAACACAGCCCTCAGTAAATTTTAATTATTATTTTTTCACATTATAAAATGTATTCCATAGGAAAAAATTAATAGCTTATTAAAGTCAGTCATCACTATTACTAGGACTTACAGGATATAGTTAAGAGAATTCTAAAAATACACTTTAAATTTATCTAGCTGTATATCAAAAATGGTATTCAATGTTAGTTAAAAACAGAAATTCAAGACTAAGGTAGAACTATGACAGTAGGAAAAGGAATACATTTAAATAAATTACACTTGAATAAAATATTCAAGCATAGAGTGTTCTGGAGAAAAATACAATAAAACTCACCTCTGAGCATGCCAAATGTCTGATGTTGGTGAACCAGTCGACATGGGCACGACAATGATCAAATGCATGAATGAGCTCGTGTGTGACCACTCTGTTCATATGGGCCTGATTATGGATATTATTCTGGCACAAAACTATCTAGGAGACACCAAAATAAAAGAAGTTCAGTGATTTCTAAAATCTCCTTTCATATACTCAGTCTTCTCTCCCACATGACCTCACCTATCCCCCACAAGCTCACCTGCCTGGAATATCTCTACCCACTCTTCTCCACTGGCCGCACATCTACCCATGGGACAAGTCCCAGTCCTAAGTGTCCATGCTCCAATTGCCTCGCCCAGTGACTAACTTCTCCCTTCTCCTCTCTCTGGACTACAGCAGTTCTTAGATTAAGGACACGTATTCACACACCATCCTCACTGGGTTGATCATACTAGTCTGTCTCGGACTCCACAGCATTATGGCTAAGAGAGTGGGCTTTGGAATGAAGCACACAGATTCAAATTCCAGCTCCACCCCTTACTAACTCAGTGACCTTGGGCAAGTTTTTTAATCTCTCTGTACCTCAGTTTCCTCAACTATAAAAAGGAGATAATTAGGGTACCTACCTCATAGAACTGTGAGAATTAAATGAGAATATATGTAAAATACTTTGTATCAAGTTTCTGAATGAGCATTGAATGAACAAGGAATGACCACCACTGTCCTCATTTTACTAGAATGAGGGAAAATGCCAGGGAAAACTCCTCAGAAAGACCTTCAGAAAGAAGTGCAAAACGCAACAGCACACTGAGCAGGACCCTATAAGAATAAGAAAGACACGAGGGATCCTAATAGTAATAGCTGCCATTGATTGTGTACTACTGCCAGACACTGGGATATGTGCCAGCTATTTATATACATTCATTCAACATCCATTGATTCAACTAATACTTATTGAGACCTAATAATAGATTATAATCTACTGATGGAGACAGAAATTAACCAAATATTTACCAAAATGTTTACATACATGCAATGACAGTCGTCATGAAAAAAATCCAGATTATCATGAGCATATACAATGAGGTTGGGTGCAGTGGCTCATGCCTGTAATCCCAGTACTTTGAGAGGCTGAGGCAGGCAGATTGCTTGAGCCCAGGAGTTCGGGATCAGCCTGGGCAACAGAGCAAAACCCCACCTCTATAAAAAAATAAAAATAAAAATTAGCCAGGCATGGTGGCACATGCCTATAGTCCCAGCTACTTGGGAGGCTGAGGTAGGAGGATCACTTGAGCCCAGGAGGTTGGTGCTGCAGTGAGCCAGGAACATGCCACTGAACTCCAGCCTGGGCAAGAAAGGGAGACCTTGTGTCAAAAAAAAAAAAAAAGAAAAAGAAAAAGAAAAAGAAAGAATGCCTGACCTACTCTGGAGGTGGGGAAAGGTTTCTCTGTGGAAGGAATAGTTAAACTGGTATCTAATGGATGAATGGAAGTGAAATTTGAGGTGCGGAGGGGAAGGGAGTATTCTAGGCAGAGAGAAAAACCTATGCAAAGCGTAGAGGAAGGGTTGACGGAAGAAAATGCTTGAGAAGCTAAAAGGAGAGCTCTAGAGTTGAAGCACAGCGGTGGGGGTGGTAGGCAACAGATACGGCTGGTGAGGTCGGGGGGCCAAATCCCTGAAGACTGTGTCTTTACCCTAAGAGCAATGGGAAGCTCTCAGGATAAAGAGAATGTTGAAACAGAAGACTGCTTTGGTTTTATTTTGCTTTTATCCTTTTAACTATAGTTGGAAGAATAGACAGGAGATGGCCAAAACTGGATGCAGAGAAATTAGCTGAAGGCTAATATCCTAGGCAAGAGAGAACAGCACTTCAGCTAGAATGGTGGAAGCCGAAAGAGTTATTTAGGAGGTAAATTAGACAAAATATGTTGATAGAATATGGGGAAGGAATCAGGGGTATCAAAGATGATCCATAAATTTCTGGCTTGGCTAATAGGATCAATGGTAGCACCATCCACTGAGATATGCAAAACTAAAAGACTGGGTTGGGTGGGGATGGGGGATGGTAACAATCACGAATTTGGACTTCCACATTTCAAGTCTGAAGTGTCTTTAAGACACTTAAGTAGGCGGGGAGCAGTGGCTCTCACTTGTAATCCCAGCACTTTGGGAGGCTGAGGTGGAAGGATCATTTGAGGCCAGGAGTTTAAGACCAGCCTGGGCAACATAGTGAGACCTCATCTCTACAAAAAATTTTAAAAGTTAGCCGGGTCCAGTGATGCACTCCTGTAGTCCCAACTACTCAGGAGGCTGAGATGGGAGGATCGCTTGAGCCTAGGAATTCAAGGCTGTAGTGAGCCAAGATTGCGCCACTGCACTCCAGCCTAGGTGACAGAGCAAGACCCTGTCCCAAAAAAATTTTTTTCATTAAAAATAAAAATTAATAAATAAAAAGATGCTCAAGTAGAGGTGTTAAATGGGCACTTGGATATATAGAATGTGGAGTTCTTAAAAGTGAGCTTTGACCCCAGAAAATTGATGAGACCTCCTTGGCAGAGTACAGAGTAAGAAAAGAAGGGGCTCTATGACCAAGGATTGAGGGACTTCGACATTTAAATGCTAGTAGAGGAAGGTAAGCTAGCAAAGGAGCAACCAGAAGAGTGCTGTATACTAGAAACCAAAGAAAATGTTTGGCATTAATAGCTGAAGTCAAGTGTATACAAACTATATGACCCAGTAATTCTGCTCTTGAGCATATATCTTAGAGAAACTCTTGCACATGTGCACCAGTAGCGAAGGTCAAGAATATTCATAACAGCATTGTTCATAATAACAAAGTTGGAAACAATCAATATTAGAGTAAACTGTAGTATAAACACACAATGGAATAAATACTATATAACAGGGAAACTAAATAAACCAGGGAGGTACACACAAGAAGAAGAAAGAATCTCACAATGCTGAAGGTGGAAAGTAATTGGAGACTATATATTGTACAATTTCATAATACTACAAAATGCTACATAAAACTCAAAGTATAACATGTATAAAGCTCAAAAGCAGGCAACTAAATAACATACTGTTGGATTGTATATGTAGATGGTAAAGCCATTCAGAAAAGCAGGGAATGTTTACCACAAAAGTCAGGATAAGGAAGAGAAAAAGACCTGATTCAAGAGGACCACAAAGGCTTCTGAAGTCCTAGTAATGTTCTTTTTCTCTAGTCTGGGTGGTGGTTATGTAGGTGTGCACTTTATTATTACTGAAAGTGTACATATAGATGTTTTACTCTTCTGTATGAATGAGATACTTCATAATAAAAATTTTCATTTAAAAAAATAGGCCAGGCACGATGGCTCATGCCTGTAATCCTAGCAGTTTGGGAGGCCAAGATGGGTGGATCACCTGAGGTCAGGGGTTCGAGACCAGCCTGGCCAATATGGCGAAACCTGTCTCTCCTAAAAATACAAAAATTAGCTGGGCATCGTGGCACATGCCTGCAATCCGAGCTACTCAGGAGGCTGAGGCAGGAGAATCACTTGAACTCAGGAGGCAGAGGTTGCAGTGAGCCCATATTGCACCACTGCATTCCAGCCTGGGTGACAGAGTAAGACTCTGTCTCAAAAATAATAATAATTTAAAAAATAATAATAAAATAAAAGGAGAGGGTGCCCAACTGTGTTCAACACTGCTGAGAATTAGGATGAAAGTTCAAGATGTGCACTCTATTTAACCCTGGGGGGACCGAGAAGGGGGTGAACTTATCCAGAGCCATTTTGAGAGCTATAGGTATTGTTATTACCAGTTTACAAATGAGGAAACTGAGAAGAAGAAAAATAACTTGCCCAAGCCCCACAGATAATAAGCAGGGAAACTAGGATTTGAACTCAAGTCTGACTCCAAAATCTAGACTTCTCATCCTTGTTCTATATTGCCACTTCACATGATTACTGTAAAAATGCTATAAATAACCTAAATACATATAAAATTCTCCAGCAGGAAACAGTTAAGTGTAGTTAAGTATGAATTATACATTCAAGTGGGAAACAGTTACTTATAACACCATCATTTACCATCATCACATGACATTATCTACCACCTCCAAGACTCTGTCGAAACCCTCTGATGACTTAAAACTAATAATAAAATTTATTGAATGCTTATTATGGGCCAGGCACTAAGATAAGAAACTCTATAAGAGATATCTCATTAAATTCTCATAATCATTCCATAAAATAGATAGAATTGTTGCCCATATTGTGCAGATTAGAAAACTCCCCTAATAAAAAATTTTCACAGGCAGTATCACTTCTCACCACGTAAAGGTAAAAACCCTTTAATTTAGCATTCAAAGCCTCCCACCACAGGGCTTACATTTCTTTCCAATCCTATTTTCCCTCATTCCCCACATGTTCCTGCTCTCCAGATAAACTACACAATATGCCATTCCCTACACGTGCCATGCAGTTTCCTAGCATGCACTTTTGCTCATGCTGCCCCAGCTCTGCCCCTGCTCTGCCCCTAAGGAGGCTTTATATCCTCTAGTTGAATCTGTTGGCATCTTTCAATCAATCACATCACTGTTCCATTGTGGTAACCCAGCCCACCTAAAATGGTTTAGCTTTCCTCATTTTGTAATTATCTGTGTTCATGTCTTATCTTTCCTGTAAGGTTGTAAACTCCTTAAGAGATTTTAAGAGTAAACTCCTTAGAGTAAGGATAACTAATTCACTTTTTTAGTCCTACATAAAGTCTACCAAACAGAATGCCGAGCATGTGGAAGATGCTCAAAAAAAATAAAGAGAAAGGATTAAAGGGAAGGAAACAATTTGGCAATAATGCCTACCTGAGATGTTGAAGCATCAAAACCTCCACTGACATTTCCATTACAGTCTTCGCAAGAAAAGTGTCTATCTTTGTTAACAGCACTAAAAGGCAAGAAAAAGAGACAATGTCCAGAAACAGTGTGTATGTGGCAAACAGCCCTGGGCCAGGACTCAGGAGACCCTCCACCATATAGTAAATCCCCTCTACTACTAACACATAGGAAACCTTGGGAAAGAAACAACATCTTCAGGACTGTTATCTCACCTGTAAAATAAGGAGGTTGTACACAAAATCCATTCTAGTTCAAATTCTACAGATATGATTCCATAAAACATTTGTCCGCCAGGCGCGGTGGCTCACGCCTCTAATCCCAACACTTTGGGAGGCCGAGGCAGGTGGATCACCTGAGGTCGGGAGTTCAAGACCAGCCTGACCAACATGGAGAACACCCATCTCTACTAAAAATACAAAATTAGCCGGGGTGGTGGTGGACGCCTATAATCCCAGCTACTCAGGAGGCTGAGGCAGGAGAATCGCTTGAACCCGGGAGGCGGAGGTTGAGTAAGCCGAGATCGCGCCACTGCATTCCAGCCTGGGCAAAAAAAAGAGCAAAACTCCGTCTCAAAAAAAAAAAAAATTTGTTCAACTGATTATGGCCATATTGCAAGTATGCTGGAGTTCCTGCCCTTGGGCCAGAATGTTAAGAACTGGATGCCAGAAGTCACTTCCTTTAAACCCCTCAAAGTTATACAACATCTGCAAGGTTCCTACATAACAAGCTGAGATTTCTTTTCCATTAAAAACAGTGCTCAGGCTGGTGTCACAGAAAGGCCAGGCTTGGTAATTACTTACAAGAAAATTTTGAGTACTGTCTTTATTAATCACCCAAGGTGAATGGTAAGAGCTAGAAAATGAGCTGGGCTGGCACAGTGGCTCACACCTATAATCCCAGCACTTTGGGAGGCCGAGGTGGGTGGATCACTTGAGAACAGGAGTTCAAGACCAGTCTGGTCAAAATGGTGAGACCCCTATTTCTACTAAAAATACAAAAATTAGCCGGGCATGGTGGCGTGCGCCTGTAAACCCAGCTACTTGGGAGACTGAGGGAGAAGAATTGCTTGAACCTGGGAGACGGAGGTTGCAGTGAGCCGAGACAGCGCCAATGCACTCCCGCCTGGACAACAAAAGCGAGACTCTATCTCAAAAAAAAAAAAAACATGAGTTAGGGCAGAAGATGTCCAAAGAGAACAAGGCCTGTCTGGAGACAATGCAGCCAATTACCTCTATTTACCCTATGGAAAAGACTTCGTGACCTCAGAGAAATCCTAAGCAGTTCTCTTAAGAAGAGAACTTGGTTTTTGTTTTCAACAGCCAGACCTCAGAGCAGCACTTCAAAAAGAGTTACTTACCAACCTGAGTGTTTCATAGCATCAAGCAGAAGTTTGACATATGGATCTAGAAAAGATATTGATTTAATTAAGTAAGTTAATTGGAAAAGTAGCACCAATTAAACTACCCAAATAGCAGTGTAAGATATTATCAAAAAGTAACTCACAGGCCAGATGCAGTGGCTCATGCCTGTAATCCCAGCACTTTAGGAGGTTGAGGCGGGTGGATCATTTGAGGCCAGGAGTTCAAGCCCAGCCTGACCAACGTGGCAAACCCCGTCTCTACTAAAAATACAAAAATTAGCTGGGCATGGTGGCACATGCCTGTAGTCCCAGCTACTTGGGAAGCTGAGGCATGAGAATCACTTGAACCCAGAAGACAGATGTTACAGTGAGCTGAGATCACACCACTGCACTCCAGCCTGGACGATAGAGTGACTCTGTTTAAAAAAAAAGTAATGTTATCTTAAAATTGGTAAAAATTGACATGAGAGGCCAAGCTTAAATCAACATCAAAGCAAGTTTGTACTGAAATAAAACACTAATACAAATACCAAGATGGTACTACTAAGCATCTTAGACAATATCAACTATGCTTTTAAAGTTCATTTTTAGTTAAATGATCAAACAAGTTGTATTACGGTATATACCAAAAGACTCAGGGAATCTAGGGCCACATTCTTAGAAGTGAACAACAGCACAGTACCTAGATTTGAGGAAGCCAGTAGCCACACTGTTCTGTCCTGATCAGATCATACTGGCAACACCATGTCCCATGCTGAGTACTACCACCTTCTAAATGGGACCTGCCACTGAAGCTCTTCCACACAGGATGGTGACTAGGGTACTACAGGACTATTTCCAGTAAGAAGCAAGAAAGGATTTGGGGGGTTGGAAAGGAGACAGAAGACTTAACTAGGACGACAGTACTTTCAAGTATTGAAGGGGTGCCATGTGGGACTAGAATCAGTTAATATTTCCTCAAAGGGCAGAACAAGGACCAAAGTATGGAAGTTACATGTGGCAGATTTCAGCTCAGTATGCGAAAGGATTTTTCTCCAACAATTAAAGCTGGTGAAACAATAGACAGTAGATTGAAAGAGCCTCAAGGAACAGGTAACTGTATTCCAGGAGAGGTCTGTAGAGTATCTGGCCAGCAACAGCACAGAGGTTTCCCTGTAAGGGGACAGGGAGGTCTAGACGATTCCTGAGGGCCCTTCCACATCTAAGACTCTATGGGCCCATGACTACTACAGGAAAGTACAAGGAACCCAAATGCCTCTGATATTAACTCTTCACATAGGCGTCTTCTCTGAGAATATAAATGCACAGCCAATTATATAACCCAAAAAAAGTGAAAAAGAGACTAAGGTTTAAAAAAAATGTTGAAGGCAAAAATAGGTGAGAAAAAGAAATGTGAGTTGAGAAAGTCAGGTATAGGTTACTGCTTTACCAACCTGCCCCTTGCAAGAGTGTTCACAGTGGAATAATTATTGTTAACAATAAGTATTATTAATTGAGTGAATACCAGGGAGCAAGCACCATATTAAGGACATTATTATTCATGCAACTAGGAGAATTTTACAAAATTAAAACAGTTTCAAAAGTCTGTAGTCCTTGTACTTAAAAAAAAAAAAATGCAGGCAGCACCATGGTTTAGTACTTCAAAAAGGACCTGCAGCAATATTGAGAATAAAATTGCTTTGGTGGAAAAAAAAAAAAAAAAAAAAGAGTCTCCCATGAGGCCTGGTTTCCACCACCACGCCCCACCCAGGGATAGGATTTTAAAGCTGCAGGTTGACACTTTAATACCACCAACAGGCCCTCCCAGCCACCCTGCCTTTGGAAGATCAAGGTCCATTGATTCCTACTGGGGCTCATGTTCAGCACCCCACCTTCCTCACATCCTATCTATTTCCACTCTTCCTCCACTGTGTGGCCCTTCCACTGTAAAAACAGCTACCATTTATTCAGCTCAGCTCCTGATATGCTAGTACTTTACATTCATAAAATCAATACTTTTTTTTTTTTTAGACAGGGTCTCGCTCTGTTGCCCAGGCTGGAGTGCAGTGATGCAATCATAGCTCACTGCAGCCTCAGCCTCCTGGGTTCAAGCAAATCTCCTGCCTCAGCCTCCTAAATAGCTGGGACTGCAGGCATGAGCCACCACATCCAGCTAGTTTTTTTATTTTTTATAGAGACAGGGTCTCCCTATATTACCCAGGCTGGTCTTAAACATCTGAGCTCAAGCAATCCCCCTGCCTTGGCTCCCCAAAGTGCTGAGATTGCAGGCATGAGCCACCGTACCCAGCCCCATAAAATCTATTCTTCACAACAATCCTAAAAGAGGCATTTTTCCCCTTCT